>NC_140993.1:31740740-32463732 GCF_052327205.1 Somniosus microcephalus | reverse complement strand
GACGGCCCCCCCACACCCACACTGCCAGGGATCAGCACCCGGGGAACCCGCCCGCCGCCCAACGTGAACAACAAACACCCTCCTCACCTGTCACGGAGTTTGAAGTCTCCGAAAGCGGCCACGGTGCCCCGGGCCTCTTCCCCCGCGCATTCAGGAGGCGCGGGGAAGAGAGAGAGAGGGAGACTGGGGGGGAGAGTGAGACCGCCGCTGCGCACCTGCTCCGCGGAGCTCCGTGCCGCCACCGCTGCACAAGCCTTTACAAAGATGGTGGCGGTAGCGACGCTTGGCTGAGGCCCGCCCCTCCAGCCTTCATAAAGATGGTGGCGATCGGGGCCGCTTGTTGACTGGGGCCGGGAGGTGCCTAGCTCGGGCGTGGTGCGGAGGAGAGGCCCAGGCTTCGAGGCCTACAAAAACGGTGGAAAGGTAGGAAAATTATAGAGGTTAGAGAAAAGATGTACAAATTAATTAACTTTTTTAAAAAACAATTTGTGTTTTAAAAGCAACTTTTTTTTGGTGGAAATGTAGATTTGAAAAGAAACACGCAGAAAGCGGGAAAAAGAAATGAAAAGTTTGAAATCAAGATGGCGGCGACTCACCTCGGTTCAGAACGATAAGGCCCGCCCACACACGCACCGATTGGTTGACCGTCAGGTCACCGAAGTGTAGGATTGGTCAATCGTCCCGTCACTTGACTCTAGGAGGGCCCGCACGCGCCAGGAACCCGCCCCCGCCACGCAGCGATTGGTCGACCTCGACGTCACTCAATGCTAATGAGCAGATAATGAGCGGAATTTTGAACGTTTTTTGGATACCGCGGGCACAATTTTTGTCTCCCGAAACATAAATACGCTTACAACCGTTCTGGAATCGTAAGCTTTCTTTTGATGTTAACACACGTTGTAGGTACGCTCTATAACTTTTGATTGTATAGCCGGACAGAGAGACAGACAGAGAGACATACCGTTTTTTATATATATATACTAGCTGAAGTGCCCAGCGGTGCCGAGGCTTTTTCGAGGGCATGTTGTTGTTGGAAGAGAGAGAGAGAGAGAGCGGCTGGGGGGGAAGAGAAGAGAGCGCGACTGGGGGGGAAGAGAGAGAGCGCGACTGGGGGGAAGAGAGAGAGCGCGACTGGGGGGAAGAGAGAGAGCGCGACTGGGGGGAAGAGAGAGAGCGCGACTGGGGGGAAGAGAGATGAGCGCGACTGGGGGAAGAGAGAGAGCGCGACTGGGGGAAGAGAGAGAGCGCGACTGGGGGAGAGAGAGAGCGCGACTGGGGGGAAGAGAGAGAGCGCGACTGGGGGAAGGAGAGAGAGCGCGACTGGGGGGAAGAGAGAGAGCGCGACTGGGGGGAAGAGAGAGAGCGCGACTGGGGGGAAGAGAGAGAGCGCGACTGGGGGAAGAGAGAGAGCGCGACTGGGGGAAGAGAGAGAGCGCGACTGGGGGGAAGAGAGAGAGCGCGGACTGGGGGGGAAGAGAGAGAGCGCGACTGGGGGGAAGAGAGGGAGCGCGACTGGGGGGAAGAGAGGGAGCGCGACTGGGGGGGAAGAGAGGGAGCGCGACTGGGGGGGGAAGAGAGGAGAGCGCGACTGGGGGGAAGAGAGGGAGCGCGACTGGGGGGAAGAGAGGGAGCGACTGGGGGGAAGAGAGGAGCGACTGGGGGGAAGAGAGGGCAGGGGGAGGGAGGGCTGGGGGAAGAGAGGGGCAGGGGGAGGGAGGCGGGGGGGGAGGGAGGGCAGGGGGGAGGGAGGGTAGGAGGGGAGGGGGTGCAGGGGGGGGAGGGAGGGCAGGGGGGAGGGGGGTGGAGGGGGGAGGGGAGGGGGGAGAGAAGGGGAGTGGGGGAGAGAAGGGGGAGCGGGGGAGTGAGAAGGAGAGAGAAGGGGGGAGCGGGGGAGAGAAGGTGGGGGAGAGAAGGGGGGGAGGGGGGGGAAGGAGAGAGAGAGACAGAGGGAAGGAGAGGAGAGAGGGCGAGTGGCCCGCAGCCGCAAATGGAGCCAAGCCCCGAGAACAGGTGTGAGCCGGCTTGAGGCTGAGAGACGGCCACGCCCGGTTGCCGGGGTAACCCTTCCCCCCCCCCCCCCCCCCCACCCCCCCCTTCCGAGACCCCGTCCTCCCGAGCACCGGCCGCGCCGCCCCGCACTCCCCAGAGCCCCGCTCTCCGAGCCCCAGCCACCCCGCTCCGCACTCCCGAGAGCCCCACTCTCCGAGCCCCAGCCGCCCCGCCCCCGCACTCCCGAGAGCCCCGCCCGCCCTGCCCCACACTCCCGAGAGCCCCCGCTCTCCCCACCCCGCACTCCCGAGAGCCCCGCTCCTCCGAGCCCCGCCCCCCCCCCCCCGCCCGAGCCAGCTTGAAGTCCGCCGATTGCGGCTGTGAGAGACGGCCGGCGGGCCCGGTTGCCGGGGTAACCCTTCCCGCTCACCAAGCCCCGCCCGAGATCCGCACTCCCGAGAGCCCCGCCCCCCCCGCCCGAGCCGAGCGGGGAACAGAGAGAGACGCCGCGTCTCAGCTGCTCCTGCTGCGCGCGCACCCTGACCCTCGTGGCTGACGCCGTTGCCCCGGGTAACGTGACACCGGGGGGGGGGGGGTGCGGCGGGGGGTGGTGAGGAGCTTAGCAGAAGCCGTGGGACAATTACCTAGCTCGGGCCTGGCTGGGCAAGAAAGGCCCAGGCTTTGAGGCCTAACAAAAACGGGGAAAGGTAGGAAAAAGAATCTTCAGGTTAGAGAAAATATTTACAAACGAATGAAGTTTTTTTTAAAACAATTTAATAAAAGCAATTTTATTTTGCTGGAAATGTATATTTGAAAAGAAAGACGCAGAAAGCAGGAAAAAGAATGGAAGCAAGATGGCGGCTACTCACCTCGGTTCAGAACGATAAGGCCCGCCCCCACACACACCGATTGGTCGACCGTCAGGCCACCAAAGCGTAGGATTGGTCAATCGTCCCGCCACTCGACCGTAGGAGGGCCCGGCCGCACGCGCCAGCAACCCGGCGTACGATTGGTCGACCTCGAGGTCACACTGTCGCTAATGAGCGGATAATGAGATACTAATGAGCGGAATGTTGAAGGTTTTTCGGATACCGCGGGCGCAATTTTTGTCCGGCCGAAACGTAAATACGCTTACCATCGTTTTGGAACGGTGAGCTTTCTTTCGATGTAACGCACGCGTAGGTACGCTCTGTAACTTTCGAGCGCATAGCCGGACAGACGCACACCCGAGGACAGACAGAAGGACAGACAGACAGAAAGAACAATCCGTTTATTTATATATATATATAGATAGATTATCTTGATGTGGATGGCTGATGAGACCAACTGCATAGACTTCCATCTATTGGACCAAGTTCATTCATCCATACCTGTAAAGACAAATGGGTTTTTGTTTCAGCAAAAACAGAGACAACTCTAATATTTTCGTAGATTTGTACTTTATACAATCTGGAATGCACGGGACTCTCGGTCTCAGCCCTTGTTTATTTGGCTGAAATAGGAGGCGTTAATCTGATGGCAGATTCACAGACTCGCATTCATAATCTACAATGCTTTTGGTTCCCTGCAGGCCAGGTCATGTATGCTTTGGAGTGCACTAAATCGAGGATAGAATCGCGCACTTGCTACTGGCTGCACTCCAGTGTAACAATGCCAGCTTTTGCCCTCAAGGTATGGAGGCAGATCACAGAATCTACAGTGCAGATAGAGGCCATTTCGGCCCATCGAGCCTGCACCAACACATATCCCACCCTATCCCCGTAACCCCACGTATTTAATCCCCTAACACTAAGGGTCAATTTATCAATACCAAATCAACCTAACCTGCACATCTTTGGACTGTGGGAGGAAACCGGAGCACCCAGAGAAAACCCACGCAGACACAGGGAGAATGTGCAAACTCCACACAGACAGTCGCCCGAGGCCAGATTTGAACCCGGGTCCCTGGCGCTGTGAGGCAACAGTGCTAACCACTATGCCACCGCCTTGTAGCTCCATCATGTGTGTCCTTAATGCACAAATGGGGAAAAATGAAGAGCCTGCGTCGGGTGTAGGAAGCTGAGAGGGGGTGGGTGGGGGTGGTGGGGGGGTGATGCAGCCATAGTTGCTCAGTTTTAAGTTTGCAAGCTTATTACGTGGGGTGGGGCCAGTGAAAGGGAACAGCTGTGTATTTTTTTGTTTCCATTTGTATTACCAATTACTTATGGTAGAAACTCAATTTGAAAGGGGTGGGGCTGGGAGAGGGAAAGATCATTAAAGTCTACTAACAATACTTGCTGAACAGAACAGTGCCTTTTTTTAAGCGCGTTTGTGCGATTGATGTATCAATATTGCGCACAATGAGTTAAAAGATTCGATGCAAATGCCTTTTTGAATAAGCTGAATCATGTTTTTGTAACCAGATAGGTTGCTCTTGTAAGTGGCTGTTGCACTTATTTGTCAGGACAGGAATTCAACAGAACTCCGTCCATCAGCGTTCGACAGATGATGCCCCTCCCCCTCCATTCAGACTCTCTCATGGCATTTTCGAGTCAAATGAAACATGAGAAATATGCCTCTTGGCCAATTTAATAGGTAACTTCAAAGCTTTAAGGGCTTGTAGATTTCAAACATGTTGCATCAGGAATATTTTTTTCTACTGTAACAAATTATGCTGCAAAGATTTGACCAGAAGAGGACATTGTTGGGCTATTGCACCATTCTTGCACTGTTCAAAAGAAGCAGCCCATTGTTCTGCTAAGGAAGGGATTAGTCTGTGTACATATCCCACTATTCTAAACCTGGCTGGTAAAGAAGGTTTAGAATAGTGGAATTGTTGTTCTTCCAGGCGTGATCCTTTAACTGTGAGCTTTTCCACTTAATGCCTTGTAGCTTCAGTTCAGATGTCAGGTTGATGCAGGAGCCTGCATGAGATTTGCTTTTCAAGCTATTGTATCTTAAAATTGTTCTGGGCTACTGATCTGGCAGTCTGCTTATTTAAAACGGTGTTACATCTTTTGTGGGGCCACAGTTCGAACCAGCCTCTTGCTTGAGAGTCACTCCCAGGAATGCTGTGACATTTTTCATCATTGAGCGAAGGGACATGGGTTAGGAGGTAGGAGACGGAGTAGGGGTAATGGGTATGTACTCCAATTGGCAGGATGTGTCCCCCAGGGATGTGTACTGAGGCCTCAGCTTTTCACTATTTATCAATAGATGAAGGAATAGAGGGGCCGTATATCTAGGTTTGCTGATGACGCTATGTTAGGTGGTAGAGTAAGTAGTGCAGATGGGAGCAGAAAGTTGCAAAGGGACATTGATCGATTAAGTGAGTGGGCAGAAGGAGTTCAGTGTGGGGAAGTACGAGGTCATCCTTTAAACCCAAAAAAAGATAGGTCAGAGTATTTTCTACATGGTGAGAAGCTAGGAACTGTGGAGGAGCGGAGAGGTTTAGGGGCCCCTGTACAGAATTCACTAAAAACTAGTGAACAGATACAAAAAATATTCTAAAGACTAATGGAATGTTGGCCTTTATCTGAAGGGGGCTGGAATACAAAGGGGTGGAGGTTATACTACAGTTGCATAAAGCCCTGGTTACAGCACATCTGATTCAGTTAGTGTTCAGTTCTGGCCACTGCACCTCACGAAGGATATATTGGCCCTTGGAGGGGCTGCAGTGTAGAGTCACCAGAATGATACTGGTGCTAAAGGGGTTAAATTCTAAGGACAGGTTGCATAGACTGGGCTTGTATTCCCTGAGTATAGAAGATTAAGGGGTGATCTAAACGAGGTGTTCAAGATGATTAAAGGATTTGATAGACTAGAGAGAAACTATTTCTTCTGGTGGGCGAGTCCAGAACAAGTGGGCATAAACTTAAAATTGGAGCACTTCTTCACACAGAGGGTAGTGGAGATCTAGAACTCTTCCCCCCCCCCCCCCCCAAAGCTATTGAGGCTGGGGGTCAATAGAAAATGTTGAAACTGAGATTGATAGATTTTTGTTAGGTAAGGGTATTAAGGGATATGGAACCAAAGCAGGCAGATGGAGCTAAGATACAGAGCAGCCATACCGTATTGCTGGAAAGCAAGGAGAGGAAATAATTCATAACCTACAAACCCTAAACGGAGGTCCAAAGCACATGGAACAGCAAGGTTGCAAACAGACACGGGTGACAGGAATGATGCTGCAAATGGTCCCAGCATTACAAAATTGGGGTCGAGATTCTTTTAGTGTTGAATAGAGTATTGGGCGCTTCACTCTGCATTTGCCCTGTTAACCTTGATTCCTGGAAGCTTGATTTTTGTTGCTGGGAGCAAAAAAAAATGAAGTATTTTAGAAATCTGTGTGATTGGCATTAATTTGCATTAAAAAATTAACTGCCAAAAAAACTTTGAGGGGGAGTTTTTTTTTAATGTAAGAATACCAGCTATACCAATGATGATGTTGCTGTGCAGCATGAGAGAGCACTGTTACATTGTTATATACTATCACATCGTTAAATGGAACTGCTTTGGTATGGTGTAGTTATATCGCTATGTGGCACACTGTGCACGGACAGTACAGCGTCGGACATCTTGTATCACTCCACACCATGCGGCAGCACTGTAACAAAGCAAGAAATACAGCTAAGTAAAAGCACTAACTAAAATGAACTAAAAGTGTCTGTAATATATATAGTATAAGAACACAAGGAGACACAACATGGTGGCAGCGGTATAAGTGAGTACAAAATTGTGCTATACGAACTACGAATAAGACGAAAAGTGATTTTATGAGCTGATTGTGAGTGCCGGTGTCTGCGGTGATTGAAAGTGAATCGTACGGGAAACTAAAATGACGGCTGCCGCTGCACTGACTGTGCAAATGCAACCCCTCATGAACTGGGAAGCCGACGATAGAGTAGAAGCATTCCGCAAGTTCAAACAGAAATGTGAGCTTACATTCAAAAGCTTCCTGAAGGGTACTACCAACTAGGAAAAGGTTAGTTACATTCTGTTGTGGACAGGAGAAAAAGGTCTAGATTTGTATAATAGCTGGAGTTTGACTGAAGAGGAAAAGGAAAACCCTGCGACAATTTTTGACAAATTCAGCAACCATCTAGAGCCTAAATCCAATCACCGTATACACAGATACAAATTCCAGAGTCTAAGACAGGAACCCGGTGAAACAGCTGACAATTTCCTGACAAGGCTGAGAAATGAAGCCAGCAAGTGTAAATTTAAGGAAATGGAGGAAAGGCTTGTGGACCAGCTAATATGGGGGTCAGCGCATGTAGAGGTACAAAAAGCCCTGATAGGAAAAGAAAAGCTCGGAATAACAGAGGCTATAGATACTGCGAGAGCTCATGAAGCAGCAAATGAAAACGCTGATTTCTCAAACGGCTGACATGCGGACGGCTTCTGAGACGGACAACAGAGTGGATGCAGTGAGAGAAAAGTACAACACACAAAGACATGCACATGACAACAGGGGAAACGTGCAGAAATTGTGGAAGACCGCACAATTATACAAACAAGAGGAAATGTCCAGCATATGGAACAAGTTGCAATGCATGTGGCAAACTAAACCACTGGGAAAAGAGGTGTAGAACGAAGAAAGAAGGAACATACATCAAAAACAAAGGCGGACAGCAGAACCAGAGAAAGAAACACAATATCCATGCCATGGATGAGCAGGATGATGATGATGATCACGACAATGCACTAAACATCGAAACCATAAAGATACAGCTTCACGAGATGTCCAGAGCGGAAAATACTCCGAGGAGAGAATTGCACGCCATCATTCAAATCAAAAAAATGGTCAAAGTTCGGCCCACAACCATCAACTTAAAGTTGAAGCTGGACACAGGGGCTCAGAGCAACATTCTCCCATTGAGACTGTACCAGCAGATCTTTCCCGAAAACCTGAGAAGATGGCTACCCGAAAAATGGTTGTTTAAAGGCAAGTGATGTCACGCTGACAGCATACGGGGGGAGTGAGATTAAACAACTCGGAATAACCTTTATCAAAGGGACACATAAAAGAAAGAACATCAACTGCATGTTCTATGTCACCGACACTGAGGGGCCAGCGATCCTGGGATTAAACAGCTGCGAGACGTTGAGATTGATCTCAGTGCATCACGAGCTGACGGAAACGCCACTGAAGATAGACAGCAACACCCCACTGGAGGACCGCCCACAAATCAAGAGTAAAAGACTTGATAGACATGTATCCGGAATGTTTCGATGATACAATGGGATGTTTCGGAGATTTCCAATACCACATCACCATCGATCCAGAGGTAAAGCCCATGCTCCACGAAAAGTATCCATCGAGCTGAAGACAAAGCTTGAAAGAGAGCTAAAGGAGATGGAAGAAAAGAGAGTGATCGTAAAGGTCACTGAACCCACAGACTGGGTAAACTCAATTGTGGTACGAGAAAAGCCAAATGGGCGTCTCAGAATATGTTTGGACCCCAAAGATCTAAACCAGGCGATAAAGAGGGACCACTATCCCACCCCAACGCTAGAGGAGATTACGCCATCACTGGCAGGAGCCAAGGTTTTCTCAAAACTAGATGCCAGAAATGGATATTGGAATGTGAAGTTGGACGAGGAATCAACAACACTGACAACATTCAACACACCATTTGGGCGTTACAAATTCCTGCGGCTACCATTCGGGCTAAAGGTCAGTCAAGATATCTTTCAACAGAAAATAGACGAGACATAGAGGCTGTGAAGGAGCTATAGGAATAGCTGATGATATTCAGATCTATGGAGCAGATGAAAGAGACCATGACATGCACCTACATGAGGCCATGGAGAGTACTAGGAAGGCTGGCATCAAGTTAAATGGAGATAAGTGCATAGTTAAAGTCAAGGAATGCCAATTCTTCGGTATGATTTATACACCAGAGGGAGTCAAGCCAAATCCAGAGAAGATTGCGGCGATTGCTGAAATGAAACCACCCAAAGACAAAAGAACTGAGGAGTTACCTCGGCTTGGTCCAATACATGAATTCTTTCATCCCACACATGTCGGAACATACAACAAGTCTCAGAGAGCTAATGAAAGAAGATGCCGAATACCAGTGGTCTGAATCTCACGAAAGGAATTTCAAACAACTTAAAGAACTGTTGTGCAAAGAAACAAGTCTGTCATATTATGACAGAAGAAAACCAGTCACTCTGCAAGTAGACGCTTCTACCAGAGGACTAGGGGCAGCTCTGGTGCAGGAAGGAAAGCCGATAGCTTTCGCATCAAAGGCCTTGACGTCAGCCGAGACGAGATACGCCAACATAGAAAGAGAACTATTAGCAGTAGTGTACGGATGTGAGAAATTCCATACATACCTATATGGCAGGTGATTTACAATAGAGAGTGACCATCGTCCACTAGAACAGATCTATAAGAAGAATCTGTGCAAAGCGCCTGCAAGACTGCAAAGACTACTTCTAAGGATCCAAAGCTATGACTTCACACTTAAATATAAGCCAGGAAAGGAAATGGTGCTAGCAGATGCGTTGTCTCGATTGTCACCATATGAGAAACACGAGGTGGAGGGCCTAACAGTAAAAATCCACCAGCTAGTGCGTGTTACCCCTACAAAGCTCAGTCAAATCAGAAATGAGACTAGCAAAGATGAGTAGTTGCAACTACTCACACAACAAGTAATACAGGGGTGGCCGGAGAGAATCCAGCAGGTACAGGCGACAATTCGTCAATACTGGACGATTAAAGACGATATTGCAGTAGAAGACTGTATTCTCCTTGCTGGATCGAGGATCATCGTGCCAAAGACGATGCAGACACAACTTCTCCATCTCATACATGAAGGCCACATGGGAATGGAGAAATGCAAGCTGAGAGCCAGATCAGCTGTATACTGGATAGGCATGTACAAAAATATCGAACAGATGGTCTCTGCATGTGGTATATGCCAGAAATACAGAAATGCACAACAGAAAGAGGAGATGATACCTAGTGAAATACCGTCAAGACCATGGCACACTGTTGGGGCAGATCTCTTCATGTGCAATCAAGAATGGTATCTCATAGTGGCAGATTACTATTCCAAGTTTCCTTTTGTGAGAAGGATGAAAGACTTGAGAGCCACAACTACCACCAGGATTGCAAAGAGCTTGTTTGCTGAACAAGGAATCCCGGAAAAGGTAACCTGTGACAATGGAACCCAGTTCACATCAAGTGAATTCAAAGCTCTGGCAGAAAAGTATGGGTTCAAAATAGTAACCTCATCCCCACATTTCCATAGGGGACACGGGTTCATCGAAAGACAGGTCCAGACTGTCAAGAGAACTCTCATCAAAAGTAGTGAGATGGGGGAAGACCAAGACCTTGCCGTCCTATCACTCAGATCAACACCACTGAAAGCAGACATGAAATCACCTGCGGAATTGCTGAATGGGAGGAAGTTTAAGACTACACTACCAGCAAAAATACATCCTCCCCAGGACCAGGAGGACTTCAGACAAAAGCTGGCAGAAGCACAAATCGTAGGAAGCAAACATTACGATAAACATGCAAAGACACTACCAGAATTGCTGAATGGACAATCAGTGCATGTGCAAGACCCGGTGTTGAAAACCTGGAATCCAGCCAAGGTCATTGGAAAGGCTGATACTCCAAGATTCTACTTCGTAGAGACTGAACCTGGTAACCAATACAGGTGGAACAGACTCCATATCAGACCTTCACCTGAACTGGATAAGCAGCAGACAACATCAGCAACATTGACAACACCAGCTACCACAAGCAGTACATCACCAGAAACAAGCGCGACAAATCAAACAACCACGAGCATGCACACTCCAACTCCAAAGGCGACAACAACGAGAGCGGAACACACCAAAGCACCGCAGAGAGGAATGGTCACCACCAAATCCACAAGATGGAGGGACAACATCCAACCACCTGAGCGATATCGCGAATAAAAAAAAAACTCACGATTCTTTGTAGTTGATGATAGTTTAGATATAATATTTGTTAATTTAAATTGTTAAATTTCATGTTTTAGTTTTTTGAGAAGGAGGGATGTTACATTGTTATAGTATCACATCGTTAAATGGAACTACTTTGGTATGGAACTACTTTGGTATGGTGTAGTTATATTGCTATGTGGCACACTGTGCACGGGCAGTGCACAGTGCAGCGTCGGATATCTTGTATCACTCCGCACCATGCGGCAGCACTGTAACAAAACAAGAAATACAGCTAAGTAAAAGCACTAACTAAAATGAACTAAAAGTGTCTGTGATATATATAGTATAAGAACACAAGGAGACACAACAAGCAGTAGCAGGAGAGACCACTGAGATTGTTGGGGGGGGGGGGGGGGGGCGGGTGCTCAAATGATGTTGCCCGTGTTTCTGAGATTCTTGTCTCCTGTATACCGTTGCTGGGAGGTGATTGTACATTTCTGAGGTGCTGTACAGGAAGGATTTAAAAGTAACGCCTCTGGAACCCAGTGAGCAGCGTAACCAGCGGCCGTCAAAGGGACTGCTGCAGGCTGCTCCAAAAAAAAAAAAAAGTGGCCCTGGAGGAAGAGCAGGAGTCCACAAAACTACAGCGACACCCCCGTGCTGGCTAATTCTCATCCCTCCCCCCCCCCCCCCCCCCCCACACCCCCGATGGGCCCGGCCTGCTGACTGGCTCCATGCAGAAGCCGGCTGAATTTCTGCCTTCCAGAAACCAGCGAGCTGCAAGGGAGTGGCCCATTTAGCACCCGCAGCTCGTCTGGTTTTTTAAGTTTTTAAATGGTTGCCTGAAACCGAAAATGGTTCGGCCCTCCCGGCGGTGGCTTGGCCCAGGTGCTGCGGGCGCACCTCTGACTTTGTGCCCGTTTTAGGCCGAAGTTTCAAAAGGCCCCGCAATGCCTCTTTATTACTTCACCCAAGGCGATCTTTCACGCCATCTGACGCGACCTCTGCTTTTCTATTTAACACATTGTTGGTCACCCCATCTGTTCACTGTGACTAAAGAATCTGTCGTCTCTCCCTAACCCCCCTCCCTTTTCTCCCTCACTGCTCCATCAAGGAGCTTGATGATCTTTTTGAAGAAGGGTCTTGCACCCAAAACATTCACTTGTCTTTTCTCCTTGCAGGTGCTGATTGACTGCTGTGTTTCCAGTGGTTTAAAAAAGCATATGGGTTACTTGGGTTTATAAGCAGAGGAATAGAATACAAAAGCAAAGAGAACATGCTAGAACTTTATAAATCACTGGTTAGGCCTCAGCTGGAGTATTGGGGACAACTCTGGGCAGATGTAAAGGCCTTAGAAAGGGTAGAGAGGAGGTTTACCGGGATGTTACCAGGGATGAGGGACTTCAGTTATGCGGAGAGGTTGGGACTGTTCTCCTTGGAACAGAGAAGGTTAAGAAGCGACCAAATCGAGCTTTTCAAGATGATGAGAGGTTTTGATGGAGTAAATGGGGAAACAATATTCCCTCTGGCGCGTGGGTCAAGAACTAGAGGTCATAGATTCAACATCATTGGCAAAAAATCTAGAGGGGAGTTGAGGAGAATTTCTTTCACTGAGTTGTGGGGATCTGGAACGCTCGACCTGAAAAGGCGGTGGAAGCTGATTCCATAAATAATTTTAAAAGGGAGTCGGACGGGTACTGGAGGATGAGGAACTTGCAGGTTCTGGACAAATAGCGGGGATGTGGGACTAAGCACGCCTGCTCTTTCAAAGAGCCGGCACAGGCACGACGGGCCGAATGGCCTCCTCCTGTGCTGTAAGATTCTATGATTTCCTGTTTTTATCCCAGAGATTTGTTGGCAGTGGATTGAGGGTTATAATGTTTAATAATGCTGTTTTCTTTTTTAAGGGAGGGTAAGGAAGGAAAGTAGTGTCCACTGATAGCGATCATGCAGCAATCATGCATGGACTTCGGGTGGAGTGGGCTTGCTGGGCTGAGTGACATTTTCTTGCTTTGGATATTGTGTTCTTATGGGCGATTTTGATTGCCTTGAATTAAAGAGGGACTTTTCATTCTGAAGACTGCTTTTAGAATTCAATGCATTGCGCATAACCAACTTTAACAGGTGTTTTACTCTTTTTAAATAAAGGTGAAAACATGAAGTTTGGAAAAATGGACTGAGCAGGTTCTATACTTGGACCCAACTGCCTGGCCAGCTGGATGAGGCACGCTTTGTCTTGTTCATCCTGGTCTTGATTTCTCATGACCTCATCGGTAGACCTGCTTGGGGCATGAGACTGACTGACTGACTTTTTTTTAAGGGATTCTCATTTGCGGGTGGTGCAGAACGGGGGAGGATGCAGGCTCGAGTCCTGTTCTGCTGAATTGCTGCTCTGATCAACATCAAGTAGGGAGATACCAAGCAGAGGCTGGCGTGTCTCCATACAGATTGGAGGGAGCAAAAAATAAGGGCGATTTACTGGCTACACAGGGGAAGTGGTTTGGCAGCCAAATATTTGTCCAGAGTCTTGGCTGAACAGGTATTGGGTCAGGACAAAGACTGAACTGAGGAAATAATCAGCTGGGCTAAAAACAAAGATTCAAATGGGCTGAACATTAATGTAAGTGTTAAAACCTGCAGCAGAATTAAGAAGGTGGACACAGAACAGTTTTTGATTCTTTAGGACATGGTTATAAATGTAGGAAAGTGCAAACGAAATGCCAATTAAGATGTCTGATTTAACTCATAAACTTGTCCAATAAACACATTCAGCCAGAGCACTGAATTCTGACTTGGTGGAAGAGTTTGACAAAGGCCTTGAAGCTTTTCACAATGTTCAGCTTTGTTTAAATTCTTAAATAACAGTGTGCAGGGTTTTGTTTTTGTTTGAGGGTTGTGGGGGGGTGGGGTGTGTGGTGTATGTAACCTGTTCCACCTTAAGAGAACTTAAGCCTGGTCCACCTTAAGAAAGGTACTACTTTCTTTGGCTGCTGTATACGTAATACCGGTGGTGACCACACCGGTATATAAGCACAGTGTAATAATATTGTATTCAGTATAGTCCGACCTCCAACCAGTAAAGACCTGTTGAATTTACTCTTGTGGTCTGTGTAGTAATTCTCACTATAACACACAGACTTAACAGGGTGGGTGGGTGGGTGGAGTGGCAGAGAGGCAATGGTAATTTTAAACTTGGGTGAGGCGGTAAATTGGCGGGAGCAGATCCGTGCCCATTGCGCACCCCGCCTGATTTTTTTCCCCCCTTTTTCTTTAAAGTCAGTGTGATGGCCGGCCCATCCACTACAACCAGATTTCCACCCCGTCGAAGTTGAAAATGACCCCCATGCACCTTAAAAACTATACGCCTGCACTAAAATCGAATGAGGCACACGCATCAATTACATGACTGCAGACTGGCAAAACCTCTCGAGTGACCAAAAACAGGGCTAGAGTCATAGTCATACAGGACAGAAAGAGGCCCTTCGGCCCATCGTGTCCGCGCCGGCCATCAAGCCCCGTCTATTCTAATCCCATTTTCCAGCACTTGGTCCGTAGCCTTGTATGCTATGGCGTTTCAAGTGCTCGTCTAAATGCTTCTTGAATGTTGTGAGGGTTCCTGGCCTAGAAATTCAGTCGCGTTTGCGCCCACTTATTGGCTATAGAGTGGTTTGCGCCGGAAGGTTTTTAGCGCCCGAAATTCAGTTGGTCCCTAACATCGGCGTTAGCCGGTAGCGCTGCGCCGGCACCGATGACGTCATCGGTGTGCGCAGCGCCCCGGTTTCAATGCTATTCCGTGCCGATGGCCAAATTCAGTTGCGGCCGCAAACAGCGTTTGAAAAACGATGCCTTGCAGCTCCGAGAGGCCGGTGCATAAAGGTGGAGGGGCGGCCGGCCGCTTTCCCGGCGGCCGCCTGGCCGCACCTCCCTCCCCGGACTCCTGCACCACCCCCCCGCGGCATTGGTGTCTGACTCCCGCGAGCCCGGCACTTCTCCGTGGTGCCGGGCTCATTTGCCGGGGGAATCCAGCGGCGATCTCACTGCTGCAGGCAGCTCCTCCTTAAGAGAAGGAGGAGGCCTGCAGTACCCCAGCCTGCTGCACCGCATCGGGTGCCGCAGCGGCAGCTGGACGCCTGAAACTGACTTTCATCGCCCCAAACGAGGCGGCCAAACCCTGCAATAGCGCCCGCCTCCGTCTTGGGGCGCCCAACTGAATTTCAGGCGGGCGCTACGGGAATCCGGGCGAGCGCAAAATTTCGGGCACTAAAGACCTGGCGCGGCGATACCGAATTTTTAGCCCCCTGTCTCTACCACCTACAGGAAACTCTTTATTATCCGGCACCAATGGGACCGGCGTGGTGCCGGTTTATCAAAAAGTCCGGATTACAGAGAGTTACAGTTAAAAGGTACGAGAGCTCCGTACACAGCAACAAATCCAGGCTTCCCTGTTGCTTAGCAACATGTGCAGGAACTCCAGCCACAGACCAAGCATCCCTGTTGCTTAGCAACAAGTGCACGAACCCCAGTTACACAGCCACAGATCCAGGAACTGCCACTAATATGAAGTAAAACTTACCTGAAACTACTCCTGAATTTTGCCGGTTAACCGAGATTTCCGGTTATTTAGGTGCCAGTTAAAAGAGAGTTTCCTGTACTTCAATCACAAAATCATCTTCTGTATACAGTGCTCGTGCATTTCGTACTGTGTTGTGTTCAATCCACTTGCATAGGGCTGTCGGCCTCAGTCATAAATATTCTGGCACATAAAGTGCCTCCCACATTCCCTGTAGTCATTATCGCACAGAGCAGCAAGCTCTGTCGACTTATCCTGCTGCATTCCTCGAGGCGGAGATACAACTCACGCACCGCCTCTTCGCAGGGTGCATTGTGATTAAAAAGCACAAGCTCGGCGCGTCAGTGCGTGCCAGTGCACATCTGGTTAAGGGCTGCTGGAACACTTTCTCCAGGAAATGTTAGCCAATTATTTTATTATTTTTCTTTCTCCCCCCTCCCCTCCCCCTCCCACTTCTTAACCCCCTTCTCTATAAATCTGACAGTCGGTTGCCATTAGAAACTTTTGGTATATTCTGAAATCCTTGGGAGTGAAAGGTTAATTAAAAACACTGCTCTGGGCAGAACGCAGAGTGTGTTGTAAAGCTCTGTTTTCAGTTACCCAAATCTGGAGTATGCATTTATTATTATTTTTTTTCCCTTCTCCTCCGCCCCAATGCCTTCCTCTCCTGAAGCCTTTGACTCTCGCTAGACTACGGTTCCACAGGTGATGGCCGCCCTCCAGTACCTCGCCCGAGTAGCCATTTGCACTCATGAACCTGGGCGCTGATGTTCGAAGGCTATTTGACTATGGAGGCCGTTCATGACAGTCAATAAACAATCATGTTTTTGCCCGACAGCGGCACACACACATTCCACCAGGAGGCGCTGCATAGTAATCAGGAGCGGGAACCTTGTTTTTTTTTATATACCCCAATCTAGGGGTGATGTGGCACAAATAACATGCTTCAAACCTCTCGACTGGTTTCCATCCTGTTGTCAATTTAGATTGAGTGTTTAAAGGGGCATTATCTGGCTTCTTGGCATATTTAATTCTTTAAAGCTGCTTTGCTCTGCAGTGGTTTATTAATCTATTCCAGCAATGCTTATCGCCAAACAAAAAATTGCTGGGGAAAATTGTTGCCCATTAGACGTGGAACCATAAATATTTGACTTGGGAAAGCTAGACTTCTGTCAATTGTGGTCATAATGATAATAGGCCATATTCAAGGAAAAGTAATTGGAAAATATCTGCAAAAACACTGAGATACATCGCAGTTTCTGAAATGTATATGTTGGATGTACAATTTCCCCACAATCTGCTGCTGATTCCTTTAACAAATCTGCAGTACGATTCAAACTATGTTCATAGACCAGTCGATCTCTGCTCTTGTGGTTTCTAATGTCTCCCGAGCACCTTGATTAGATTATAGACTTGGACTGATTCTCTGCTCTTCATTTATTCTGTAAGTGAAGCCCCCTGCAGATTAAATAAATTAACAATAAGATACATTCCATCTTATAGTGACATTTTGTTTTAAAAAGACATTGAACCATGAAAACAGGACAAAAGTTTTAACAAATTGCTTATTCAGCAAAAGCTGTTTAGAAAGGGGAAAAAGCTTGTGTGTGTGTGTGTGTGTGTGTATACACAAGCTTTTTCCCCTTTTCTATCTATATATATATATTTATTGCATTTGTGTTCTCAGAACATTTAAAAATGCTTCACAGCCAGTTAATCATTTTTGAAGTGCCGTCACTGTTTTGCCTGCAATCATGGCGACCAATTCGCAAACAGCAAGGTCTTACAAACAGCAACAAGGGGAATGACCAGTCAGGTTCCTCGACACTGGGAGAATTCCCTGCTCCTCTTCAAATAGAGCCATGGGCTGAATAGGCAGGTGTTGCCTCATCTTAATGTCCCATCTCAAAGATGGCACCTCTGGCAACGCAGCAGTCCCTCACCACTGCACTTGAATTGATCAGCCTTCGATTATATGCTCAAATTCTAAAGTGGTCTTGAACTCTGTCTCGTGCGAGTGTGGTTAGGGCATAGCAGCTTAAGCTGAAGAAAACTGTGTGAAGCAATAAGAACAGTGGGGAAATGAAATGCCTCCTTAAAACTGGTTGGTTGGTAAAGGAGGAGTGTGACTGAGTTGTGCATCTGGAAGTTCTCAATTTTAATTTCTGACCTGTGCTGTGTCAGCTGATCCGAGTGGGGTGCTAGTATTGGCTTTAGTTCCCCCTGGGGTTGGATGGGCCAAATCACCCAGGATTCCTGCTCCTGATTTGTTTTTAAGTGACCCCCCACCCCCTTGCTGGAACATACACATACGTCTACTTTGAGTCATAGTTATAACGGCACAGAAGGAGGCCATTCGGCCCATTGAGTCCATGCCAGCTCTCTATAGAGCAATCCAGTCAGTCCCATTCCCCCGCTCTATCCCCATAGCCCTGCAAGTCTATTTCCCTCAAGTGCCTATCCAGTCTCCCCTTGAAAACATTGAGTGTCTCCGCTTCCACCACTTCCATCGGCAGCGAGTTCCAGGTCCTCGCCACTCACTGTATAAAAAAGTTTTTCCTCACATCCCCCCTGTATCTCTTGCCCAAAACCTTAAATCTGTGTCCCTTAGTCCTTGTACCATTAACTAGTGCGAACAGCCTTTCCCCGTCTAGCCTATCCAAACCCGTCATAATCTTGTACACCTCTATCAAATCACCCCCTCAACCTCCTTTGTTCTAATGAAAACAAATCCAGCTTCTCCAACCTGTCCTTGTAGCTAAGATCCCCCATCCCCGGAACCATTCTGATAAATCTCCTCTGCACCCTCTCAAGTGCCTTCACATCCTTCCTAAAGTGTGGTGACCAGAACTGGATGCAATACTCCAGTTGTGGCCTAACCAGTGCTTGGAAAAAGGTTCAGCATAACTTCTCTACTTTTGTACTCAATACCTCTATTTATGAAGCCCAAGATCCCATATGCTTTGCTAACCACTCTCTCAATATGTCCCACCACCTTCAGGGACCTATGCACATTAACTCCCAGGTCCCTCTGTCCCTGCACACTCTTTAAAACTGTGCCATTAAGTGTATATTGCCTCTCCCTGTTCCTTCTGCCAAAATGCATCACCTCACACTTCTCTGTATTAAATTCAATCTGCCACTTGTCTGACCATTCTGCTAGTCTTTCTATGTCCTGTTGCAGTCGATTGATATCATCCTCACTGTTTGCCACACCCCAAGTTTAGAAATTCTACTCTGTATTCCAATATCCAGGTAATTTTTTTATATATATATCAATAAAGCAGTGGCCCCAGCACTTACTTTTGGGGAACACCACTGTCTACCATCCTCCAGTCTGAAAAACAGCCATTTACCACAACTCGCTGTTTTCTGTCCTTAAGCCAATTCCTTATCCAAGCTGCCACTGACCCACCTATTCCATGAGCCTCAGTTTTGTTAACCAGCCTTCTATGTGGTACTTTGTCAAACGCCTTCCAAAAATCCATGTAGACAACATCCATTGCATTCCCTTCATCAATCCTCTGTTACTTCATCAAAAAATTCAATTAGATTAGTCAAACACGATCTTCGTTTTACAAATCCATGTTGACGCTCCTTAATTAGCTTAAACCTCTCCAAATGCCCGTTTAATTTTTTCCTTGATTATTGTTTCTAAAACTTTACCCACCACTGATGTTGAACTGACCGGCCTGTAATTACTAGGATTGTCCTTGCACCCTTTCTTGAACAATGGTGTCACATTTGCCACTTTCCAATCCTCAGGCACCACCCCCGCATCTAGGGAAGATTGGAAAATTATGGCAAGTCCTTCTGCTATCTCATTCCCCAATTCCCTTAGCAACCTGGGATGCAAGCCAGGATTGTGTTTACGTGCTCCCACCATGGTTGAACAGCCACTTAGCGAGGTAATGGAGGACAACTGGAATCCACGGAGCTGCACCCGCATCAGGAGTCGGTTGCTTCAGGAAAGGAGGAGGGGAAAAAAATTGGCAAAAAATAAACGACGTGGGGAAATTTTCGGTTGGCGCCTCATATTTAAATTTTGCCAGCACACTGCGGGTGTCAAATGGCTGCTCGTTAACCCTTTTTTTTGCCTTCCCCAAGCTGTATTACTAGTGATTGAGGCAGTGGTGTACACAGAGGCAGCATGAGGGAAAGAGCTTTACGCAGCGAGTTGTTGTGATCTGGAACACGCTGCCTGAAAGGCTGGTGGAAGGAGATTAAATAGTAACTTTCAAAAGGGAATTGGAGAAATACTTGACGTGGAAACATTTGCAGGGCTTTGAGGAAAGAACAGGGACTAATTGGATAGCTCTTACAAAGCACAGGCACGATGGGCCGAATGGCCGCCTTCTGTGGTGTATCATTCTATAACATTGCACCATTTAGGGGTAGGGGGAGCTTATGAGTCATAGAATCGACAGGAGGAGGCCATTCGGCCCATTGTGCCCGTGTCAGCTCTTTGAAAGAGCTAATTAGTCCCACACCCCAGCTTTTCCCCGTAACCCTGCAAATTAGTCCTCTTGAAGTGCGTGTCCAGTTGCCTTTTAAAAGTTCCAGTGGAATCTGCTTCCCCCAGCTTCCAGGCAGTGCGTTCCAGATCTTAATGTCACTCTGGGTGGGGGGGGCGGGGGTGGAAAAATGTCCTAATTTTCCCTCTAGTTCTTTTGCCAATTATTTGAAATCTATTTTGGGCATGATGGGCACAGTGATCCTTTTTTGTATGCTCGTTGCAATCCAGCGAGGACTCTTTGGAACTATTGTGCATGAATGTGGGTCGAGGACAAAGTTGAATTCCTTCATCATCCTACCGTTTAAATAGTCTGCCAACAAAATCGTGGTTCACCCTTGGAGAATGGCTGCTTGGGTAAGAAGGGTTGCAGTTGGCTACGCGACTGGGTCCCATTAAGAGGCATTCATTGCTTTTAGGGGCAGGTGTGATGCAATAATAACGACTCGCGTTTATATAAAATGTCCCACAGCACTTCACAGAGGCACGAGTCAGATTTTAAAAATGGAGGCGGACGCGAGCCAAAGAGGGAGATATTCCGAGCAGTGAACAAAAGTGTGGTTAATGAGACAGGATCTTAATTTCTTTACATTTTAACAAGTGGTGTGGCTGATTCCTATAATCTTTTGCAATTGTAAATATCAAGAGCAGCTTAAAAACTAGCTGATCTTCCAGGCGATAGTCTGAGGTCTGGAGCACAGTTATCTTGTTTAGCTGCTCACCTAACTTGTCCCTTTTTTAAGGCCACTGCTCAGGTACCCCATGTAGGGAAGTGGTCAGAATAGAAACATAGAAGATAGGAGCAGGAGATTCGGCCCCTCGAGCCTGCTATGCCATTCAATGAGATCATGGCTGATCATCCAAACTCAGTACCCTGTCCCCACTGAGGCCAATTTCAGGTTAATTACCGTTGGCGAGGTTAGTTTGCAGATAGCCAAGTGTTTGCAAGTTTCCAGCTCCATGCCAATCTGCCGAAATCCCTCCCCGACCGAACTGAATCTGTAATTGACCTCCGGATGGAATCATCGACTCATAGAATAGTACAGCACAGAAGGAGGCCATTCGGCCCATCGAGTCTGCACCAGCTCTTTCGAAGAGCAATCCAATTAGTCCCACTCCCCCGCTCTTTCCCCATATCCCTGCAATTTTTTCTCCTTCAAGTATTTATCCAATTCCCTTTTGAAGGCTACTATTGAATCTGTATCCACCACCGTATCAGGCAGTGCATTCCAAATCCTAACCACTCGTTGCGTAAAAAAGTTTTTCCTCATGTCGCCTCTGGTTCTTTTGCCAATCTCCTTTTTTTCCTTTGCTGTACTTTTGACACTGAAGCATAATGTTTGAATTACAGATGCTCCCAAAACTTTTAAAGAGTTAGATTTAATAGCTTCTTGTATACTCAGCTGTGCTAATCACGCAATTTTTTTCTTTGCAGGAGCTGTGCCAATGTCGCCCTATAGACGGGAACTGTTCGTGTTGCAAGGAATGCATGCTTTGCTTGGGTACTCTGTGGGATGAGTGCTGCGACTGTGTGGGTGAGTTGCCTCTTTCTTCCCTTGGGTAACTCTTCGATTAATCTTTGAAGCTATGCTTGTTGAACTGGAATTGTAAAAGAATAAGAAACATACAATGTACTATTATCTGGGCCATGTTGATATTGCAATAATTGCAGCTTGTTTAAATTTCTTTTGGCATTCTCTGCACTGGACTTAAAATCTCCTTACTAAGTATATAACTTTAGTTTGCCCAGCATGATGTCTTGGTGACACGTACTCCACTATCAATCTCGAGAAGCAATGCTGGACTTAACTGCTGCATTATTGAACTACATTTTACTCAAAATATAGATGTTTAAAAGTACATGAAACCATTCTGTTTTTAATTGAAATTTCAAGAGCTAACATTCAGATACATTAAGCCATTGTACCTTTTGTTCTGTATTTGAGGGAGAAGCATATTGGGTTGCATGTGGAGACACTGGGTGCACCTTTAGGGGTTGAGCAAACTATTGTGAGTTCTATCCCAATATCAGCTCTGTGGATTAACATTTCTCGGTATTGGATAGGATAAACATTTCTTTGACTATATTTCTTCAGTTCTCACTTATTTTTCTCATTATTAAATTGTCTTTGAAAGTTACAAATCCTTGATATTTTGGGCAGAAGGTAACAATCCAGGCACAAGATCTTTAATCTGGTCTGCAAGGAATTTAAATCTGTTGACTATATTACTGTTTGAGGTAATTAGCCCAACTATTTAAGCTGCATGAAACCACAGTCAACTGAGCGTTTCCTGTTGGCTTTAATGAGTTCAATAAGTTTGTTTTAGTCTTTACTGTATGTGCACTTAAATTGTATCCCAAGAACCAGTTCGCTAGTTAATCCCTAATTTAACATGCCTTTTGTGAGTTCCATTGGTGCTCTTTCAGGAGTAACTGCTTCCTTTAATGGACCAGCATCCTCCCCAAAAGAACCTTATAAAATACCTTAACCTAGTTATAAAATGAGGCCAGTAAGACATTTACAAAGCAACACGATCGTAATCAGAACGCAGATCATGTCTGGTCTTACAAATTAATTTTTAATTTTTAAAAATTCTCCCCACCTCTCCTGAAGATGCCGGGTGCCAAGCGCTCACCTCCAGTACCAATGATTTATGTAACCATTTTTCATGTATGAGTCTAAACAGGCTATTCAACCGTGATGTACGTCACAGCTGCGACTCTTCTTCCCTCTGCCTGATGTCTAGGCATGCATTTTCCAGCAAAAGTTATCAGTTAATACTCTGGAGTTAGAGTCCCAACCCCTCTCCTCCTCCCTAGCCCAGGACGCTGAGGTCAATTTAATTTAAATTCATTCTTGGGATGTGGGCATCGCTAGCAACATGGGTATTTATTGCCCATCCCTACTTGCCCTTGACATGGTGGTGGTGAGCCGCCGCCTTGAACCACTCCAGTCTATGCGGTGAAGGTATTCCCACAATGCTGATGAATAGGGAGTTCCAGGATTTTGATCCAGCGACAGTGAAAGAACGGCGATATAAGTCTGGATGGTGTATGACTTGGACGGAAACTGGAATGGTTTTTCCATGCGCCTGCTGCTCTTTGTCCTTCTAGGGTGGTGGCGGTTGTGGGTTTGGGAGGTGCTGCCAAAGATGCCTTGGCGAGTTGCTGCATTGAATCCTGTAGCTAGTACACACTGCAACCACAGTACACCTATGATGAAGGAAGTGAGTGGTTAAGCCAGTGGATGGGATGCTGATCAAGTGAATTGCTTTGTCCTGGATAGCGTCGAGTTGCTTGAGTGTTGTTGGAGCTGCATCCATCCAGGCAAGTGCAGAGTATTCCATTACACTCCTGACTTGTGCCGTGCAAATGAGCTGCTGTACTAGCCACAACATTTATGTGGCTGGTTCAGTTCAGTTTCTGGTAAATGGTGACCCCCCAGGGCATTGATGATGGGGGGGACTCGGTGATAGAATGCCATTGAATGTCAAGGGGAGATAGTTAGATTCTCTTTCCTACATTACAACAGTGACTACACTTCAAAAAGTACTTAATTGGCTGTAAAGCGCTTTGAGACGTCCGGTGGTCGTGAAAGGCACTATATAAATGCAAGTCTTTCTTGTTGGAGATGGTCATTGCCTGGTACTTGTGTGGCGCAAATGTTTCTTGACACTTATCAGCCCAAGCCGAGATGTTGTCCAGGTCATGCTGCATGCAGGCATGGACTACTTTATTATCTGAGGAATTGCAAATGGAACTGAACACTGTGTAATCATCAGCGAACAGCCCCACTTCTGACCTTATGATGAAGGGAGGTCATTGATGGAGCAGTTGAAGATAGTTGGGTCTAGGAGGCTGTCCCGAGGAACTCTTGCAGTGATGTCCTGTGGCTGAGATGATTGACCTCCAACGATCACTGCCATCTTCCTTTGTGCCAAGTATTACTCCAGCCACTGGAGAGTTTTTCCCTTAATCCCCATTGACTTCAGTTTTACTAGGGCTTTTTGATGCCACACTTGGTCAAATGCTGCCTTGATGTCAAGGGCAGTCACTCTCCTCTTGCTTCTGGAATTTAGTGCTGTCCATTTGGAACAAGGCTACAATGAGGTCTGGAGCCGAAATGGTTCTGGCAGGACCCAACTGAGCATCGGCGAACAAGCGCCGCTTTACAACACTGTTGACAACTTCTTCCGTCACTTTTCTGATGATTGGGAGTAAGCTGATGTCATATGAAGTGAATTGAATTGGCTGAAGACTGGCATTTGTAATTTTGGGGACCTTGAGGAGGCCGAGAAAGATCATCCACTTGGCAACTCTGGCTGAAGGTGGTTGCGAACACTTCAGCCTTGTCTTTTGCACTCGCATGCTGAGCTCCGCCATTATTGAGGATGGGGACGTTCATGGCGCCTCTTCCTCACGTTAGTTGCTTAATTGTCCACCACCATTTACGTCTGGATGTGGCAGGACTGCAGAACTTTGACCTGATCCATTGGTTGTGGGATCATTTAACTCCATCTATAGCATGTTGCTTTTTGTGTAACGTCTTGCTGCCGCCTGGTTAATATCAATCAACTCCGCACAAACCAGGGATTAAACTTGGGGTTTTCTGGTCTGTATAGCTCATTTACTTATTGGACGATGCACACTTACTAGCTGAGCCATTGGAGAAGCTACGTGATGTAATAAAACTCACTACACACTTGGTTTGAGCATAAAGCAAGGCTTTAATCAACTTGTTTCAGAACATGGAGGTCTAGTTGTACTTCACTAGTTCCTTGTCTTACAAAATGTCCCTGGAAAGCTGGGCCCACGCCCGAGTATTTATGCTCCTTGGACGGCGCCATCAGCTGGCCGTCCAGCGTTATTTCATGAGTAGTTTCTTGATGATGAGATTTATAACATTACGTGTTTAATCTCCTTTTCTTCCCATTTTGCTGATCTTCTCTACTCTCGTAAAGGCAGTGACTTCTTGCTGGAATATGGTTCTGTTAGTGCTGGCACCTTACTCAGATGTTAGCCTGAACAGTGAGTATCAGCAGGCTATTCAACCAAATCAGGACATCACAACCAGCCTGTTGTGTGCACATATGCATAAAAGAAGGGGGGTCACTGGATAGTGGTCAGGAGTGGGATTGCACGCTGGGATATGGGCCATAGAAGCTTGTGCTGTAGCATATCTATTGCAGCATAATCACTTCCACAATGTCCAATATGTCGGCGAGGTAGCTGAGTATTTCAACCACACTGTCTCCGGAGATGAGCTGGAAAATTCTCAAATTAGGTGATGGTGACCTCTGGCTAGCTGGCTGTTTATGAAGAATTGCTAATCTTTCCAGGCCTTTAAGAAAGCACTAAGCTGAAATAATTCAGATTCTCACTGGGGGGAAAAAAGGAAAATCAGAATGGCGTATTGCCCACAACCACTGATATCCTAGCAACCAGTTCAAGGATCCTGATGTCTACGGTACTGCATGTACAATTTTGCAATATGGGTTCAGGCTGTTCCTGTGTCTGCCATATTTTATGTTAATTTAGTCTGTTTTTCCCTTCCAACCTTATGCCCCACTCCAGCTCATTATCTAGGCTGACACTTGAATGCAATACTGAGGCCGTGCTGCTGTCTTTTTGGATGAGATGTTAAACCGAGGTCCCGTCTACCTGTTCAGGTGGATTTGAAAGATCCCATGGCACTATTTGAAGAAGAGCAGGGAGTTTTCTCTGTGACTTAACTTTTATCCTTCAACCAACTACCTCCCAAATACGTGACCTCTATCACCTAGAAGGTCAAGGGCAGCAGGCACATGGGAACACCACCACCTGCAAGTTCCCCTCCAAGTCACACACCATCCTGACTTGGAAATATAATCGCCGATCCTTCATCGTCGCTGGGTCAAAATCCTGGAACTCCCTCCCTAACAGCACTGTGGGAGTACCTTCACCACACGAACTGCAGCGGTTCAAGGAGGCAGCTCACCACCACCTTCTCAAGGGCAATTAGGGATGGGCAATAAATTCTGGCCTTGCCAGTGATGCCCACATCCCAGGAATGAATATAAAGAAAAACAAACCACCAAAAACACATTCACTGGTTATTTATCTCATTGCTGTTTGTGAGACCTTGATGAGTATAAACTGGTCGCTGCATTTGCCTCCAAAACAACAGAAACTACACTTCAAAATAATTCAAAATATAGACAGGCTAAGTGAGTGGGCAAGAAATGGCAAATGGAATATAATGTGGAGAAATGTGAAATTATCCACTTTGGTGGGAGGGATAGAAATGCAGAGTATTTTTTAAATGGTGTGGAGATGCCGGTGTTGGACTGGGGTGGACAAATGTAAGAAGTCACACAACACCAGGTTATAGTCCGACAGTTTTATTTGAAATTACAAGCTTTCGGAGCGCTGCTCCTTCGTCAGGTGAAGTCTTCACCTGACGAAGGAGCAGCGCTCCGAAAGCTTGTGATTTCAAATAAAACTGTTGGACTATAACCTGGTGTTGTGTGACTTCTTACATTTTTTAAATGGTGAGAGATTGGGAAATGTTGGTGTTCAGAGGGACCTGGGTGTCCTTGTACACAAGTTGCTGAAAGTTAACATGCAGGTACAGAAAGCAAATGGTATGTTGTCCTTTATTACAAGAGGGTTTGAGTATAAGAGTAAAGATGTCTTGCTGCAATTATATAGGGCCCTGGTGAGACCACACCTGGAGTATTGTGTACAGTTTTGGTCTCCTTACCTAAAGAAAGGATATACTTGCCATAGAGGGAGTGCAACAAAGGTTCACCAGACTGGTTCCTGGGATGGGGGGATTGAGTAGACTAGGGGCCTATATTCTCTAGAGTTTAGAAGAATGAGAGGTGATCTCATTGAAACTTACAAAATTCTTACAGGGTAGGTGCAGGGAGGATGTTTCCCCTGGCTGGGGAGTCTAGAATCAGGGGTCACAGTCTCAGAATAAGGGGTCGGCCATTTAGGGCAGAGATGAGGAGAAATTTCTTCACACAGAGGGTGGTGAATCTTTGGAATTCTCTACCCCAGAGGGCTGTGGCGGCTCCGTCGTTGAGTATATTCAAGACTGAGATCGATAGATTTTTGAATATTAAGGGAATCAAGGGATATGGGGATAGTGCAGGAAAGTGGAGATGAAGTAAAAGATCAGCTATGATCTTATTGAATGGCGGAGCAGGCTCGAGGGGCCAAATGGCCTACTCCTGCTCCTATTTCTTATGTTCTTATTCATTGGCTGTGAAGCATTTGGAATGTTTTGAGGATGTGTAAGGTGCTATATAAATGCAATTTTGTTCATTCTTTTCTAATGTACACTTTTTTTCCTTCAAACCCTTTTTCCTGAAAGTGATTACTCATGCTGGCGGTATAGTTCTGTGGTTGGTGTCGGTGGCCTCCTGATAGCTCACCCAAGTGCCAATTCACCACATGAGCTTGGAGAGTGAATGAGCTAATCAACAATTGGGGCCTTTGCAGCAGTCAAACCCTTGTCCTTGCTGATGTCGCGACACAACACACTTTCAGCAGAGGCCATTGGCTAAGATGAACCGCGTGATCTCGAGCCTGGGGATGCTGCGTTACCTGAGACTATCGAACTCGGCATAGAACAGAGATTGGACCTTTCTGGTCTGTCAGCCATCATAGAAACATAGAAGATAGGAGCAGGAGTAAACCATTCGGCCCTTCAAGCCTGCTCTGCTATTCAATGAGATCATGGCTGATCATCCAAATTCAGTACCCTGTCCCTGCCTTCTCCCCATATCCCTTGATCCCTTTAGCCTTAAGAAATATATCCAACTCTTTCTTGAATATATTTAATGAACTGGCCTCCACTGCCTTCTGTGGTAGAGAATTCCACAGGTTCACCACTCTCTGGGTGAAGAAATTCCTCCTCATTTCAGTCCTAAATGTCCTACCCCTTATCCTTAGACTATGACCCCTGGTTCTGGACTCCCCGACCATCGGGAACATCCTTCCAGCATCTAGTCGGTCCAGGTCTGACAGAATTTTATAGGTTTCGATGAGATCCCCTCTCAATCTTCTAAACTCCAGTGAGTATAAGCCCAATCGACACAATCTCTCCTCATACGTCATTCCTGCCATCCCAGGTATCAGCCTGGTGAATCTTCGCTGCACTCCTTCCATGGCAAGAACGTCCTTCCTCAGATAAGGCGACCAAAACTGCACACAATACTCAAGATGTGGTCTCACCAAGGCCCTGTACAACTGTAGCAAGACATCCTTGTTTCTGTACTCGAACCCTCTTGCTACGAAGGCCAACATACCATTTGCCTTCTTAACCGCCTGCTGCACCTGCATGCTTACCTTCAGCGACTGGTGCACAAGAACACCCAGGGTCTCTTTGCACTTCCCCTTCTCCCAATCTATTGCCATTCAAATAATAATCTGCCTTCCTGTTTTTGCCACCAAAGTGGATAACCTCACATTTATCCACATTATAGTGCATTTGCCATGTTTCTGCCCAATCAGCCAACCTGTCCAAATCATACTGGAGTTTCACGACATCCTCCTCACAGCTTACCCTCCCACCCAGCTTTGTGTCGTCTGCAAATTTGGAGATATTGCATCCAATTCCCTCGTCCAGATCATTAATATATATTGTGAACAACTGGGGTCCTAGGACTGATCCTTGTGGTACCCCACTAGTCACTGCCTGCCACTCGGAAAACGACCCGTTTATTCCAACTCTTTGCTTTCTGTCCGCCAACCAGTTCTCTATCCAAGTCAATACCTTGCCCCCAATCCCATGTGCCTTAATTTTGCACGCTAATCTCTTATGCGGGACCTTATCAAAAGCCTTCTGAAAGTCCAAATACACCACATCCACTGGTTCTCCCTTATCTATTTTACCAGTTACATCCTCAAAAAATTCCAGTAGATTAGTCAAGCATGATTTACCTTTTGTAAATCCATGTTGACTTTGTCTGATCCTGTCACTACTTTCCAAGTGCTCTGCTATTACATCTTTTATAATGGACTCTTGCATTTTCCCCACTACCGCTGTCAGGCTTACCGGTCTATAATTCCCCGCTTTTTCTCTGCCACCTTTTTTGAATAGTGGGATAACATTAGCTACCCTCCAATCCATGGGTACTGTTCCAGAGTCTATCGAGTTCTGGAAGATGACCAGCAATGCATCTACTATTTCTAGGGCCACTTCCTTAAGTACCCTGGGATGCAAATTATCAGGCCCTGGGGATTTATCGGCCTTCAGTCCCATCAATTTTCCTAACACCATTTCCCTACAAATACTGATTTCTTTCAGTTCCACCCTTTCATCAGACCCTATATTCCCTGGTATTTCTGGGAGGTTATTTGTGTCCTCCTTTGTGACGACAGAACCAAAATATGTATTTAGTTGGTCTGCCATTTCTTTGTTCCCCATTATAAATTCCCCTGATTCTGACTGCAAGGGACCTATGCTTGACTTCACCAATCTTTTTCTCTTCACATATCTATAAAAGCTTTTACAGTCAGTTTTTATGTTCCCTGAAAGCTTACTCTCATATTCTGTTTTCCCTTTCTTAATTAATCCCTTTGTCCTCCTTTGTTGCATCCTAAACTGCTCCCAATCCTCAGGATTATTGCTTTTTCTGGCCAATTTGTATGTCCTCTCCTTGGGAAATTAGGGATAGCATAAGATCCTTGTTAGCCACGGTTGAGTCACCTTTTTTGTTTTATTTTTATGCCAAACTGGGATGAACAACTTCTGTAGTTCATCCATTGGGTCTTTGAATGTTTGCCATTGCCTATCCACTGTCAACCCTTTGAGTGCCATTCCCCAATCAATCCTACCCAACTCGCTCCTCAGACCATCGTAGTTTCCTTTTATTTAAATTGAGGACCCTAGTTTCTGAGTCAACTACTTCATTCGCCATCTTAATGAAGAATTTGATCATATTATGATCGCTCCGACCCAAGGGGCCTCGTACAACAAGATTGCTAATTAATCCTTTCTCGTTACCTAATACCCAGTCTAAGATGGCCTGATCTCTGGTTGGTTCCTCGACATATTGGTCTAGGAAACCATCCCGTAAACACTCCAGGAATTCCTCCTCCACAGTATTGTTACTAATTTGCTTAGCCCAATCTATATGTAGATTAAAGTCACCCATGATGACTGCTGTGCCCTTATTGCACGCTTCTTTAATTTCCCTTTTAATGCCATCCCCAACCTCCGCCTTACTGTTTGGAGGTCTATAAACCACTCCCACTAATGTGTTTTTCCCCTTAGTATTTCTCAATTCTACCCATACAGATTCCACATCATCAGAGCTAATATCCTTCATTACAATTGTGTTAATCCCTTCTTTAACCAGTAATGCTACCCCCCCTCCCTTTCCTTTTTGCCTATCTTTCCTGAATATCGAATACCCCTGGATGTTGAGTTCCCAGTCTTGGCCATCCTTGAGCCACGTTTCCGTAATCCCAACCAAATCATATTCGTTTACCTCTATTTGCGCAGCCAATTCATCCACCTTATTACAAATGCTCCTCGCATTAAGACACAAAGCCTTCAGGCTTGTTTTTTTAACACTCTTAGACCTATTAGAATTATTATTTACTGTGGCCATGTTTGATTTAAACCGTTGATTTCTCTGACTGCCACTTTTGTTTTTGTTTTTCCCCTTGCTATCTTTTGCTTTTATCCTTGTTTCCCTTTCCTCTGTCTCCCTGCTCAGGTTCCCAACCCCCTGCCATTTTAGTTTAAACCCTCCCCCACAGCACTAGCAAACACTCCCCCTAGGACATCGGTTCCAGCCCTGCCCAGGTGCAAACCATCCGGTTTGAACTGGTCCCACCTCCCCCAGAACCGGTTCCAATGCCCCAGGAACTTGAATCTCTCCCCCTGGCACCATTCCTCTAGCCACGTATTCATCTGAAGTATCCTTCTATTTCTACTCTGACTAACACGTGGCACTGGTAGCAATCCTGAGATTACTACCTTTTGAGGTCCTGTTTTTCAATTTACCTCCTAACTCCCTATATTCTGCTTTTAGGACCTCCTCCTGCTTTTTACCTATATCGTTGGTGCCTATATGCACCACGACAACTGGCTGTTCACCCTCCCCTTCCAAGATGTTCTGCAGCCGCTCGGAGACATCCTTGACCCTTGCACCAGGGAGGCAACACACCATCCTGGAGTCTCGTTTGCGGTCGCAGAAATGCCTATCTATTCCCCTTACAATTGAATCCCCTATTACTATAGCTCTATCACTCTTTTTCCTCCCATTCTGTGCAGCAGAGCCACCCCTGGTGCCAGGAAGTTGGCTGCTGCTGCCTTCCTCTGATAAGCCATCCCCCCCAACAGTACTCAAAGTGGTGTATCTGTTGGAGAGGGGGATGGCCACAGGGGACCCCTGCACTACCTGCCTGCGCCTAGTACTCTGCCTGTTGGTCACCCATTCCCATTCTTCCTGTCCAACCTCTACCTGTGGTGTGTCCAACTCCCTAAACGTGCTATTCACGATGTCCCGAGCATCGTGAACGCTCCAGTATGCATCCAATCGCAGCTCCAGCGCCGCAATGCGGTCTGTCAGTAGCTGCAGCTGGGTGCACTTCCTGCACACGTAGTTGTCAGGGACACAGGAAGTGTCCCTGAATTCCCACATATCGCAGGAGGAGCAGATCACAGGGCCGGGCTGTCCTGCCATGACTTGCCCTTTAATTAATTGAGTTTAAATTAAATCAATCAATCCCACTAATTACACTACAGTTAAATAGTTTACCAACAGTCCCCGCTACACCAGAGAGACCTTAGAAACTATAAACCAGAGTTAAAGTTTAAAAAAGAGAGAAATACTCACCAAGCTGTGCTTTAAAATTCTAAATATAAGTAACACCTTTTTTCCCACCGGAGGAAGTAGCTCCTTAATGGCCACTTTTAAGAAAAAACTTTGATTTTATATAGTGCGTTTCATGACCTCCGACCTCCCAAAGCGCTTCACCACCAATAAAGTGCTTTTTAAGTGTAGTCACTGTTATAATGTAGGAAATGCGATAGCCAATTTGCACACAGCAATGAGATAAATGACCAGATAGTTTTTTGTTAGTAATTTTGGCCAGGACACTGGGGAGAACTCCCCTGCTCTTCAGCATAGTGCCATGTGATGTTCTGCATTCACCTGCGAGAGAAGACGGGGCCTAGGTTTAAATTCTCACCCGAAGGATGGCGCCTCTGACAGGGCAGCACTCCCTCAGTACTGCACTGAAATGTCAACCTTGAATATGTGCTCCAGTCTCTGGAGTGGGGTTTGAACCCATGACCTTGTGACTCAGAGGCGAAAGTGCTACCACTGAGCCACAGCTGACACCAAGAATGTCATTCAACTGCTGATTACAGTGCAAAGAGGAGCCACAAAGCTAATTCCTAGAGTTACAGGTCTGAGTAATGAGGAAATACTGTAGAAACATGGGCTTTTCCAGACTGGAAAGGAGGTGTCTGAGAGGTGATCTCGTACAAGATAGTAAATGGGAAGGAAAAGGTAAATACGGAATATTGAAGGGCACAGTTTCAAACTAGTGAAAAACTAAATTTAATACTAGTATCAGGAGGTAATTTACACAAAAAGTGATCAACACATTGAACCATCTCCTGGATAGAGGTAAAAACTCTGGAATCATTGAAGGAATATTTGGGGGGCTAAAGGGTACTTCTGGATGCATGAATTACGAGAGATGGAATGGCCTTTATCATCCATAATCACCTCATAACCCAGTCCGGTTCTTCGAAATTCTCAACAGGCTAATCCCAGAAGCATGCTCTTCCATATGATTTATGGATGTTGTAAACATGCAGTTTTCTCACGTCGCCTCTGATTCTTTTGCCAATCACCTTAAATCTGTGTCCTCTGGTTACCAACAGTTTCTCCTTATTTACTCTATCAAAGCCATCCATGATTTTGAACACCTCTATAAAATCTCCTCTTAACCTTCTCTGCTCTAAGAAAAACAACCCCAGCTTCTCCAGTCTCTCCGCATAACAGTTCCGCATCCCTGGTACAATTTGAGTACATTTCTTCTTGTACCCTCTCCAAGGCCTTGCCATCCTTCCTAAAGTGTGTTTCGCAGACTTGGACACAATACTCCAGCTGAGGCCGAATCAGTGCTTCATAAAGGTTTAGCATAACTGCCTTGCTTTTTTGCTTTCTTTATTAAAGCCAAGTGTGGTGTATGTAACCTGTTCCACCTTAAGAGAACTACCTTAAGAGATGTACTACTTTCTCTTGGCTGCTGTATACTGTAATACCGGTGGTGACCACACCGGTATATAAGTGTTGTGTAGGGATTTGCTGGGCAGTTCAGCCCTGACCTCCGAATAGTAAAGACCTGTTAAAAGTTATTCTTGTTGTCTGTGTCCAGTGATTGATCATACGCATAACTGGGACACACAGACTCGACAGTGGCGACGAGTCCGATCTTACCCTGCGGCAGTTTTACATCCAAGGCAGCTTCGTCCTCAGAACGGGCGTCGAGAAGAGGCATCCGCCCTCATCATCCTGCTGAGCACCATCGCACGGGAGGCATCGAGAACCCGGGTTAAAAAGAAAAAAAAATTCTGACCACGAAGCCCTCCATCAGCGACAGGCAGTGATCATCCCTTCTACCACGGTGGTGGGTAAGCCAATCAGCGACACGAGCAGAAAGTCGGCCGCGTTGGCTGTGGAGTAGGGGAGGGAAAACGGAGGAATAAGGGCGGAGAACTCGACCACGGCCAGTAAAAAGGGCCGGGCTGCAATCGAGGCCGAGAGGCGCAGCGACTGGGGCAGCTTAAGGCACGAGAGCCGCGGAGAACTCAAACGCAGCCAGTGTAAAGGACCGGGCTGCAAGCGGGGCTGCGAGGCAAAGCAGCGTCGGGGAATTGAGAACCACTGGGGAGGCGAGAACGGCAGCAGCAAGGCAATCGCCATTGCAGCCAGCGGGGGGAGAAGGCAAACGCGGGAATCCGCCATTGTAGTCGGCGGGGGAAGAAGACGAGCGCGGGAAAGACCGCCAAGCGCGGGAAGCCGCCATTTTAGTAGGTGGGGGAAGAAGACAAGCGCGGGAAGCTGCCATTTTGAAAAAAAAAAAATTTTAAACTTGCAAGGATGCCTAAACATGGGAACATTAATACCTTTGATAGCGATATCGAAGATTGGACCACATATGTAGAACGCATGGAAGTTTATTGTAAAGCAAATAAGGTACCAGATGATGAGAAAGCACTAACCTTATTAAGCTCAATGGGTGCGAAGACATACGGGCTATTGAAGCACCTTCTATCACCAGATAAACCGGCGGATCAGACTTTCGCGAATATTGTTACTGTCCTGAAAAATCATTTAAACCCCACGCCGCTGATGATAGCGGAACTATTTAAATTTTACAGAAGAACGCAGCTGAAAGACGAAAGCAACGCTGAATTTTTAATTGAACTGCGTAAGCTATCAAAGTACTGTCAGTTTGGAACAGGACTAGCAGATGCGCTGAGAGATAAATTTGTGTGTGGATTGTTAAAAGAAGGAACACAAAAGCGACTGCTTGAGGAGTCTTATAAAGCTGTCACTATTGCAGCATCGCACGAAGCCGCAGCGAGAGGCACGGCGGAAATGCAGCTACGGTCACCGGAACTCAGCACCAATCAAATGGTCTTTGGTACAGTAAAATGTTATCGTTCTGGAAAGACAACGCACGATCAGAACCAGTGCTGGTTCAAAAATCAGGAATGCAGAAAATGTGGCAGGCTTGGTCACATAGCTAAAGTATGCCAGTCAGGAAAGAAGACCAGCAGCAAAAAGTCACCGCAGGAAAAGTACAGAAAGGTACACAAGGTGACAGAGAACAGTTCGAACGAACAGAAGTCAGATTCAGACTCCAGCAGTAATGAACTGGGTAGTCTAAGAGTACACAATGTTGGTAAGGAAGCAGACCTCCAAACAATTTGGGTCACACTTCAGATAGCAGGAGTCCAAGTGAAGATGGAATTGGACACTGGATCGGCATTGACGGTCATGAATAAGCAAGATTACAAAAGGTTATTCCCACATATTCCCCTAAGGGATACGGAGATTGTATTGAAAACATACACGGGGCAAAGAGTATACCCCATCGGGAAGATAGAGGTAAAGATGGTCCACAAGGGCAAAGAAAGCCGAGGAATGGACTTATATGTGCTACCTGAGGGAGGTCCACCACTACTGGGACGGGAGTGGATTAGGAAAATAAATATGGACTGGCATTCCTTAAAAGCACTAACGGTAGATTCCGGTAAAAAAGATGTCAAACCTAAACGATTGTCCAGAATATTGGACGATGCTAAAGAGGTGTTCCAACAGGGACTGGGAACACTGAGAGGAATTACGGCAAATATCAAGGTTGAAGAACATGCAAACCCGAAATTTTTCAAAGCCAGACCGGTACCTTATGCGATACGACCTGCTGTAGAAGCTGAGCTGGAAGGGCTAGAACGTTCAGGAGTACTGTCTAAGGTAGACTGGAGTGAGTGGGCCACGCCCGTTGTTCCCGTCATGAAGCGTTCATCGAGCAACAAGCCGGGGGAACCGGGGAAGGTTCGCATCTGTGGAGATTTCAAGATCACTGTTAATCCGGTGCTTCACACGGTGCAGTATCCGCTTCCGCGGATTGAGGATATCTTCGCTTCGTTGTCTGGCGGGAAACACTTCACCAAGATAGACCTGGCGCAGGCGTACTTACAGATGGAAGTTGAGGAAGAGTCACGCCAGTATCTCACGATCAACACGCATAGAGGCTTGTACCGGTATAATAGACTGGGTTTTGGAGTGGCATCGGCTCCAGCAATTTGGCAGAGGGCCATGGAGCAGGTATTACAGGGAATTCCAGGCACACAATGTTACCTGGACGATATTCTGATTACAGGAGATGATGACGAGGAACACCTTGCAAATTTGGAACTGGTGCTCACCAGATTGAAAGAATATGGACTTCGAGTTAATCGCCAGAAATGTGAGTTCTTTCAGAAGCGGATCTCGTACTGTGGTCATGTCATTGACCAGGAGGGGCTTCATAAGTCTCCTGACAAGATCGAAGCTGTTGTGAAGGCTCCCGCTCCAGATAATGTATCCCAGTTGAGGTCGTTCCTAGGGTTGATTAACTATTACCATGAGTTTCTGCCAAATTTATCCACGGTGCTGCACCCGCTGAACGCTCTTTTGCAGAAGGGAGTACCATGGAAGCGGAGCGAGGACTGTAAGAGGGCCTTTCGCAAAAGCAAGGCATTGATCACCTCAGAGGAAGTGTTGGCTCACTTCAACCCAACGCTGCCTATTCGTTTGGCTTGTGATGCTTCTCCATATGGTATTGGGGCAGTACTCTCACACAAGTTGCCAAATGGCCTGGAGAGGCCAGTCGCGTTCGCATCCAGATCATTGACCTCCGCTGAGCGCAACTATGCTCAGATAGATAAGGAGGCTCTCAGCCTTGTGTGGGGAGTAAAGAAGTTTAATCATTACCTGCAGGGCCAAAAGTTTACGCTTCTGACAGACCACCAGCCGTTGGTATCCATTTTTAACCCTAAGAAGGGTGTTTCGGTGATGACAGCACAGAGACTCCAGAGATGGTCCCTTTTCCTAGGGGCGCATCAATATCAGATTGAATTCAAAGGTACAAAGCAGCATGGTAATGCTGATGGGCTGTCGCGCCTGCCACTACCTACAGAGGAGGAGGCACCGACGGTTGACCCTGTTGAGTTATTTCACTCGACCATCATCGAATGTTTACCAGTCACCAATGCAAGTATTGAAAGAGAAACCAGGAATGACCTGACACTGTCCCGGGTCTACGAAGTGACAGTGAAGGGATGGCCAGCACACGGTGATCCACTGTTACCGGCATTCTCAGCAAGACGAGAACAGCTGTCCGTCTGTCAAGGAACATTGATGTATGGAACAAGGGTGATTATTCCTCCTAAGTTAAGAGAGAGAGTTCTAAAGGAACTGCATGAAGGTCATCTGGGGGGAGTCAAGATGAAAAGCCTTGCTAGGGCTTATGTGTGGTGGCCGGGTATCGACCAACAGATAGAGGATCTGACGAAAAGCTGCTCAGGGTGCCAAAAAGTGCAAAATGCACCTCCGATTGCACCGCTGCATCCATGGGAATGGCCTTCAACCCCATGGCAACGTGTACATATTGACTTTGCTAGTCCATTCATGGACTCCATGTTTTTAATTGCGGTGGACGCACATTCTAAATGGCCAGAAGTGATTAAGATGACTACCACTACCTCGGAAAAGACGATCGCGGTGCTAAGAACGATATTTGCAAGAAATGGATTGCCAGAACAAATATGTTCAGACAACGGACCGCAGTTCGTGTCAGAAGAATTCCAGAAATTCATGAAGAAGAATGGGGTGAAACATTATACCTCTGCCCCATATCATCCGGCTACAAACGGGTTGGCCGAGAGATTTGTACAAACGTTCAAAAAAGCAGTAAAGGCCATGAGCGAAGATCAGATTCCACTACAACACAAGGTGGACAAATTCCTACTGGCATATCGAAACGCCACTCATGCAGTGACAAACCAAAGTCCTGCCATGATGTTCTATAACAGGAGGTTGCGGTCCAGGTTGGACTTGTTAAAACCAAATGTGCGGAGGGAAGTTGAAAACAAACAGTTCCAGCATATAAATAACAAGACCACTCGGAGTTTCGAAATAGGACAACCAGTGTTAGCCAGGGACTATAAAAATGAGAAATGGCAATCTGGAACAATTCGGGCCAGACAAGGACCCCTGATGTACACGGTAGATATTGGTGAAAATGTAATACGGCGTCATGCCGACCAACTGGTAGAATCGAGAACAAGGGTCGAACCCATGGTTACGGCAGAGACAACCGTGGAAGAAGTTAGTGAACCTGAAGCATCTACCTCAGAAGTGAATGTACCTGATGATGATGTCCAATCCATAAGAGACCAACTAGATGAGTCACCCCAGCAACGAGAATCAGAGACCCCTGAAAGGCATTATCCAACTCGAATCAGGAGGCCTCCTCAGAGACTGAATCTTTGAACTGTTTTGCATGAAGTTGTATATATATATATATATATATATATATATATGTTATTATGTTATGTTAAATGGGGATATAACTGTTAAGCTAAAAAGGGAGGATTGTGGTGTATGTAACCTGTTCCACCTTAAGAGAACTACCTTAAGAGATGTACTACTTTCTCTTGGCTGCTGTATACTGTAATACCGGTGGTGACCACACCGGTATATAAGTGTTGTGTAGGGATTTGCTGGGCAGTTCAGCCCTGACCTCCGAATAGTAAAGACCTGTTAAAAGTTATTCTTGTTGTCTGTGTCCAGTGATTGATCATACGCATAACTGGGGGACACAGACTCAACACCAAGGATCCCATATGCTTTTTTAACTGGCTTCTCGGTTTTGTCCTGCCATCTTCAAAGACTTGTGTACATACACCCCCAGGTCCCTCTGTTCCTGCAACCCCTTTAAAATTGTACCGGGGATCGGGAGTGCAGGCAAAAGAGCCCGGCACCCAAGAGAAGTGCCGGGCTCATGGAGCGCAGCCGGCACTCCGCGGCAGGGTGGGGTGGGTGTGTCAGGAGGCCGGAGACTGGAGCGGATGCAGGTGCTGGCAGGTGGCCAGCAACAAAAATGGCCGCCCGGCACCTCGCCTTTAAATAGCGCCGCCCTGGCCGCAGGTAGGCCCCCCCTTGACCCCGTCGGACATAGCATCTGGCGGTAAGTCAGGGGGTGCTACCAAAGATCGCGAGCAGGGCACTGCGCACGGCGATGACGTCATCGCCAGTGGCGCAGCGCTAACGGTTAGAGCCGCTGCTAACCTCCCGCTGAATTTCATAGGGCTCTAATGGGAGGCGCAAAGCAACTGAATTTTTCCCCCATTGACTCCAGAGAATGAGGGGACAAAATGGGAGAATATTGGCTGTGTGGGAAATGGGGTGGTTGGAAGGGAGAGTGAAGCGCGGGTGAGCAGAGGGGACTTGTCAAAGAATTTGGAACAGTTGCTTAGCTCCAGGTCAATTGCATCTTAATTTAATAATTTTATTCTGTGCCGTGCATAGTCCGTGTCACCTTGGATTGTTGTGTCCAGCTACTATTACGAACATCTAAAGTTGCTAAACCCCTTGAATAAAATAAAAGTTAACAAGTGCCTAAGGCAGCAACTTGCAAACTCCAGTATCCAATTCCCTTTGGCACTATTTGGCTTCCTACTGATTTCTGCAAAATGACTTTAACGAGCACAGAACGTGTCAAAATCAATTCACTCAAACTTATTAACAAAATGAGAAAAGCTGCTTTAGGAAACTACACAAGGCTACATATCTAGGTGGTTTGACATAATCTTCACCTTCTGAATCTATGTTGGCTACTGTTTATTAGGTTATTATTTGCACAGATACCAAGTTTACTCCTGATCCATTCCATCATTTTACACGGAATAGAAGTGAGACTAATGGGTCTGTAGTTGCTTGAGTATAGTTTACCACTTTTGTTTTGAATATGGGCACCTCATTGACCTGTTTCCAATTGGTATCGCCCCAGTGTCCAGTGCCACCCTCATAATGGTTGTCAATGCCTCCAAGATCTCTGCTCTAGTGTCTTGAGACCTCTGGGATAAATACCATCTGTCCCTATAATCTTCTAAAGTTCTCTCTATTCAGGAACCAGTCCTGTTAGATTGGAAAATTGCACATGTGACTCTGCTATTTAAGAAAGGTGAGAACGGAAAACAAGGGAATTATCGACCAGTTACCCTAACATCTGTTGTTGCTATAATTAAGGATAGAGTGACTGAACACCTTGAAAATTTTCAGCTGATCAGAGAGCCAGCATGGATTTGTAAAGGGTAGGTCATGCCTGATAAATCTGATTGCATTTTTTGAAGAGATGACTAAAGTAGTGACAAACAGGGGAATGTCTGGATGTTATTTATCTGGGCTTCGAAGAAGGCATTTGATAAAGTCCCTCATAAGAGGCTGTTAGCTAAAGTTGAAACTCATGGCAAATTATTGACTTGCTTAAGAAATTGGCTGAGTGGCAGGAGACTGAGGGTAGGGATAATGGACAGGTACTCAAATTGGCAGGATGTGATTTAGTGGTGTCCCACAGGGATCTGTGTTGGAACCTCAACTATTTGCAGTATTTATTAACGACTTAGATGATGAGATTGAGAACCACATGATGCAAAGATAGGCGGCATTGTAAGCAGTGTAGATGAAAGCATAGAATTACAAAGATATTAATAGATTAAGTGAATGGGCAAAACTGTGGCAAATGGATTTCAATGTAGGCAAATGCAATCCCATCCATTTTGGACTTAAACGGGATAGAACAGGGTACTTTCTAAATGGTGAAAAGCTAGAAACAGTGGAGGTCCAAAGAGACTTGGGGGGTCCATGTACATTCATGAACAGGTACAGAAAATAATCAAAAAGGCTAATAGAATGCTGGCCTTTATATCTAGAGGACTAGAACACACGGGGTTTGAAGTTATGCTGCAGCGATACAAAACCCTGGTTAGATCACAGCTGGAGTACTGTGAGCAGTTCTGGCACCTCACCGTAGGAGGAATATATTGGCCTTGGAGTGCAGTGTAGATTTATTAGAATGATACTTGGACTCCAGGGGTTAAATTACGAGGAGAGATTAGGGTTGTATTCCCTGGAATTTAGAAGGTTAAGGGGAGATTTGATCGAAGTTTTCAAGATATTAAAGTGAACTGATAGGGTAGATAGAGAGAAACTATTTCCGCTGGTTGGGGATTCTAGGACTAGGGGGCCTAGTCTGAAAATTAGAGCCAGACCTTTCAGGAATGAAGGTAGAAAACACTTTACATGCAAATGGTGGTAGAAGTTTGGAACTCTCTTCCGTAAACGGCAGTTGATGCTAGATCAATTGTTAATTTTAAATCTTAGATTGAGAGATTTTTGTTAACCAAAGGTATGAGCCAAAGGCGGGTATATGGAGCTAGATCACAGATCAGCCATGATCTCATTGAATGGCAGAACAGGTTCGAGGGGCTAAATGGCCTCCTCCTGTTCCTTTGGCGATTAATTTGTTTTGAGCCAGTTTAACTTCTGCTATGTTACTTTCTCTAGGCCTCTCTTTGCCCCTCTGATCAGTTTTTAATCATATTTTTGAATTTTCTTATACTCATCCCTTCCTTTTCTCCCTACAGGATTTGTAGAGGTCATTTTTCCTGCTAGTGTCGTTTTTAATTTGATAATCCATTGGATCACATTTGTTTAGTCTGAACATGTTGATTTTTTTGTGTGTTTTTGCCCTGTATGCAGAGCACAATAACTTTAAAGGTGTTTCACTTATCCTTTACTGCAGGGTTGTTGAACAATCCCTCCCCATTCTATTTACGTTAGTTGTTCATTGAATTTTAGATCATTCTGTCTTCGCTGTCCCCAGGGGTGCTCCGATTTCCATTTCTTTTACATTGTCTAATCATTAGGGAATATCTGGTCAAGCTCTTCTTGCTTCCTGGATTACATAAACTAGAGTTGTATAGGTTGCACTGAGTTGCAAAATATTTGTACATTTCATATGCCAGCTCTGATTCTAAAACCGTTGGGATTTCCGAGTTTATTGTTTAATGTCTCCCATTAAAATGGCTTTTGTGTTCTCTCATACCCTCCTTACTGACTGTTGTAGAGGAGTTTAATATCATTCAACAGAATCAGAATGAGTTAAGTGGATTACAATGCAGGTGAAATTCGACGTGGATGCATCTAGGGTGTTGGCATGTTGGTGCAGGGAATGCACACAATGGACGGGTGTCCATTGACCAAAGTGGAAACGAGACGCGCTCTGGGCTATCGGTTATTGATCGATTGAAAAGAGCCATATGAGGCTGAGTGGCTGAAAGGATTGCAAGCTCGCCTTCCTCCGATCTCGGTATGCACCGTCCTGCTTCAAATCCAGCGAAGGTACAGGATTGCCCAGAAGGCTGGGGCTAGACGTGGATGGGTGTGAGGGAAAGAGTGATTGTGTGTGTGAGAGAGAGAGAAAGATTGAGTGTGAGAGATTGAGTGTGTGTGAGAGAGAGAGTGACTGTCTGGAGGTAGCTTGAGGAATGGGGGGGCTGTGGGCATCACAAGAAGGAACTTCCGCCTCCTAGTAGCCCGCTCAGTAGGAGGGCTTTAGGTGGGGGAGTCTAGGAGAGGGGACATAATTTTAAAATCATAGCCCAGGCCATTCAGGAGTGAAGTTAGGAAACACTTCTTCATGCAAAGGGTGGTAGAAGTGTGGAAATCTCTCCTACAAGAAGCAACAGATGTGAGCTCCATTAATAATTTTTAACCTGCGATCAATAGATTTTTGCTAGCCAAGTGTGTTGAGGGATATGAAGCCAAGGGGAGTGGATCTCATTGAATGGCGGAACAGGCTCAGGGGGCTGAATGGCCTACTCCTGTGCTGTAGAATTAAAAACTAATCAAATACAGAGATGCATAGCACTGGCTTTTATTTAAGCCAAATTAGGTTTAGTTAAACTCTACATGAATAAGGCCATATTTGGAATATTATGGCCAACCTTGATTCTGAAGGACATTGATGTACTTGAACACTCGCTGTCTTGGCCCACAAATGAAGAATGGCTACCTGGTTGATGTACTGGAAGAATACTGATACCAGCGGAACTATTCTACATCATGAGTTAGCATCGTCAAGAAACGTGAAATCTAATAGAAAAGCAGTGTGATATTAATGTTTTTTTTAAAAATTCCTAGGAATGTGCAATCCCAGGAACTACAGCGATACACCACCGACATCGAAGAGTACAGTGGAGGAGCTTCATGAACCCATCCCATCGCTGTTCCGTGCTCTGACAGAAGGCGAAACTCACCTGCACTGGAACATTGTATCGTTCCCGGTCTCTGAAGAGCTCACCTACCATGAAAACCTGGTCTCGTTTTTGGAATCCCTTGATATGTCTCCACTCCAAAATGTCTCGCTGCCTGAAGACAGTCCCCATGTACAACTTGAGAGTGAGAAAGGTAAACGGGTTACCATTTGGTATTATTTTGTGTTGAGCTAAATTTTAAAAAATTATCATTCTCATGAGGTAAGCCCATTAACTGTTGCTGGGATTTCAGTAAAGCATAATGGCATTTTCTCTTAAGTCCAGTTGAACTGTGGAAAAATACCTGGTACAATTGTAAATGTTGTCCTTCCAAATTATATAGGAAATATTTTGAGCTGTATAATAAAGTTTGGTTACAGGTCTGTCTTTGGTGGGAGAAATTTGAGGTGGTTGAGTATCCTGCAGGTGTATTGGCAAACTTGTTTTCCATTCTGGTGCTGCGCTCTATCTCTCTATTGGCCTGTAGTGGTAAAAGAATATTAACAGGTGCAATGATGTTTAACTCTGTAGCAGGTAGGTAGTCTGCTAAATCCCTCTTCAAAAACACAGGCGTGAATTAAAAAATGATTCAGGGCTCTACATGACCCATTGCCTGGTTCAAGATAAGTAAGTATTTCTGAACAACCAGGTTCTGTCCAATTTTTATATGTATGGCTGACTCCAGCAAGTAGACAAATGATGTACCTACATTCCAAGCAATGGATGACTCCTTATGAGATGAATCATTATCTTCCCTGAAGAGGAGGAAAAAGAGGACTTGAGGAAGAGGGGAAAGGATCTGAAGGTTCCAGATAGTCAATGTCCAAGAATCAGAATAGAGCCAAAGTATAAAGCGGGGAGGTAGACATTGCACTTGCCTCCAGGGCTAACACTTAAAAAGTGGATAGGTCAATGAAAGACTGTGCTGTTTTTGGTCAGCCAGGTGGCTGTCGTGCGTAGAAACATATGGCCATGCTTAAGAATCTCTAAACCAAGCTACTGAGAAATGCACATAAGTAGAGTTTCTGTTCGCTTGATACAGAGTGGAACTTTTCTTCCCATAGGAACTAACCCCACTTACCTAAAACTTAGGTGCTGGTGGTTGCCAAGAATAGATGCTTAGGCATCCCTAGTTGTGCATAAGAGAATCGCTAGCCTTAAACCAAGTAAAACTGTGCAATTTACTAGCACATGACACAGATAAACCTCTTGCTTCTTGCCAAGCAGTGACCATCATACCCATGGTTTGCAGGGTTATCTGGAGATGAGTGGAAGAAGAAAGCTCAGCTCCCATGAATGAGCCATGGTGGCTGGTCAATTCATCAACAAGTAAATGGGGAAAATGGGATTCTGGAATGTGTATATATAGGGACATTTAAAACAAAAGGCGGTGATGATAAATCTGTACAAGATCCCAGGATAGGCACTAACATAAACTTGAGCTCATCCGAAACGCTTCTGCCCGTATTCCAACCTGCATCAATTCTCTTTCACCCATCACCCCTGTGCTGAGTGACCTACATTGGCTCCCAGCCCTCCAATGCCTCGAAATTAAAATTCTCATCCTCGTGTTCAAATCCCTCCATCCCCCTCCCTATGTCAGATGCCTCCTCCTGCCCGCCAAGAACTCTGCATTCCTCCAATTCTGGCCTCTTGCGCATCCACCATGCCCTTTACTCCACCATTGGTGGCTGTGCTTTCAGCCAGCTTGGCCCTAGGCTTTGGAATTCCCTCTAAACTTTTTCACCTCTCCTCCTTAAAACCTCCCTCTTTAACCAAGCTTTTAGTCACTTGCCCCAATATCTCTCTTTGGATCGGTGTCAATCTGTCTGGTTATGCTCCTGTGAAGCACCTTGGGACGTTTTCTTAAGTTAAAGGCGCTATATAAAAGCAAGTTGTTGTTGTTGAGTGGGACTTGGTGTGGGATAGGATACCGAGAGCTGGGTTTCAATCAAGTCTCGGCTTAGTGGGTGGAGGATGGAAGGCTGCCAGGAGGATATTGAAGAAGTCGAGTCTCGAGGTGATAAAAACCATGCGTAAAGGTTTTAGTGGGGGTGAGGTAGAGGTCTAGATGAGGAAGTAAGTACAATGTGGGATTTTAAAACTCGGCTCTGGGACGAACAAAGTGCCTAGTTAAGAACATAAGAAATAGGGGCAGGAGTAGGCCGTACAGCCCTTTGAGTCTGCTCCGCCATTCAATAAGATCATGGCTGATCTTCTAACACCACTCCACCTTCCCGCACTTTCCCCATATCCCTTGATTCTCTTAGTATCTAAAAATCTATCGATCTCTGTCTTGAATATGCTCAACGACTGAGCATCCATGGCTCTCTGGGGTAGAGAATTCCAAAAGATTCACAACCTCCTGAGTGAAAAAATTTCTCCTCATCTCAGTCCAAAATGGCCGACCCTTTATTCTGAGACTGTGACCCCAAGTTTTAGACTCGCCAGCCAGGGGGGAAACATCCTCCCTGCGTCTACTCTGTCAAACCCTGTAAGAATGTTATATGTTTCAATGAGATCATCTCTCGTTCTTCCAAACTCTAGGGAATGTAGTTTTACATGGTCTAGTTCAGCCTGCGCAGGTGGCCAGATAGGGGAATAGAGTTGGCGTTAGAGGAATGGAGTTTTATGCTTCAGTCTTCCCAGTGCTCATTTGGAGGAGACCTTTATCCATCAATGACTTAATGTTGCTCAGGCATAGTGACGGCACAGAGGGCGTCATTGAATGGTGTATCGGATTACCAGTTTAAGAATGTGCAGCCACTTTAAAATACGCATGATCTATTTTTCTTCTTTTTGTATAGTCCTATTTTTTGGACCTTTTGGTTCATTGGCATAAGTCACTCTTCATTAGTTAGCAATGATGTAAGTATTTATAATGAACATTTGTGGTTGATTCTGCGACCTCAACTTGGGCTGGTGTAAATTTTCTTCTTGCACGACTTGCAATTTTAGTTCTTCGCAAGGAGCTACAATCTCGATAAATATTAGAGGCAACAACACATCTTTCTGTCTCAAAAAAGCAGATCTTCTAACAGAAGCCTAAAGTTTGCAATGGAATTCCAGTGTGGTCAGTGTTCCTGGTATGTGCTGTGGAGTGGAATAGTTGGACCGTATCTGCACTACATAACTTCCCTCACGGGCAATTAAGATCTCAGTTTGGAGAGGCCCTGAGTGTGAGGGGGAAAAAAAAATAGGAAAATTAGATGACAACTTAGTTAAGTCTTGTATTCCTTCTAATGTCCAAGTCAATTCTCAATTGAAAATCCTCTTGGAACATGTTGCCTCTGCCGGCACTTAATCAGGAAATGCTGTAAGCGTGATAAAACCTCAGGAGGCTAAAGAAAACCATTGTCGAGTGGAGGTGGAAAATACATAAAACAAAAGCATTTGGAGAACCCACTATATTCTAATGCATCAATATAACTATACCAGCTGCAAAAAATATTCAGTGTTACGTAAGCACCATTTTATTTTTTATTTGTTCTTGGGATGTGGGCGTTGCTGGCAAGGCCAGCATTTATTGCCCATCCCTAATTGCTCTCGAGAAGGTGGTGGTGAGCTGCCTTCTTGAACCGCTGCAGTCCGTGTGGCGAAGGTACTCCCGCAGTGCTGTTAGGGAGGGAGTTCCAGGATTTTGACGGAACAGTGATATATTTCCAAGTCCGGATTCTGAACGGTGTTCTCCTGCACCCTAGGGTGCTTTTACATTTGGTGTTTCTGTAGTTTCGGATATAACAAAGTCCACGCATTTGACTTGCTTAAAATGTCGCCCGTCGTGACGGCAGGACCAAGGACCCACGTTTTCACGGGCAGCCAGAGATTGAATGTCCTATGAGCTGAGCAACAGTATCAGTAAATATATAAGCATCAGTGGGTACAGGAAACTTTGCGATATCCGGCACCGACGGGACCGAGCTGCTGCCGATCTATCAAAACTTCTGGATAGACCAGCGCTAATGTTGAAGGATACGGAGGTTTTCATCTCTGTATCTGACAACAAACACTGTTGCTTAGCAACAGCTTGTAAACACTCGGCCTGTACCTTGGAAGCGTCTCTGAAGCTGTTGCTAAGCTACAGAGATGCTTTCCAGAGCCTGACTGTTTTAAAAAAAAAAATGCTAGGAGAAGGAAAAAAAACCTAACCAAAACGGCTGCTGATTTCTGCCGTTAGATCGAGGTTTCCGGACATACAACCTCCGGATAAACCAAAGTTTCCTGTAGATTGTTTCAGTTTATAATCTCATTTTGCTGTTAGTAATTGAAACCATGGTTGTAACAGCGCTGTTTTCTGTAACAGCCTGTTCTCCTGAAGGATGATTCCCTGTTGCTTAATTACAGTGTATGGCTCAAGCAAGAACTGTTTTGTTTAATATGTTAAGTGTTATGGGGGGGAGGTGGGAGGGTGGAATAGTACTTCAGTAAGATTTTTGTAATGAAAAATTTAAATCTCTACGCAGCAGGAAAATAGCATAATGCATTGGTGCTTATGTTATGGACGAGTTAATTATGCTTGCATTATTAACTAGATGATCGTACATAAAAGGGCTAAAATAAGCTTGCTTTTGAATCAACATAAAATAAAGGCATCTAGTGATTTACTGGAAGAGGAGAAAAGCATTTTACAGGATGCAAGATTTGCATATTATCATCAAATGTCTCAAAGCACTTCACACACAATGAATTACTTTTGAAGTGCAGTGACTCTTATATAGGCAGTGTAGTCTAACAACTTAGAATATCAACTGCCATTTATTTTTTATTTATTTTGAGTGTCAGCTGTGGCTCAGTGGGTAGCACCCTCGCCTCTGAGTCAGAAGGTTGTGGGTTCAAGTCCCACTCCAGAGACTTGAGCACAAAAATCTAAGCTGACACTCCAGTGCAGTGCTGAGGGAGTGCTGCACTGTCGGAGGTGTGGACTTTCAGATGAGACGTTAAACCGAGGCCCCGTCTGCTTTCCAAGGTGGATGTAAACGATCCCATGGCCACTATTTAAAAGAAGAGATGGGGAGTTATCCCCGGTATCCTGGTCAATATTTATCTCTCCATCATCAACAACTACTTGTATTTATATAGCGCCTTTAACGTAGTAAAACATCCCAAGGCGCTGCACGGGAGTATTTTAAGACACAAAATTTGACACCGATCCACATAAAGATAAATTAGTGCAGGTGACCAAAAGCTTGGTCAAAGAGGTAGGTTTTAAGGAGGGTTTTAAAGGAGGAAAGAGAGGTAGCGAGGCGGAGAGATTTAGGCAGGAAATTCCAGCGCTTAGGGCCTAGTTAGCTGAAGGCACGGCCGCCAAAGGTTGAGCGATTTTATAATCGGATCCTCAAGCAACATCACAAAAACAGATTATCTGGTCATTATCATTTTGCTGTTTGTGGGAGCTTGCTGTGCGCAATTGGCTGCCGCGTTTCCTACATTACAACAGTGACTACATTTCAAAAGTATTTCCCAAAGTGCTTTACAGCCAATGAAGTCCTGAGGTCGGGAAAGGCGCTATATAAATGCAAGTCTTTTTTTTCTTTTAAAGCTTGTGCCTTGATAACTATTTTATGTCGGGGCTGTTCAAAATGCAGCCGATGGGCCATGTGACCACGAGCCGTGACATTCTGGCCATCAAAGCCTGGGTGACTCGGCTCTGTTTGCACTTGTATTTTTATTTGATTTATCTTGGTTGAATTTCATTAGCCCAGAAGTTTGGAAAGGGCGGTTCTTAGTGCTGGTAGCTCATTGGCAGGTGAATCCTAAATCTGAATGCCAAGATTTATTCATATCGCAACTTTAGATGCATGTAAATTAACATGAATGTTGACTTAAGCTTTAAATGTGGCCCCCGAGAAACCACGGTATGCGCTTGTGTCGCACATGAAGAAATGCCAGGACTACCCTGCCCTCGGCTGATTGTAGTGCAGGAATGTTGTGTTGTCAAAGGTTGCTGTCCTTTGGGTGAGGTCCCAGTTATACATTCATGTGGCACTATTCGAAGGAAAGGAATTGTCAAGGCCAACACTCAACCAATACCACCAGAAACCAATTAACTGATCACTCAGGTCAACGTGGTGTGTAAAATAGTTGTCACGTTTTGTTAACATAGCACCATAATAAAATCATAGTTATTGCAATGAAACCTTGGATCACAGCCTGCAATTTTTTTGCTGCTCTAACTCCGGGGGTGGTCACTTTTTTTTTTTAAAAAGGGCAGATCAGATTAAGTTTCAAGTTTTGCCTGGGTTTCTTTTGAGAACAGAATTTTTTTTTGGATCAAAAGGTAGGTGTAATAAAATTTACAACAGAACTATATGGTCGTGGTGCATTGGGAATGAAATGCCAGTTTTATTTTTTCATGTAGTGTCGTTAATACTTTGTATCGAGTGCTGCAGACTTGTAAGATCTTATAGATCTCTGAGCTCTTGGACAAGACACCAATAGGCAGCAGCCAGTAAGTTTGAGCAATAGATCAAGATTTATTAAGCATACAGCGTAATATACTTAATATTAGGCGATAGTTTAACGAGTAGCTCGCAGTCCTAGGTCTCTGGAACCTCTCGGACACAGATGATGTCGTCTTAAGTCTGTTCCTTTGTCCTCGCAGTACGTCTGTGTGAAACTGTTCTTTAGGTATCGAGGTTTTAAACCTTTTCTTATCAAAAGTTGGTTTGGCCAGTGTCCATATATGGTCTTTAACAAAATCACCTTTTTTAATTGGTTCTAATGGTCAAAATACCATTGTCACTCAGACTAAGGTAGCATCCCGTCTTTCCAGTATTTTTCCACCAACTTTGCCATGTTCAGTGTTACCTTGTTTATAGTTTTGTTAAGCGAATTCTAAGTTCTATACAGCATTATAATATGTTATTTAATGATTTAACCTTCACTCGCCGTCTGTGGCTGTTTGTTATCAAAACTTAGACTGTGCAACTACATTTTGAACAAGTTTTCTAGTTACCCAGGAGTAATTATGGGTAATATTATTTGGTCAATGGCTACACTTGAAGTTATACATACATGATTCTCATCTACTAAATATCTTTAAATATCAGCCTTTCGTACAGACTTGATCCCTGGTCTCTGATTGGTTAGCTGATCTTAGCCTGGCACCCCTGTGACCGAGCTGCTTCAGTTGGTCTCGGTACATTGGGTAAGGGTGGGACCGACCACCCCCCACATGCTGGTGTGTGTATGTGAACATTGGCTGAGAAGAGGATTAATATCAGCTGTGATGTGGCTGAATATCCTGCCACTACCGACTGTCCGGGGCAGGCGGGGCGGGGTGGGGGGGCGGGGGGTGTAGAGACTGGGCCTGGAGACTGTGTCTTCATGGACGAGGGGTCGGAAGCCAAAGTCTCGAGTAGTGAGGACGGCAGGGAAAGAAAACCTTTTAACAGCTTGGCCTCGGTGGGAGGCTTCACCCCCTCCACATCTGCTCCATCGCCAAGACCGCCTATTTCCACCTCCGTAACACCACCCGACTCCGGCCCTGCCTCCGCTCGTCCTTTAAGACGCTGCTTTAAAACCTACCTCTAACCAAGCTTTGGGTCGTCTGCCCTAATATGTGGCTCAAAGTCAAATTTTGTTTGATAACGCTCCTGTGAAGTGCCTTCGGACGTTTTACTAGGCGCTATATAAATGCAAGTTGTTGTGGCTCGGTGTAAAATTTTGTCTGATAACACTCCCGTGGAGCGCCTTAGGCTGTTTTGCCTCGTTAAAGGCACTATATAAAATGCATGTTAATGTTTTAAGATTTTTAAAGACATTTTTAATTTTAATTACAGAACCTCACTGCACAGTGGTCTACTTTGATGACTGCATGTCTATCCATCAGTGTAAAAATTCCTGCGAGTCCATGGGAGCCTCAAAATACAGATGGTTTCACAATGCCTGCTGCGAATGTATAGGCCCAGACTGTATTGATTATGGCAACAAAGTGGTCAAATGTATGAACTGCACCTTTTGAAGACGAGAACCGCAAAGACGTGAAGGTACAGGAAACTTTGTGCTATCCGGCACCGACGGGACCGAGCTGTTGCCGTTCCCTCAAAACTGCCGGACACACCAGCGTTAATGTTGAAGCATACGGAGCTCTCCGTATCTGGCAGCAAACACTGTTGCTTAGCAACAGTTTCTAAACAGTCGGCCGTACCTTGGAAGCGCCTCTGTCGCTTAGCAACAGCTTCAGAGAGACTTTACAGAGCCTGACTGTTTGAAAAAAAAAGCCACGAGAAGAAAAAAAAACTAACAAAACGGCTCCTGGTTTTTGCCGGTGGCTCGAGCTTGCCGGACATTTAGCCTCCGGATAACACAAAGTTTCCTGTAGCGTGCATCAGCCGTAGAGCTAAAGATGGTGATCTTGTTAAGCGAGGTTTTTTATTTTGTTTTTGCTGTTTTTTAAAAATTTTTGTTCAATTTCTGCACTTCATGCTTAAGAATGTATACATAAATCATGGAAGCTGATGTGAAATTTGAAACTGCAGATTGTTTTTTTTTTAATGGTGTAATTTACTGCTGATGTTTGTAATTTAAAAAAAAACACATTCTTTTAAAATTGTCCTGACCTATGTAGATATTCAGAATAAACCAGTTGTAGCTTTTCTGTCTTTCAATTGATGATGTATTGTCCCTTATGCATTATGCCTGCTACTCGAACATCATTTTGCGATGAATAATCTGATCTTCTATTGTGACTAGGGAGGTGTAGTAGGTGGGCTTCTTAGGCAGTCCCTCGGAACTGAGGTAGGTGGTATTTTTCTATCGAGCTTATATGTATTTTGATGCACAACAGTTAAAGCTTTGTGTACAGATTTTAACTATAATTTTTCCAGGCGAGCACTTTCAATCGGAAAGTCTATCTCCGGTGTCAGCCGTGGCTCAGTGGGCAGCACCCTCGCCTCTGAGTCAGAAGGTTGTGGGTTCACAGTCCCACTCCAGAGACTTGAGCACATAAAGCTAGGCTTTCACTCCAGTGCAGTGCTGAGGGAGTGCTGCACTGCTGGAGGTGCCGTCTTTCGGATGAGACATTAAACCGAGGCCCCGTCTGCTCTCTCAGGTGGACGTAAAAGATCCCAAGGCCCTATTTCGAAGAAGAGCAGGGGAGTTATCCCCGGTGTCCTGGCCAATATTTATCCCTCAATCAACATCACTAAAACAGATTATCTGGTCATTATCACATTGCTGTGTGCAAATTGGTTGCTGCGTTTCCTACATTACAACAGTGACTACACTCCAAAAACAGTACTTCGTTGGCTGTAAAGCACTTTGAGACGTCCGGTGGTCATGAACGGTGCTATAATAATGCAAGTCTTTTCTTCCAGATCTAGGTAACCGGACGATAAAGTAGAAACACCACTGTTGTGCAATGTGTTCTGTTGGTTTGGGTAACCCAGGTTGCTATGTTAGTCTGTGTGATTTACAGGAATGTTGGGAACAGGAGTCGGCCATTCAGCCCCTCGAGCCTGCTCCACCCATCAATTAGGTCATGGCTAACCTGCACCTCAACTCCATTTACCCGCTGTCGCTCCATGTTCCTTGATACCCTTGCCTAACCATTTCCTTCCCTCCCCTTGCTCGGCAGGCGTAGTGCCTGCACCAAGTGAAGAGCGAGTGACTAGGCCCAAAAGAGAAAGAGGGATTCGCCTGCTTCACTACAGCACTCCTGAGCAAACAAACCTGCAGCAAGATTGAAGGCTGTCTGGCACTTTTGGTTGTAGAGGATTGTACTTTTTTTTTTATCAAGACCGGATTCCCCCCACACACTCTTGCTAAACCTCCAAATTGAGGCAGGACAGTCGGGAGTTGGAACTCCTGCAGCAATCCAATGCAGTAATTCTGCTCTCGTTTCTTTTCACGGGCAAGACTGGTCCTACCAGTTCCTCCTGCTTCCGACCGCCCCCCCCACCCCCCCCCCCCCCCCCCCCCAAGGAGGAGTACTTTTCTGGTCATGCGGTTTGGTTCAGAACTGGGAAAACTCCCCAGTGATCCTGGTTTGCTCAGTTGATGGCTACGCTTGGGCTTTGGGTTCATCTCTCTTCCCTTTACTTGTGAGCCCAGTTTTCCACAGCTTCTAAAAGCTCTCTGTTGTATTCCTCCTCTGCTTGCATTAAAAAAAAATTGTAAGGTTTCTTAAAATTTATTCTGGTGATAGAATTGCCATATTAGAATTTTTCTACCAGCAATGCCAAATCAATGAATATATATTCTAAAGAATTCCACTGCTCTGTGCTTTTAGGTGACCTCTGTTGTCACTGTGACCGTACTATTAGCTGTAATCTAATCTGTGAATCAACATCACATGCCTTAAAATATGCAGCATTAGCAAGTTCAAATAGTGACACAGTCACAGTGATAATGGTCATTTTATTAAAGCGTGTAGATGGAAACAATTTAAACCACTAAAGGTAGAACGCAAGCAACTGTACAGTCCAATCATTTGCACAATAAACGTGATACCATCTAACCAGGAAATAGGCAAATACTCACACAAACAAAAATTCTACGTATTGCCCAGGTTAACAAATTATGATTTGGTAATACTGCACATCTGTTTTTGCAAATGGTTGCACTTGCCGCCTTATAAACCATGGTCAGCATGATTGACCTCGATACCCCAGTGCCCACTCTCGCAAGGAGACTGCGGTGAAGGTAGTGAGCTCGATTTGCCAATGGATGGTCTGCGCCTAGTTTGTCTCAGCCCTTTACACAGCATAAAGGATCATCAAGTAATAATCACTCCAGCTCTTGCTATTTTAACCTAGAACGTGACACTGCCTTGAACTAATCTTCCACATTGCCTTATTTGCTATTGGGCTGGCCCCTTGAGTTCCAAAAAGATTTTCTCATTTACAATCCACATGAATATCCATGGATTAAACATTTTTTTTTAAAAACCTCACACATATAAGGTTCTCACTCGGCATCACTATCCAGCGACCTTTACTGAAAAGTGCGCTGCATCAATGTTGGGTGAGGGCGAGGATAATACTTGGCGGTGATGTTTCCTGTAGTTGAATAACCACTGGTGTTCAGTGTCTATACTTAAATGTGAAGAATGGACACTTTGGGATAACAAGGCTACGGTATCTATTATTATGTGTCTCTAGGACTAATGTATCTGTAAAAAAAATTTGTGTTCAAATGCATTAAACATTAATTCCGTGCAGAACATTATGAATTTCAAAGGGTAAATTTAATGTTCACATGCTCAAAGGAAGAATCGGTGCTGCATGGGGTAATCCTTCCTTTGATCATGGCTACCTGCTAGGGGTGTGCATTATTGCTGATGAGTTTCTTCTGCACAGTTTCACAGTGCTATGTAAGGGGAGAACACAAGGTTTTCAGGTCTTGGGCACATTCTATTGACCGTCCATTTGAAGGTTCTGTGCGCTCCCAAGAGTTCTGCGAGAAATTTAAATTGTCCATTATTTTTGGTGTGGGACAAAATGCTCCTTGTGTGGCAAAGACCGCCGATAATATTTCTGTGCACAATGAGTTTGAAAATATCTCCAAAACAACTTCCTTCATTGACCCAGTTCTAAAATTGTTCCACGGAAGCTCACCGTAAGCTCGAGGAACAGCACCTCATCTTCCGATTAGGCACTTTACAGCCTTCCGGACTCAATATCGAGTTCAACAATTTCAGATCATAACCTCGGCCCCCATTACATTTTCACTTATATTTTTTATCCACACCTCTGTTTTGGCTTTCTCCCCCCTTTTTTTTTCTCTCTCTCCCACAAGGCAGCTGTCTCCCATCCTGCCAGTGCATTTCACACCTAATCTAGAGCCGTCTTTTGTCTCCACTAGTCCTATCACAATCTCGTCTCGTTTTGAATACCTCTTAATGTCTCTTCTCTTGCTCTCTCCCAGCCTGGCCTCTTAATCCATTTCATTTCCTGTGCTTCTTTGGTCTTGACAAAGGGTTTTCACCCGAAACCTTGACTCTATTTTTCTCTCCATGGATGTTGCCTGGCCTGCTGAGTTTTTCCAGCATTTTCTGTTGTTATTTCTAAAACTGGATCCTGATTTTTTAAAACGAGCGAGAGATTGAACTTTGCAAATACCTTGCTGGGCGGGGGGTGGAGGTAGTTGAAGCAGCAGTTGAGAGGATCATCCGCTGTGACTGAACGATCCCACCACATGTGGAAGTTAGTGGCTGCAGGGCAGAATATTTGTTTTCTGAAACTTATATTTATATAGTTTAATGCACTGTCCACCATTGTGATTGTTGCCTGTGCACTATTATCATGGCATTACATAAGAGAACTTTTGCAAAACATGCATATGAAATTTCTTCAGTGTACCACCTCAAGGTTTGCCAACATTCTAGCTAGATTTGATGAAAATATGTGAATAGATCGTGGATAGCTTTTTATTAAACCATGAGATTGAATTCTTTTAGAAGAGATAACTATCGAACTAGATACTTTTAATGTATTCATTTTCAGGATGTGGGTATTGCTGGCAAGGCTAGCTTTTTTTTAAACCCACCCTAGTTGCCCTTGAGAAGGTAATGGTGGGCTGCCTTCTTGAACCACTGCAGTCCATGTGGTGAAAGTGCTTCAGTAATGTTGGGGAATTCCAGGATTTTGACCCCCGCGACCATGAACGCATGGCAATGTATGTCCACGTCAGCATGGTGTGAGACTTGGAGGTGATGGTGTTCTCATGCAACTGCTGTCCTTGTCCATTTGGGTGGTGGAGGTCACGGGCTTGGGAGGTGCTGCTGAAGAAGGCTTGGTGAGTTGCTGCTGAAGAAGGCTTGGTGAGTTGCTGCAGTGCATCCTGTAGATAGTACACATTGCATGCTGTAGTACGCCGGTGATGGGTGGAGTGGATGAACATTTAAACTAGTGGATGAGGTACCGATCAAGCAGACTGCTTTGTCTTGGATGGTGTCGACCTTCATGAGTGTTTTGCAGCTGCATCCATCTAAGCAAGTGGAGAGTATTCCATCACACAGCTGACTTGTGCCTTGCAGTTGATGGGAGGCTTTGGGGAGTCAGAAGGTGAGCCACTCGCCGCAGAATAACCCATCTTTGACCTATTCTAGTAGCTACGGCATTTATGTGGCTGGTCCAGTTCAGTTACTGGTCAATAGTGATCCCCAGGATGTTAATGGTGGGAGATTTGGTGATGGTAATGCTATTTGAATACAAATGGGAGCTGGTTGGACTCTCTTGTTGGAGACGGTTATTGCCTGGCAATGGTGCGACACGAATGTTATTTATCGCAGATCAACCCAAGACTGCACATTGTCCCGGTCTTGTTGCATGTGGGCACGGACTGCTTCATTATCTGAGGAATTATGAATGGAGCCAAACACTAGCAATCGGCAAACCGCGCTGTTTCTGACCTTATGATGGAGGAAAGGTCATTGGTGAAGCAGTTGGCGATAGTGGGGTCAAGGACACTGCCCTGAGGAATTGCTGCAGTAATGTCCTGGAGCTGAGATGATTGGCCTCCAACAACCATAACATCATCCTTTGTGCCAGGCCTGACTCCAGCCACTGGAGAGTTTTCCTCCTGATCCCCATTGATGTGTTATTGGGGCTCCTTGGTGTCACTCAGTTGAATGCTGCCTTAATAGTCCTGGCAGAACCTTAAGAGGGTTAGCTGTGCTGAGTTGGTAGCACCCTCATCTCTGAGTTGGAGGTTGTGGGTTCAAGTCCTGCTCCAGGGACTTGAGCACAAAACTCTCGGCTGACACCCTAGTGCAGTACTGAGGGAGTGCTGCACTGTCGGAGGTGCCATCTTTTGGATGAGATGTAAAACCGAGGCACTGTCTGCTCTCTCAGCTGAACATAACAGATCCCATGGCACTATTTCGAAGAAGGGCAGGGGAGTCATCCCTGGTGTCCCTCAATCAACATCACTAAAAAACAGATGATCTGGTCATTATCACATTGCTGTTTGTGGGAGCTTGCTGTGCGCAAATTGGCTGCCGCGTTTCCTACATTACAACAGTGACTACATTTCAAGAAGTACTTCATTGCCTGTAAAGAGCTTTGGGATGTCCTGTGGTCATGAAAGGCGCTATATAAATGCAAGTTTTTCTTTAATGTCAAGGGCAGTCACTCTCATCTCACCTATGGAATTCAGTTTGTGTTAATGTTTGGACTAAGGCTGTAATGAGGTCTGGAGCCGAGTGGTTCTGGTAGAACCCAAACTGAGCATCTCTGAGCAGATTATTGGTGAGTAAGTGCCGCTGGCTAGCACTGTTGATGACTACTTTGATCACATTGCTGACGGTTGCGAGTAGGTTTGTAGGCATTAATTGTCCAGCTTTGATTAGCCCTGACGGGACATACCTGGGCAATTTTCCACAATGTCGGGTACATGCCAGTGTTGTCACTGTACTAGACCAGCTTGGCCAAGGGTGTAGGGGGTTTCTCTTGCTTGCTCTGGCCTCCTGCCAGGCTTCTTGCAATAATTACCCTTGAGTGGTTCGACCCACTCTTCCCTACGGTTCTAGACCTTGGACTTAGGTGCAGGGAACTGTAGTGCAGAGAAAACTCAATAGACCAGGTTGAATAGCACGAAATGGATGCTTTTATTAAACAGTTTGCAGCATTATAAAATACATGTCATAAGCACAGATTAAAGCTACTACAAGCATGCACACATCTATGAACTTAACTCTATGGAAATGGGGAACACACGGCACATCGTAAAAGGGGTGACACATTACAACTACCCTTAACCCCCTCCCCTAGACCTAACTAAGTTTTGACTTGAGGAACTCGGGATCATGCTCACCACTTTCAGAATTGCGAAAAGGGGTTCGCAGCCTTTTTGGCACAGCTTTCCGTCGTCACGTGGATTTGGAAACTTCTGGCGCAGCTTGTTTTCCTCTTGGTTCTCCCGCGATGAGGCTGCTGATACAGCCTTGGTGAGCACTCGCCACAGATGAATCCGTTACCGACGTGATGTTGAAGCACTGAATGCACCTGTGAGAATCCGTTACCGATGGGATGTTGAGGCACTGGAGTGCTGGGCCTGGAGTGTCCTTTTTCTCCGGCCTGGATCGTCGTTTTTCCCGAGGGTGTCTTCTCCTTCGGCCTGGGTCGTCGTCGATCTCCCGACAAAAGTACCCGGGCCACCCTCGTCGTCTTCCCGTCGTGGCCGAGCCTTGCCTGGCCGAACACCGAACACGTTCCGAAACCGAAGTTCTGCCTTAACCCAAGAGTCTGTCCCGAAGCGTTGAAGAAATGAAAACCGAAGTGAAGCTACTGATGGACCTTTCAATCCACAGTTATACCTTTTTGGGACATTCTTATCTCCCGCCAAATCATAGTCCTGTCTTTGTAATATTTTTGGCGGGCAGAATTCTCTGCAGGGGCGTTTTGTCTTCGTAACGGGAGCTGGTGATAGCTTAACTGGCCTTCCTGGGCCAATAATGTCTTTGCTTTGTCACCGTAACTTGGTTTGTATATTGATCGGTCTGGAGATTGCCCTTGATGGCTGTTAAACGGCTTTTCTTTGTACAGTAAATGGGTTTAAGTGTTCGTTCAATTGTCCGCCCATTTCTTGATGGGCCTCATCCTGCTACCCAAAACTGCCCTGTACTTATAATCTAATCAATATGTATGCTCAGTTCCCTGAGTTTCGGTTTCCCGAAACTGGTTTTCGCGGGCTTAATGTCCTCAATCCACAAGCCTGTCTGACTTGCAGTAACAGAAATTCAAATGGTCCCAGAAGCTGGTCACGCGGTCCGGCGGCCATTTTGTGTGCCCTTTTATCAAAGGCTTCTCTGTACAAGCTTCTTTTGGTCAATAAAACTGTCTTATTAACCCTATTTTACTGCGTGATTATTAATGAAAATTTCGAATCTTACAAGGGTGAGGCTAGTGCTGAAGCACAGGCCTTCAGTGCTACAGCTGTGATGTTGCCAGGCTCATAGTCTTTGCTGTTTCTAAGAGAATGGCAGCAAGCTATTTGCGGAGGACATCACAACTGAGCATGATGCTGTACTTGCCCTGCACCAGAAAGCCAGATAAAGTGATCAGTCATATGAACTCTCTCTGATTTTCTCCTTCCTAGCTTAGGGATGCTGGGGTAAATTGCACAACCTCCATCATCACCACCCCAGCTGAAATAGGCCAACTAGCTCAGGCTAGAGATTGAGCCTGCCATCTTCCTTTTCTATGTGGCCCAGTCCCACACCACATGCTGCAATAGCTCACCTGGGCAGCAGGGGCGCAGAGATACAATACTTCATTAGTCATCAATTTAAGGGGTTGTCGAACTCTGGTTTTGCTAATAGATCCATGCTTTCTTGAGGAATACTGCTTTTCTATCAATTTTTACAGCCATTTTCTCCCCTCTCATAACTGAAACATGACTCCCAAATCAAGGAGCTGAGCCCTTGTAGAGTAAAGATAGGCAATGATATGGTCCCTGTTCCTTTATATGAACCCGATACATCCAGCTCACTGATTAGCTGCTGCGACGGAAAGTAAACAGGATTTCATTGGAAGATACCGGTCAACAGGATATCAAAGCAACTAATTGTTAATGGGCAGTGCGGTGATGCAGTAGATTGCTGCTCCAAAGGCTTTGTAGTTGTGGTAAGGATGTGGGATGATACCCCCAACCCCACCTGAGTTCTTGGCCTCAGCCCTGATCTCGGAGGGAGGTAAGGAATGGAAGTCAGATGTTTCCTGACTGGGAAAGGGAGAGGATCCAACATCAGAGGACGAGTCACCTTGCACATCATTACATATGATGTGAGTGGCAGAGGCCTGAGACCAGGCATCTTCCTGGTCACAATCACTCTTAAGGTTCTGCCAGGACCATTAAGGCCTCATTCAACTGAGTGACACCAAGGAGCCCCAATAACCCACTCAGACAGAGTTTAGCGCACAAGTCAAAAAGTCCTGAAGCAAGGAAGGGGGAAAAGTTATTTTTAAGATAATTTGCAGACACTCCAAATAGCAACAACAACAACAACTTGCATTCATAATAGACTACTGAGACTCATTGGGCTGCATTTTCATTCAGCAGTCGGGAAGGAGGCGGGACTACAACTTTCGGGTTTTAGTCCCGCCTCCATCGACGTCTGGCCAATCCACGCGATTTTCCCTTGATTGACCTTGTTGAGCCCGCTCAGCAGGCCAATTAAGGGCCACCCGGCAACAGGTGACGTCACAGACTGAAATTTCATCTGTCAAGACGTGTTGACAGATGAAATATCAATGTTTCACAGCTGTTTGAAGCTGTCAAACACTGACAGTCTGACTTCTAACCTGAGTCCTTCTATGTAGACTCGGTTAGAACTCTCACCGGCACTGAAAGCTGCAGGCTGTCACTTTTGACAGATCGCAGCCATTCTGCTTTCAGTGCCGGCTGAGTGATGGACTCCCGACGCCTAGAGGAAGAAAGGCTGTTAAGGTAAGTACAGGTAATGTAAACTTCTTTAGACACACCAAACACACTTACCTTTGCACTCATGCACCCATCACTCACCTGAACACCAACATCGCGACCCCTCCAAGTCCTTCAACCCGACGGCCTGCCTGCTCTAACCTGGCGTGGTTTGGAGCCGTCGGGAATCCCACACGACACCCCTCAAAATAGGGATTAGGCTAAAAACTGCCTGTTAACTACCTGTTACCGAATTCGGGATTTTAGCCCCCGCACGCCTAAAAGCCTGCCTCACGGCACACTGAAAATCTAAGCCATTGTGTGTGCTCACACAGGAAGAATGGGTACTGGGGGGCTACTGGCTTCCATGGAACCATACCCCCTAGCCTGGTTGGAGCTGATGCTTTCAGAAGAGGAAGGAACAAGAGAGAGAAAAGGCAAATGTAGAACAATTCAGAAGTGATTCATTGTATGTACTGAGAGTTACTTTCCCTTTTAAATATATTCATGGGACCATGTTTTGTCTTGATTTTTAAACATATTCTCAGGCCGCATTTAGTGCCCTGAGTAGGTGGTGATTCTAGTCAATTGAGGGGACATTAAGGCTGTGATTTTATTGGCACTGAGGGCGGGTTTGGAAGCAGGTCAAGGGTCAAAATAGTTTTGATTCACGGTGGGTTTCGATCCCGCCGTCAACCCGCCTCTAAACAATTTTCCAAAGTGTCGGGTCCCCGATTTGCACATGGACCCGACACCTAGCGGCAGGAAGAAAATTAAAGCCACTTACCTTCCTGTTAACAAGTAGTTGATAGTAGTTGACAGGCTCTTTTTCAATTTTGCTGCTTCTGCCTCGGGGTTCCCGACGTCCGGACACCATGCCAGGTAAGTGTGGCATGTTGTGAATCTGCTGTAGTGTTTCTGCATTGATGACAGCTGCAGAAGTGGGGTGAGGAATCCAATGGTGCACTAGTGAGTTTGAGGTAAGGAAATGTTGTGAAAATCATTTTTAATGCTTTTACACTTTTCTGTAAAACGTTTTGAAATCAATGTCTAGTCCCACCGCATTGGGACAACCTCTCTCACCAGTGACAGATTGCTTCTGTCACCTCACCTGCAGCTACCATCTGTGCCAGCCTATGGAACGAGTCACTGGAGAGCCTGAGTGCAGGAGTTCACCTTTGAACAGTGATTTGTCAGTGTTTGCAGCATCACAATGCTGTCAAACACCGAGAAATGAGCTGTCAAAGAAAAATTGCGCGTGGTCCCTTTAAGAAAACTGGCAGCGCGTCATCAAATGACGTCATCTAACTGGCTTCCTCTTAATTGGCCGGCAAGCCCGCAGGGTGGGCTTAACAAGGTCAATCAGCGTAAAATCACTTCCGTGGGCCGGATGTAGTTGGGGGCAGGCCTGGAAGCCGGAAACGACCCGACCCGCTCCCAACCCACATCCATTTACAAAATCGTGGCCTAAGAGTCAACCATGTCACATAGAGTCAGTGGAGGCCAGATCAGGAATGGGTGGCAGGTCCCCATCCCTCTAAGACATTAGTGAACTAGTTGGGTTTTTATGACAATCTGGCAGTTTCCATGGTTATGTTTTCTGGCGCTAGCCCATAAGTTACCAGATTTATTCAATTCAATTTCACAAGTTGCCGTGGTGGGATTTTGAATTGATGATTCTAGGTTGACTAGTCCAATTCCATAAACCACTACATTACCGTGTTGACCCATTATTGAAAAGTGACCAGGAAAGGCAATAATGTATTTACTAAGAATTTTTTTAAAAGCTTTATATGTTCTAGCAGCTTGATCTAGAAGACATAAAAAGGAACAGATGTTAATCTGCATTTCAGTTTGTTGGTGTGGGAGTGATGTACCTCCTCAAAGTCAAACACACAGTTACTGAACAGAATAGTCCGCTGAGAGCTGGCATCGGGAAGTAAATATGCTTTTGCAGACATAGAAAAAAATTCTTGTCATTTCGCCAGAACCCAAACGCACAGAAATTTTAAAAAGGAAAGTTGGCGTTGATAGAAAATTCTCATTACAATCCTACGGTTTTGTTACATCCCTCAGTTGCCCAGATGGTATCTACTGATGCTTTCAACGGAAGGGCTGCATTCTTCTGCAGCCTCTACAGTGGGGACGGGAACTCTGAAGTGATCGAGAATCATAGAAAGTTACAGCACGGAAGGAGGCCATTTCGGCCCATCGTGTCCGCGCCGGCACTAGAACTAGATTGTTTTACAAAATGCACACTGCTGTCTCTATCCAAAAGCATATTTGTTTGTGCAAATTTTTACTTGTAGTGAAAAATCCAATGATCTCTTTGAAAAGAATGCCTGTGAGAAACATTGAGCATCATGTAATTTCACATTACAATGGCAGGCTGCCAAACTGTGCATTAGGACTCTGAGTGGTCTAGGATTATTTTTATATGCTATCACGAGAACCTCCTTACTTACTTGAATTCTCTTACAAAATTATTTATTTTGCCTCGTCACTTTTCTCCCTTCCCCTCTCCTGAAAGCATTGACTCCTTGAGTTCCACAGACGTGGTACCTCACCCAACTGTCTATTATGACAGTGAGTGTTGGTAGGTTATTTTAACCATTAGGGACATTACAGCCAAGTTTGATCCTATCCTCACTTGACATTTACTCCATACCCACACAGTATGGGTCACTGGCAGCAATCAAAAGCAAGAACTCTCGTTGATAAGTCTTCACATTAACCTAGGCGAGGCTAATTGTAGTGCCCAAAACACTACCACAGACCCAATTCATGTACGAACTGGGGTCAAGCAAGGCTGTGTCATCGCACCAACGCTCTTCTCGATCTTCCCTGCGGCAATGCTCCATCTCACCCTCAGTAAGCTCCCTGCCGGAGTGGAGCTAATTTACAGAACAAACGGGAAACTGTTCAACCTCCGTCGCCTCCAGTCCAGATCCAAGGTCGTCCCATCCTCTGTCGTCGAATTACAATATGCAGACGACGCTTGCGTCTGCGCTCACTCGGAGGTCGAACTCCAAACCATCGTCAACACCTTCACCGAAGCGTACGAGAGCATAGGCCTTACACTAAACATCAGTAAGACAAAGGTCCTCTACCACCCTGTCCCCGCCATACAGTACTGCTCCCCGATTATCAAAATCCACGACAAGGTCTTGGACAATTTGTACCACTTTCCATACCTCTGGAGCCTACTGTCAACAAAGGCAGACATCGATGACGAAGTCCAACACTGCCTTCAGTGTGCCAGTGCAGCCTTCGGTCGCCTGAGGAAGAGAGTGTTTGAAGACCAGGACTTCAAACCCGGCACTAAGCTCATGGTCTACAGAGCAGCAGTGATACCCGCCCTGCTGTATGCCTCAGAGACATGGACCATGTACAGCAGGCACCTCAAAGCACTGGAGAGGTACCACCAACGCTGCCTCCGCAAGATCCTGCAAATCCACTGGCAGGATAGGCGCACCAACGTCAGTGTTCTTGCTCAGGCCAGCATCAAAGCTTTGACCACGCTCAATCAGCTCCGATGGACTGGTCACATTGTCCGCATGCTCGATACGAGACTTCCAAAACGTGCGCTCTACTCGGAGCTCCGGCATGGCAAGAGAGCCCCAGGTGGGCAGAGGAAACGCTTCAAGGACACCCTCAAAGCCCCCTTGAAAAAGTGTAACATCCCCATCGACACCTGGGAATCCCTGGCCCAAGACCGCACAAAGTGGAGGAGAAGCATCCGGGAAGGCGCCGAACAGCTCGAGTCTCTTCGCCGGGAGCAAGCGGAAGCCAAGCGCAGGCAGCGCAAGGAGCGCACGTCAACCCAAGCACCCCACCCACCCACCCCTTCAACCACCGTCTGCCCCACCTGTGACAGAGACTGTAGGTCCCGTATTGGACCCATCAGTCACCTGCGAACTCATTTTTAATGTGGAAGCAAGTCATCCTCGGTTCCGAGGGACTGCCTAAGAAGAAGATGACGACCCCGGCTAAGATCAGATAACTCATCACAGACCACCGATTGAACCTGGGAACTTGCGGGTCTGTATGATGCTGAGAGGCTGTTTCCCCTGGCTGGAGAGTCTAGAACTAGTGGTCATAGCCTCAGGATAAGGGGTCGGTCATTTAAGACTGAGATGAGGAGGAATTTCTTCACTCAGAGGGTTGTGAATCTTTGGAATTCTCTACCCCAGAGGGCTGTTGGATGCTCAGTCGTTGAGTATATTCAAGGCTGAGATCGATAGATTTTTGGGCTCTAAGGGAATCAAGGGATATGGGGATAGGACGGGAAAGTGGAGTTGATGTAAAAGATCAGCCATGATCTTACTGAATGGCAGAGCAGGCTCGAGGAGCCATATGGCCTACTCCTGCTCCTATTTCTTATGTTCTTGTGTATGGCTCAGCTGCTCACCAGAAAAACTTACTGTGCCATTAGTGAGCCTCCAATGAACTTCTTAACTTGCAAGTTTGAAGTCTCTTCTCTCTGGATCACCACATGTCTCTATTCTCCAATGGCCCAGTGGGTTTAGATGTGGGATCTTGCAGGTCTATATGCTCAGTTCCAACAAACCTAGTGTTTGGGGCAACTATGTCCCAGTCATTTTCAAAATTATGCAAATCTCCTTTGGAATAGTTGATTTTTTTCAAGCTACTTCTGAGTAAAATATTACTCAGGAAAAGCTGACAGTCACGACAAAGGCTATTTATCTGTAATCCTATGATAGACTTTATCACTGTGTCTGTAATGTGTTTGTGTTTGAGATACTAAATCTCAATTCTTTTAAATCTTATTGTTGACTTCTCTCCTGAAAAAAAGCTGAATCGTGCTGGGGTACGGTACCGCACGTGGGTGGAAGCTGTCTGGTATCTCACTGGATTTCGCGAGACAGTGAATGTTGGCAAACTATTTACTGGGGCAGAAGCATCACAGCCACTGCCCTCACCCAATATCCAATCGTGCACTTTTCAGCAAGAGCCACTGCTTAGTGACAGGAACCCCTGCCCCAAATCGAGCAGCACTGAGGCCTATTGACTGAGAGCAGCTAGCTCAGCATAGACTGGACATCAAACCTTTACCTTCTGGCCTGTGTGGCCTGGACTGACTTTATCAGGGAATTAAACTTCTATTTTAATTTTTTATATATATTCCTTGCAATCGATAGTTGGTCCAAATTAAATGATTTGTACTTTGATGTTTTAATGGGCCAGAAATTAGGATCGGGTGCTTGCCGCGTGTGCAAGCCCCCGATGTGCACTCACCCGGTGCGCCGACATCTGAAGCCTGGGCCTGCTTGGAATTCCTGTCACTGGCCCGGTTCAGATGTCGGCGCGATGTGCTTACCTGATCCAGCGGCGTAGTTAGTGCGATGTGCCGGCTGGGATCAGGTGAGCACTGTACAGCCAGTCAAGGGAGGGGAAACTTCATTCATGAGTTTGACAGTAAGAACTGTCAAACTCATGAAAAGTACGGGTGCCCAAAAGACTAGTTTAACTTTAAATAAAATTAAAAAAAAATCCCAATAGTTAAATAAACTATAAATAACTTTTAAAAAACTATTTTACAATTAATAAAATTTTTGAAAAAAATAATTTTTTAAGAAATCGGGTCTAAAAATAAACTTACCTTACTGTAAAGTCCTTAAAAACAATGAAGCTGTGGAAAAAATGTAATAATTTTAAATAATAGACCACTTACCTTCAAGAATCCAGTCCTAACGCCTCCTTTTTATATGTGTAAAAAGTTCAGGCCCTTGCACACGGGCAAACCTGTCAAAAAGAAGGAAGTTCAACGCGTGCGCGCAGAGTCCTGCGCGCACGCGTTGGACCTCTGAAACCCTTGGAGGAAATGCCGGTTTCCCGCGCATGCGCCGTGCATGCTGAAATCCGGCACTTCCAACGGGCCCACGCGTGAGTACCCCGTCCGTACTCACGCGTTGGGACCGGAATTACTGGCCCAATAGAATCGTACTGCACAGAAGGAGGCCATTCGGCCCATCGTGCCTGTGCCGGCTCTTTGAAAGAGCTATCCAATTAGTCCCACTCCCCCCTGCTCTTTCCCAATAGCCCAGCAAATTTTTCCTTTAAAAAAATATATATCCAATTCCCTTTTGAAAGTTACAATTGATTCTGCTTCAACAATCTTCCAGGCAGTGCATTCCAGATCATCCTAACAATGCACGGTATAACAGTGATCGATCGTTTTCAAACAGCCCTTCCCTTCCCCCTGGGGAAGAACATTAAAACATTACTATTTCCTCCAGTATTTGGCTCCTCGGCAGCATTCCGATCTGAGGTCCTGCTGGCACCACGGGTGGTGTGGGGGGTGGGTGGGGGCTCTATTGTGATTAGACTGTCGATGCAGTGCTAGATGTGCGCATGTTGCTAACTATAATATTAACAATTTGGATGGCGACATAGACAAGGAAGACCGGAATGCCCAAGCTGTCTCTGCTGGTCATGTGCGGCATCCAGGCCCTGGCAACTCGGTTCTATTTCTGTTTATATTTCTTATTCGCTGGCTTGTCTTGTTCTTAACACTGTGTTCCCTCATTTGATGGGGAAATCCTAAATTAGAGCACCAAAGATAGAATCATGGAAATTACAGCACAGGAGGCCATTTGACCCCTTGTGTGCCTGTGTCAGTGCTAGCTGTTCAGCTAGATCTTTTCTTTCTAATCCCCTTTCCTTGTGTTCTTATATATTCGTGATCCGTAGGGATCATTAAAGTGATTTTTACCAATTTGAACCCTGAATTCCCAATTTTTTTCCAGTCAGTGGATTAGTGACAAAGAATTCCCTCTGGATCTTGGCATTAAAAATTTTGTAAAAGAAAGACTTGCATTTATGTAGCTCCTTTCACGACCTCAGGACATCCCAAAGCGCTCTATAGCCAATGAAGTACTTTGGAAGTGTAGTCACCGTTGTGATGTAGTACCAAGTACAGAACATGCATCCCGTGGATGTGTGATGATGTCACGCATACATTGTGTACATCTGGGCACCCAACATTTCAGCGCAAAAATCAACGGAGAATTGAGATTGGCTGAGTGAGGAATGACTGTTCTCTTTGGGGTCAATTTTAACTCCCTCTGCCTGTTGTAAACAAAGCAGTAGCTGCCTGAAAAGGGCCTTAGGTCACTCATCGTCCCATTGGTGCTGGGGCTCCAGCCATTACTACCTTGGGTAGATCCTGAGAATGATGGTTGTTTCTGGTGGGAAGCCACTTGTAATATGCAAATTGGGGTGCTCAGACCTACATAGGATCCTAATGGCAATTTTGAGATGATAATAGGCAGAGGTGTGGCCCCAACTCTCCACGCATTTGTAACCAACGTTGAGCGGTCTAAACCAGCAGTTCTTAAAGGGACCGATGGAGGTCGCTCAAAAGACAGTCCAAAGAAATCATAGAAATTTACGGCACAGAAGGAGGCCATTCGGCCCATCGTGTCTGTGCTGGCCAAAAAAGAGCTATCCCGCCTAATCCCACTTTCCAGCTCTTGGTCTGCAGCCCTGCAGGTTATGACACTTCAAGTGCATATCCAAGTACTTTTTAAATGTGATGAGTGTTTCTGCCTGTACCACCCTTTCAGGCAGTGAGTTCCAGACCCCCACAACCCTCTGGGTGGAAAAAGTTCTCCTCAACTCCCCTCGAATCCTTCTACCAATTACTTTAAATCTATGGCCCCTGGTTATTGACCTTTCTGCTAAAGGAAATGGGTCCTTCCTATCCACTCTATCTAGGCCTCTCAAAATTTTATACACCTCAGCCTCCTCTGTTCCAAAGAAAACAACCCCAGCCTATCCAATCTTTCCTCATAGCTACAATTCTCCAGTTCTGGCAACATCCTCGTAAATCTCCTCTGTACCCTCTCTAGTGCAATCACATCTTTCCTGTAATGTGGTGACCAGAACTGCACGCAGTACTCGAGCTGTGGCCTAACTAGTGTTTTGTTCAGTACAAGCATAGCCTCCCTGCTCTTCTATTCTATGCTAACTTTTAATGTTTAACTTTTATTTTTGAGGGGCCAGGAGGATGGTTCTGATCAGATGGAGCTTCAATGTGTCTGAAGCATCCACTGGGTGCAGAGATGCATTTCTGTGTAAGAGTGAGGAGCCACAATGCCTGGTGGATAACAATGAGGCTTCTGGTATCAAACTACAGAACAAATCTGAAGAACAAAGAGTGCCCAGAAATAGTCTTGTAGGACGATAACTTTGTTAAAACAAATACTATTTACATTATACAGTATCAAAAGCTTGCTTTAATCTGTGCATTCACTTGCCAGAACTTTTGGAACTGTCATTTAGTCCCATAAACCTGCATCCCATGAACTGTGTAACTAATTATGGGTTGTCATTAGCTTGATTGTATCTTTTTTTAAGTCCCTTGCTTGCTTTCTTGACTTCTAGTGATGTTCCAAATAAGAACTGATTTTTACTAATTTACCTGGGTTTTTTGTGGTTCAACTTTTATTATCATTTCCTCTTGGTGTTTGACCCTTCACCCTCACCAACCCCCCAAAATGTTTTTAAATTGGCAATAAAACCAACTATAAGATCCTTATTTATACACTTCCATTTTTAAATGATGATCTAATCTCTGGCAGAAACTTTGCCTACCTGGGCGGGTCCGATGCGGGCGGTGTCCATGGCGGGTTGTGACCCCGCTGCTGGCTCCATCTCGCTGTTGAAAATGAACGTACCTTAATGGGGCCTACTAAGTCTGCCCAGCGCGCAACCCAGCCCAATGAGATGGAGCGGGTCTGGTGACGTCATTCATGACGCGTTTTCAGCCGGGATATTTAAAGGGACCATGGCCACATTAGATTTAAAGTTTAATGTAACATAGTGCTGTCGGTGCACTACAGCATTGGAGTGCTGCAAACACTGACAGTGACTGTAAAGTCTGTGAGTTGTTTAGTTAATTAATACACAGACTACCAGAGTAACTTAAAACAGGACTTTACTATTCGAAGGTCAGGGCGAATCTGCCAAATAAATCCTGACACAGCACTTATATACCGGTGTGGTCACTGTCGGTATTACAGTATACAGAAGCCAACAAAGTAGTGCCACACCTAAAATAGTTCTCTTAAAGGTGAACGGTTACATACAATGGTTTTCTTAAAGGTAGACGGATACATACACTACAATCCTCCCTTTTTAGCTTACAACATACTTAGTCCCCCATTAAACATAACATATATTCAACTTCATGTAAAACAATTCACAGGTATAATCTATGCGGGAAACAGTTTACAGATTCAGTCTCTGCGGGAACAGTTCACAGATTCAGTCTCTGGTCTTGACTCGGTCCGAACAACATCTCTGTGGTGTAGCCGGTTCACATTGCTAGCGTGACTCATCCAATAGTCTTTCCCTTGACTTAACAGCTTGAACTTCCGTCCTGCTGAACCAGCAGTGCTGACTTTTACAAACAGCTGGACTGCCTTGGTAATTTTTCCTACTTGCCAACTGATTTGGCTCCCTTCGTAGGGCCCACGTACATGATCTGGTAGAAGTGATAATGATTTAGATGGTTATCACCTTCTGCTTCGTCTTTTTCTTTTCTGCTTCTTGGAGACTCTCAGGGCTCCCTTATCAGCTGCCAGCTGTAGCGCCACCATCTCCCTATGTTCCTTAGACTTTAAGTGCTTCATCCTGATTTCTGCACTTTGGGAGTTTTCATCACAAGCTGGGCAGACCAAGTCCTCGTAATATTCCGTGTCACTCAACTGGTCATGGTAATATTCGGTGTCGTCCTGAACTAGTCTAGCGAGAGGGCCTGCTACTTCTTCCTTACCCAACTGGACGTTAGCCGACTGTTGTTCCCTCCCTAGACATCTTTCCTGAAGAGACTTCTTCATGCGTTCATATTCATCCCGCTCTTCCTGGGTTTCCTGCAAATCCTTCACTAATGACCTCATTTGTGATTTCAATACTTCCCCTTCCATCGGGGATTGATTGATCGGGCTATTCAATCCTTCTACTGGAGCAGCTGTTTCAACATTCTGTTGTTCACATAGACGTGATTCAGCGTACTTTTGGCATCCCAGTAAAATCTGTGTTGCAACCTCAGCTATTTCCATAACTTTTGAGAGCTCCGAACTCCTTCCCTTTGAAGATTGAAGCTCGTGTTCAGATTGTTCCCATTGCAGAGTCTTGTCCCTCAGCATATGAAGGAGTTGGCTGACCGTTAACTCTTCCACGGGAACACTGTGGATCAGAGTCTTCTCCATTTCATCCACCTTTTCCTCCAATGCTTTCACCTTCTTTTCCTCTTGTACTTTGGCTTTCAGCGCTCGGAGAAGTTGCGCCTTGATGCTCTCTAGCTCATGTTCAGGGGCCATTCTTACAGTCTCTGTGTTTCTTACAGTTTCCTTTTCTTCCACTGAAAGGATTCCCAGTTGAATCTGTTCTTCAAGTTGTTGAACCTCGGTCATTGCCGCCTCATATTTGTCTTGGGTTTCCTTCAATATTTTTATGAGTTCTTGGACATCTTGTCTTTCATGTTCTGCCATGTCTTTCACCTCTAATTTCTCATCTATGGATGGAACTTCTACCGATGAGTCTGTCTTGGCCTTGAGCTCATCAAGAATTTCCTGCAGCCTTTGGACTTCTTGCTCATGTTCAACCTTTAGTTGCTCATATGCTTCTACTGAAACTAGCTTTTCGGAGGTTGCTGAGTTAATCCCCTCCAGGATTGTAGCCTGGGCCTGTTCATACTGTTCCTTCAACTTCTCAAACTCTGCTTGTAAGGAGTCGTAGAGAAGAACGGGAATAAAATCCTGGCTTCCTGAAGATTCCTCTTCATTTGCTCCTTCCTGCAAATATTCTAACTCCTGAACAGCATAAGGGAGATGTGATCGGTAATTGGTCACAGTGGCTCTATGGTCGCTCTCTGCTTGAGCTAGCTGCTTCTGTTGTCTTTCCAGATTCTCCCATTCGGTGTCATAGAACTTTTTCATTGTTTTCATCTCTTGTTCGAGACGGTAACTCACTTGTTCTACTTGCTGTCGTAATTTGAAATAAAGTTGAGTCCGAGCTCGGTGTTCGTCAGTCATGGATATGTCCGTAAACTGAACAGACTCAGAATTCTCTGTCAAACTATGTTGTCGTTGTTCGGTGGAGTTCTGTTCTGAAACTTTGTTCTTCTCTGGAGCATAAGCCTTTATGCATGCCTTCGTTCTTCCAACCTTAGTCGGCAAGTCCATTTTAGCCTTGTCTTTCATATTTGGGTTGGTCTTATCGTCATCCGTTTCAGAATCTGAGCTGATTGTCTGCACCGAGTCCTCACTCGTTATGGCATTTAGATAGTGCCATTCCATGTCTATTTTCTTGATCCACTCCCGTCCCAGAAGTGGTGGTCCTCCCTCAGGTAGTACGTATAAGTTCATTCTTGGGTGTTCTTTACCCCCATCTCTCACCTTGACTCTTATCTTCCCCATGGGGTATACTTTATGCCCCGTGTATGTCTGCAATATGAACTTGGTATCTCTTAAGGGTATATGTGAGAATAGCCGGTGGTAATCCCTTCGATTTATGACTGATAGAGCTGATCCAGTGTCCAACTCCATTTTCACTTGGACTCCAGCTATTTTTAGCATGACCCAGATAGTTTGTAGGTCAGCTTCCTTACTCACATTGTGAATTCTCAGACTGCCCAGCTCCTGGCCGTTTGGGTCTGAGTCCGAATTCTGTTCGTCTGAACTCTTCTCAGCCACCTTGTGTACCTTGTTGTACTTTTCCTGTGATGGCTTCCTTTGGTTGTTGGTCTTCTTCCCTGACCGGCATACCTTAGCTATGTGACCCAGTTTGCCACATTTCCTACATTCCTGGTTCTTAAACCAGCATTGGTTCTGGTCGTGTGTTGTCTTCCCACAACGATAGCATTTTGTTGTACTCGAGGTAATTTGATCCACACTGAGTGCCGCTGCCTTTAGCTGCATTTCCGCAGTTCCTTTCGCTGCGGCTTCGTGCGATGCTGCAATAAGGACAGCCCTGTCAAGTGTAAGGTCGTTCTCTTCGAGTAGTCGCTTTTGTGTTCCTTCCTTTGACAACCCGCACACGAACTTGTCTCGCAATGCCTCTGTCAGATTCCCTCCAAACTGGCAGTGTTTCGCTAGTCTACGCAGTTCGACCAAGTATTCTGCGTTGCTTTCGTCTTTCCTTTGCGTTCTCGCATAGAATTTGAATCGTTCCGCCAACATCAACGGTGTGGGGTTCAAGTGATCCTTCAGAACAGTCACAATATCATCGAAAGTCTGATCCGCCGGTTTAGCTGGTGCTAGTAGATGCTTCAAGAGCCCGTATGTCTTCGCGCCCATCGAGTTTAGCAAGGTTATAGCTTTGTCATCATCTTCTATTTTATTGGCCTCACAATAGATCTCAATGCGTTCCACATACGTGGCCCAGTCTTCTACCTCGGAATTAAAATCGTTGATGTTACCACGAATTATTTCTTTAAATTTTCTTTTATTTATTTTTTTCCAAGATGGCGGTTCCCGCGAAAATGGCGGTTTCCCGCGCTTATCTTCTCTCCCCACCCACTTCAATGGCGGTTTCCCGCTTCTGTCTTCTTCCCCGCCTAATGGCGGCTTCCCGCGTTTCTTCCCCTGGCGGGAGGGGTACACTTTCCCCACGGGCGACGGCCGCTGGCTTTCAGGTTCACAGCCTGCGCGTCGGCTTCAGTGCTTTCCCTTTTCTCGGCAGGGCAACCGGCGCTGGGTACATCCCGTTGACGGCGAACAGTTTCAGCCGCTGGGCTGGCTCTCGCTCAGTTCCCCTTGCTCGGGCTCTGTCTCTCTCCCGCTCGCTCGGCTCTACCGGCGCTGGGTACACCCCGTTGACGGCGAACAGTTTCAGCCGCTGGACTGGCTCTCGCTCAGTCTCCCTTGGTCGGCTCTGCCTCTCCCGCTCGCTCGGCTCCCAATGGCGCCTCCCAGCCCTCTCGCAGTCCGGTGCTTCCCTCCCCGGCTGCGGCTGAGTTTTTATATCTTCCCGCGCCTACGCTCCCGGTCGCAGTGCTTCGTGGCTTCGGTCGCTGCCCGGCCTTTTTCGCCGGTCGCGGTCTAGCTGTCTCACGACGCCGTTGCGTCCCCAGCCTGTCTGTACCGCGGCTTCCTTGCTCCACGCTGCCCCAGTCTCAGCGCCTCTGGGCCCGACTTCTGTCCAGCTCCTTTCCCCCTCGACTGTGGTCGAGTGCACCGCCCTTATCCTCCGGTTATTCTTTTTACTTTTCCCTTACTCACAGTCACCGTGGCCGGCTTGCTTCTCGTGCTGATCGGCTCACTCCTCACCGTGGCAGAAGGGACAGTCAGTGCCTGTTGCTGATGGAAGTCTTTGTCTCTGAATTCTTCCTCCTTTCCAGCTCTGCAGACTCGAGTTTTCTCCCAGCAGAATGACGAGGGCGGTTGCCTCTTCTCGACGCTCGTTAACTGCTTCGGAAGTATTGTTGCCGCAGGGTACGATCGGACTCGTCGCCACTGTAAAGTCTGTGAGTTGTTTAGTTAATTAATACACAGACTACCAGAGTAACTTAAAACAGGACTTTACTATTTGAAGGTCAGGGCGAATCTGCCAAATAAATCCTGACACAGCACTTATATACCGGTGTGGTCACCGTCGGTATTACAGTATACAGAAGCCAACAAAGTAGTGCCACACCTAAAATAGTTCTCTTAAAGGTGAACGGTTACATACAATGGTTTTCTTAAAGGTAGACGGATACATACACTACAGTGACTGCACAGGGGCAGAGGGCTGCACCCAGGTTCTCCAATGACTCCCTCCATATGCTTATGGAGGGAGTCAGAGCACGCAGGGAGGTCCTCTTCCCTACCCTACTCCTGCACATCCTTACTCACACCAACTTACCTTGCACCTCCACCCATCCCTCTCTCTCTACATTATCACTTCCCCATCTCACTAGCCACCCCTCACACTCACCCTCATCCTATTACAATCATACCAACTAACAACACACAAGGGTAGCCACTTGGGTGTTTTATCCAATGTTCATGTAAAGTTTCTGTTAATGTGGTGTCAAACATAAAAATCTTTATTTTCAATACGTGGACAGATTTATGTGCACCTTTAGAAGTGGCTTAGTGAGTTGCAGTGAATGATGAGACATAACAGTACCCCCTGCAATGGTGATGAGTGTGAAAGGAATGTCTTGGTCATTATATGGATGCTTTATGGTGTTGGTGTATGGTGGTGCTAACCTGGTGCATCATGTGGCAGCCATATGGGTGGACAGCATCAAGTGAAGTAAATCTGGTCATGGTGAGGCCATCCCTGGCCTCCCGGACAGCAATGTGGTCGGGTGCTGATGCCCTCTGTCCTGTGCAGCATCAGATGATTGCAGAGAAGATTGGTGTTGGTGCTGCTGGTGTGTCTGGCGATGCTGGTGTTGGGGCTCATCGAGGTCCGATTCTGAGGACCAAGATGAGACAGTATAAACGGCACCCATGTTGATGGAATAGATGGCAGGTGAAGTACAAATGACAAACATTCTGTCAATGCTGAGAGAGTTCTTCCAATGAGGTGACACTGGATGGAGACTTTGCTGGAAACACTTGCAGCCTGCAGAATCTGTGCTGGGAATGGACTGAGGAACAGCTTCTGCCTGAGGAAAGTGATCATCTGTCAGGTGGGAGCCTTTACTGTACATTTGATGCTGTCAAGTAATCAGCTGGAGCAATGACCACTGAACTTCCCGCCTCAGGATGACGGAAATGGTTCCCGAGCTGCGTGAATCCCGTGGCCATGCAGGGAAATTTAAAAAGTAAGTGACAAAAGGCTCTTGAGTGCCTGTAAACTACCTGATAACGATTTCAATTAGGTCACCCACCGCTCCCGGTTGGGTCAGCTCTGCAACCCGCTGTCAAAAATAACAACTTTCCCATCCGACCCGCCACCGATCACGCCCACTACCACCCAGAAAATAACGGCCTCTGTCTCACTAGGAAGTTGTGATCAAATATTCTGTGTTCTGATAATCTTCTGTAGGGAAAAGAAATTCTTCTAACATCCCCCTTTTGTTGTTCTACTGATACTCCTGCCTCTATGCTCCCTTCTTACCTGATTTGCCAACTCGTGGGGAAAATCGTTCACTGTTTAGCTTCTCAAAGTCTTTCATTATTTTGACATTTTCTATTGGATCCTCCCTTAATCTGCATAGTTCCAATGAAAAAAGCCCCAGTTTTTGGAACTTCTCTTCAAGGGCCTTAATGATGAAGGAGAATTGCATAGAATTTACAGCGCAGAAACAGGCCATTCGGCCCAACTAGTCTATGCCGGTGATTATGCTCCACACGCGCCTCCTCCCACCTTACTTCATCTAACCCTATCAGCGTATCCTTCTATTTCTCCCTTACGTACTTTTCCTTAAATGCATCTATGCTATTCGTCTCGCCAAGAGCGAGAGTCCCGAAGGCTGTGTTGCCTTCGGGACTCTCGCTGGGTTAAGGACATCTCCTCTGGACTGGAGAGAAACTTGGAGTGGGAGGGGGAGGATCCAGTTGTCGTGGTCCATGTTGGTACCAACGACATAGATAGGACAAGGAAGGAGGTTCTGCTGAGGGAGTTTGAGCAGCTAGGGGCCAAATTAAAAAGCAGAACCACAAGGGTAATAATCTCTGGATTATTACCTGAGCCACGAGCGAATTTGGCTAGGACAAATAAAATTAGAGAGTAAAATGCGTGGCTCAAAGACTGGTGTGGGAGAAATGGGTTTTGCTTCCTGGGACACTGGCACCAGTACTGGGGCAGGAGGGAGCTGTTCCGTTGGGACGGGCTTCACTTGGCCAGTGCTGGGACTAGAGTCCTGGCGGATCATATAACTAGGGCTGTAGAGAGGGCTTTAAACTAACTAGTGGGGGGGAGGTTCCTAGAGAGCAAATAATACAAATGACAACAGAGAAGGTCACAGACTTAGGTAGCAGTGGGGAAATTAAAAACCAGAGCATGTCAGGAAGGGGCAGAAGGTATGGAGTAAAAGGTAAAGTAATAAAAAGGGCAAAAGCAGGAACTAAGTGTCACAAAACATCTTTGAAAGTTCTCTATCAGAATGCACGTAGCATTCGTAACAAAATAGACGAGTTAATGGCACAAATAACTACATATGGGTATGATCTTGTGGCCATTACAGAAACATGGCTGCAGGGTGACAATGCCTGGGAATTAAACATACCAGGTTATTTAACGATCAGGAAGGACAGGCAGGAAGGAAGGGGAGGTGGGGTGGCTATGTTAATAAAGGAAGGAATCACTGTAATACAGAGAAATGATATTGGGTCAAAAGATCAGGACAATGAAACAGTTTGGGTGGAGGTAAGGAATAATAAGGGGAAAAAAACACTAGTGGGCGTAGTCTATAGGCCTCCGAACTATGGCAACTCTGTTGGACGGAGTATCAATCAGGAAATAGTTGAGGCTTGTAATAAGGGAACATCTATAATTATGGGGGATTTTAACTATCATATTAATTGGACAAATCAAATTGGGCAGGGCTGCCTTGAGGATGAGTTCATTGAGTGTATTAGGGATGGGTTTCTTGAGCAGTATGTAACTGAACCAACCAGGGGGCAGGCAACCTTAGATCTGGTCCTGTGTAACGAGACAGGATTAATTAAAAATGTCCTAGTAAAGGATCCCCTTGGAATGAGTGACCATAACATGGTTGAATTCCATATTCAATTAGAGGGTGAGAAGGTTGGATCTCAAACAAGTGTGCTAAGCTTGAATAAAGGAGACTATGAAGGTATGAGAGCGGAATTGAGTAGAGTGGATCGGGAAAATAGATTAAAGGGTAAGACGATACATGATCAGTGGTGCACATTTAAGGAGTTATTTTACAACTTCCAAAAAATATATATTCCACTGAGAAGAAAAGGGTGTAAAAGAAAAGACAGCCATCCATGGCTAAGTAAAGAAATTAAGGATAGTATTCGACAAAAAACAAGGGCATATAAGGTAGCCAAATCTAGTGGGAGGATAGAGGATTGGGAAAACTTTAAAAGACAGCAAAAAATAACAAAAAGATTGATTAAGAAAGGGAAGATAGATTATGAAAGTAAATTAGCAAAAAATATAAAAACAGATAGTAAGAGTTTTTATAGTTATATAAAAAGAAAAAGGGTCGCTAAAGTAAATGTTGGTCCCTTAGAGGATGAGACCGGGAAATTAATGGTGGGAAATATGGAGATGGCAAAAACACTGAATGAATATTTTACATCAGTCTTTACAGTAGAAGACACTAAGAATATCCCAACACTGGACAAACAGGGGGCTAAAGGGGGGGAGGAGCTAAACACGATCAAAATCACTAAGGAAGTGGTACTCGGTAAAATAATGGGACTCGAGGCGGATAAATCACCTGGACCTGATGGCTTACATCCTAGGGTCTTGAGGGAAGTGGCGGTAGGGATTGTGGATGCATTGGTAATAATTTTCCAAAACTCCCTGGACTCGGCAATGGTCCCGGCAGACTGGAAAACTGCTAATGTAACACCCTTATTTAAAAAAGGCAGTAGACAGAAGGCTGGAAACTATCGACCGGTTAGCCTAACATCTGTGGTAGGTAAAATGTTGGAGTCCATTATTAAGGAGACAGTAACAGGACATTTGGATAATCATAATTTAATAGGACAAAGTCAGCATGGTTTTATGAAGGGGAAGTCATGTTTGACAAATTTGCTGGAGTTCTTTGAGGAAGTAACGTATAGGGTGGATAAAGGGGAACCAGTGGACGTAGTGTATTTAGACTTCCAAAAGGCATTTGACAAGGTGCCACACAAAAGATTATTGCTTAAGATAAAAAATCACGGGATTGGGGGTAATATTCTGGCATGGATAGAGGATTGGCTATCTAACAGAAGGCAGAGAGTTGGGATAAATGGTTCATTCTCAGACTGGCAATCAGTAACCAGTGGTGTTCCGCAGGGGTCAGTGCTGGGTCCCCAACTCTTTACAATCTATATTAACGATTTGGAGGAGGGGAGACCGAGTGTAACATATCAAAGTTTGCAGATGATACTAAGATGGGGGGAAAGTAGTGAGTGAGGAGGACATAAAAAACCTTCAAGGGGACATAGACAGGCTAAGTAAGTGGGCAGAGATTTGGCAGATGGAATACAATACTGGAAAGTGTGAGGTTATGCACTTTGGCAGGAAAAATCGTAGAGCAAGTTATTATCTTAATGGCAAGAAACTGGAAAGTACTGAAGTACAAAGGGATCTGGGGGTCCTGGTGCACGAAACTCAAAAGGTTAGTATGCAGGTGCAGCAAGTGATTAAGAAGGCCAATGGAATGTTGGCTTTCATTGCTAGGGGGATAGAATATAAAAATAGGGAGGTATTGCTTCAGTTGTACAAGGTATTGGTGAGACCGCACCTGGAATACTGCGTACAGTTTTGGTGTCCATACTTAAGAAAGGACATACTTGCTCTCGAGTCAGTACAAAGAAGGTTCACTCGGTTAATCCCGGGGATGAGGGGATGGACATATGAGGAGAGGTTGAGTAGATTGGGACTCTACTCATTGGAGTTCAGAAGAATGAGAGGCGATCTTATTGAAACATATAAGATTGTGAAGGGGTTGGATCGGGTGGATGCAGGGAAGATGTTCCCGATGATGGGTGAAACTAGAACTAGGGGGCATAGTCTTAGAATAAGGGGCTGCTCTTTCAAAACTGAGATGAGGAGGAACTACTTCACTCAGAGGGTGGTAGGTCCATGGAATATGCTGCCCCAAAGAGCTGTAGAAGCTACATCATTACATAAATTTAAAACAGAAATAGACAGTTTCCTAGAAGTAAAGGGAATTAAGGGTTACGGGGAGCGGGCAGGAATTTGGACATGAGTCTAGGTTCGGATCGGACATGGCCCTGTGGGTAGCGGAGCGGGCCCAGGGGCCGTGTAGCCTGATCCTGCTCCTATTTCGTGTGTCTAATTCTGTTAGATGCAGGAGATGGTTCTGTGATAGTAGATTGGCGGTTAGGATCAGATCAGCCATGATCTTATTGAATGGCGGAGCAGGCTCGAGGGGCCGATTGGCCTACTCCTGCTCCTATTTTTTATGTTCTTATGTCTCAACTACTCCTTGTGGTAGCGAGTTCCACACCCTAACCACTCCCAGCCGTGGCTCAGTGGGTAGCACTCTTGCCTCTGATTCAGAAGGTTGTGGGTTCAAGTCCCACTCCAGAGACTTGAGTGTAAAAAATCTAGGTCTGACACTCCAATGCATTGCTAAGGGAGTGCTGCACTGTCAGAGGTGCTGTCTTTTAGATGAGATGTTAAACTGAGGTCCTATCTGCTCTCTCGGGTGGCTGTGAAAGATCCCATGGCACTATATCAAAGAAGAGCAGAGGAGTGAGCCCTGGTGTCCTGGCCAATATTTATCCCTCACTAAAACACATTATCACATTGCTGTTTGTGGGACCTTGCTGTGTGCAAATTGGCTGCCACGTTTCCTACACTTCGAAAGTACTTTATTGGCTGTAAAGTGTTCTGGAATGTCCTGAGGTTGTGAAAGGCGCTATAGAAATGCAAGTCTTTCTTTTTAAAGAAGTTTCTCCTGAATTCCTTATTGGATTTATTGGTGACCATCTTATACTTATGACCCCTAGTTTTGCACTCCCCCCACCAGTGGAAACAATAATAAAAAATAAAACAAAAAAGGTGACTCAACCGTGGCTAACAAGGGAAATTAGGGATAGCATAAGATCCAAGGAGAGGACATATAAATTGGCCAGAAAAAGCAATAAACCTGAGGATTGGGAGCAGTTTAGGATTCAACAAAGGAGGACAAAGGGATTAATTAAGAAGGGGAAAATAGAATGTGAGAGTAAGCTTGCAGGGAACATAAAAACTGACTGTAAAAGCTTTTATAGATATGTGAAGAGAAAAAGATTGGTGAAGTCAAGCATAGGTCCCTTGCAGTCAGAATCAGGGGAATTTATAATGGGGAACAAAGAAATGGCAGACCAATTAAATACATACTTTGGTTCTGTCTTCACAAAGGAGGACACAAATAACCTCCCAGAGATGTCGGGGAACATGGGGTCTGATGAAAGGGAGGAACTGAAAGAAATCAGTATTTGTAGGGAAATGGTGTTAAGGAAACTGATGGGATTGAAGGCTGATAAATCCCCAGGGCCTGATAATCTACATCCTAGGGTACTTAAGGAAGTGGCCCTAGAAATAGTAGATGCATTGCTGATCATCTTCCAACATTCGATGGAATCTGGAACAGTACCCATGGATTGGAGGGTAGCTAATGTTACCCCACTATTCAAAAAAGGTGGTAGAGAGAAAACGGGGAATTACAGACTGGTAAGCCTGACATCGGTAGTGGGGAAAATGCTAGAGTCCATCATAAAAGATGTAATAACAGAGCACTTGGAAAACAGTGACAGGATCGGACAAAGTCAACATGGATTTACAAAGGGTAAATCATGCTTGACTAATCTACTGGAATGTTTTGAGGATGTAACTGGTAAAGTAGATAAGGGAGAACCAGTGGATGTGGTGTATTTGGACTTTCAGAAGGCTTTCGATAAGGTCCCTCATAAGAGATTAGTGTGTAAAGTTAAGGCACATGGGATTCGGGGCAAGGTACTGACTTGGATAGAGAACTGGTTGGCAGACAGAAATCAAAGAGTTGGAATAAACGGGTCTTTTTCCGAGTGGCAGGCAGTGACTAGTGGGGCACCGCAGGGATCGGTCCTTGGACCCCAGCTATTCACAATATATATTAATGATCTAGATAAGGGAACTAGATGTAATATCTCCAAATTTGCAGATGACACAAAGCTGGGTGGGCACGTGTGCTGTGAGGAGGATGCCGAGAAACTCCAGGATGATTTGGACAGGTTGGGTGATTGTGCAGAAGCATGGCAGATGCAATATAACGTGGATAAATGTGAGGTTATCCACTTTGGTAGCAAAAACAGGAAGGCAGATTATTATCTGAATGGCAATAGATTGGGAGAAGGGAAAGTGCAACGAGACCTGGGTGTCCTTGTGCACCAGTCGCTGAAGGTAAGCATGCAGGTGCAGCAAGCGGTTAAGAAGGCCTTCGTAGCGAGAGGGTTTGAGTACAGGAACAGGGATGTCTTGCTGCAGTTGTACAGGGGCTTGGTGAGACCACAACTTGAGTATTGTGTGCAGTTTTGGTCGCCTTATCTGAGGAAGGATGTTCTTGCCATGGAAGGAGTTCAGCGAAGATTCACCAGGCTGATACCTGGGATGGCAGGAATGATGTATGAGGAGAGATTGGGTTGATTGGGCTTGTACTCGCTGGAGTTTAGAAGAATGAGAGGAGATCTGATTGAAACTTATAAAATTCTGACAGGACTGGACAGACTAGATGCAGGGAGAATGTTCCCGATGGTCGGGGAGTCCAGAACCAGGGGTCACAGTCTAAGGATAAGGGGTAAGCCATTTAGGACAGAAATGAGGAATTTCTTCACCCAGAGAGTGGTGAACCTGTGGAATTCTCTATCACAGAAGGCAGTAGAGGCCAATTCATTAAATATATTCAAGAAGGAGTTGGATATATTTCTTAAGGCTAAAGGGATCAAGGGGTATGGGGAGAAAGCAGGGACCGGGTACTGAATTTGGATGATCAGCCATGATCGCATTGAATGGCGGAGCAGGCTCGAGGGGCCGAATGGCCTACTCCTGCTCCTATCTTCTATGTTTCTCTACATCTACCCTATCAAACCCTTTCATAATTTTAAAGACCTCAATCAGGTCACCCTTCAGCCTTCTCTTTTCTAGAGAAAAGAGCCCCAGCCTGTTCAGTATTTCCTGATAGTTATAACCTCTCGGTTCTGGTATCATCCTTGTAAATCTTTTTTGCACCTTCTCCAGTGCCTTTATATCCATTTTGTAAAATCACCAGAACTGTGCGCAGTACTCCAAGTGTTGTCTAACCAAGGTATTGATATAGAAATTTCAATGAGAGATTGGAGATGGAGCAGTAACTGGCGAGGATGAAAGACTTGAGGAATTTTTTTGAGGATAGGAGTCATAATGGCGGTTTTGAAGGGGAGCGAGACACTGCCCGAGGCGAGTGAACCACTGAGAGCACGGGTGCCAGCAAACGGGCAGATTAACGCATGGGACTACGGGACCCACGCTCAAAGTTCCCAGCCTGATATGGAGCCTCAGTGAAACCCACGATAATGCTGAAAAACGACATACAATCGCTGGATCAAAATATTCTAGCATTTAAAAATCCTGTCAGACGGGACAAGGCACAGTCGCGAGATTGTTTACAATGTAAGTACTGGCAGCAGTATGTAAATATTTTATGATTAGGCACTTTACAGTCTTCCGGACTCAATATCGAGTTCAACAATTTCAGATCATAACCTCGGCCCCTATTATATTTTTATATTTTTTATCCACACTTTTGGTTTGTGCCTTTTCCTTTTTCCCCTCTCTCCCACATGGCAGCTGTCTCTCACTCTGCCAGCGCATTTCACACTTCATCTCGAGCCATTGTCTGTTTCTTTACCTGTTCTATTACTATCTCGTCTCACCTTGAATATCTCTTAATGTCTCTTCTTTCATCCCCTCCCCCATTTCCCAGCCCACAAACTGCCTTTTGTTTCATTTCCTGCCTTTTTCTCTCAGTCCTGACGAAGGGTTTCGACCTGAAACGTTGACTCTATTTCTCTCTCCACGGATGTTGCCTGGCTTGCTGAGTTTTTCCAGCGTTTTCTGTTGTAAATATTCTACATTTCTCCTTGCATCTTCCTACACATTTGTGTTTTAATGGATCGGGGCGAGGGGCTGTTGTGCAGGGTTGATGAGGGACCCCGAATGCTCCAAGAATTCTTAATCTGGCTCTGCCTGGAATAGGAGTTCAGTGGTCAGGGGTTCAGTGGGAAGGGAATCGAGGGAGCAGAAGGTGAGTCTCATACATGACACGAGCTTGGAGTGGGGAGATGGGGAAGAGTGTGCAGAGAGATCCAAGTGCTAGGCTGCAGAGTTCATCTGTAGCAGGCGTATCGGGAGTAGGTGGACTGCTGCTGAACTGCGGGCAGAGCAGATGTCGAAGAAACAAAGAAAATAATTTCATGAGAAACAAACCAGACTGTTGGGGGGGACGGTGAGTCCAAAACCAAATGATCAAGCAAAAGAAAACAGCCTCCAAGATACTTGGATGGCAACAGAATTTGAAAAAAGGAACTTAGTGACAATTGGAAAACACTGTCAAATGAGTGCTGATCTATCATCAGGCTGGATAGGAGATCACAGCCAAGCTCATCCTATGGTCACCCGACATATACACACACACACAATGGGGGTGGATTTCCACAGCGGTACCCCTGCTCGCCCGCCGTACCTCCAGTGGAAGACTCGCGGAAACCCCAGAGAATCAGCTCTTTCACTGAAGTTAGGACAGATGAGCGGGAGAACCCTCGTGGAAATTCACCCCCAACTTATCGAGCTGGGCTCACTGTACAGTTATCAAGAGCTGATCCCCCGCCCCCCCCCCCCACCCCTTCTATCTCATTGGCACTGAAGACAATTGTACCAGTTCAGGTGAGACCAGCTACCCCGGAATAGGCTCCAGCTGTGGCTCAGTTGGCAGCATTCTCACTTCTGCATCAGAAGGTTGTGGGTTCAAGTCCCACTCCAGAGACTTGAGCACAAAAATCTAGACTGACACTCCAGTGCAGTGCTAAGGGTAGTGCCATCTTTTGGATGAGACGTTAAACGGAGGCCCCGTCTGCTCTCTCAGGTGGACATAAAAGATCCCACAGCACTATTTCGAAGAAGAGCTGGGGAGTTATCCCCGGTGTCCTGGGGCCAATATTTATCGTTCAATCAATCACTAAAACAGATTATCTGATCATTATCACATTGCTGTTTGTGGGAGCTTGCTGTGTGTAAATTGGCTGCCGCATTTCCTACATTACAACAGTGACTCCACTTCAAAAGTACTTCATCTATATATATAAAGCGGCTCTTCTGTCTGTCCCGATGTCTGTCTGTCTGTCCGCCTGGTCTCTATACGTTTGGAAGTTACAGAGCGTACCGACGCGCGCGTCGCCTCAAAAGAAAGCTTGCGATTCCGGACCGGTCATAGGCGTATTTACGTTTCGGCCGGACAAAAATCCCGCCCGCGGTATCCCAAAAACGTTCAGCGTTCCGCTCATTAGCATCTCATTAGCGACCGTGTGACGTCGAGGTCTTCCTACAGTTGAGTGTCGAGTGACTCGATGATTGACCAATCCTACGCTTCGGTGACCTGACCGGTCGACCAATCGGTGCGTGTGTGGGCGGGCCTTATCCTTCTGAACCGAGGTGAGTGGCCGCCATCTTGATTTTCCACGATTTTTTCCCCCACACTTTCTGTGTGTTAGGGAACTAAGGTAAATATTTCAATTATGTGTTAGGCAATTAATTAACAATTTATTTGAGTTTTATATTGTGTTTAACAACCCCCCCCCTCCTCACTCTCGCGCAGGGGGGACTCGGGGCCTGAAGCTGAAAAAATTTATCTCTCTCTCTCTTTCTTCCCTCTCTCTCTCTCTCTCTCCTTCTCCTCTTCCCTCTCTCTCCTTCTCCTCTTCCCTCTCTGTCTCTCTCTACTTCCCCCTCTCAGGTGTCGCGGACGGCGCGCGGGCGCGCCGCCCGAAGTTTCCCGCTCGCTAACGGCCTTGCCGGCTCCCGCGGGCCGCTCGCACTGACCGTGCATGCGCCGCCCGCACTCACCGCGCATGCGCCGCCCACACTCACCGCGCATGCACCGCCCGCCCGCCCGCAGCGGCCGTCCATCAGCCGCGCGATACGCGGGGGACCTCAGCAACGGCACCGGACCTCAGGCGCTAGGCAGGGGGAGGGGCCGGAGAGAGGGACAGAGGGGAGTGGGGGAGGGGTGGGGGGGAGGGAGAGAGGGGAGGGGAGGGAGAGAGGGGAGGGAGGGATAGGACAGGGAGAGGACATGACAGGGAGAGGGGGGGGACACGGGCAGGGAGACCAAACGCCCCAAAATTGCCCTCGCGCCCCAAAATTGCCCTCGCAACGCGGGGCTCCCCAGCTAGTCTATATATATAAAATGGTATGTGTCTCTGTCTGTCTCTCTGTCTGTCTCTCTGTCCGGCTATACAATCAAAAGTTATAGAGCGTAACTACACATATTTTATATCAAAAGAAAGCTCATCATTAGGGGACTCTTGTAGGTGCATTTACTTTTTGCTCGGACAAAAATTGTGCCGACGGTATCCAAAAAACTTTCAACATTCCGCTCATTATCCGCTCATTTGCATCGAGTGGGGGCGGGTTCATTGTGTGTGCGGGCGGGCCATCCTACAGTTGAGTGACATGATGATTGACCAATCCTACAGTTCAGTGACCTGACGGTTGACCAATCGGTGCGTGTGTGGGCGGGCCTTATCATTCTGAACCGAGGTGAGTGGCCGCCACCTTGATTCCAAACTGTTTATTTCTTTTTCCCACTTTCTGCGTGTTTCTTTTCAAATCTACATTTCCAGCAAAAAAAAAGTTGCTTTTAAAACACAAATTGTTTTTTAAAAAAGTTAATTAATTTGTAAATCTTTTCTCTAACATCTAGAATTTTCCTACCTTTCACCGTTTTTCCAGGCCTGGAAGCCTGGGGCTCTGTTGCCCAGCCACACCCGAGCTAGGCACCTCCCGCCGCGCTCAACAAGCGGTTCGCGATCGCCGCCATCTTTGTGAAGGCTGGAGGGGGTGGGCCTGAGCCGAGCGTCGCCACCGCCACCATCTTAGTAAAGGCGGGTGGGGCAGGAGTCAGCACGCGCGACTTGAGTCCGGCCGGGCCTCACGCGGTAGGTTGCGCGGCGGCATCTCTCTCTCTGCTCTTGAAGCCGGCTTGGGCGGGGGGCGGGGCTCGGGAGATCGGTGTTCAGCAGATCGGGGCTCGGGAGATCGGGCCTCGGGAGATTGGGTGGGGCGGGGCTCGGGAGATCGGGGGGCGGGGCTCGGGAGATCGGGGGCGGGGCTCGGGAGATCGGGCCTCGGGGGGGCGGGGCTCAGGAGTTCGGGCCTCGGGAGATCGGGAGGGTGGGGGGGCGGGGCAGGGCTTGGGAGATTGGGCCTCGGGAGGGCGGGGCCCTTCCCCCCTCCTTCCCCCCTTCCTCCCCTTCCCCCCTCCCCTTCTCCCCCCCTCCCCTTCTCCCCTTCTTCCCCCTCCCCCTTCTTCTTCCCCCCTCCCCGCTCCCCCTTCTTCCCCCTCCCCCTTCTTTCCCCCTCCCCCACTTCTTCCCCCTCCCCCCTCTTCCCCCCTCCCCCCTCTTCCCCCCTCCCCCCTTCCCCCCCCTCCCCCCTTCTTCCCTCCCTCCCCTTCTTCCCCCCTTTCCTCCTCCCCCTCCCCCTCTCCCCCTCCCCCCATCCCCCTTTTCCTCCCCCCTCCCTCTTTCCTCCCCCTCCCCCTTCTTCCCCCCTCCCCGCTCCCCCTTCTTCCCCCTCCCCCTTCTTCCCCCCTTTCCTCCCCCTCCACCCCTCCGCCTTTCCTCCCCCCTCCTCCCCTCCCCCTTTCCTCCCCCTCCCCCCTCCACCTTTCCGCCCCCCCTCCCCTCCCCCACCCCCTTTCCTCCCCCACTCCTCCTTTCCTCCCCCGCCTCCCCCTTCCCCCCAGTCACTCTCTCTCTTCCCCCCAGTCGTTCTCTCTCTTCCCCCCCAGTCGCTCTCTCTCTTCCCCCCAGTCGCTCTCTTCCAACAACAACATGCCCTCAAAAGACCCTCGGCACCGCTGGGCACTTCAGCTAGTAGGCTATAAAGCGCTTTGGGATGTCCTGAGTTTGTGAAAGGCGCTATATAAATGCAAGTCTTTCTTTCAAACTGGTATGGCTCAGTACCAAACCAGGTCGTGCTTTTACCTACTAAGTCACCGAGACAGCTCCAATTGTATCTTTTTGGAAACGAAGGAGACAGTGCTTGGGATCTTGCTCTATTTTGATGTGAGTATTTACTTTGATTCCTTTTTAAAATTATGATCTAGTTGGCCAGGTCTTATATATACAGAACATATCACCCTTCATCCCACATTTCCTCTGGCATTCTGCTGGGATCTTGCAGTGGAAGTTTGGGAGCTGCAATCTTTTGACCTTCCCTCCCGTATCATACTACAGACAAAAGTGCAGTTTACTGTTTCCATATTGCTGTCCATTTCTCCACTGTTGATTCCTCTCATGAGACTTCCTTCTAATTATTTTGTATCCATGTTACAGATCCCATTTTCATGGACTTAAAGCTTGTGTCTTTGTCTTGCCAGGTTGACTCCTAAGATGCTTAAACTCAGTTAGAGATCTGGAGACCATGTCTGGAGAATATCTTACCTTCTCATCTTCTCTTCTTCCACACTAAAAATGAGTTCTCAGGTGACTGATGAGTCCAATGCGGGACCTACAGTCTCTGTCACAGGTGGGGCAGACGGTGGTTGAAGGGGCGGGTGGGTGGGGTGCTTGGGTTGACGTGTGCTGCTTGCGCTTGGCTTCCGCTTGCTCCCGGCGAAGAGACTCGGGGTGTTCGGCGCCTTCCCGGATGCTTCTCCTCCACTTTGTGCGGTCTTGGGCCAGGGATTCCCAGGTGTCAGTGGGGATGTTGAACTTTTTCAAGGAGGCTTTGAGGGTGTCCTTGAAGCGTTTCCTCTGCCCACCTGGGGCTCTCTTGCCGAAATCATCATTCATTTGATGACTGAACACTGTTATGTTCGTGGAAGCACCGTAGCCATGAAATCTGTAAATCCCGAAATTAGGTGCAGTTTCCTTAGAATCATAGAAAGTTATGGCACAGCAGGAGGCCAATCGGCCCATCGTGCCTGTGCCTTTCTGTACACTTTGAAAGATTAAACTGTCAACAATGAGATGCTTTTTCTGTGTTATTTGAATTGCATTTTGTCATGAATTGAATAATGATTGGTCTGTCATTTTGGGGCCACTTAGTAGCCTCTGAGTCACAAGGTTGTCAAATTTGAGTTTAAAATCAAGGCTGGTTTTCCATGTAGTAGTGAAGGAGTGAATGTTAAAGAGCATTAAATGAAGATTAGCAGCAACTGGTCCACATATATTCCTCACTTAATACCATGAAAAAAAGACCATTTCATAGCAGTTTTTGGGGATATTAATGGATGGCTGTTGTATCTGACTACATAATAAGAATTCTTGCACTGTGAAAACAAATTCATTGTGTGAAGTGCTCTGGGATATTTCAATGCGACGACAATTTTTAAAATACAAGTATTATTCTAACAGACACACAATGTAATGAAACAAAAGCAAAATACTGCGGATGCTGGAAATCTGAAATAAAAACAGAAAATGCTGGAAATACTCAGCAGGTCAGGCAGCATCTGTGGAGAGAGAAACAGAGTTAACGTTTCAGGTCGATGACCCTTCATCAGGACCTTCTTCGAAACAGTGCCATGGGATCTTTTACGTCCAGCTGAGAGGCAGGCGGGGCCTCGGTTTAACGTCTCATCCGAAAAACGGCACCTCCGACTGTAGTGTATGTACTTTGCAGAAGGAACTATATTCTGCAGCCCCTGTATACTGCAGTACCAGTAGTGACCACCCCTGTATATAAGCCTGTGTAGTAACATTTGCATAGTAGTTCCAGGTTGCCTCCATTCAGTAAAGACCTGTTATAACCAACTCCTGCAGTCCGTGTCTCAATTATACACGGACATAATACTGGCGACGAGCAGATACGAACTTACCTACAGTCTGCACCACCTCATGGGGATCCATCCCTGAATCGAAGTTATCAGAGGTCGAGGCCAGAAGGAAGAAAGAAACAGAAGAAACGGGCGTCAACCGTGGGCATCCGCCTCTGAGTCAGCGGAGTTGAAGATTTGCAGGAGAGGCTGTCGAGAGCGGGGCTTGGTTATCCTGTCGATGGTGCTTCAGCTAATCGGGCTGGTGGCAGGTAGTACACTGATCCTTCCTGGGCTGCGGCGGTCTAGAGTTCGAGCGGGTGGCTTTGCAACGGAGCCGAGCAGCGTTGTCGGGAAGAGGAGAGAGAGGGTGGAGCACACAGGGCGCGGCCGGTGCTACGAAGCCAGGCAGCGTACAGACCCGAGAAGAGGGAGGCAAGTGTCCCGCAGGGTTGTTCCGACGACGGGGAAATAATAAAAATTAAATGCACAGAAAGCTGCGAGGAGCTGCAGTTTGCCACGGGAACCGCGGAGAGCGGCATTAGCAGCAGCGTGGGGGGAACTGCGCGAAGACCATAGGGCGTCACCATCAAGGCATAAAACGCCATCAACAGCGCTAGCAACAGCGGAGAAGACAGAAAGCACGGGAGGCGCCATCTTAATCCAGCGGGGAAGAAGGCAAAGCGCAGGAGGCGCCATTTTGTTAAATCAGGGAAGAAGGCAAAGCGTGGGAGGCGCCATCTTAGATTTCCAAGATGCCAAAGACTGGCAATATCACTGCCTTCGATAATGCAATAGAAGACTGGGCCACGTATGTGGAAAGAGTCGAGGTATATTGCGAGGCAAACGAAGTAGCCGATGAAAAAAAGGCATCGGTACTGCTAAACTTAATGGGCGCAAGAACGTACGGCCTATTGCGGGACCTGATTACTCCAGCCAAACCGAAGGCGAAGAGTTTTAACGAAATTGTTGCTATCCTACAGGAACACCTAAATCCTACACCGCTGCTGATAGCAGAAAGATTTAAATTCCACAGGAGAAATCAGCATAAAGATGAAAGCAATGCTGATTACCTTACAGAACTATGCAAGCTATCAAAGCACTGCCAGTTCGGAGCAGGACTGGCAGATACCTTACGGGACAAATTTGTCTGTGGACTCCTGAGTGAAGGAACCCAGAAGAGGTTACTCTCGGAGAAAGAGCTGACGCTAGATAAGGCTTTCAGCGTGGCAATATCGTACGAAGCAGCAGCAAGGGGAGCTGCGGAAATACAGCAAAAGCCACAGGAATATGGCACCCACGAAATGACACGGGGATTTGCAAAATGTTATCGCTGCGGCAGAACAACCCATGACCAGAAGGACTGCTGGTCCAAGGACAAAATATGCAGGCAATGCGGAAAGATGGGACACATTGCATGAGTTTGCAGGTCTGGGAAGAAGACCAACGACAACAAAAAGGCTACTAAGGAACCATACAGGAAAGTACAAAAGATGATGGACAGTAGTTCCGAAGACCAGATGAGCGATAGTGAATCCGGGAACAAGAGACTAAGCTGTCTCAAACTTCACAACATAATCGCAAAAGAAGATCACCGAACCATTTGGGTCACCCTCACGATAGCAGGGTCCCAAGTCAAAATGGAATTGGATACAGGATCAGCTCTAACCGTCATGAATCGACGAGACTACGAGCGGCTATTCTCACACATACCCTTGAAAGAGACATCCATTGTCTTGAAGACGTATACGGGGCAAAAAGTATACCCCAGAGGAAAAATAAGGGTGCCTGTCAAATACAACGGCAAGGAAATACAGAAATTGTATCTGTACATACTGCAAGATGGTGGACCACCGTTATTGGGACGTGAATGGATCAGAAAGATAAGTTTAGACTGGCACTCCATTCAGGCACTGACGGTGGCTGGTAAAAAGGATGACGACGTCACTCCTGGACGATTGTCAACAATCTTAGCTAACGCCAAAGAGGTATTTCAACAAGAACTGGGAACTCTTAAAGGCGTAACCGCCTCGATAAAAATAGAAGAGAATGCAATTCCCAAGTTTTTCAAAGCAAGACTGGTACCATATGCAATTCACCCAGCCGTCGAGGCAGAGCTGGAGAATCTGGAGAATGCAGGCGTGTTATCTAAGGTAGACTGGAGCGAGTGGGCGACACCCATCGTTCCTGTCATGAAGAAAACGTTAAACAATAAGTCTGAGGAGCCAAGGAAGGTTCGCATCTGTGGGGACTTCAAGGTGACGGTGAACCCATTCCTTCACAGTACAATATCCTCTTCCAAGGATAGAAGATATCTTCGCCTCACTATCTGGAGGGAAGCGTTTTACAAAAATTGACCTAGCACAAGCATATTTGCAGATGGAGGTTGAAGAATCCTCTAGGAAGTATCTCACGATAAACACTCACAAAGGTCTTTACCAGTATAATCGACTGGTATTCGGAGTAGCATCAGCTCCGGCGATATGGCAAAGAGCGATGGAACAAGTCCTGCAAGGAATTCCGGGGACTCAGTGTTACTTGGACGACATCCTAGTGACAGGTGAAGATGACAGTGAACACCTTGCCAACCTAGAGCAGGTGCTCACTAGACTATGTGAACATGGGCTATGGGCCAATCGCCCCAAGTGTGAGTTTTTTAAGAAACAGATATCGTATTGTGGCCGCGTGATTGATGAAGAGGGGTTACATAAGTCCCCTGACAAAATTGAAGCGGTAGTTAAGGCTCCAGCGCCTGAAAATGTGTCGCAACTGAGGTCATTCCTCGGATTGGTGAATTACTACCATAAGTTTTTGCCGAATTTGTCCACAATTCTGCACCCACTGAACGCCCTACTACAAACGGGAGTAGCATGGAAATGGAGCGATGAATGTAAGCGGGCCTTTCAGAAGAGTAAGGACCTAATCACTTCAAGAGAAGTATTGGCTCACTACAACCCATCACTACCGATAAGACTGGCGTGTGATGCGTCTCCCTACGGCATTGGGGCGGTACTGTCACATAAATTCCTTGATGGTTCAGAGAGGCCGATAGCTTTTGCATCACGCTCGTTAACTTCAGCCGAGCGTAACTACGCCCAGATTGACAGAGAGGCCCTCGGCCTGGTGTGGGGGGTGAAGAAGTTCAATCACTACCTGCACGGTCAGAAATTTACTCTACTTACTGATCATCAACCTCTTGTCTCCATTTTCAACCCTCAGAAGGGCGTACCGATAATGACAGCACAACGGCTACAGAGGTGGTCCCTTTTCCTAGGGGCACACCAATATGACATCGAGTACAAAGGAATTAAACAGCATGGGAATGTTGATGGATTGTCGCGTCTACCGTTGCCGACGGTGGAAGAAGAACTTGTAGTGGATCCAGTGGAGATATTCTACTCGACCATAGTCGAATATCTCCCTGTGACGAATGCAAACATAGAAAAGGAAACACGAAATGACCCGACACTCTCCTGGGTCTATGATTTAACGGTGAAGGGATGGCCAGCACATGGCGAACCTCTGCTGCCAGCATTCTTGCCGAGAAGAGAACAGCTGTCAGTGTGCAGAGGAACCTTGATGTGTGGATCCAGAGTAGTAATTCCACCCAAATTGAAGGATAGAGTGCTCAATGAGCTTCATGAGGGTCATCTGGGAGGGGTAAAAATGAAGAACTTAGCCAGAGCGTTTGTGTGGTGGCCGGGAATCGATAGAGAAATCGAAGAGATGACCAAGAGCTGTACAGGATGCCAGAAGGTCCAAAACGCCCCACCACAAGCCCCTCTACATCCATGGGAGTGGCCCTCATCTCCATGGCAAAGGGTGCACATTGATTTTGCTGGTCCACTTATGGACTCGATGTTTTTACTTGCGGTGGATGCACATTCAAAGTGGCCAGAGGTAATAAAAATGTCCTCAACCACCACAGAGAAAACTGTCGCAGTCTTGCGAACCATATTCGTCAGGAATGGGCTGCCTGAACAGATTTGCTCCGACAATGGACCACAGTTTGTGTCTGAAGAGTTCCAGAGGTTCTTAAAGAACAATGGTGTTAAGCATTACACATCCGCCCCATATCATCCAGCCACTAATGGATTGGCCGAGAGGTTCGTTCAAACATTCAAGAAGGCTATCAAGGCAATGTGTAATGAAGATATACCCCTACAGCACAAGGTGGATAACTTCTTGTTTGCCTACCGGAATGCGACACATGCGGTTACCAACCAAACTCCAGCCATGATGTTCTTCAATCGAAGACTACGATGCTGCTTGGATTTGGTTAAGCCAAACATCAGAAGAGATGTGGAGAACAGGCAGTTTCAGAATATGAATGAAAGGCCGACCAGGAGTTTGAAGATAGGTCGACCAGTTTTGGCCCGGGACTACCGCACAGAGAAATGGCAGCCAGGAACGATCTGTACATGGTAAGGACCTCTAATGTATACCGTGGACGTTGGAGAGAGCATTGTAAGACGCCATGCTGACCAGATTCTAGAGTCACTGGGAAACGTCAACTCCACACCACGATCTGATACACCTGGCGATGAAAACAAAGTACCAATTGCATCTACCTTAGAATCGGTGATATTGGAAGCAGACGAACCAAGCAACGACATTGATCCCGACTCAACTTTGCCAGAAGAACCTGATACCCCAAAGAGGCGTTATCCAGACAGAATCAGGAAGCCTCCTCAAAGACTGAACTTATAATTGCTTAACTTCAACTAATGTATCTAGCAACTGTAATTGTAAATATGTTATTTCATTGTTAATCGAATGTTATGTACAGTTTAGCTAAAAGGGGAGGAATTGTAGTGTATGTACTTTGCAGAAGGAACTATATTCTGCAGCCCCTGTATACTGCAGTACCAGTAGTGACCACCCCTGTATATAAGCCTGTGTAGTTGTAAAGCCTGTGGGTTGTGCAGTTAATAACGACACAGACTTCAGGAGTAACAAACAAACAGGACTTTACTATTCGAAGGTCAGGGCGAATCTGCCCAAGGAATCCTACCACAACGCTTATATACTGGTGTGGTCACTGTCAGTATTACAGTATACAGAAGCCAAACAAGTAGTGCCACACCTAAAGTAGTTCTCTTAAAGGTGAACGGTTACATACAATAGTTTCCTTAAAGGTAGACGGGTACATACACTACAATCCTCCCTTTTTAGCTTACAACATACTGATTCCTTAGTAAACATACATTATAACATATATACAGCTTATGTAAGACAGTTCATAGATTCAGTCTTTCTGGAGGTTTCCGGATTCTGTCCGGATAACGCCGCAGTGGTGTCGTCATTCCCGGCGGGCTAGTATGTGCTTCTGGCAAAGTCGATTCGGCTTGAAAAACAGTGTCAGGTTCATCTGATTCCAGTATTACCAGATCGGAAGTAGGTGTTCTGGGTATCTCAGTTTCAACATTACCCGGGTAAGGTGGTGAAGTCGGTTGCCCATTTGTGGCGGACCCTATGATCTGGTCCACATGGCACCTTATTATATTGTCCCCAATGTCCACCGTATACATCAACGGCCCTAGCCTTTTTCCAATAGTTCCAGGCTGCCATTTCTCGGTACGGTAGTCCCGGGCCAAAACTCATTGACCGATCTGGAAAGATCTAGTGGCCCTTTCATTCATGCCTTGGAATTGCCGGTTCTCTACGTCCCTTCTGACGTTTGGTTTGAGTAAATCCAGCCGGCATCTTAGGCGTCTATTAAAAAACATCATGGCGGGAGTTTGATTTGTGACCGCATGTGTTGCATTCCGGTAGGTCAACAAAAAGCTATCCACCTTATGTTGTAGATTTATGTCTTCATTACCCATGGCCTTTATGGCCTTCTTGAAGGTCTGGACAAACCTTTCAGCCAATCCATTGGAGGCGGGGTGGTATGGGGCTGACGTGCAGTGCTTAACCCCATTGCTCTTTAAGAATTTCTTGAATTCTTCGGACACAAATTGCGGTCCATTATCAGAACAGATCTGTTCCGGCAGGCCATTCCTAGTAAACATAGTCCTTAACACTGTGATGGTTTTTTCCGTGGTGGTGGTGGTCATCTTAATTACTTCCGGCCACTTGGAGTGGGCATCCACCGCTATTAGAAACATCAAGTCCATAAATGGACCAGCAAAGTCGATGTGTACTCTTTGCCAAGGAGATGAGGGCCACTCCCATGGATGCAGAGGAGCCTGTGGTGGCGCGTTCTGAACCCTCTGACATCCTAGGCAGTTCTTAGTGATCTCTTCGATGTCTCCATCAATGCCTGGCCACCACACAAACGCTCTTGTTAGGTTCTTCATCTTCACTCCACCCAGATGTCCTTCGTGCAGCTCCTTTAGCACCTTCTTTTGGAGTTTGGGTGGAATCACCACTCTAGATCCACACATCAGGGTTCCTCGACACACTGACAGTTGTTCTTTCCTCTGTGAAAATGCTTGCAGTGTTGGTTCGCTCTGTGCTGGCCATCCCTCCACCGTTAAATCATAGACTCGTGAAAGAGTCGGGTCATTCCTTGTCTCATTCTCAATCATTGAGTTTGTTATCGGTAAGCACTCCACTATGGATGAGTGGAACATCTCTACTGGGTCCACTGTACTCGCTTCTTCTACCATCGGTAATGGCAAGCGCGATAACCCATCAGCATTTCCATGCTGTTTGGACCTTTTGTATTCGATGTCATATTGGTGTGCCCCAAGTAACACGGACCACCTTTGTAACCTTTGTGCTGTCATGGTGGAAACGGCCTTGTTTGGGTTGAATATGGACACCAACGGCTGGTGGTCTGTCAGTAATGTGAACTTCTTACATTGCAGGTAATGATTGAATTTCTTCACGCCCCACACCAGACTGAGGGCCTCCCTATCTATTTGAGCATAATTTCGCTCTGCGGGGGTCAACGATCGGGACGCGAATGCCACTGGCCTTTCCGAGCCATTTGGTAGCCTGTGCGACAGTACTGCTCCAATTCCGTACGGGGAAGCATCACAAGCTAGACGAAGGGGTAACGTTGGGTTGAAATGAGCCAACACTTCTTCAGAGGTAATCAACTCCTTGCTTCTGCAAAAAGCCTTTCTGCATTCCTCACTCCACTTCCATGGTGTATCTTTCCGCAACAGAGCATTCAGCGGATGCAGCACCGTGGATAAATTTGGCAGAAACTTGTGATAGTAATTAATCAACCCCAAGAATGATCTTAACTGTGATACGTTTCCTGGAGCGGGGGCCTTCACGACCGCTTCTATCTTTTCAGGTGACTTGTGCAGTCCCTCTCGGTCAATGACATGACCGCAGTATGAGATCCGTTTTTGGAAGAACTCGCACTTCTTGCGATTAACCCGAAGGCCATACTCCTTCAACCTGGTGAGTACCAGTTTCAAATTTGTGAGGTGTTCTTCCTCGTTTTTTCCCGTGATCAGAATATCATCTAAGTAGCACTGCGTGCTTGGAATTCCTTGTAATACCTGCTCCATGGCCCTCTGCCAAATTGCTGGCGCCGAAGCTACCCCAAAGACCAGTCTATTATAGCGATACAAGCCTCTGTGTGTGTTGATGGTGAGGTACTGGCGTGACTCTTCCTCGACCTCCATCTGTAAATATGCCTGAGCCAGGTCTATCTTGGTGAAGTGCTTCCCTCCAGCCAACGAAGCAAAGATATCTTCAATCCGCAGAAGCGGGTATTGTACTGCGTGAAGCACCGGATTCACTGTGATCTTGAAATCTCCGCAGATACGGACCTTCCCCGGTCCCCCTGGCTTATTACTTGGTGAGGACTTCATGACGGGAACAATGGGCGTGGCCCACTCACTCCAGTCCACTTTTGACAGGACCCCTGATCGTTCAAGTTCTTCCAGTTCTGCCTCCACAGCTGGTCGTATTGCGTAAGGTACCGATCTGGCCTTAAAAAACTTTGGGCTTGCATGTTCTGCAATCTTAACCTTTGCTTTAATTCCTCGCAGTCTTCCCAGTCCTTGCTGGAATACCTCTTTAGCTTCGTCCAATATTCTGGACAACCGTTCAGGTTTGACATCCTCTTTTCCGGAATCCACCGTCATGGTGTTTAGTGAATGCCAGTCCATCTTTATTTTTCGGATCCACTCCCGTCCCAGAAGTGGTGGACCTCCCCTCAGGCAACACATACAGGTCCAACCGGTGGTGATCTTTATCCTTGTATCTCACCTTGACTTCTATCTTTCCGATGGGGAATACTTTGTGCCCCGTGTATGTCTGCAGTACTAGTTCCGTATCCCGTAGTGGAATATGCTTGAATAACTTTTTATAGTCATGCTTATTCATGACCGTCAACGCCGATCCGGTGTCCACTTCCATTTTTACTTGGACTTTGGCAATCTGTAGCGTGATCCAGATAGTCTGTCGGTCAGCTTCATTACTCACATTGTGAATTCTTAGACTGTCCAGTCCTTTGCAGTTGGAGTGTGAGTCCGACTTCTGTTCCTTCAGACTCTTCCTAGTCACCTCTTGTACCTTTCTGTACCATTTTTGTGGTGACTCATTATTGTTGTACGTCGTTCCTGACCGGCATACCTTAGCCATGTGACCGAGCTTGCCACATTTCCTACATTCTTGTTTTTTAAACCAGCATTGGTTCTGGTCGTGTGTTGTCTTCCCACAACGATAGCATTTCGTTGTACCCGAAGTAATTTGTTGTACCCTGAGTGCCGCTGCATTTCCGCAGTTCCTTTCGCTGCGGCTTCGTTTGATGCTGCGATAAGGACAGCCTTATCCAGTGGAAGATCGTTCTCTTCGAGTAGTCACTTTTGCGTCCCTTCCTTGGACAATCCGCATACGAACTTGTCTCGCAGTGCCTCTGTCAGATTCCCTCCGAACTGGCAGTGTTTCGCTAGCCTACGCAGTTCGACCAAGTATTCCGCGTTGCTTTTGTCTTTCCGTTGCGTTCTTGCATAGAATTTGAATCGTTCAGCCAACATCAACGGTGCGGGGTTCAAGTGATCCTTCAGCACTGCTACAATATCATCGAAAGTCTGATCCGCCGGTTTAGCTGGTGAGAGAAGATGCTTCAACAACCCGAATGTTTTCGCACCCATTATGTTAAGTAAGGTTAAAGCTTTTTCATCCTTTGCTATTTTATTAGCCTTACAATGTATCTCAATACGTTCCACGTACGTGGTCCAGTCTTCTATCTCAGAATTAAAATCGTTGATGTCCCCACGCTCAGGCATCTTCCTTTCCTTGGGAACAACACAAGTATTTCTTTAAATTATTATTATTTTTTTTTTCTAAGATGGCGGCTTTTCCCGCGAAAATGGCGGTTTCCCACTCTTTCCTTCTCTCCCCGCCCCTTCAATGGCGGTTTCCCGTGTCTGTCGTCTTCTCCGCCTAATGGCGGCTTCCCGCGTTTCTTCCCTGGTGGGAGGGGTACGCTTTCCCCACAGCGGACAGGTTCAGCCGCTGGGCTGGCTCTCGCTCAGTCTCTCTCCCCTTGCTCGGCTCTGTCTCTCTCTCTCCCGCCCGCTCGGCTCTACCGGCGCTGGGTACCCCCGTTGGCGGAGAACAGTTCAGCCGCTGGACTGGCTCTCGCGCAGTCTCCCTTGGTCGGCTCTGTTTCTCCCGCACGCTCGGTTCCCATTCGCCTCCCAGCCCTCTCGCAGTCCGGTGCTTCCCTCCCCGGCTGCGGCTGAGTTTCTCTCTTCCCGCGCCTACGCTCCCGGTCTCAGCGCTTCGTGGCTTCGGTTGCTGCCCGGCTTTCCCGCCGATCGCGGTCTGGCTGTCTCACGATGCCGTTGGACCCGACTTTCCGTCCGGCTCCTTTCCCCCTCGACCGTGGTCGAGTGCACAGCCCTTATCCTCCGGATATTCTTTACACTTTCCCTTACTCACAGTCTCCGTGGCCGCCTTGCTTCCTGCTGATCGGCTCACTCCGCACCGTGGCAGAAGGGACAGTCAGTGCCTGTTGCTGATGGAAGCTTTTGTTGCTAAAGTCTTCCTCCTTTCTATTGCTGCAGCCTCGTGTTTTCTCCCAGCAGAACGACGAGGGCGGTTGCCTCTCTTCGACGCTCTTTAGTTGCTTTGGTAGTCTTGCCGCAGGGTACGATCGGACTTGTCGCCACTGTAAAGTCTGTGGGTTGTGCAGTTAATAACGACACAGACTTCAGGAGTAACAAACAAACAGGACTTTACTATTCGAAGGTCAGGGCGAATCTGCCCAAGGAATCCTACCACAACGCTTATATACTGGTGTGGTCACTGTCAGTATTACAGTATACAGAAGCCAAACAAGTAGTGCCACACCTAAAGTAGTTCTCTTAAAGGTGAACGGTTACATACAATAGTTTCCTTAAATGTAGACGGGTACATACACTACAGTAGTAACATTTGCATAGTAGTTCCAGGTTGCCTCCATTCAGTAAAGACTTGTTATAACCAACTCCTGCAGTCCGTGTCTCAATTATACACGGACAGAATACCGACAGTGCAGCACTCCCTCAGGAGTGACGAAGGGTCATTGACCTGAAACGTTAACTCTGTTTCTCTCTCTACAGATGCTGCCTGACCTGCTGAGTATTTCCAGCATTTTCTGTTTTTATTTCACAATGTAATGAAATCCTGCTTGATATGGTAAACCGATTGTAAGCAGTACATTTTTTTCAAGGTGAAACATAATGTCATTGTTACCAAATTAGCCATTTAGGAATCAATACAAACACAAGCATGTTTATTAATGCATTTACGAGGCTGACTGTGAGTGAAGTATATTGTGACTGCATTATGGATTTTGTCTGGCTTTTCCAGCTTGTCAGCTGTGGCTCAGTTGGTAACATCCTTGCCTCCGAGTCAGAAGGTCGTGGGTTCAAGTTTCACTCAAGACTTGAGCACAAATCTAGGCTGACACTCCCAGTGTAGTGCTGAGGGAGTGCTGCACTGCCGGAGGTGCCGTTTTTCGGATGAGACGTTAAACCGAGCCCCTGTCTGCTTTCTCGGGTGGACGTAAAAGATCCCTTGGCACTATTTCAAAGAAGAACAGGGGAGTTATCCCCAATGTCTTGGCCAATATTTATCCCTCAAGTAACATCACTAAAACAGATGACCTGGTCATTATCACTTTTTTAAAATTCGTTTTTATGGGATGTGGGTGTCGCTGGCAAGGCCAGCATTTATTGCCCACCCCTAATTGCCATTGCTGTTTGTGGCAGCTTGCCGTGCGCAAATTGGCTGCCGCATTTCCTACATTACAACAGTGACTACACTTTGAAAAGTACTTTATTGGCTGTAAAGCACGTTGGGGTGTCCGGTGGTCGTGAAAGGCGCTATAGAAATGCAAGTTCTTTCTTTCTTGCACTTTGGCCTCTGATGGTTGTACTTGGGATTCTGGAGCACGATTTCCATTGTTTTTTTCTTCCTGGTTTTCTTACCTTCCCTCCTCTCCCAAAGGCAATGACTTATGCGCCTTTATCATAGAGTTACACAGACACAGACATATACACACGAATGGCCTACTTCTGTGCCGTAAATTTCTACGGTTCTATGATTCTAATTTTACAGCACAGAAACAGACCATTGTTTATGCTCCACACGAGCCTCCTCCCACCTTACTTCCCATCTAACCCTATCAACATATCATTCTATTCCTTTCTCCCTCATATACTTATCTACCTTCCCCATGAATGCATCTATGCTAATTGCCGCATCCACTTCATGTGGTAAGGTAGCAAAACGTCCCAAGGAGCTTCACAGCACGTTTTCAGTGAAAATTTGACACCCAGCCACATACAGAGATGTTAGGACAGGTGACCAAAAGCTTGGTCAAAGAGGTAGGTTTTAAGGAGCGCCTTGAAGGAAGAGGGAGAGGTAGGGAGTCGGAGAGGTTTAGGGAGGGAATTCCAGAGCTTGGGGCCTAGGGTGAAGTCATGGCCGCCAATGTGGGGCGAAGGAAATTGGGGATGCACTGGAGACCAGAATTGGAGGAACACAGAGTCAATGCCTTTAGGAATGGGCAAAGGGAGGGAGGAAAATTGTTGAAGGAATTTTAAAAAAACAATGCCAGTAATCTCTAAGACATTGATTGTTTACAGGAAGCCTGTTAAGGTACTTTTTCCCCTAGATTTAAATTGCCAGTGTCTGATAAGTGGGACACATGGTAGCAGTGGATATGCAGGGTGTCCAATCTAATGAATTGTTAAAGCTGCACCTTCAATGTATCCAGTTCATTATGATACCTTTGTTACCATTCATGCTAGCAAAGGAGCATGTTGTACTTTTCCTTGTTGGTCAATACGTAGACCGCAGAAACAATAGAATTGTGTCAACTGTCAGCTGCAAAGTGATTAAATACCAGCTATTTGGTTCATCATAATTTCAGTTCTGTTCATGTGGTGCAATGGCCCAACAGATTTCTTGTGGAAATCCAGATTTTTCAACCCCCTGCAGCATACTTTCCAGCTAACCTCCCCGCTCTGCATGGCGATGCTACTCTCTCGGTAAATTCGCTGAGGCTTAGTAATGTCCCAGGGAAACAACTTTCAATTTATTATAAGCACATGTGAACTCTCAATGGCTCTGTGGGTTTGCCCAATTTGTAGCTGAGCCATACAGATCAGAAAGGATATAAGAACATTAGAAATAGGAGCAGGAGTAGGCCATTTGGCCCCTCGAGCCTGCTCCGCCATTTAGTGTGATCATGGCTGAACTTTTGGAACGATAAGGGAGTCAAGGGTTATGGGGAGCGGGCAGGAAAGTGGAGATGAGGGAGAAGATCAGCCATGATCTTAGTGAATGGCAGAGCAAGCTCGAGGGGCCAAATAGTCTACTCCTTGTAATGTATATACCTTTAAGTGGGGAACTATCTTTTACAGCTCATGTATACTGCAGTACCGGCAGTGACCACACCTGTATATAGCCCTGAGTAGTAATCTGTACAGATCAGTTGCAGTGTGAGCCACATTGAGTAAACACCTGTTGTACCGTTCTCCGCAGTCTGTGACTTATTATACACGGACGCAACATTGGCGACGAGGCAGGTTCGAACCTACCTGCAACTCTGCATCACCTCCCGGGGATTCGTTCCTGGAGATCAGTGGATTGGAGGCCAAGGCCAGAGACTCGGGCGTCGACCACGGGCAACCGCCCAGTCATCCAGCAGAGACTCGAGAATTGCGGGGGAGGCTGTTGAGAGCCAGGCTTGGCTTTCCAGTCGAGGTGGTCCAGCGAAACGGGCTGGCAACAGGTAGTGCGCAGACCCTTCCCAGACAGCGGCGGGCTAGAGCCCAACCGAGCGGCACAGCAAAGGGCCGAGCAGCGTCGACAGGGGAGAGAGAGAGAGAGGGCAGAGCGCACAGGGCGGGGCCGAGCAGCGTCGGAGAGAGAGACGCGCATAAACCCGCGAGGCGCCACCATTGCCACGAGGACCGCCGAGAGCGGCGTTGGCAGCAGCGCAGGAGAAGCACGCGAAACCTACAGGGCGCCGCCATTGCCACGAGAACCGCTGGGAGCGGCGTTGGCAGCAGCGGGGGAGGAAGGAAAGCACGGGAGACGCCATTTTAAGCCATTGGGAGACGCCATTTTAAACCACACCCAAAATGCTGAAGAGTGGCAGTATCACCGCATTTGACAATGAAGTCGAAGATTGGACTACATATGTCGAACGAATAGAGGTGTATTGCAAGGCAAATGAGGTGTCAGATGACAAGAAAGCGTCGGTATTGTTAAATTTAATGGGTGCAAAGACGTATGGTTTATTACGAAATCTAGTAATCCCAACGAAGCCAATGGAAAAGAGTTTTGAAGACATAGTAACTGTAATGATCAATAACATGTCATTCTATAGTGGACACTAGGTGGAGCCGTAGAGCTGTATATAGCTGTATGTATATAAGACTACACTACCCAGCTGTATAGATATTAAGACTACATTACCCATGAGGCACTAGGCTACCCACAAGGCAACAGTCAAGATGGCAGCCTGCACACAGGAGCACACATGCTGCATCTCTACAGATACTGTACCTAGAGAACGTGTACTGAATAAATGACTAGCTAGAAGCTAGCTGTGTTCATAATAAGAATGTCTAGTTATTAATGAACATAAGATGGTACCAGGGTGGTGAAGATCTGCTGAAAATTGTGAAAAGCGACATGGAGAATTTGAAGCCACCAGAGCGTTTGAATCTCACAGAAAAAATCGACTACAATTGGCAGACTTTTAAACAACAATTCGAACTCTACATTGCAGCCATCGGATTCGGTACGAAGCCAGACGCAAGGAGGATAGCGTTGATGCTTACGGTTGCAGGCCCACAGGCGATAGAGGTATTTAATACATTTGTATTTAATCCAGAGGAGAACAGAGGAAAATTAGAAGATGTGCTAAAAAATTTGATGCACATTGCTCTCCCAAAAAGAATGAGACGTAGGAAAGCTACATCTTCCGTTCTTGGACACAGCAACAAAATGAGACTTTTGATAGCTTTATAACTGATCTGAAACTGAAAGCACAGACATGTAATTTCTCTGAGCTCAAAGCATCCATGATTCGTGACCAGATTGTGTTTGGTATTCATGATAAAAAAGTCAGGGAACGTCTGTTGAGAGAAACCGAACTAAATTTGGAAAATGCGGTGAAAATATGCCAAGCCAGCGAGCTAGCTCGAAAGCACGCAAAGACTTTCAGTGAAATCAATAATGATGCGATTGTAATGAGTGATAATGCTGCTGTCGGTGCTGTGTCCTACAAGGGGAAGAAACGTGGGCAGAACAGAAATGAAAAGCAATCGGAGGATGAAATTTTTAATTGTAAACGCTGTGGTTACAAACACCAGTTAAGACAATGCCCAGCGTTTGGAAAAATGTGCACAAAGTGTAATGGAAAGAATCACTTTGCCAAACAATGCTTTTCAAAAGTAAAAACAACGAAAGGGCAACAAGTTAATGTGATTGAGGACACTGATTTAAGTGAGACATTTTTTGTAGGAATGGTGTCATGTGACGATATCAAAAAAGATACAGAAAATGTGCAGCCCTCAGAAATGGACAATGCTGAACATAAAGTCAATGCAGTAAAAGTGGACAAATGCATGATCCCACTGCAGACAAATGGAGCATTAGTTACATTGAAACTGGACACTGGGGCAAAAGCAAACTTAATCAGTATGAGTGACATTAACAATATGAAAGAAAAGCCCAAAATACAGAAAAAGTCAGTACTACTGAAGGACTATAATGGACAGAAAATAGATAGCTTAGGTGTATGCAGACTCAAAGTGACAGTCAAAGACAAAGTGCATCATCTCATGTTTTCTGTTGTGGCTGAAAGACTTGATTCGATACTAGGTGACAAAGCTTGTGAAGACTTAGAACTGGTCAAGAGAGTCTACCGTATAAACTGTGCCATAAGCAGACCAGATGACTCAGGTGATGAAGCAGAGAGCCCATCAAGGATGAAAAGGCCAAAGGGTATCCATGTCTTCAAAAAGCCTAGTTTCTCCAAGAAGAAAGAAAAAGACTTCAAGGTCAAAGAAAAGCACAAAGAGGAAAAACACAAGGAGAAAAAGTCCAAAGATATAACCGCAGCAGATGTTATTAATCAGTGGAAAGAGAAAAAGAAAAAGAAGAAGCCTGCACCAGAGCAGGAAGCAGTTCCGGTGGATACTCCTTCTTCCCTCAGGCCAATCTTTGGTGTTCCATTAGCCGAGGCTGCTGAGAGGACTATGCTGTATGATGGGATCCAGCTGCCAGCAGTTTTTTCGAGAGTGCATTGACTACATTGAGAGTTATGGCATGAAACATAGAAACATAGAAGATAGGAGCAGGAGTAGGCCATTCGGCCCTTCGAGCCTGCTCCGCCATTCAATGTGATCATGGCTGATCATCCAAATTCAGTACCCTGTCCCTACCTTTTCCCCATATCCCTTGATCCCTTTAGCCTCAAGAAATATATCCAACTCTTTCTTGAATATATTTAATGAACTGGCCTCCACCGCCCTCTGTGGCAGAGAATTCCACAGGTTCACCACTCTCTGGGTGAAGAAATTCCTCCTCATTTCAGTCCTAAATGGCTTACCCCTTATCCTTAGACTATGACCCCTGGTTCTGGACTCCCCGGCCATCAGAAACATCCTTCCTGCATCTAGTCTGTCCAGACCTGACAGAATTTTATAGGTTTCGATGAGATCCCCTCTCAATCTTCTAAACTCCAGTGAGTATAAGCCCAATCGACACAATCTCTCCTCATACGTCATTCCTGCCATCCCAGGTATCAGCCTGGTGAATCTTCGCTGCACTCCCTCCATGGCGAGAACGTCCCTCCTCGGGTAAGGTGACCAAAACTGCACACAATACTCGAGGTGCGGCCTCACCAATCCTTGTTCCTGTACTCGAACCCTCTTGCTACGAAGGCCAACATACCATTTGCCTTCTTAACCGCCTGCTGTGCCTGCATGCTTACCTTCAGTGACTGGTGCACAAGGACACCCAGGTCTCTTTGCACTTCCCCTTCTCCCAATCTATTGCCATTCAAATAATAATCTGAGTGAAGGAAACACTGAAACCCTCTCCAAGCAAAGATCACAAGGAGACCTCGATCTATACAAGAGCAGATTGATTACAATGCCGCAACTGCATCTTGTCATTCACCGCCAGAACAATCTCATGAAGACACATCAGACTTACCCGTGTTGAGAAGATCCACACGTGAAGTAAAAGAGCCTGATAGACTTAATCTTTGAGTACAATGTAAAGCTTTGAAAATGTGTTGACGACTGTTTTGAAAATGTTTGTTTATAGAGGACTAACAAAAGTGTTACTGATATTATCTTTACTGTTTTCTTGAAAGTTGATTGATTATTGATTTTGTTAAACCTCAAATAAAGGGGGATGTAATGATCAATAACATGTCATTCTATAGTGGACACTAGGTGGAGCCGTATATAGCTGTATGTATATAAGACTACACTACCCAGCTGTATAGATATTAAGACTACATTACCCATGAGGCACTAGGCTACCCACAAGGCAACAGTCAAGATGGCAGCCTGCACACAGGAGCACACATGCTGCATCTCTACAGATACTATACCTAGAGAACGTGTACTGAATAAATGACTAGCTAGAAGCTAGCTGTGTTCATAATAAGAATGTCTAGTTATTAATGAACATAAGAGTAACGATACTAAAGGAACATTTAAACCCCACACCGCTGCTGATAGCAGAAAGATTCAAGTTTCACAAACGGAACCAGCATAAGGATGAAAGCAATGCTGATTATTTAACAGAACTGCGCAAACTATCGAAACACTGCCAGTTTGGAGCGGGACTGGCAGATACCTTAAGGGACAAGTTTGTGTGTGGGCTTCAAAGTGAAGGAACCCAGAAACGGCTTTTATCTGAAAAGGACCTTACGCTGGAAAAGGCTTTCAGCATTGCGGTATCATATGAAGCAGCAGCATAGGGCGCTCCAGAGACCGCAAGAATATGGCACAAATGAAATGTCATATGGAACAAAGAAGTGCTATCGCTGCGGCAGAACAACACACGACCAGAATGATTGCTGGTTCAAAGACAAAGTGTGCAGACAGTGTGGAAAAGTAGGACACATAGCACGAGTCAGCAGGTCAGGAAAGAAAACCAGCAATAAGAAACCTATCAAAGAAAAGTACAAGAAGGTACATAAGATGACGGAGAATAGTTCAGACGAACAAAAGAGTGACAACGACTCCGAAAGCAGGGAACTGAGTTGTCTGAAACTATATAATGTGATCACAACGGAGGATCATCGAACCATTTGGTTCACTCTCAAGATAGCAGGAGTCCAGGTAAAGATGGAATTAGACACAGGATCAGTCCTAACAGTCATAAACCGACGGGACTACGAGCGGCTATTCTCACACATACACTTGAGAGACACAAAAATTATTTTGAAGACGTACACGGGGCAAAAAGTCTACCCCAAAGGAAAAATAAGGGTGACCGTTATATATAACGGTAAGGAAACACCAAAACTAGACCTGTATGTATTGCAAGATGGAGGACCACCATTACTGGGACTTCATTAAGATGGAGAATGAAGTAGTTGACTCAGAGACAAGGGTCCTCAATTTAAATAAAGGAAACTATGATGGTCTGAGGACCGAGTTGGGTAGGATTGATTGGGGAATGGCACTCAAAGGGTTGACAGTGGATAGGCAATGGCAAACATTCAAAGACCAAATGGATCAGCTACAGAATTTGTTCATCCCAGTTTGGCATAAAAATAAAACAAAAAAGGTGACTCAACCGTGGCTAACAAGGGAAATTAGGGATAGCATAAGATCCAAGGAGAGGACATATAAATTGGCTAGAAAAAGCAATAATCCTGAGGATTGGGAGCAGTTTAGGAGTCAACAAAGGAGGACAAAGGGATTAATTAAGAAAGGGAAAATAGAATATGAGAGTAAGCTTGCAGGGAACATAAAAACTGACTAAAAGCTTTTATAGATATGTGAAGAGAAAAAGATTGGTGAAGTCAAGCATAGGTCCCTTACAGTCAGAATCAGGGGAATTTATAATGGGAAACAAGGAAATGGCAGACCAACTAAATACATACTTTGGTTCTGTCTTCACAAAGGAGGACACAAATAACCTCCCAGAGATGTCGGGGAACATAGGGTCTGATGAAAGGGAGGAACTGAAAGAAATCAGTATTTGTAGGGAAATGGTGTTAGGAAAATTGATGGGACTGAAGGCCGATAAATCCCCAGGGCCTGATGGTCTACATCCCAGGGTACTTAAGGAAGTGGCCCTAGAGATAGTAGATGCATTGCTGGTCATCTTCCAGAACTCAATAGACTCTGGAACGGTACCCATGGATTGGAGGGTAGCTAATGTTACCCCACTATTCAAAAAAGGTGGTAGAGAAAAAGTGGGGAATTATAGACCGGTAAGCCTGACATCAGTAGTGGGGAAAATGCTGGAGTCTATTATAAAAGATGTAATAGCAGAGCACTTGGAAAGCAGTGACAAGATCGGACAAAGCCAACAGGGATTTACAAAAGGTAAATCATGCTTGACTAATCCACTGGAATTTTTTCAGGATGTAACTGGTAAAATAGATAAGGGAGAACCAGTGGATGTGGTGTATTTGGACATTCAGAAGGCTTTCGATAAGGTCCCACATAAGAGATTGGCATGCAAAATTAAGGCACATGGGATTGGGGGCAAGGTATTGACTTGGATAGAGAACTGGTTGGCGGACAGAAAGCAAAGAGTTGGAATAAACGGGTCATTTTCCGAGTGGCAGGCAGTGACTAGTGGGGTACCGCAAGGATCAGTCCTAGGACCCCAGCTGTTCACAATATATATTAATGATCTGGACGAGGGAATTGGATGTAATATCTCCGAATTTGCAGACGACACAAAGCTGGGTGGGAGGGTAAGCTGTGAGGAGGATGTCGTGAAACTCCAGTATGATTTGGACAGGTTGGGTGATTGGGCAGAAACATGGCAAATGCACTATAATGTGGATAAATGTGAGGTTGTCCACTTTGGTGGCAAAAACAGGAAGGCAGATTATTATTTGAATGGCAATAGATTGGGAGAAGGGGAAGTGCAAAGAGACCTGGGTGTTATTGTGCACCAGTTACTGAAGGTAAGCATGCAGGTGCAGCAGGTGGTTAAGAAGGCAAATGGTATGTTGGCCTTCGTAGCAAGAGGGTTCGAGTACAGGAACAAGGATGTCTTGCTACAGTTGTACAGGGCCTTGGTGAGACCACACCTTGAGTATTGTGTGCAGTTTTGGTCGCCTTACCTGAGGAAGGACGTTCTTGCCATGGAAGGAGTGCAGCGAAGATTCACCAGGCTGATACTTGGGATGGCAGGAATGACGTATGAGGAGAGATTGTGTCGATTGGGCTTATACTCACTGGAGTTTAGAAGATTGAGAGGGGATCTCATCAAAACCTATAAAATTCTGTCAGGCCTGGATAGACTAGATGCTGGAAGGATGTTCCCGATGGCCGGGGAGTCCAGAACCAGGGGTCATAGTCTAAGGATAAGGGGTAAGCCATTTAGGACTGAAATGAGGAGGAACTTCTTCACCCAGAGAGTGGTGAACCTGTGGAATTCTCTGCCACAGAGGGTGGTGGAGGCCAGTTCATTAAATATATTCAAAAAAGAGTTGGATATATTTCTTGAGGCTAAAGCGATCAAGGGATATGGGGAGAAGGCAGGGACAGGGTACTGAATTTGGATGATCAGCCATGATCTCATTGAATGGCGAAGCAGGCTCGAAGGGCCGAATGGCCTACTCCTGCTCCTATCTTCTATGTTTCTATGAATGGATCCGGAAAATACAACTGGATTGGCATTCCATACAGGCACTGACTGTGGCTGACAAAAAGGATGACGACGTCACACCTGGGCGACTGTCAAAGATTCTAACTGATGCAAAAGAAGTGTTCCAGCAAGGACTCGGAACACTAAAAGGCATGACAGCGATGATTAAAATTGAAGAAAACGCAAGCCCAAAATTTTTTAAGGCCAGACCGGTACGTTATGCGATCCGTCCAGCCGTCGAAGCAGAGCTGGAGAGTCTGGAACTTTCAGGTGTACTGTCCAAAGTAGACTGGAGTGAGTGGGCTACACCCATCGTCCCTGTGATGAAAAAGTCATTGAGCAGCACGCCTGGGGAACCAAGGAAGGTTCGCATCTGTGGGGACTTTAAGGTAACAGTGAACCCGGTCCTTCACACCGTACAATGTCCACTTCCGCGGATTGAAGATATTTTCGCCTTGCTATCTGGAGGGAAACGCGTCACTAAGATTGATCTGGCCCAGGCGTGTCTGCAAATGGAGGTAGAAGAAGCATCAAAAAAATACCTCACAATCAACACCCATAAAGGTCTCTACCAATACAACGGGCTGGTATTCGGGGTAGCATCAGCTCCGGCTATTTGGCAGAGGGCAATGGAACAAGTCCTGCAAGGGATCCCAGGGACCCAGTGTTGTTTGGACGACATCCTGGTCACGGGCGAAAATGACAGTGATCACCTTGCCAACCTGGAGCAGGTGCTCACTAGATTGCAAGAATATGGGCTCCGAGCTAACCGCCCCAAGTGCGAGTTTTTTAGAAAACAGATCTCGTATTGTGGCCACGTTAGAGGATGAGACCGGGAAATTAATGGTGGGAAATATGGAGTTGGCAAAAACACTGAATGAATATTTTATATCAGTCTTTACAGTAGAAGACACTAAGAATATCCCAACACTAGACAAACAGGGGGCTAAAGGGGGGGAGGAGCTAAACACGATCAAAATCACTAAGGAAGTGGTACTCGGTAAAATAATGGGACTCAAGGCGGATAAATCACCTGGACCTGATGGCTTACATCCTAGGGTCTTGAGGGACGTGGCGGTAGGGATTGTGGATGCATTGGTAATAATTTTCCAAAACTCCCTGGACTCGGCAAAGGTCCCGGCAGACTGGAAAACTGCTAATGTAACACCCTTATTTAAAAAGGGCAGTAGACAGAAGGCTGGAAACTATAGACCGGTTAGCCTAACCTCTGTGGTAGGTAAAATTTTGGAGTCCATTATTAAGGAGACAGTAACAGGACATTTGGATAATAATTTAATAGGACAAAGTTAGCATGGTTTTATGAAGGGGAAGTCATGTTTGACAAATTTGCTGGAGTTCTTTGAGGAAGTAACATATAGGGTGGATAAAGGGGAACCAGTGGACGTAGTGTATTTAGACTTCCAAAAGGCATTTGACAAGGTGCCACACAAAAGATTATTGCTTAAGATAAAAAATCACGGGATTGGGGGTAATATTCTGGCATGGATAGAGGATTGGCTATCTAACAGAAGGCAGAGAGTTGGGATAAATGGTTCATTCTCAGACTGGCAATCAGTAACTAGTGGTGTTCCGCAGGGGTCAGTGCTGGGTCCCCAACTCTTTACAATCTATATTAACGATTTGGAGGAGGGGAGACCGAGTGTAACATATCAAAGTTTGCAGATGATACTAAGATGGGAGGGAAAGTAGTGAGTGAGGAGGACATAAAAAACCTTCAAGGGGACATAGACAGGCTAAGTAAGTGGGCAGAGATTTGGCAGATGGAATACAATACTGGAAAGTGTGAGGTTATGCACTTTGGCAGGAAAAATCGTAGAGCAAGTTATTATCTTAATGGCAAGAAACTGGAAAGTACTGAAGTACAAAGGGATCTGGGGGTCCTGGTGCACGAAACTCAAAAGGTTAGTATGCAGGTGCAGCAAGTGATTAAGAAGGCCAATGGAATGTTGGCTTTCATTGCTAGGGGGATAGAATATAAAAATAGGGAGGTATTGCTTCAGTTGTACAAGGTATTGGTGAGACCGCACCTGGAATACTGCGTACAGTTTTGGTGTCCATACTTAAGAAAGGACATACTTGCTCTCGAGTCAGTACAAAGAAGGTTCACTCGGTTAATCCCGGGGATGAGGGGATGGACATATGAGGAGAGGTTGAGTAGATTGGGACTCTACTCATTGGAGTTCAGAAGAATGAGAGGCGATCTTATTGAAACATATAAGATTGTGAAGGGGTTGGATTGGGTGGATGCGGGGAGGATGTTCCCGATGATGGGTGAAACTAGAACTAGGGGGCATAGTCTTAGAATAAGGGGCTGCTCTTTCAAAACTGAGATGAGGAGTGATGCGCCATCAATTACTCAAAAGACTGAGGTTAAGCGAGTAACAACCAGGCTTTTATTAACTAAAGAATGAAGGTCTAGTCTCGAGTGGTCGACCCGTCCAGAATACTAAGGGACTGGGAGGTAGTCACTTATATACCTGGAATAGTGGGAGGAGTCAGCCGAGGTATGTCCAGACCTGTACCTAGTGGAATACACATACACATACAGACAGGTATAACAGTGGTTTACCACATTCACCCCTTGTTTAAAAATGAGTCCGGCGGGGTGAAGTGTATTTAAAAGTTCGTGTATTGGAGTCTCTCCGGAGGTCTTGTCTGCCGCTGTGATCGACGTGGCGACGGCAGGGGTGGTGCAGCTTCCGGCGTCGCGTCCCGTGTAGGCTGGGGCACTGGAGTGTAGTCCTCGTGGGTGACGGTCCAAGGCGAGCCGGCTGCTGGGGTTGGATATCGGGTCGTGGGGGGGGGGGTGGTAATAGGTAGTGGGTTACAGCGGTCCCCGAGGGTGTCGTGGGGGGGCGCTGGTAATGGGTAGTGTGTTACAGCGGTCCCCGAGGGTGCGAGGTCTCATATGGAGACTGTGTCCTCCCGCCCGTCTGGGTACGCAATGTAAGCATACTGGGGGTTGGCATGGAGGAGGTCGACCCTCTCGACCAGGGGGTCTGTTTTATTGGTCCTCACGTGTCTTCTCAGTAGTACCGGCCCTGGGGACGTCAGCCATGGCGGTAACGCTGTCCCCGATGTGGACTTCCTTGGGAAGACAAACATTTTCTCGTGAGGGGTGGCATTGGTGGCAGTGCAGAGCAGTGACCGAATCGAGTGGAGCGCATCGGGGAGTACCTCCTGCCAGCGGGAGGCCGGAAGGCCCCTAGACTTTAAGGCTAGTAGGGCGGCCTTCCAAACTGTTGCATTCTCTCTTTCCACCTGTCCGTTCCCCCGGGGGTTGTAACTGGTGGTCCTGCTTGTGGCTATACCCCTAGCGAGCAGGTACTGACGGAGTTCGTCGCTCATAAACGATGAGCCCCGGTCGCTATGGATATAGCTGGGGAAACCGAACAGGGTGAAGAGGCTGTTCAGACATTTAATGACCATGGCACTGGTCATGTCCGGGCAGGGGATAGCGAACGGGAAACGGGAGTACTCGTCAATGATGTTGAGGAAGTACACATTGCGGTCGGAGGAGGGGAGAGGCCCTTTAAAATCGACGCTCAGGCGTTCGAAAGGGCGAGTGGCTTTTATCAGGTGAGCTCTGTCTGGTCTATCAAAGTGCGGTTTGCACTCAGCGCAGACTTGGCAGTTCTTGGTCATGGTCCTGACCTCCTCAATGGAGTAAGGCAGGTTGCGGGCCTTGATGAAGTGGAAGAACCTGGTGACCCCCGGGTGGCAGAGGTCGTTGTGGAGGGCCCTCAGCCTATCGATCTGCGCACTGGTGCAGGTGCCACGCGATAGGGCATCTGGGGGTTCATTCAGCTTCCTAGGCCGGTACAAGATCTCGTAATTGTAGGTGGAAAGTTCGATTCTCCACCTCAAGATCTTGTCATTTTTGATTTTGCCCCTCTGCTTGTTGTTGAACATAAAAGCAACTGAACGCTGGTCAGTGAGCAGGGTAAATCATTTTCCGGCCAGGTAGTGCCTCCAATGACGCACAGCCTCCACAATAGCCTGGGCCTCCTTCTCGACCACGGAGTGTCTGGTCTCCGGGCCCTGGAGGGTTCGTGAGAAGAATGCCACAGGTCTCCCCGCCTGATTAAGGGTGGCGGCCAGAGCGAAGTCGGACGCATCGCTTTCCACCTGGAAGGGGATGGGTTCGTCCACTGCATGCATGGTGGCTTTGGCAATGACCTCCTTGATACGGTGGAAGGCCGAGCGGGCCTCTGCCATCAGGGGAAAAGAGGTGGATTTGATCAGCGGACGGGCTTTGTCTGCATAGTAGGGGACCCACTGGGCGTAGTAGGAAAAAAACCCTAGGCACCTCTTCAGAGCTTTTAGACAGTGGGGCAGTGGGAGTTCCATAAGGGGACGCATCCGGTCCGGGTCGGGACCGATGACCCCGTGTTCCACAACACAGCCAAGGATGGCGAGGCGGTCTGTGCGGAATATACACTTCTCCTTGTTATATGTCAGGTTCAGGAGTTGGGCGGTGCGGAGGAATTTCTCGAGGTTTGCGTCATGGTCCTGCAAGTCATGGCCGCAGATGGTCACATTGTCTAGGTAAGGGAAAGTGGCCTGCAGCACGTTTTGATCGACCATCCGGTCCCTCTCCCTTTGGAAGACGGAGACCCCGTTGGTGACGCCAAAGGGAACCCTAAGGAAGTGATAGAGGCGGCCGTTTGCCTCAAAAGCAGTATACTGGCGGTCTTCGGGGCGGATGGGGAGCTGGTGGTACGCTGATTTCAGGTCAATGGTCGAAAAGACGCGGTACTGCGCGATCTGGTTGACCATGTCAGCTATGCGGGGGAGTGGGTAGGCGTCCAACAGGGTGTAGCGGTTTATTGTTTGGTTGTAGTCGATGACCAGGCGTTGTTTCTCGCCGGTCTTAACGACCACAACCTGGGCTCACCAGGGGCTGGAGCTGCCCTCAATAATCCCCTCCTTCAGGAGCCGCTCCACTTCGGTTTTGATGAAAACCCTGTCCCCGGCACTGTATCGCCTGCTCTTTGTGGCGATGGGCTTACAGTCGGGGGTGAGGTTAGCAAACAGTGGGGGGGGTGGGACTCTGAGTGTGGAGAGGTTGCATCTGGTGCGCGGCGGGCAATTTGGAGGCTGCTGGCTGCGGACTGTGAGTGGGGGGAGGGGGCCACCGTACGCCATCGTAATGCTTTTGAGGTGGCACTGGAAATCCAACCCCAGTAGAACGGCAGCGCAAAGTTGGGGCAGGACCAGGAGTTTAAAATTATTGAACACAGTCCCGTCTACTACTAGTGTCACCATGCAGTAGCCGCCAATGTCCGCTGACTGGGACTCGGCGGCCATAGAAATCCGCTGGTGCGCAGGCAGGACTGGGAGAGAGCAACACCGCACCGTGTCGGGGTGGATGAAGCTCTCTGTGCTCCCGGAGTCAAAAAGGCAGTTTATTGCATGGCTGTTTACCTTAACGTCCATTTTGGACCGAGCTAGTTGGTGCGGTCTCGTTTGGTCCAGCGTAACAGAGGCCAGCGTAGGGGTCGGTGTGTCGCTGCGGGTATCAGATGGGGGGGGAGGTTGGCGGCCTGCTGCGTCCCGGCTGGTGTCCAAGATGGCGGCGTCCATGATTCCCATGTGGCTGGAGTCGTCCAAGATGGCTGCTGCTGCGGTGGTTCGCACATGGCTGGGGAGGCCCAAGATGGCGGCCCGCACGGCCCACACGCGGCGCTGTTGGGGGCCCAAGATGGCGGCTCGCACTGCCCACACGTGGCGCTGCTGGCGTTCGGGGTGGCTTTGGCCTTGCAGACGCTAGCGTAGTGTCCCTTTTTCCTGCAGCCCGAGCAGGTCGCATTCTTCGCTGGGCAGCGTGCTCTGGGGTGTTTGGCCTGGCCACAGAAGTAGCATTTCTGGCCTTGGGATACTGCTGTCTGGCTTTGGGACACTGCTGCGGTGGTTGGGCCGTTGTTGGGCTGTGGCTGGGGTGGCACGGTGCTATGGGGCTGTCCTACCGTGTCCCAGGTTGTCGTTCCCCGCGGCGTCCACGGCGCAGAGGAGTAGGCATCCATGCCCCGGTAGGCTGCATCCAGCATTAGTGCGATTTCGGAGGCTTTGTCGAGGGTGAGGTCACTCTGCTCCAGCAGTCGCTGTCGGGTGTAGTTGGACCTGTGGCCCGCTACGAAGGCATCCCGGATCAGTTCCTCCGTGTACTTAGTGGGCGTTACCGCCTTACACCCACAGGCCCGGCCAAGCACGGACAGTGCTTGGAGGTATTCCTCAGTCGATTCCCCAGGTTGTTGCTTGCGACTCCCCAGGAGGTGCCTGGCGTAAACTTCGTTCACAGGGCGCGTGTACTGGGTCTTGAGGAGCTGGAGGGCGGCTGTGTACGAGGTCGCGTCCCGGATGACTGAGTACACTCGGTGGTTCACCTTGGAGATCAGGACAGACAGTTTGTTCGCATCCGTTACGACCGCAGTGGAGGCAGTCAGGAATGCCTCGAAGCACATGAGCCAGTGAGCAAACTTGGTGGAAGCGTCCGCTTCCCGACTGTCCAGGTCCAGGCATGCTGGTGTGAGGATCTTCTCCATTATAAAAATTTAGTTAATAAAATTGATGCGCCATCAATTACTCAAAAGACTGAGGTTAAGCGAGTAACAACCAGGCTTTTATTAACTAAAGAATGAAGGTCTAGTCTCGAGTGGTCGACCCGTCCAGAATACTAAGGGACTGGGAGGTAGTCACTTATATACCTGGAATAGTGGGAGGAGTCAGCCGAGGCATGTCCAGACCTGTACCTAGTGGAATACACATACACATACAGACAGGTATAACAGTGGTTTACCACAAGGAGGAACTACTTCACTCAGAGGGTGGTAGGTCCATGGAATATGCTGCCCCAAAAAGCTGTAGAAGCTACATCATTACATAAATTTAAAACAGAAATAGACGGGGAGCAGGCAGGAATTTGGACATGAGTCTAGGTTCGGATCGGTCATGGCCCTGTGGGTAGCGGAGCGGGCCCAGGGGCCGTGTAGCCTGATCCTGCTCCTATTTCGTGTGTCTAATTCTGTTCGATTCAGGAGATGGTTCTGTGATCGTGGATTGGCGGTTAGGATCAGATCAGCCATGATCTTATTGAATGGCGGAGCAGGCTCGAGGGGCCGATTGGCCTACTCCTGCTCCTATTTCTTATGTTCTTATGTTATCGATAAAGAGGGGTTACATAAGTCCCCAGAGAAGATTGAGGCAGTAGTCAAGGCTCCAGCACTGGAAAATGTGTCACAACTGAGGTCGTTCCTCGGGCTGGTAAACTACTACCATAAGTTCTTGCCAAATTTGTCTACAATACTACACCTACTGAACACCCTACTGCAAACTGGGGTGCCATGGAAGTGGAGTGATGAATGTAGATGAGCTTTCCAGAAGAGCAAAACACTAATCACATCGAAAGAGGTATTGGCCCATTACAACCCAGCATTACCAATTCGGTTGGCATGTGATGCGTCACCCTATGGCATTGGAGCGGTGCTGTCGCACAAATTCTCGGACAGCTCAGAGAGGCCAATAGCCTTTGCGTCATGATCACTAACCTCAGCCGAGCGTAACTACGCCCAGATTGACAGGGAGGCCCTCAGCCTAGTGTGGGGAGTGAAAAAGTTCAATCACTATCTGCACGGGCAGAAATTCACCTTGCTGACTGATCACCAGCCTCTTGTCTCCATTTTTAATCCGAAGAAGGGTGTTCCGGTGATGACTGCGCAACGACTACAAAGATGGTCACTTTTTCTAGGAGCGCACCACTATGAGATTGAATATAAGGGCACGAAACAGCATGGAAATGCTGATGGGCTATCACGCCTACCACTGCCTACTGCGGAGGAAGCACCAGCAGTGGATCCTGTCGAAATATTCCATTCGACTATAGTTGAATACCTACCAGTAACTAACGCTTGTATCGAAAAGGAAACCCGAAATGACCCGACACTTTCTCAGGTATATGATTTGACGGTGAAGGGATGGCCAGCACATGGCGACTCACTGTTGCCAGCATTCTCGACAAGGAGAGAACAGCTGTCAGTGTGCCGGGGGACCTTGATGTGTGGATCCTGAGTGGTAATTCCACCCAAGTTAAGGGATAGAGTGCTCAATGAGCTTCATGAGGGTCATCTGGGAGGGGTAAAAATGAAAAGCCTAGCCAGGGCTTATGTGTGGTGGCCAGGAATCGATAAACAAATCGAGGACCTGACCAAGAGCTGCTCAGGATGCCAGAAAGTCCAAAATGCACCACCACAGGCCCCTCTACACCCATGGGAGTGGCCCTCATCTCCATGGCAACGGGTGCATATTGATTTTGCTGGTCCATTCATGGACTCAATGTTTTTAATAGCCGTGGATGCGCACTCGAAATGGCCTGAGGTCATCAAAATGTCCTCCACCACCACGGAGAAAACGATTGCAGTCCTACGGACCATTTTTGCCAGGAATGGCTTGCCAGAACAGATTTGCTCTGACAACGGACCACAGTTTGTGTCCGAAGAGTTCCGGAGGTTCTTGAAAAAGAATGGGGTAAGGCATTACACATCCGCCCCGTATCATCCAGCCACAAATGGATTGGCTGAGAGGTTCGTACAAACCTTTAAGAAGGCAATAAAGGCTATGTACAATGACAACATTCCGCTGCAGCACAAGGTGGACAATTTCCTGTTCGCCTACCGGAATGCAACACACGCAGTCACCAACCAGGCCCCAGCCATGATGTTCTTTAACCGAAGGTTAAGATCTCGCCTGGATTTGCTCAGACCAAACGTATGAAGAGATGTTGAGAGTAAGCAATTCCAGCACATCCATGAGAAGCCAACAAGGAGCTTCAATGTAGGGCAACCAGTCTTGGCCCGCGACTACCGAACAGAAAAATGGCAGCCAGGAACGATATGCACACGGCAGGGCCCACTAATGTACACAGTGGACGTTGGGGAGAGCATCGTGAGACGCCATGCTGACCAGATCCTAGAGTCACAGGAACAAGTCAACCCCATGCCTCGCCCATACGTACCTGGTGATGAACCCGACGTACAGGTCGCATCTACCCCAGAAACAGTAGCATCGGAAGCTGATGAACCAACCGACGACAGGGGGCCAGAATTGCCTCCGCACCAAGAGCAAGACACTCGGGGAAAGGCGCTATCCAGAAAGGATCAGGAAGCCTCCCCAAAGACTGAATATATAAATAGACTATTTTCAGCTAATGTTGCATGTTAAAAGTGTTAATTGTAATTAGTTTGATATTTAATTGTTAAATGAGTGTTATGGTACTGTTAATCTAAAAGGGGAGGAATTGTAATGTATATACCTTTAAGGGGGGAACTATGTTTTACAGCTCATGTATACTGCAGTACCGGCAGTGACCACACCTGTATATAGCCCTGAGTAGTAATCTGTACAGATCAGTTGCAGTGTGAGCCACGTTGAGTAAACCTGTTGTACCGTTCTCCGCAGTCTGTGTATTATTATACACGGACGCAACACTCCTGCTCCTATTTCGTATGTTCTTATTATGTTCTACCTCAACTCCACTTTCCTGCACTCCCCATATCCCTTGATTCCCTTAATAATATTCAAAAATCTATCGATGTCTGTCTTGAATATACTCCATGACTGAGCCTCCACAGCCCTCTGGGGTAGAGAATTCCAAAGATTCACCACCCTCTGAGTGAAGAAATTTCTCCTCATCTCAGTCCTAAATGGCCGACCCCTTATTCTGAGACTGTGACCCCTGGTTCTAGACTCCCCAGCCAGGGGAAACATCCTCCCTGCATCTACCCTGTCAAGCCCTGCAAGAATTTTGTATGTTTCAAGGAGATCACCTCTCTTTCTTCTAAACTCTACAGAATATAGGCCTAGTCTACTCAATCTCTCCTCATAGGACAATTCCCCCATCCCAGGAATCAGTCTGGTGAACCTTCGTTGCACTCCCTCTATGGCAAATATATCCTTTCTTAGGTAAGGAGACCAAGACTGTGTGGTCTCACCAGAGCCCTTTTTAATTGTAGTAAGACATCTTTACTCTTATACAGGTAGACTATCCTTTATCCGAAAACCTCGGGACCAGCCAAGTTTCGGATAAGGGAGAATTTCGGATTTCGGAAGGTGGGTCGGCGGGGGGGTCGGCGGGGGGGTCGTGTGCACGACTTACGCTGACGCTCAGCGTAAGTCAGTCGGGGTCGGCGGGGGTCGGGTCCGGCGGGGTACGCGGGGGGGTCGGCCGTTGTCGGGGCTGGCGGTTGTCGGGGCCGGCGGGGTCCGCGGGGGGGCCGGCGGGGTCCGCGGGGGGGGGTCGGCGGTTGTCGGGGCTGGCGGGGTCGGCGGTTGTCGGGGCCGGCGGGGTCCGCGGGGGGGTCGGCGGTTGTCGGGACTGGCGGGGTCGGCGGTTGTCGGGCCTGGCGGGGTCGGCGGTTGTCGGGGCCGGCGGGGTCCGCAGGGGGGTCGGCGGGGGGTCGTGCGCACGACTTACCCTTTATCCGAACTTCCGCAACCGGAACCCTCTAAAAACCGAAGGTTTTTTCATTCAGCGTAAGTCGTACGCACGACTTACGCTGAACGAAAAAACCTTTGGTTTTTAGAGGGTTTCGGTTTTCGGAAGTCCGGATAAAGGGTAGTCTACCTGTACTCAAATCATCTTGTAATAAAGGCCAACATACCATTTGCTTTCCTAATTGCTTGCTTGAAAGGTCCTAGGTTGATTCCCTAGTGCGTGCTGAGGTACCTCATTTCAACTGGGATAGTAATAAAACAGCTACAATGAACCTGAGTGCCCTTGAGATAGGGAGGGCAATTAGCCAGGGTTCTAGCTCCTGATCACCATCCTGCTGTGTGTGTGGGGTGAGGACAGAATCAGACTCAGTCTTGACGTCTCCTGACAGTGCGATTCCAGATCATTTATATATACAAGGAGCAGGAAGGGTTCCAACACAAACCCATGAGGCAACAAACTCCCCCCCCATTGTCACTACTCTCCTTATGATATATTTCTATGTTAAAGGGCTACATAACGGCAAGTCGCTGTTACTGTGACTAATCTACATGCATTTTTTTACATTTGATAGGCTGCATCATATGCCTTTTTCTGATCTCATACTACAGTTGATCTTCACTATAACGAATCCCTTCGGGACTGCCAGAAAAGATTGTTATGTCAGGCTGTTCACAACAGTAGGGTTTGGCGATTTGCTGCATAAGAAAAATGAAGAAATGGCCAATTTGAATTGATCATAATTTTATTCTGTTAAAAATACCAACAGCTCAGATTACTTCATATTATTTGTGCTTTTCTCAATACACACTGTTTATTATCTTGTTAACTGGTCCAAAAAAATCCCCAGTTCCAGGTAATGACTGTGTGAAGTTTTGCATCATTGCAATTGCCTTTCTTAGCTCATCCAGAAATGATAACTAGTTCTGTGCCTTCCATGTCCTGGTCACCAGAAGTTTTCCCATCCTCGCCCCGACTCAGTATCACCGTCCACCTTCTCAGATATACATGAGAGATTCTATGGCACTATTCGAAGAGGATAGGAGTTCTCCCGGTGTCCTGGCCGACATATATCCCTCACCCAGCATCACTAAAAACATATTATCTGGTCATTTATCTCATTGCTTTTGTGGTATCATGCTGTGAGCAAATTGAATGGCACATTTTGCTACATTAGATCAGTGACTACACTTCAAAAAAGCAATTCATTGGCTTTGAAGCACTTACAGACTTCCTGATGAGGTGAAAGACACTATATAAAATACAAGTTCCTTCCTTCCAAATAACAACCATGTTGGAAATCAGGCAGGTTGGCATTTGAATGAGAAAGACAGGCTAACATTTCAAGTAGGGCTGTTCATCAGAATTGTTTGTCTCATAGAACAACAACTTGCATTTATATAGTGCCTTTAACATAAAACGTTCCACACATTGCTCCTGTTAAGCTGCACGACTGCCTGGCGATCCCGTCCTGGCCGCTTCCCGGCTTTTAAATGGAAAAAAACCACGCATGCATACGCAATAATTTGAATGGGCTGCGCTGCCCGTTAAAGGGGGCCGCACATCCCAAAATAATTAGTGGGAACATTGGTCGGAAAGCGCTTCACAGAGGTGTTAATCGGATATACTTTGACACTGAGCCACATAAGGAGATATTAGGACAAGTGACCAAAAGCTTGGTCAAAGAGGTAGGTTTTTAGGATTCTTAAGTAGCTGTTGTTAAGATTGTGTGTGGTGTGTGTGTATATAGGGGGTGTGTCATGACGTCACGGGTGTTCATGTTACGTCACAGGCTTAATAATAATCTGGTCATTTATCTCATTGCTTTTGTGGGACTATGCTGTGAGCAAATTGAATAGCACATTTTGCTACATTACAACAGTGACGACACTTCAAAAAGTACTTAATTGGCTGTAATGGGACGTCCGGCGGTCGTGAAAAGCGCTATAGAAATGCAAGTCTTTCTTTTGTTAGAGATAGTCATTGCCTGGTACTTGTGTGGCGCAAATGTTTCTTGACACTTATCAGCCCAAGCCTAGATTTTGTCCAGGTCATGCTGCATGCAGGCATGGACTGCTTTATTATCTGAGGAATTGCTAATGGAACTGAAAACTGTGCAATCATCAGCGAACAGTCCCCACTTCTAACCTTATGATGAAGGTAGGTCATTGATGGAGCAGCTGAAGATAGTTGGGTCTAGGCAGCTGCCCTGAGGAACTCCTGCAGTGATGTCCTGTGGCTGAGATGATTGGCCTCCAACGATCACAGCCATCTTCCTTTGTGCCAAGTATTACCCCAGCCACTGGAGAGTTCATCCCTTGATCCCCATTGACTTCAGTTTTGCTAGGGCTCTTTGATGCCACACTTTCTTTTCTTTTTATAAGGAGATATTAGGACCAGTGACCAAAAGCTTGGGCAAAGAGGTAGGTTTTAAGGATTCTTAAGTAGCTGCTGTTGTTATGATTGTGTATGGTGTGTATATAGAAAGAAAGATTTGCATTTCTATAATGCCTTTCATGACCACCGGACGTCCCAAAGCACTTTACAGCCAATGAAGTACTTTTTCAAGTGTAGTCACTGTTGTAATATAAGAGCATAAGAAGTAAGAGCAGGAGTAGGCCATACGGTCCCGTGAGCCTGCTCCGCCATTCAATAAGATCATGGCTGATCATCGACCTCAACTCCATTTTCCTGCCCGATCTCCATATCCCTTGATTCCCTTAGAGTCCAAAAATCTGACCATCTCAGCCTTGAATATACTCAAAGACACAGCATTCACAGCCCTCTGGGGCAGAGAATTCCAAAGATTCACAACCCTCTGAGTGAAGTAATTCTTCCTCATCTCAGTCTTAAATGGCCGACCCCTTATCCTGAGACTACGCCCCTTAGTCCTAGACACTCCAGCCAGGGGGAAACAACCTCTCAGCATCCACCCTGTCAATCCCCATCAGAATCTTGTATGTTTCAATGTGAGGAATGAATATTGGCCAGGACACCGGCGATAACTCCCCCTGCTCTTCTTCGAAATAGTGCCGCGGTATCTTTAACAGCCACCTGAAAGAGCAGGTGGGACCTCGGTTTAACGTCTCATCCGAAAGACAGCAACATTCCCTCACTTTCAGCCTCTACTCGAGAAGTCCCTGGATTGGGTCTCGAACCCACAACCTTCATGACTCAGCCCACCTAGCCACTGGCTGACGTCACGGGCGTCGGCGTCGGGTCACGTGAGCCGGGTTGCCGCGACTGCGCAGTGAGGAACGAGTGAAGCCCCTCCCCCACCTCCCCGGACCAGGCCGCGGGCCGCCGCCGACGACAGCAGCAGCGCTGGTGACAGGGCGACCGTCCGGAGGGCTCGGTATGTGGGAAGAGGCCGCCGCGGCTCCCAAACCGGGGTCGCTATAAAGAAGGTAAGATGGCGGCTTTAAATGTTATGAGGAGGTGGGCAATTAAAAAAACCCCTCCTACGCCACAGTACCTGGGAGCCAGAGGTGAGGCGGCGGCGGTTACACAGGCCGCGCTCTCCGACATCGCGCAACCGGACTGGATTTGAAAAGAAACCGATACCGACACCGCGTTCGGCCCAGCCCGGGGGGTGAGGGAGGCCTTGCACCCGCCGCACAGTAGGCTGAGGTGACGGCCAACCCCCCCTCCCGCGGCCTTCGATTTATCTCCAGTCAATCCGTCCCCCTCCCTCCCCCGGGAGGCGGGCGGCGCTGCCTTTTGGTCCGGGGCGCGTTAAAGTGGCTCTTCCCTTCTGAATAATTCCTCTTTTATTGGGGAGGCGAGGCCCTGAGTAAACCCTCCTCTCCCTCCCCCAACTCTGCTCCTCTTCCTCGCCCCGGTGGACTCCCTCACACAGCTGCCATCTGTATTCTCTCAAATAAAGTGTAACCTTTCCCTCCCTTATTTCCTTACCTTATCTCTCCCCCTCCCCCCAGTCTATGATGATCTGAGTTGCACTCATAGAAACATAGAAGATAAGAGCAGGAGTAGGCCATTCGGCCCCTCGAGCCTGCTCCGCCATCCAATGAGATCATGGCTGATCATCCAAATTCAGTACCCTGTCCCTGCCTTCTCCCCATATCCCTTAATCCCTTTAGCCTTAAGAAATATATCTAACTCCTTCTTGAATATATTTAATGAATTGGCCTCCACTGCCTTCTGTGGTAGAGAATTCCACAGGTTCACCACTCTCTGGGTGAAGAAATTCCTCCTCATCTCTGTCCTAAATGGCTTACCCCTTATCCTTAGACTGTGTTCCCTGGTTCTGGACTCCCCCGCCATCGGGAACATCCTTCCTGCATCTAGTCTGTCTAGTCCTGTTAGAATTTTATAAGTTTCAATGAGATCCCCTCTCATTCTTCTAAACTCCAGCGAGTATAAACCCAATCTCCTCATACGTCATTCCTGCCATCCCAGGTATCAGTCTGGTGAATCTTCGCTGCACTCCCTCCATGGCAAGAACATCCTTCCTCAGATAAGGCGACCAAAACTGCACACAATGCTCAAGGTGTGGTCTCACCAAGGCCCTGTACAACTGCAGCAAGATATCCTTGTTCCTGTACTCGAACCCTCTCGCTACGAAGGCCAACATACCATTTGCCACCTTAACCGCCTGCTGCACCTACATGCTTACCTTCAGCGACTGGTGCACAAGGACACCCAGGTCACGTTGCACTTCCCCTTCTCCCAATCTATTGCCGTTCAGATAATCTGCCTTCCTGTTTTTGCTACCAAAGTGGATAACCTCGCATTTATCCACATTATACTGCATCTCTGCAACCTCCTCACAGCACACACGCCCACCCAGCTTTGTGTCGTCTGCAAACTTGGAGATATTACATCTAGTTCCCTCGTCTAGATCATTTATATATATTGTGAATAGCTGGGGTCCTAGGAACGATCCCTGCGGTACCCCAGTAGTCACTGCCTGCCACTCGGAAAAAGACCCGTTTATTCCAACTCTTTGCTTCCTGTCTGCCAACCAGTTCTCTATCCAAGTCAGTACCTTGCCCCCAATCCCATGTGCCTTAACTTTACATGCTAATCTCTTATGTGGGACCTTATCGAAAGCCTTCTGAAAGTCCAAATACACCACATCCACTGGTTCCCCTTATCTATCTACCAGTTACATCCTCAAAAAATTCCAGTAGATTAGTCAAGCACGATTTACCTTTTGTAAATCCATGTTGACTTTGTCCGATCCTGTCACTGTTTTCCAAGTGCTCTGCTATTGCATCTTTTGTAAATGGACTCTAGCATTTTCCCCACTACCGATGTCAGGCATACCGGTCTGTAATTCCCCGTTTTCTCTCTACCACCTTTTTTGAACAGTGGGGTAACATTAGCTACCCTCCAATCCATGGGAACTGTTCCAGAGTCTATCGAATTTTGGAAGATGACCAGCAATGCATCTACTGTTTCTCGGGCCACTTCCTTAAGTACCCTAGGATGTAGATTATCAGGCCCTGGGGATTTATCGGCCTTCAATCCCATCAATTTCCCTAACACCATTTCCCTACAAATACTGATTTCTTTCAGTTCCTCCCTCTCATTAGACCCTATGTTCCCTGACATCTCTGGGAGGTTATTTGTGTCCTCCTTTGTGAAGACAGAACCACAGCACAACTGTCCACCTAGTGCATAAATCCATCTGTTTGGACTTTGTCGAAAGAGGCTCCAAACCCGACACGGACTGTTTGCTTTAGTGGCTCAATGCCTGGCACATAAGAGTGGTTGATGGGATGTGAAGCAAGGTGGTATTGGCACAGTGGGCCCAATAAGTTTTATCCACCTTGGTCATTACTGGGTACTGCTTACATCTGTCCTCTCGTTTCCCTGTATTATGGTCATTTGGGAAAGAGGGTAGGATGAACTGCACAAATGGTGTGTGCTGTCTTTTGGGGGATCTTGAGTAACAGCTCAATCCCTGGTTCAGGAACCTTTACAGCTAACATGCCCAGACCTTGGGCTGGCTTTGAGTTGAATGTATTGATGACGACTGTGGAATCTGGTCAGATGAAGTTGGTGTCTTGTTTTCCGTAACATCCTCTTCATCATGGTGAAGACTCGATTCTGGTTGTCTACTGGAGGAGAGGTGAGATGTGTGCCTATTTTTGCAGATGGAAGCAGCAGAAAAGACTGAGTAGGCGTTTGCATTTCAGAACTGGATTTGGCTAGGCAAGTTGAATGAGCCCAGATAGATGATATAAGGATATCCAGTGTCTCTCAAAAGACCCTCTGGTGTTCGGGTAGAGGAACCAGTGAGTCCGCACTTTTTCTGGGTAAATGCTTTGAGGGCCCCGAGAGAATCAGTAGGAGTGGACTGAAGGAGGCACATGTCGAATTGGTGGGTCTATTGTGCACAGGATGCACTTGCCCTCAAAGCAAGACTATCTAAGGGAATTGTTTGAAGCCTCGGATGGGGTGTCCTAAAGTGTACTGTCTGATGGGAACCAATTAGCCTGAAGCAATGCCAGAACTTTCCAGCAGAAAGACCCCAGTAAACCTTGACTCGTGTTTATCTTTAAACTACACGACAACTGTTTCTGTAAATGCAGAACTATAACTTGTTCCATATTCGTCTTTGAAATTGACAGTGGAAGGGAGGTAAACGTTATTGCAGGATAGGGAAAATGAACTGGTGCGTTAGGGCAAAGCGTGCCATTTTGTACTTTGTGGGGGAGGGGTCAATTATGAGAGGTCCTTCTGATATAATGTTATCTGTCAAACATCTTAAAGGGAGATCACCCCCTTTACATGATTTGTTTCCCAGGATGTTGTGTCCTGGTGCTGATCCACTCCAGCAGTGTGTCGAAGATTTGACCGACAGAACTAATCTATAGAATGGTCTCTCAAGCTTTGCCATTTAGATTCCTATCTTCTCAATCCCTCTTTCCCAGGTTGTAAACAGCTAATTATCTTAAATTTACTTTACTGGGGAATAATATATTCTGGATAATTGCCCTCAAACTCTGGAATGCACTTTAAAGTGGATTATTCTGCATGATATATGCAGAAAGTGTGTCAACCTTGGCTCAGTGGGCAGCACTTTCGCATCTGAGTCACAAGGTTGTGGGTTCAACTCCCACTCTAGTGATTTAAACATAAAATTGGAGCATATAATCTCGACTGACACAACCGTGCTGTGCTGAGGGAATGAACAGGCTGGGGCTCTTTTCTCTAGAAAAGAGAAAACTTAAGGGTGACCTGATTGAGGTTTTTAAGATTATGAAAGGGTTTGATGGGGTAGACGTAGAGAAGATGGTTCCACTTGTGGGGGCGATCAGAACTAGGGGCTATAAATATAAGATAGTCACTAATAAATCCAATAGGGAATTCAGGGGAAACTTCTTTACCCAGAGTGTGGTTAGAATGTGGAACTCACTACCACAAGGAGTGGTTGAGGTGACTAACGTAGATGCATTTAAGGGGAAGCTAGATAAACACACGAGGAAGAAAGGATTAGAAGGATATAACTGACAGCTTTTTGAGGGAGAGAGTTCCCGATTTCCACTATTCTTTGTGTGAAGAAGTGGTTCCTGACATCACTCTGAACATTCTAGTTTATGCCACCTTGTTCTGGACTCCCTACCAGAGGAAATAGTTTCTCTGTATCTATCCCATCAAATCCTTTCATCATCTTAAACATCTCAATTATATCACCCCTTAATCTTCTATACTCGAGAGAATACAAGCCGAGTCCATGCAACCGTTCCTCATCATTTAACCCTTTTACCCCAGTGTCATTCTGGTGAATCTGCGCTGCGCCCCCTCCCAAGGCCAATATATCCTTCCTGAGATGCGCTGCTCAGAACTGAATGGAGTGCTCCAGATGCGGTCTGAACCAGAGCTCTGTACAACGAGTATATTTCCACCCTTCGTAAAAAGAAAGACAGACTTGTATTTACAGGAAACTCTCTTTTTTAACTGGCATCTAAATATCTGGAAATCTCTCTTAACCGGCAAAATTCAGGAGTAGGTTCAGGTAAGTTTTACTATATATTAGTGGCCGTGTAACCGGGGTTCCTGGATCTGTGACCGTGTAACCGGGGTTCCTGGATCTGTGGCCGTGTAACCGGGGTTCCTGGATCTGTGGCCGTGTAACCAGGACTCCTGCATCTGTGGCCGTGTAACCGGGAGTCCTGCACAAGTGCCGTGTAACCGGGGTTCCTGGATCTGTGGCCGTGTAACCGGGGTTCCTGGATCTGTGGCCGTGTAACCGGGACTCCTGCACGTGCCGTGTAACCGGGGTTCCTGCACCTGTGGCCGTGTAACCGGGGTTCCTGGATCTGTGGCCGTGTAACCGGGACTCCTGCACAAGTGCCGTGTAACCGGGGTTCCTGCACCTGTGGCCGTGTAACCGGGGTTCCTGGATCTGTGGCCGTGTAACCGGGACTCCTGCACAAGTGCCGTCGTGTAACCGGGGTTCCTGCACCTGTGGCCGTGCAACAGGGACTCCTGGATCTGTGGCCGTGTAACCGGGACTCCTGCACAAGTGCCGTGTAACCGGGGCTCCTGCACCTGTGGCCGTGTACGGGGCTTTCGTACCTTGGTAAGTATACCTCTCTGTAATCCGGACTTTTTGATCAACCGGCACCACGCCGGTCCCGTCGGTACCGGATAAAAGAGTTTCCTGTATATAGCACCTTTCATGACCAACGGATGTCTCAAATTAAAACATTTGGAGTTGAAGCAAATTGCATTCCTCAGTGTTATTACATGAACAGTTTCCAAGATTTGACTTAATTACTGATGCAGTGTGTAATAGAAATTAACCTGTGGCTAGCACAGATCCTCATTTGCAGACCTGAATGAGTTCTGGGGTTTTCAGGGAAGTTGAAGTTAAATTAGGTTCTGACGAAAGGTCATCGACCTGAAACGTTAACTCTGTTTCTCTCATCACCGATTCCGCCTGACCCGCTGAGTATTTCCAGCATTTTCAGTTTTTATTTCAGATTTCCAGCATGTGCAGTATTTTCTTTTTGTATTAAAATCATGCATTCACTTAGAATTTAATTTGGTGTATTTACTGTCATAAAAACATGAATCTCCCTGATGGTTTGGGTAAAAGCACTGTTTAATATATAAGCGATATATATAAGCCTGCACGTCTCCGGTTTGATTCTCTGCTGAGTTAGCTGATGTCAGCAGGGCAGCAGTTTGGTCTCGTTGCTGCTTTGCCAGGGACAGAGTAAATGGACCCGAGTTCCCATTCTAATCATTAAGTGAAATCTGTTGAAAAATTTGTGTGGACATCTACGGAGAACAGGATTGTGCTCCGCTGCGATGTTCTCCATGGTCTGTTGACTTTCACTCCAAGGCCTAGACACTTAAGCTGATGTATAAAAAGTGGCCACTTAACATATTGTAATGTTTTGTGGTTCCATATATTTTCTACAGTCTTTTAACTGTTCAGGTGGTTTATTGAGCACTTTAGTTTAATAAAACTGATATTGTGGAAATGCTTTAAAAAACATTTTTTTAAACCTCTCTTATTAGCAATGTCATAACATAAGACAGTAGGGATGTGATCTGTTCCTCTGTGTCTACTGTCATTGGCCCTCTTTAGCTGGATGGTGGGAGCAGTGGACTACCTTGCCCAATGCTTCAAATAAATTTCCTCTTTGTTGGGAAACATCAGCGCTGACGGTCACAAAAAGGATATAAACCATGTCCTTTCATATTTGGAAAGCTAGATGTTTCCTATGTATTTGTCATTTTTAAATAGGTTAAACCCTCTTCAGCCACTATTCGAGAACCTTGCTGGAATGGAATTTCTGAGGACAGGATCCTGATTGCCTAGACTCAACTAGTCTAATGCTTGCCATCGAGCCTGGCTTGTAAAGAATGGCCAATTGGTGTGAATTCAACTACAGATTGTGTAACTTTATCCTATGTCAAGTGTCAGCTGTGGCTCAGTTTTTAGCACTCTCGCCTCTGAGTCAGAAGGTCGTGGGTTCAAGTCCCTCTCCAGGGACTTCAGCACATAAATCTAGGCTGACACTGTAGTACTGGGGGAGTGCTGCACGGTCAGAGGTGCCGTCTTTCGGATGAGACGTTAAACCGAGGCCTCGTCTGCTCTCTCAGGTGGACGGAAAAGATCCCATGGCACTATTTCGAAGAGCAGGGGAGTTCTCCCCGGTGTCCTGGCCAATATTTATCCCTCAATCAACATAATAAAAATAGTTTATCTGGTCATTATCACATTGCTGTTTGTGGGAGCTTGCTGTGTGCAAATTGGCTGTAAAGCGTTTCCCACATTACAACAGTGACTACACTCCAAAAGTACTTCATTGGCTGTAAAGCGCTTTGAGACGTCCGGTGGTCGTGAAAGGCGCTATATAAATGTAAGTCTTTTTTCTTTCTGTCGTTACTTGCTGCCTGCAGGAGGGGATGGGGTTAAAAGGTTTGGTGAATTTTTTAGTATAATTTCCGTAACCAGCACCTGGGCCAAATGTAAAGGTTCTTGTGACAGCACAGACTGTCAAATTGTAAGTTTACTTGTATGTTATAGAAGGATTTTTTTTTTTTGAGTTTTATTAATCCCATTCTTTCAATATTAGGTGTTATGGGCAGGTAATGAAAGAGAAGAATTCCCAGGAGCAACAATGACGGAATGCTTCCTGCCACCAACGAGCAGTCCCAGTGAACACCGCAGGGCCGAGCACGGCAGTGGCCTGACTCGCACACCAAGCTCAGAGGAGATTAGTCCTACAAAATTCCCCGGACTGTATCGTACTGGCGAGCCTTCGCCACCTCACGAAGGCCTCCATGAGCCTGTTGACATAGTGTCCGACGATGAAAAGGAACATGCAAAGAAAAAAGGCAAATTTAAAAAGAAAGAAAAGAGAAGTAAGTAATAGTTCATGGTTTTTCAGGATTATAGCATGTTAACTGTACAATGTGTGTGGAAGCTCTGCAGGTGAAAGCACATCAGGTTGTTGCTATAATCTTGATAATAGTGATAGGGGATGTAGTGGATGGCACGACGGGTTAAACTGCCCTTTTCACCTCCGAGACCTGGATTCACTTTCTGCTCCGAATGATGAGAGGGAAGTCTCTGTTTGTTGCCTGTGTAGAGGCTCTGTGTGAAATGAGTTTGGTCAGTCTCAATCCAGTTCCTATAGGGCAATGTGCTGACAACACAAAACTGTCCCTAATTGGAAATCTCACTGAGAGGCTGGTGTGGGAATAGAAAATAATTTGCACTGGTACTGTAGGGGGTGCTCTTTTCCGATTAGGGCTCAGGCATGATAGAGGGAGTTTTACTCTGCCTCTGGTTGTGCAATACCTGACCTAGGAGCGTTTGATGCTGACTGGGTGCCTGAAATGGAAAGCATTCCATTCCTCAGCATTAACATTCCTCATCTAGATGAGCAGAAAAATGTGAGAGTCACTATCTGCATATAAAATACTTGTTTTATTCCCTTTTACTTTATTGAAGTTTCCCACATTACAACAGTGACTCCACTTCAAAAGTACTTCATTGGCTGTAAAGCGCGTTGAGACGTCTGGTGGTCGTGAAAGGCGCTATATAAATGCAAGTCTTTCTTTATTTTTGTTCTTGCCCTTTTTTTTGCTTGCTTTATTTATCTCACTATTTAATTCCTGTCTTTTTTATTTGTTCATGGGATGTGGGCATCACTGGCAAGACCAGCATTTATTGCCCATCCCTAATTGCCCTCGAGCAGGTGGTGGTGAGCCGCCTTGTTGAACCGCTGCAGTCCATGTGGTGAAGGCACTCCCACAGTGCTGTTAGGGAGGGAGTTCCAGGATTTTGACCCAGCGACGATGAAGGAACGGCGATATACTGTACTTCCAAGTCAGGATGGTGTGTGACTTGGAGGTGGTGGTGTTCCCATGCGCCTGCTGTCCTTGTCCTTCTAGGTGGTAGAGGTCGTGGGTTTGGAGGTTCCTTGCTTTTGTATTGGAGGTTGCGAAAACTAGCTTTCTATTGATGGAAGTAGGGCTTATGTACACTACTCAGTGAGAGTGAAACTATTCTTTAACTTGTTATGCTGTAGAGATGTGGAATTACGGCCACGCACCCTGTGAGGTAGTTATGATTCTTTGGAATTGCATTTAAATTAAAGCTGGAGAAAATCGGCAAGCTTAACATTTTCCATGCTGCACATTTCACAATTTGGTGCTCCACTGATGGGTTAGATGTATTGTGTGGTATGATACTTAGTCATACAGAGTGGCAAGGACCCAAGTTTGATTCCTTGTATGCTGTTAGCTGGACTCCGTGGAGCTGTAGTGGAGGCAATGCAGTTGGCCACTGGACTAGGGAGGGGAAAAGATCATCCAGGATTCTCCCTTCTGATTGCTCTCTAGTGACTCCCTGCTGTATATATGGATGGTGGGTGTGGTCTTGGTTCTGTTGCCCTCCACTGTCCAAATAGCCACCTTTAGGCTCTTGCATGGAGATGAGTATGGTGCAGATATGCTTCTGGTGCTGGGGAATCCAACTACCTTGCAGTGTCTTCTGGAGAGAAGCAGAATAAATTGGTTGGGGACGGGGCAGAAGAATCAACACAAAGCTTATTTTTCTTCTTTTTCTTGCAGCCGAGGGGTATGCGGCTTTCCAAGAGGACAGCTCAGGTGATGAAGCAGAGAGCCCATCAAAGATGAAAAGGCCAAAGGGTATCCATGTCTTCAAAAAGCCTAGTTTCTCCAAGAAGAAAGAAAAAGACTTTAAGGTCAAAGAGAAGCCAAAGGAAGAAAAGCACAAAGAGGAAAAACATAAAGAGGAAAAACACAAGGAGAAAAAGTCCAAAGATATAACCGCAGCAGATGTTGTTAAGCAGTGGAAAGAGAAAAAGAAAAAGAAGAAGCCGGCACCAGAGCAGGAAGCAGTTCCGGTGGATACTCCCTCTTCCCTCAGGCCAATCTTTGGTGTTCCATTAGCCGAGGCTGCTGAGAGGACTATGCTGTATGATGGGCTCCAGCTGCCAGCAGTTTTTCGAGAGTGCATTGACTACATTGAGAGCTATGGCATGAAGAGTGAAGGCATTTATAGGGTATCAGGTACAGTTTCCACTTGTTTTGGACTGTTCAGTACTTTCTTTTGAAGAGTTCAATTAGCTGTGAGAAAACCAAGCCGTTAGTACTCTCAAAACTTTTGAAAAAGGAGAACTGGGCAGTGTTGAAGGAATAAAGGAGTGTGCTTATTATGTAAGGTGAAACTTTACACCCTCAAACTGACAACATACTTAGTCCTAAAATTAACAGCTAGGTTCAATCCGCCCAGACCTGGCAGATGCTGAGTGACCTGCTGCGCATTTCTAGCATTCCGAGTCATTTATTCTGCATCAACCATGAGGCAGAGCTGAGAGATTTCTGATTTGAAGTTGTGCTTGTATTCTTTCTCGTTGACCTGAATGAAGAATGTGTCCTGATTTTGTTCTTCATCACCTGTCCAAGACAAATTCTATTTCATGGCTGACTATGACCTATTTCCATATAGCATGTGTAAGATTGTTGTAACAAAAAAAAACATTCAGTGCAATCTAATTGAGACTATTATGAGGAAGTAGGGCAGTCTAATGGCTCCCTATTAGGTAATGTGAACTAAACTTCAAACCTTTCTTTAGAGGTGCCAGACTAGCATCTTAGTTATTCTGTGTGGGAAGGAAAACCTGTGGACCCGGGGAAAGGGGGATTTGGAGAAAGTAATGCCCAGTGTCAAAGAAGCCATCTTGAGCTGCACTGATCGATTGTGACAATCTATAGCATAGTCTGAGGTACAAATCTAGATTATTGTGTGTCTGTGTCTGCATCTGCTATTGACTCTGTCTTGGCGCAGAGAAGGTTAAGGGGAGATCTAATAGTTGTGCTCAAAATTATGAGGGGTTTTGAGAGCTAGGGAGAAACAGTTTCCATTGGCAGGAGAATTGGGAACCAGAGGACACAGATTTAAGACAATTGGCAAAAAGCCAGGGGGAGATGAGAATTTCTTTCACAGTGAGTTGCTTTGATCTGGAATGCACTGCCTGAAGGGGATTCACGAGTAACTTTCAAAAGGGAATTGGATAGATACTTGAAAAGAAAGACTTGCATTTATATAGCGCCTTTCACGACCACCGGACGTCTCAAAGCGCCTTACAGCCAATGAATTGGAGTGTAGTCACTTGTAATGTGGGAAACGCGGCAGCCAATTTGCACACAGCAAGCTCCCACAGACAGCAATGTGATAATGACCAGATAATCTGTTTCAGTGATGTTGATTGAGGGATAAATATTGGCCCCAGGACACCGGGGATAACTCCCCTGCTCTTCGAAATAGTGCCGTGGGATCTTTTGCGTCCACCTGAGAGAGCAGACGGGGCCTCGGTTTAACATCTCATCCGAAAGACGGCACCTCCGACAGGGCAGCACTCCCTCAGTTCTGCACTGGAGTGTCAGCCTAGCTTTATGTGCTGAAGCCCCTGGAGTGGGACTTGAACCCACAACCTTCTGACTCGGAGACGAGTGTGCAACCCACTTAAGCCACAGCTAACACTGGAAAGGAAAAATTTGCAGTGCTATGGGGAAAGGAGTGGGGGAGTGGGACTAATTGGATAGCCCTTTCAAAGAGCCGGCACAGGCACGATGGGCTGAATGAGCTCCTTCTGTGCTGTAAGATTCTATGATTCTATAACAAATATAAAATAACACTGATTTTTCTGCGTAACTGAGTGTTGGGGTTCTTTTGATTTTTGCAAACAATTGAGGTTGACTCGAGCATATCACTGTTAACTACTCAACTTGCTAGGAAGAAGGAGAACATGTGCCTTTAAGAGCACACAAAAGCATGCAATAAGAAAGGGGATTAAAAACAAAAATGCGGGGAATACTCAGCAGGTGAGACAGCATCTGTGCAGAGAGTGAGTTTCAGGTCGATGACCTTTCGTCGGAGATTTAACAGGTTTTAAGTAAGTGCAGGGGCAGGGAAAGATGGGGAGGGGAGGAAACAAAAGTTAAGGTCTGTGATAGGTTGGAAGGCAGGAGAGATTGAATGACAAAAGGAGATGGTAATGGGACAAGTAAAGAAACAAAAGTTGAGTCGAGAAGAGGTGTAAATGGGACTGCAGAATCATCAACAGCTACCATCTGGAAAAAATAGGGGCAGAGGTTATGGTCTGGAAGGGGTTTTCCACATTATGTACAATTGTCTGCTTCATGAGCTTTACTCAACCTGGGGAAAGAGTCTGTAAATGTCTCCCTTTTTCTGCCTCACATAGGAACAGGAGTAGGCCATTGAGCCCCTCGAGCCTGCCCCGCCATTCAATGAGATTATGGCTGACCTAACTCCATATACCTGCCTTTGGCTCCTATTCCTGAATACCTTTGGTTAACAGAAAGCTATCAATCTCCAATTTAAAATTAACAATTGATTTAGCATCAATTGCCATTTGCAGAAGAGAGTTCCAAACTTCTACCACCCTTTGTGTGTAGAAGTGTTTCATAATTTCACTCCTGAAAGGCCTGGCTCTAATTTTTAGACACTGCCTCCTAGTCCGAGACTCCCCAATCAGCGGAAATAGTTTCTCTCTCTCTACCCTATCCCTCCTCATAACTTAACCCTTGCAGTCCGGGTATTATTCTGGTAAACCTACACTGCACACCCTCTAAGGCCAATATATCCTTCCTAAGGTGTGGTGCCCAGAACTGCTCACAGTGCTCCAGGTGTGGTCTAACCAGGGTTTTGTATAGCTGCAGCATAACTTCTACCCCCTTGTATTCTAGTCCTCTAGATATAAAGGCCAGCATTCCATTAGCCTTTTTGATTATTTTCTGTACCTGTTCTGACATTTTAATGATCTATGTACCTGGAACCCCGAGTCTCTTTGGACATCCACTGTTTTTAGCCTTTCACCATTTAGAAAGTACCCTGTTCTATCCTTTTTAGGTCCGAAGTGGATGACCTCACATTTGCTGACATTCAAATCCATTTGCCACAGTTTTGCCCATTCACTTAATCTGTCGCTATCCCTTTGTAATTTTATGCTTCCATCTACACTGCCTACAATTCCACCTATCTTTGTGTCATCGGCACATTTGGATATATGACTTTCTATGCCATCATCTAAGTCAATAAATATTGTGAATAGTTGAGGCCCCAAAATAGATCCCTGCGGGACACCACTAGTCACCTCCTGCCAATTTGAGTACCTACCCATTATCCCGACTGCCTGTCTCCTGCCTAACCAGGTCAATAATTTTCCCTCAACTCCATGGGCTTCTACCTTAGTTCTCTCTCGTGTGGGACTTTATCCAGTGCCTTTTGGAAGTCCATATAAATAACATCCATAGACATTCCCCTGTCCATTATTTTAGTCACCTCTTCAAAAAAAATTCAGTCACGTTTGTCAGGCATGACCCACCTTTCACAAATCCATGCCGGCTCTCTCTGATCAACTGAAAGTTTTCGAGGTGTTCAGTCACCCCATCCTTAATTATAGACAAGCAGTTTCCCGACAACAGACGTTAGGCTAACTGGTCTGTGATTCCCTGGTTTCCCCCCTCCATTTTTAAATAGCGGAGTGAGATGTGCAATTTTCTAATCTAAAAGTACTCTTTTTTTCAAAAGGTATATTGTATAAATTTTAAGTTACTTACGTAACCTAACATTATTTATTCATTAGTTCTTTTGCAAGTTATTTTTTTTGCTTCCCAATTGGATTTCTCTGAAGTTAATCATTCTCCAGAACTGGAAAGGAGGCTAATGTGTGGGATTCCTTACGGAGCCATTGCCGATGCTCCTTTAACTGTTGTTACTGCAGCCTCCTCGCACAGTCTGCTACCACCGGTGTGGAAGGAAAGCCGTGCCAAAATGAGGGAGATCTACAGGACAGTAAATTTGCAAACCATTTTCCCTTAAATTATCCAGGGAGTTTTTTTTTTCCTGTTTCCCCAGATTTTTATAGGTATCTGATGCGATTGCCAATATTGTGAAATATCAGGCAAACCGTGTCCACATCAGCTCCCAGCTCAGATACACCATCTATTTCCAAGAATTCCGAGTAGTTTTCTGTTTTTAGTTCACATTTCATGATAAATTGCAGTTTCTCTTCTCTGCCCCAACAATTTGTTTTGTTTCCCCACCTCAGTAAGGCTCCCTACTTTAACACGTGTAACTCAATTTTCCACAATAAGCATGCTTGTGCCTCTTTGAATGTGATTGGGGCTGTTTTGTGCTGTATTATAACTATTAAGAGCATTAATTGATGCCGTTCAAACTCTCATGTTGGACCTTTGCAGCCTGTAAACCGGAGACTTTCATTCCATCAGTCTGGACTGGATTCTAACTTGTCTGAGGTGAAAGGCAATGTTCCCATCTATTATGCCGTGTAGTCCTTCAGGAACATTTTGTATTACTCACCTCAATAAGAGAATCTGTTAACAAAAAGTTATGATAGACTTCTGTTTATTAGGTTACTACATTTTACCAGTGTGTGGAGTTAACTTTTGTTAAAATAATTGAGTGAATATTCTGTTCTCATTTGCTATCCCTCACATAGGTACCAAATCAAAAGTCGATGAGCTGAAAGTTGTGTATGATCGTGAAGAGTCTCCAAATCTGGAGGAATATGATGCAAACACTGTGGCCAGCCTACTGAAACAATACCTCCGTGAGCTTCCTGAAAATGTTCTTACCAAGGAACTCATGATGCGGTTTGAGGATGCATGCGGGAAAGGCACGGATAGTGAAAAAGTCCAGGAGTGCCAGCGTCTCCTAAAGGAACTGCCTGCATCCAATTACCTCCTCTTTTCTTGGCTTGTCATCCATATGGACCATGTGATTGAAAAAGAAAGTGAAACAAAAATGAACATCCAGAATATTTCTATTGTTCTTAGCCCTACTGTTCAGGTACTGATAGTGGCACAAGTATATTTCAGTCAGTTATTAAAATTGTTACAGACTATACTCTGAATTAAGAAATGTGTAGTTCCACTCGGTCATGTTGGTATTTTTCCTTTTCTTCCTCCTATTGCCCAATTTTGTGTATTCTCCCTGTTTGGTCTATCTGTACCACAGTCCCCAGGGAAATAATTGGGTTGGGGAGCCGCTCTTAGAGTCATAGAGTTATACAGCACAGAAAGAGGCCCTTCGGCCCATCGTGTCCGCGCCGGCCATCAAGCCCCGTCTATTTTAATCCCATTTTCCAGCACTTGGTCCGTAGCCTTGTATGCTATGGCGTTTCAAGTGCTCATCCAGATGCTTCTTGAATGTTGTGAGGGTTCCTGCCTCTACCACCCTTTCAGGCAGTGAGTTCCAGATTCCAACCACCCTCTGGGTGAAAAAGTTTTTCCTCAAATCCCCTCTAAACCTCCTGCCCCTTACCTTGAAACTATGCCCCCTGGTTATTGACCCCTCTACTAAGGGGAAAAGTTCCTTTCTATCTACCCTATCTATGCCCCTCATAATTTTGTATACCTCAATCAGGTCCCCCCTCAGCCTTCTCTGCTCTAAGGAAAACAACCCCAGCCTGTCCAATCTCTCTCCATAGCCGAAGTGCTCCAGCCCAGGTAACATCCTGGTGAATCTCCTCTGTACCCTCGCCAATGCAATCACATCCCTCCTATAGTGTGGTGACCAGAACTGCACACAGTATTCCAGCTGCGGCCTAACCAGCGTTTTGTACAGCTCCATCATAACCTCCCTGCTCTTATATTCTATGCCTCGGCTAATGAAGGCAAGCATCCCTTATGCCTTTTTAACCACCTTATCTACTTGACCTGCTGCCTTCAGGGATCTATGTACATGTACACCAAGGTCACTCTGATCCTCTGTCCTTCCTGGGGTCCTACCATTCATTGTGTATTCCCTTGTTAGTCCTCCCAAAATGCATCACCACACACTTTTCAGGGTTAAATTCCATTTGCCACTGTTCTGCCCATCTAACCATCCCGTCTATATCGTCCTGTAGCCTGAGGCTTCTCTCCTCGCTATTTACCACTCCACCAATTTTCGTATCATCTGCAAACTTCATCCAATAGTAGCAAAATACATGACATCGGACTGTGGTTTATTTGCCCGTGGGGGAAGTGCCACTACTCAGCACCACCTTTGTGGGATTACAAGTTTTACACTTGTTTATCTCCCACTTTTAATCCCTTGAATTCATTGGGTATGCTGTGTTCAGGTAAATGATAACAATGCACTCATACACTTGATGAGTCCTGCTGCTCATAAATATTGGCCAGGGCACTGGGGATTTAAGAGGAACTTTTGGTGCATGTGATTATTTTAGTTATAAGTGGGTTATGATCTGAGTGTTAAGGGCAGTTAGAATGCTTTACTCATTAAGTTTCACTGGACACGGCACACAGCTTACATTTGCATAGTGCCTTTAACATCAAACATCCTAAGGTGCTTTACAAGTGGAGAAAGATAGGGACTAAGGACACCATGGAGGGATAGATCAAGAGGTATGATGAGCTTGGTTGAAAAATTAGTCAGAAGGCTTTTAAAGGAGGAGCGAGAAGTGGCGAGATGGAGGTTTAGGGAGGGAGTAGGTTCAAGGTGACTGAAGGCTCTGCCACCAATTGGGGAGTGGTTAGGATGGGAGAGAAATTGCACAAAAGGCCAGAAATTGAGAACTAAAGGGTGTCAGAGGGGATCTGAGGCCTGGAGGTGGTTGCAGAGATACAGTGGGATAAGATTGTGGAGAGATTTGAAGATGAGTTTAAATTTAATATGCTGGAGGACAGGGAGCGAACTCCCTGTACTATCTAGGGATGACCCTCCAGGGGTGATGGAAACCATTTCTGGATGCTCTTGGATAGATAAGATTGAACCACTCAAGGGCAGTTCTGTGGAATCGGGCAATGGAGGAGAAGCGGTGAAGGAGGGTGGCATCATCCATGATATGAAAGGTTGGAGGAAGATACGTCGTGATAATGGACCGCGGTCATTGTCATAGAGGATGTCATTTGTGCCAGTACCATTTCAGTGCTGTGCACAGGAGAGAAGCCAGACTGGAGGGATTTAAATTGTGAATTTTGAGTGAGATGGGCTCAGAGCTGGGAGGCAAAAGTGTATTTGATGACTTTACAGAGGAAAAGGAAGTTAGAGGTGGGGCAGCAGTTGGAGAACATGTTTATCTCTGTCAAAGCTCTTTATTGAAATTCTTTCAATCTAGCTTCTACTGTGCTCACAGTACTGAGATGGCCTTGGCCAAAGTCACAATTGACATTCTCTATGACTGACCATGGATTTTTCCTCCTTGTCCTCTCTCTACCTCTTCAGTGTTTGATACAGTGGACAAAGCTATCCTACTCCAGGGGGTGTGTCTCGTGGCAAAGAAACAGAGCACAATGGGATCTGAGCTAGAGTGGGTGGGGTTGTGGAGCAGTCAGGAGTGGCAGGGAAAGAAAGGGAGGTAACAGTAGCAACAGCTGCACTGATTGCCTCCATCTTAAGAGACAAAAATCTGAGATTTTTGCACTTGGTGTGAGGTGAAAAGTGTAAGGGAAATGGGTTTGAGGGAAGTGGTTAGTCACAGATGGAAGGAACTTTGGATTGTCATTAGGCTGGAGTAAGTTAGGCAAAGTAATCTTGACATGCAAAAGCAAAATACTGCGGATACTGGAAATCTGAAATAAAAACAGAAAATGCTGGAAATACTGAGCAGGTCAGGCAGCATCTGTGGAGAGTGAAACAGTTCACATTTCTGGTTGATTACTTTTCACCAGAAGTGGGAAAAGTTAGAGATGTAACAGTTTTTAAGCAAGTGCAGAGGCGGAGAAAGACGGGGGCGGCGGGAAGGAAAGAACAAAAGGGATGGGGTGGAAGGCAGGAGAAAATAAATGACAAAAGGGAGGATGGTGCAAGGCAAAAGTGGGTGGTAATGGAACAAGTGAAGAAACAAAAGATGGATCTAGAGGAGGTATAAATGGCAACAGCAGAACCATTACCAGCACCTGCTGTCTGGGGGAAAAAATGGGAGCAGTGGTTATGATGCAGCTGAGCCAATTCTGGTAATAGATAAAAGTAGTGGAAGGTATCGCCAGATGGGGAGGTTTTGGTGAGAGAGAAGGAATCGGCACCATCGTTCACAATGTCTGGCTACCAAAATTGAACTAAAAGATCATAATAACTGAAGTAAGGCACATTCTGAGCTTCAAATGGTGCATGGGCATCAGTGTTGCGTCACAATAGGAGCAGGTTTTAACAATGCCAGCACAATTTATTTTCTTGTCCCCATCCTGGAGGCGCTGATTCTTAAACTGGACAAATGTCTATTATTCAAAGAATTATCTACAGGGTCCAGATCTCACTAGAAAACCAGCTACACCCAGCCAGATTTCACACTGTACATCACTGTGCACCTGGGTGTTACCAGACTGTACAGTGACATTGACATTTTTGAATGGCCTGTTGTTGAGTTGTTCTTCGGTTTGCAGAATACTGTCTGGTCTTTTGATGGTTGTAGTCCAGGGACGTTATGGAGGACCCACCACGGGTTTGTTTTCGTCCCACTGCTCACAGCACAGTTATCAGTGTGGACATTCAATCCTGGTAAGGGCAGTACAGTTTCCCCTGATGGATATCATCTATTTATCAGGACCCTTGGAGTGACTTGGTGGAACTGGATTTGCTGTGAAGATAGGAGTTTGCTCTCAGTTTTGAACTGTGTGTGAATTACACATTTTCATTAGCCTTTATTACAGAAGACAGAACGTCTGTGAAGCACAACTACTTTATCATGGAAAAGGCATTGTGTGGAGGTTTATGAGCCTGCTAATTATTATTGACATGCATTCTATACACGACCTTATAGTGCTTTGTCATTTTGTCCACAACTGACAGCAAAATGTCATTTACTAGGTGCTGTCTTTATGGAGATGGAAACTTGGGGCATTTTCCATTTAGGTGCAGATGTAGGGGTGGCCACTTGGCGAGGTACCCGAGGATGACTGGTGCTTGTGGAACCAAATCTAAGTGTCAGCCTGTATCTTCAGGAGAGGAGGGGGAAAAAAAACAAGCACATTGAGAACATGAACTAATTGCTGTCCTTTCTTCTCCAGATCAGCAATCGTGTACTATACCTGTTTTTCACTCATGTCAAAGAGCTGTTTGGGGAAATAGAGCTGAAACCAGTTGTGAAACCACTTCGCTGGTCTAATGTGGCAACAATGCCTGCCTTGCCTGAGACACAAGAGAGCATTAAGGAAGAAATTCGGCGGCAGGTATGTTTAGGAGCATTTTGTGAGCAGAATAGAGGAAATCAAAAAAAAGTTGCATGAAAGTTATACATCACCTTGTCCCTTTTTTATTTGGTGCTTTAGTCTGGAGAAAAGCAACATGTTATTTAAATTCTGTGCCTAGTTTTCTGGGATTTGTTTGAAGGAATGTACAGGAAACTTTCGTTTAACTGGAGGTTAAAAGTCCGGAAAGCTCTATCTACCGGCAAAATTCAGGAGCCGTTTCCTATAAGTTTTTTTTACTTCTCGTTGCTTTTTTTTCCCCAGTCAGGCTCTGCAAGGTCTGTAGCTAAGCAACAGCTTCAGCTAGAGACGCTTGCAGCTGCAGCCGACTGTTTTGAAGCTGTTGCTAAGCAACAGGGTTTGTTGATTCACACGGAGCTGAAAAGCTCTATATGTTTTAACATTAGGGCTGGTTTATACGGCAGTTTTGATGGGACGGCACCAACTCGGTCCCGTCAGTGCCGGATACCAGAAAGTTTCCTGTATAGTGAAATACCATCTCAGTATGTTGGTTACAAAACTTGGCATGTTGGAATTTAAGCTCTCCCAGTGCATCTGTGGGTAAATGCACAGTTTGTTGCTGTACTGAGCTTTACAGGCCAGAAAATTCCTAGGTTTGATCCTAATCTGTGCTGATTTAGCAAGTCTTAAGACTGGGTACAGTGGAGGTTGCTGAAATGGGTTTCAGTATTTCCAGGATAAGGAGAGAAAAATTGGCTTGTGTTCCTGATCAGTATCCAGTGATCACTGCTGGCAAGTGGTTATTACAGTCCCCACTGCTTATAGTGGGTGCGTTGGTGTTAATTCAATTTACCTGCTATAGGCGGTGGACGGTGTAACCAAAAAATTAAAGAGTACTTGGCAAAGGTAAAGCCCATGCGAAAGCCAAGACAACATTCGTCTCGGGCCAGCCTTCGGTTCCCGGTCGGCTATATCCACTGCCTGCTTTGCAAAGTTAACTACACCGGCTGCATCGGGGCCGCTGTCTTCGAGTGCCTGACGGCCGAGATCCTGGAGCTGGTGGGCAATGTGGTGCGGGACAACGAGATATCGCACTTCATCCCCTGCCACCTGCAGCCCGCCATCCGCAACAGCGAGAAGCTCGACAGGCTGCTGGGTGGTGTCGCCATCGACCCGGGAAGTGTCCAGGCCATACTCTGACCCAAGAAATCCAGCTCTAACCTGGTCACCAGTGGTGGCAAATCAGCCGGCAAGAAGGGCTCACTGGCGTTTTGGAGGCTGCAGGGCTACCTGATCCACGTCGCAGAAATCATGAAAGGATAATAAGCAAAAAGAAAGTCACAATTTACATATACAGGAAACTTTGTTATATCTGGCACCGACGGGACCGAGCTGTTGCCGATCTATCAAAACTGCCGGACATACCAACGTTAATGTTGAAGCATACGGAGGTTTTCATCTCCGTATCTGACAACAAACACTGTTGCTTAGCAACAGCTTCAAACAGTCGGCCCGTACCTTGGAAGAGTCTCTGTAGCTTAGCAACAGCTGCAGAGAGACTTTCCAGAGCCTGACTGTTGACAAAAAAAGCCACGAGAAGGAAAAAAACCTAACAAAACGGCTCCTGATTTCTGCCGGTAGATCGAGGTTTCCGGACATACAACCTCCAGATAAACCAGAGTCTCCTGTAGACACCTCATTAATGTAATCTCACTTTAATGAGGTGCGAACAGTTGATTGAAGCTGCTTGAACTGCCCAAGTTAGTCGGTGCGCTTAAGTGGCATCTTTGTAATTAACTCCTATGTTAATGACAAATGATTCGCGCTATTTGTCCAATATAGGTGGCTGCTCATGATGAGTGTGGACGGTGTAAGTGGCGGGGACTGGATTTTAGTCAGGGTACTTCTGGCATCAGCTGTGGTGGTCAGTGCTCCTGCTAAGCTGTGCGGCCGCGCAGGGGTCAAGGGGTCCCGTGCAGGCTGCTCACTGGCTAGACAAGGGAACTAGATGTAAGATCTCCAAATTTGCAGACGACACAAAGCTGGGTGGGCGTGTGTGCTGTGAGGAGGATGCCGAGAAACTACAGGATGATTTGGACAGGTTGGGTGATTGGGCAGAAGCATGGCAGATGTGGTGATAAATGTGAGGTTATCCACTTTGGTGTCAACAACAGGAAGGCAGATTATTATCTGAATGGCAATAGATTGGGAGAAGGGGAAGTGCAACGAGACCTGGGTGTCCTTGTGCACCAATCACTGAAGGTAAGCATGCAGGTGCAGCAGGCGGTTAAGAAGGCAAATGGTATGTTGGCCTTCGTAGCGAGAGGGTTTGAGTACAGGAACAAGGATGTCTTGCTGCAGTTGTGCAGGGCCTTGGTGAGACCACATCTTGAGTATTGTGTGCCGTTTTGGTCGCCTTATCTGAGGAAGGATATTCTTGCCATGGAAGGAGTTCAGCGAAGATTCACCAGGCTGATACCTGGGATGGCAGGAATGACGTATGAGGAGAGATTGGGTCGATTGGGCTTGTACTCGATGGAGTTTAGAAGAATGAGAGGGGATCTCATTGAAACGTATAAAATTCTGGCAGGACTGGACAGACTAGATGCAGGGAGGATGTTCCCGATGGTCGGGGAGTCCAGAACCAGGGGTCACAGTCTAAGGATAAGGGGTAGGCCATTTAGGACAGAAATGAGGAGGAATTTCTTCACCCAGAGAGTGGTGAACCTGTGGAATTCTCTACCACAGAAGGCAGTAGAGGCCAATTCATTAAATATATTCAAGAAGGAGTTGGATATATTTCTTAAGGCTAAAGGGATCAAGGGGTATGGGGAGAAAGCAGGGACCGGGTACTGAACTTGGATGATCAGCCATGATCGCATTGAATGGCGAAGCAGGCTCGAGGGGACGAATGGCCTACTCCTGCTCCTATCTTCTATGTTTCAATGCAAGAAATAGCGCATGCGTGGAAATTTGAATGGGCCGCGCAGCCCGTTAAAGGGACCGCGCACCAAAAAGAAAATTACATTGGTGGCGGCCCTTATGATTGACTAGCCTGCTGACTCTTGCTATCCAGGCTAGCACTTGGCAATGGTACTGGAAGGCTGATGCCCCCTATTGAACTGTATGCTGTCACGAGTGCCTGTTTCTCGGACAGCAGAAGTGGGAGGGAAAAAACTGAAGCAGGGGGAAAAAAATTCTAATCCGTACTTGAATCTGTAGATGCAAACGTGTAAATAATTAAACAGAATACATTTATGAATCTTACAATGTGAGCTTCAGTATTTTCAGCATTGAAAAATATACATTTTTTTATTTCAATATTCAGTACTAAGCACGGTCCTGAATACTAAAGTGTTAAATGAAATAATAAGCAGGGTTTCACAGCAGGAAGCAGATTTGCCTGTGATTTTCTGACCTTGACACTGCCATCTGTGCTATGGCTGTGCCTTGCAGGTGTTTCTAGCGAGGCTTGTTACTGGGATGTCAATAAAGCTTAATGGTGGGCATTACTATCTGAGCTTGCTGACTTCCTTGTTTCACTTTTATGTTTTTCTTTCCCATTATTTTTCCGATTTTATTTTCCTTTTTGTCTCTCTTGCTATCTCTGCGGATTGTGAGTTAATGAGGCAGAGCTCGCCATATGGCTCCACAGTTAAGGTGTATTGCACCAGTGCTAAAGCGCATGTTCCCTTGGAAACGGAGGGAAAATAGGACTGTGAGCCAACCTAGGCAGTTTTGATGAATTTCCTAGCATTCAGTTCAAGGGTAACATAGGCACAGACCTAGGAACATCCATCCTTCCAACAGAGAATAATAACTTAGGGGGAAGGAGTAAGAAAGTATATCTTTAAAAAAGACAAATTGTCTTTAACTGATAGTTAGTCACTGCTTTGAGCAGGCAGAATTGCCCAATGGTGTACAAATGCTCAGCATCACGTCGGATACGGGTTTCCGTCATAAATCATCACATCATCAAATTCCCGGTTTTAGTTAGGTTTGTGGAGGAAGGCTTTTTTTTCAAAACAAAAGCAAAATACTGCAGATGCTGTAAATCTGAAATAAAAACAGAAAATGCTGGAAATACTCAGCAGGTCAGGAAACATCTGTGGAGAGAGAAATAGTGTTAATGTTTCAGGTCGATGATGAAAGGTCATTGACCTGAAACATTGGGCTGGATTTTCTGGAGGGTTGGCGGGCGTGATCGGTGGCGGGTCGGGTGGGAAAGTTTATTTTTCCCCTCAGTGGGCCGGGACCCCGCTGCCACGCGCCTTTCCCTGATGTCGCTGAGCAGACCCAACACGCAGCGGCGGGTTCACAGCGGGGTCCCAATTCAGGTAATTAGTGGCTTGTTTAGATCTATTTAAGAATGAATTTCAGCTCACTGCCTGCATTTGACAGCTGGTCCATGGGGTCCATACTGGCCGTGGACCACGTCTGCTAAGCTGAGGCGGGAGTTCAGTGGCCATTGATTCAGCTGTTGAGTTGATAGCTTCAAATGTACAGTAAAAGCTCTGACCTTGGAGATATCTTCCCTCAGCCACAAGCTCTTCCTCACAGCATTTCCACAACAGATTCACCATGCTGCAAGTCTTTACACAAGTCTCCATCCAGTCTGACCTCATTACCTTTCTCACCATTGACAGATCACTTCTGTCATCTCTACTTCACCTGCCATCTATTCCATCAAAAGTCTTCCATAGGCATATAAATAGTAAACAGGTAGTAAGAGGAGGGGTGGGGCCGATTAGGGACCAAAAAGGAGACCTGCGCATGGAGGCAGAGGGTATGGCTGATGTGCTAAATGAGTACTTTGCATCTGTCTTCACCAAGGAAGATGATGCTGCCATAGACATAATGAAGGAGGAGTTGGAGGAGATATTGGATGGGATAAAAATTGATAGAAACATAGAAAAATAGGAGCAGGAGTAGGACATTCGGCCCTTTGAGCCTGCTCCGCCATTCAATATGATCATGGCTGATCCTCTATCTCAATACCATATTCCCGCTCTCTCCCCATACCCCTTGATGCCTTTTGTGTCTAGAAATCTATCTGCTGTATCTCCTTCTTAAATATATTCAGTGACTTGGCCTCCACAGCCTTCTGTGGTAGAGAATTCCACAGGTTCACCACCCACTGAGTGAAGAAATTTCTCCTCATCTCAGTTCTAAATGTCCTACCCCATATCCTGAGACTGTGACCCCTTGTTCTAGACACCCCCAGCCAGGGGAAACATCCTCCCTGCATCCAGTCTGTCTAGCCCTGTCAGAATTTTATACGTTTAAATGAGATCCCCTCTCATTCTTCTAAACTCTAGTGAATACAGGCCTAGTCGACCCAATCTCTCCTCATATGACAGCCCTGCCATCCCTGTCTGGTGAACCTTTGCTGCACTCCCTCTATGGCAAGTATATCTTTTCTTAGGTAAGGAGACCAAAACTGCACACAGTACTCCAGGTGTGGTCTCACCAAGGCCCTGTACAACTGTAGTAAGACATCCTTGCTCCTGTACACTCATCCTCTTGCAATGAAGGCCAACATACCATTTGCCTTCCTAACTGCTTGCTGCACCTGCATGTTTGCTTTCAGTGACTGGTGTACAATGACACCCAGGTCCCTCTGTACATCAGCATTTCCCAATCTGTCACCATTTAAGTAATACTCTGCCTTTCTGTTTTTCCTACCAAAGTGGATAACTTCACATTTATCCACGTTATACTGCACCTGCCATGTATTTGCCCACTCACTCAACTTGTCTAAATCACCTTGTAGCTTCTTTGCATCCTCCTCACAACTCACAATCCCACCTAGTTTTGTATTGTCAGCAAACTTGGAAATATTACATTTGGTCCCCTCCTCCAAATCATTGATATATATTATGAATAGCTGGGGCCCAAGCACTGATCCCTGTGGTACCCCACTAGTCACCACCTGCCACCCTGAAAAAACCCATTTATTCGTATTCTCTGTTTCCTGCCTGTTAACCAATTTTCAATCCATGCCAGTATATTACCCCCAATCCCATGTGCTTTAATTTTGCTTACTAACCTCTTATGTGGGACTTTATCAAAGGCCTTCTGAAAATCCAAATACACTAGTTCTCCCTTAGCTATACTACCAGTTACATCCTCAAAAAACTCCAGTAGGTTTGTCAAACACAATTTCCCTTTCATAAATCCATGTTGACTTTGTCTAATCCCATTGATATTTTTTTAAGTGTCCTGTTATCACATCCTTTATAATAGACTCTCGCATTTTTCCTACTACTGATGTTTGGCTAACCGGCCTGTAGTTCCCTGTTTTCTCTCTCCCTCCTTTTTTAAATAGTGCGGTTACACTTGCCATCCTCCAATCTGCAGGAACTGTTCCATAATCTATAGAATTATGATTAGAGGAGGTATTAGAAAGGCTGGCTGTACTTAAAGTAGATAAGTCACCAGGACCAGATGGGATGCATCCTAGGACGCTGAAGGAAGAAATCGTAGAGGTACTGGCCATAATCTTCCAATCCTCCTTAGAAATGGGGGTGGTGCCAGAGGACTGGAGAATTGCAAATGTTACACCCTTGTTCAAAAAAGGGTGTAAGGATAAACCCAGTAACTACAGGCCCAGTCAGTTTAACCTCGGTAGTGGGGAAGCTTTTAGAAACAATAATCAGGGACAAAATTAACAATCACTTGGACAAGTGTGGATTAATTAAGGAAAGCCAGCACGGATTTGTTAAAGGCGAATCATGTTTAACCCACTTGATTGAGTTTTTTGATGAGGCAACAGAGAGGGTTCATGAGGGCAATGCGGTTGACGTGTACATAAATTTCCAAAAGGCGTTCAACAAAATGCCACATAGTAGGCTTGCCAGCATTGTTTAAGCCCATGGGATAAAAGGGACAGTGGCAGCATAGATACGAAATTGGCTAAGTGACTGGAAGCAGAGAGTAGTGGTGAACGGTTGTTTTTCGGACTGGAGGAAGGTACACGGTAGTGTTCCCCAGGGATCGGTTCTAGGACCACTGCATTTCTTGATATATATTAATGACTTGGATGTGGGTGTACAGGGCAATATTTCAAAATTTGCAGGTTGAGAAAACGGTTAAAAAAGCTTACGGGATCCAGGGCTTCATGAATAGAGGCATAGAGTACAAAATTGTGGAAATTATGATCAACTTGTATAAAACACTGGTTCGGCTTCAACTGGAGTATTGTGTCCAATTCTGGGCACCGCACTTTAGGAAGAATGTGAAGGCTTTAGAGAGGGTGTAAAAAAGATTTACAAGAATGATTCCAGAGATGAGGGAATTCAGTTACGTGGAAAGACTGGAGAAGCTGGGGCTGTTCTCCTTAGAGCAGAGAAGGTTGAGAGGAGATCTGATAGAGGTGTTCAAAATCATGAGGGGTCTGGACAGAATAGAGAGAGCGAAACTGTTCCCATTGCAGAGGGGTCGCGAACCAGAGGACACAGATTTAATGTGATTGGCAAAAGAACCAAAGCCTCACCATGACCTGATTTACTTCACTTGATGCTGTCCCGCCCATATGGCTGCCACATGATGCACCAGGTTAGCACCACCACACACCAACACCATAAAGCATCCCTATAATGACCAAGACATTCCTTTCACACTCCTCACCATTGCAGGGGGTACTGTTATGTCTCACCATTCACTGCAACTCACTAAGCCACTTCCAAAGGTGCACATAAATCTGTCCAAGACCAGAAAGTGTTGAAAATAAAGATTTTTATGTTTGACACCACATTAACAGAAACTTTACATGAACATTGGATAAAACACCCAAGTGGCTACCCTTGTGTGGTGTTCGTTGGTATGCTTGGACTAGGATGAGTGTGAGGGGTGGCTAGTGAGATGGGGATGTGATAATGTAGATAGAGAGGGATGGGTGGAAGCGCAAGGTAAGTTGGTGTGAGTAAGGATGTGCAGGAGTAGGGTAGGGAAGGCAGAGTGATGAGAATGTGATGAGAGACACAGCAGGATGAGTTTGTGTGGCTTTGTACTAACGTTTTGTGATCTACTGAGATCATTGAAACGTTTGCAGCACTGCACCCTGGTCCTCCTGACCACATCCCTGCTTGTGCCCTCTTGTGCAATGCGCAACCAGGCTGTGTTGATCTCCTGTGGAGGTCTCTTCCGCCCATGGGAAGGGAAGAGAACCTCCCTGCCTGCTGTGACTTTCTCCATAGGCATATGGAGGGAGTCATGGGAGAGCCTGGGTGCAGCCGTGCACCTCTGTGCCGTGCTTGTCAGTGTTTGCAGCACCTCAATGCTGTAGAACACTGAGAGCACAAATGCCAAAATAAAGTTGGCCACGGTCCCTTTAAGGAAACCGGCTGATGACGCGTCATGAAATTATGTCATCAGACCTGCTTCCTCTAATTGGCTGGCAAACGTGCTGGGCGGGCTTAACAAGCCCAATCAAGGGAAATTCATTTCGGAGGCCGGATGGAGACAGCAGCGGAGTCTGGATCGCCTGCCACGGACCCGCCGAGGTCAGCAAAATCACGGCCATTAACTCTGTTTCGCTCTCCACAGATACTGCCTGACCTGCATATTTCCAGCATTTTCTATACTTTTTTAAACCCTTTTGGCTTCCCCGGAGCCAGGTAGAGGAAAGTATAGTTATTCCCATGGTTTTAATACTCACATTTCTTAGTGGTCAGTTCTAAATGACATTAACAGAGTGACAGGAACCTCTTGTTTCCCTTGATTGGGGAACTTGTGCTCGTGGAGGAGCAATTAAAAGGAAATGAACTTTAAAGGACACCGGTCATTTGGTTTGTACTGTGAATTTTTAAAATCTCTTCGTGGATTCATGTGATTGAGTTTTCACTCTGTCCCATCAGGAATTTCTGTTGAATTGCTTGCACAGAGACCTGCAAGCTGGCATAAAGGACTTATCCAAAGAAGAGAGGTTGTGGGAGGTGCAGCGAATTTTAACAGCACTAAAGCGCAAACTGCGTGAAGCAAAAAGGCAGGTGAGTTTTAGTGGAACTGCCCTTTCTTCAGTGGCGTGGCCAGTAATAAACATCAAGAGGCAGTTTCATATATTGAGGGTAAAGGATATTCTCTGTGTTTTGTAATATGTTGCCGCAAATCAGTGTTCCCATTAATTTGCACACATAACAAACTGCTGATGTGGACAGATCTTGGCGTTCTGATTTAAGATTTATCCACTAATGGGACACCAGCAATAAAAACAACCAGACTGTTGCAAACCCCCAGACCTGTGTAGCTTGAATAGGACATACAAGTGCATAAGAAATATAGGTGCAAATAAATCTGAATTGCTTGGTTTTTGTGGGTCAGTTTGCCAGGGCTCATAGGCTGTACTTTGGACATTGTTCCAGTAAACCTAAAGCACTTTTTTATGGTAATACTGTACTTTTTGTGGATCATTGTAATCATTGAAATGTCCAGTTATGTTCTGAATATTGCATTTTTAATTGCAAAATGTTAGGTATGCATAAAATATTTAAATAGCTCAGTCTGTGTGAAATTCTGTGAAAGATTTGCATTTATACAGCGCCTTTCACGACCACCGGACGTCTCAAAGCACTTTACAGCCAATGAAATAGTTTTGGAGTGTAGTCACTGTTGTGATGTGGGATTACCTTTCTCCTCTCTCTCGCTCCCTCCCTGTCTTCTTTCCTCCTTCTCCATCACATGATTTTTCTCATTAGTTCTGACATGCCCCCATGCAGTCTCCAGCTGGCAGGGAAGGGCAGTCACAACAGTACACTTCTGTGTCTGTCGTCCAACTGCTATATGATTGAGTGCGCCGAGTCAGAATCCTAGGTCTTGTTGCCCTGCTCCCCTCCTCCCGTTACCCCTTCTCCAAAAACAGCAGATGGAGCTAATCTTTCACACATAACAGCCTAACTGAGAACTGACTAAACTTGCCTAAAGCTGCAGAAAAATTAAATTTCCCCATCTATTATTTTCAACTTAGTTTTCTGGACTGTCTACCCTCAGCTCTGGCTGTGATTCTAGGTATGCAACTGCAAACGTATCTGTTACTCCATTCTAGTTAACCTTTGATGACCAACATCAAACTGCACCACAAAATCCTTTCTTTGACTTCAAATACACAGCTCCTTTGTCTCTCAAGTCTAATTAACAGCTGCTCAGCTGCTATGTAGCACCTTTGACAATAACTTTATCCTTAATCTATCACTATCTCTTCTGACCCAAATGGAATCCCCACATCTCCATTGCCAATGTTGCTTCTGAGAAACTTTGATTCCTCTTCTGTGCTGAACACTTGTTTCCCCTTAATGCCTTTAATCCCAAACTTGTATATATTCTTCTGTTAAGTTATCTGTTGGGTGTTCTGTAAAATATTCCTACCAACGTTTTGCACCTTTTTCAGTTTCATAACATAAGTAGGAGGAGCAGGAGTAGGTCATACGGCTCCTTGGGCCTGCTCCGCCATTCAATAGGATCATGGCTGATCCGAATCTAGACTCACGTCCACTTCCCTGCCCTCTCCCCATAACCCCTAATTCCCTTGTCTGCTAGGAAACTGTCTATCTCTGTTTTAAATTTATTTAATGTTGCAGCTTCCACAGCTCTCTGGGGTAGCAAATTCCATAGATTTACTACCCTCTGAATGAAGAAGTTTCTCCTCATCTCAGTTTTGAAAGGGCAGCCCCTTATTCTAAGATTATGCCCCCTAGTTCTAGTCTCACCCATCAGTGGAAACATCCTCACCGCATCCACCCGATCAAGCCCCCTCACAATCTTATGTTTCGATAAGATCGCCTCTCATTCTTCTGAACTCCAATGAGTAGAGTCCCAACCTACTCAACCTTTCCTCATACGTCAACCCCCTCATCTCTGGAATCAACCGAGTGAACCTTCTCTGAACCGCCTCGAGAGCAAGTATATCTTTTCTTAAATATGGAAACCAAAACTGCACGCAGTATTCCAGGTGTGGCCTCACCAATACCCTGTATAACTGCAGCAAGACCTCCCTGTTTTTATACTCCATCCCCCTTGCAATAAAAGCCAAGATTCCATTGGCCTTCCTGATCACCTGCTGCACCTGCATACTAACTTTTTGTGTTTCATGCACCAGGACCCCCAGATCCCTTTGTAATGTAGCACTTTGCAGTTTCTCTCCATTTAGATAATAACTTGCTCTTTGATTTTTTCTGCCGAAGTGCATAACCTCACACTTCCCAATATTATATTCCATCTGCCAAATCTCTGCCCACTCACTTAGCCTGTCTATATCCTTTTGCAGGTTTTTTATGTCCTCCTCACTCACTGCTTTACCTCCCATCTTTGTATCATCGGCAAACTTGGATACGTTGCACTCGGTCCCTTCTTCCAAATAGTTAATATAGATTGTAAAGAGTTGGGGTCCCAGCACTGACCCCTGCGGAACACCACTAGTTACTGATTGCCAACCCGAGAATGTACCATTTATCCCAACTCTTTGTTTTCTGTTAGATAGCCAATCTCACACCCATGCCAGTATATTACCCCCAATCTTATTCATTCCCCCTGATGGTAGCACTCATTTATAACTCTTTTTGTTGCTGCCATGATTATGCCCTTTATTCATAGGCCATCTCGTATTTTGCACATCCTTGCTAACTGTTGCATATCCTGATCTATTCAGCTCCAAGATCCATGTACGGGTAGATGAGAGAAATTGTAGCTGAGGAATCTTTTTCTCAAGCATATGTTGCGCAAGACCTGAGGTATAGGTTTAAATAGAATTGTGTTCCTTGTAGTTTACACACCCCCTTCACTCTCCTCTGCTAGTTGAGCGTGATTATTTGTGAATGCTGGCTGAGTCTGAGAGCTAAATGAGAGCTTTTCACTCTCTGGTGCAGTCTACATAAATGTGTTGCCCTATTGGATTGTGTTGCTTGTAACCTAGTTGAAGTCTGAATGTAACAGCTATAAGATGACCAATGTTTCTTACCCTCTATTTTCTCAAGACTTCCTTGAAAGCATTCCGTTTTGCCTGGCTGGACAATGATCTCTCATTTGCCTGTATAATTATAATTGGAGAATACCTAATTGGAATCCGAAATAAGCAGGAGAGTTCCATGTCTTGTTAGAAATGATACCCAATGCATGTCATTGATTTTATCAATTTATTTTTATGCAATTACAGGAATGTGAAACTAAGATTGCCCAGGAAATTGCCAGCCTATCCAAGGAGGATGTTTCTAAAGAAGAAATGAATGAGAATGAAGAAGAAGTTATCAATATTCTACTAGCTCAGGTATGCTCAATAGCAGAATAATGTAATTATATTCAGTGCTCAAAAATCAATTTGTCTTTTTGGTTCTGCATATATTTTGTGCGCATATATCATTGGCTGCCAAGGTTCTAAGCTCTGAAATTCACTCCTAAAGCTCTCAGCCTCTCTCGCCTCCTTTTAAAACGCTTCTTAAAACCTACCTCTCACCTGCCCTAATATCTCCTTATGTGGCTCTGTCACACTTTGTTTGATAATTGCTCCTGTGACGTGCCTTGGGACATTTTGCTACGTTAAAAGTGCTATATAAATTCAAGTTGTTGTTGTACTACCCGAGTTTGTTATTTTCAAATAGCTATTAATTCACTAAAAAGGGGAAAAAAAATCCTCATTTAAAAGTGGCTCATACAAAATAAAGAAATTTAATCTCTGTTACAATTCAGGTGCACTCTAAATATATATTTTTTCTCGCGCTCAGTGCAAAGGTACGCTTCCACAAGCATTCCAACATTCCCAAAGAACGGAAAGGTGATCTTGTATATTAAGTAATCTGGGATAACAGGACACAGGGTGGACAATTAAACCTTTTACAAAATTAATTGTCACTTGGAAAAACATGCTTCAATAAATAACAGCCAACATAGATTTGTTAAACGCATATTGTGTCTGAGAAACTTGCTTGAGTTTTTCAATTAAATAACAGAGGGCTGATGAAGATACTGTGGTTGATGTTATGTATATGGACTTTCAAAAGGCGTTTGATAAAAGTGCCACATAATAGACTTGTTAGCAAAATTGAAGTCCATTGGATTAAAGGGGCAGTAGGAGTGTGGATATGACATTGACTAAGAGACAGAAAGCAGAGTAGTGGTGAACGGTGGTTTATCAGACTGGAGAGAAGTGTGCAGTGATGCCCCAGGGGTCGGTGTTAGAACCACTGCTCTTTTGATATATATTAATGACCTGGACTTTGATATAGGGGGCATCATTTCAAAGTTTGCAGATGATGCAAAGCTTGGAAATGTAGTAAACAGTGAGGAGGATAGGGACAGACTTCAGGGGGGCATAGACAGACTGGTGAAATGGATAGACACGGCAGATGAAATTTAATGCAGTGAAGTGATGCATTTTGGAAGGAAACATGAAGCGAGGCAATATAAATTAAATAGTACAATTTTAAAGGGGGTACAGGAACAGAGATCTGGGGGTTCACATACACATTTTTGAAGGTGACAGGACAAGTTGATAAGGCTGTTCAAAAAGCATATGGGATTTTTGGCTTTATAAATGGAGCCATCGTGAATAAGAGCAAGTCATGCTAAACCTTTATAAATCGCTGGTTAGGCCGCAGCTGGAGTATTGTATCCAATTCTGGGCACCACATTTTAAGAAGGCTGTCAAGGCCTCGGAGAGGGTGCAGCAGAGATTTACTAGAACGATACCAGGAGTACAAACATATGAACAATAACGGACAGGTTAACGACCCTTTGGTCCATCCAGTCTGTCCCACAATTGTGATACCTTGTGCATCACAATATATATATACTCCCCACCCCACCCGAAACTATGTGATCTCCAGGGAGAGGCGAAAAACTAGATTAAAAACCCAGGCCAATTTGGGGGGGGGGGGGGGGGAAATCTGGGAAATTCCTCTCCGACCCATCTAGGCAATCGAAACTAAAGCAGGAGATCACTCTGGCCCTGAATTCCCTGCCGTACCTACCTTTTGTAAGAGGTGATCTCCGCCCCAGTCAGAAACAGGTCCAGCTCTCGCTTGAAGGAATTCCGTGAATCAGTGTCCACCGCACGAGACGGCAGCCGGTTCCAGAGGCCCACTATTCTCCGGGAAAAGAACCACCTCCTGACATCTAACCTAGATCCAGCCATGTACAGGAAACTCTCACTTAAGCGGCACCTAAATATCCGGAATTCTCTATTAACCGGCAAAATTCATACTCCAAAAGCAACACCTCAATAACCGGAAATGTTGCTGAGTCCGAGTCTCCCGCGGTGGCCGACTTAGTCAGTGGGGGTAGTTCCCCAAACTGCCACTACTCGGCTTCTTGGCGCTGTCGGAAGTCCGAACACCTCAATAACAGGAGTCTGACTCTTTGTTAAAAATAGCCTTGGTAGATAACCCTCTCCGTCATCCGGAATTTTTAATCAACCGGCACCATCCCGGACCCGTTGGTGCCGGGTACCAAAGAGTTTCCTGTACAACTTAAATTTGTGACCCCGGTCCTCCCTAACCTATTTACAGGAAACTTTGTGATATACGGGACCGGCGTGTTGCCGATCTATCAAAACTGCCGGACATACAAAGTTAATGTTGAAGCATACGGAGGTTTTCATCTCCGTATCTGACAACAAACACTGTTGCTTAGCAACAGCTTCTAAAGAGGCAGCTGCAAGCGTCTCTAGCTGAAGCTGTTGCTATAGCTACAGACCTTGCAGTGCCTGACTGGGGAAAAAAAAAGAATGAGAACTAAAAAAACTTAGAAAACGGCTCCTGATTTTTGCCGTTAGATCGAGTATTCCGGACATACAACCTCCGGATAAACCAAAGTTTCCTGTATTTGGAATGCAATCTATTCCCATCATTATCTTCTAAACCTCAATCAGATCACCCCTAAGTCTATGCTTCTCTAAAGTATGGAGTCTCAACTCTTTTAGCCTAGATTCTAGTACCGTCCCAGTGGTTTAGAAGGTAGCAAATGTTACCCCGCTATTCAAGAAAGCAGGGAGAGAGAAAACCGGGAACTATAGACCAGTTAGCCTGACATCAGTATTAGGGAAAATGCTAGAATCTATTATTAGAGATGTGGTAACAGGGCACTTAGAAAATCATCATATGATTGGGCAGAGTCAACAAGGATTTATGAAAGGGAAACTGCGTTTGACAAACCTGATAGAGTTTTTTGAGGTTGTAACTAGCAGGGTAGATAAGGGGGAATCAGTGGATGTGGTGTATTTGGATTTTCAGAAAGCATTCGATAAGGTGCCACACAAGAGGTTATTACACAAAATTAAGGCTCATGGGATTGGGGGTTGGTTAACGGACAGAAAACAGAGTAGGAAAAAACGGGTCATTTTCGGGTTGGCAGGCTGTAACTAGTGGGGTACCGCAAGGATCAGTGCTTGGGCCTCAGCTATTCACAGTCTATATCAGTGACTTAGATGAAGGGTCCGAGTGTAATGTATTCAAGTTTGATGACGATACAAAGCTAGGTGGGAAAGTAAGCTGTGAGGAGGATGCAAAGAGACTGCCAAGGGATACAGATAAAGTGAGTGGGCAAGAACATGGCAGATGGAATATAATGTGGAGAAATGTGAAGTTATCCACTTTGTTAGGAAAAATAGAAAAGCAGAATAATTTTTAAATGGAGAGAGATTGGGAAATGTTGGTGTTCAGAGGGACCTGGGTGTCCTTGTACACGAATCACTGAAAGTTAACATGCAGGTACAGCAACCAATTAGGAAAGCAAATGGTATGTTAGCCTTTGTTACAAAAGGATTGGAGTATAAGAGTAAAGAAGTCCTACTGCAATTATATAAGGCCCCGGTGAGACCACATTTGGAGTACTGCGTACAATTTTGGTCTCCTTACCTAAGGCAGTAGATAGTCTAATTATGGAGGATAAAGGTATGGCAGAGAGATTAAATTAAAATTGTATGTTGGATTTTGCAAATGGTTAAAGTAAGAATGTAAGTGTACTAGAGGAGGTTATGAAACAATTATTAAGAGATGCTATAGAAAAGGAATTGGTTTAAAATATTTTTTAAAAACTCAGGATGGATACGTCACTGGGCCCTGATGGCTTGTACCCTAGACTGTTGAATGAAGTCAGAAAGGAGATAGAATTGGCTAACTATAGATCAGTCAGTTCAACCTCTTGGAATCCAGAATTTGAGAATATTCGTAGGTGTTTAGAAATGCATGGGTTAATCAAGGATAGCCAGCACAGATTGTTAAAGGCAAGTTGTGTTTGACATTTTAAGGTTTTTTTTTAAGTAAGTATTTGATTACATAAAGGGAATGCAGTAGATGTAGTGAATGGATTTTGGAAGGTATTTTTTTAAGGATGATGGATGCAATTTAACATGGATAAGTGGGAAGTAATAAATTTTGGGAGGGAAAACAAGAAATGGGAGTATACACTTGATGGAAAGACACAAGAGTGTGGATGAACAGTGAGCCCTAGAAATTCGAATTCATAATTCCCTGAAAGTAAGTGTGCTGGTAGATAAAGCCATAAAAACAGCATTTTGGGTTTTATCAATGGAGGCATAGTGTAATATGAGTAAATAAGTAATGATTAACTTGCACAAAACATTGTTAGGCCACAGTCTCTTTTTTTAAATTCATTCATGGGATCTGAGCGTCGCTGGCAAGGCCAGCATTTATTGCCCATCCCTAACTGCCCTTGAGAAGGTGGTGGTAAGCCGCTGCCTTGAACCGCTGCAGTCCGTGTGGCGAAGGTACTCCCACAGTGCTGTTAGGGAGGGAGTTCCAGGATTTTAACCCAACGACGATGAAGGAACGGGGATTAATATTCCAAGTCAGGACGGTGTATGACTTGGAGGGGAACTTGGAGGTGGTGGTGTTCCCGTGCGCCTGCTGCCCTTGTCCTTCTAGGTGGAAGAGGTCGCGGGTTTGGGAGGTGCTGTCAAAGAAGCCTTGGCGTGTTGCTGCAGTGCAGCCACGGTGCGCGGGTAGTGGAGGGAGTGAATGTTTAAGGTGGTGGATGGGGTGCCAATCAAGCGGGCTGCTTTGCCCTGGATGGTGTCGAGCTTCTTGAGTGTTATTGGAGCTGCACCCATCCAGGGCAAGTGGAGGGTATTCCATCACACTCCTGACTTGTGCCTTGTAGATGGTGGAAAGGCCTTGGTGAGTCACTTGCTGCAGAATACCCAGCCTCTGACCTGCTCTTGTAGCCACAATATTTATGTGGCTGGTCCAGTTAAGTTTCTGATCAATGGTGACCCCCAGGATGTTGATAGTGAGGGATTCGGTGATAGTAGTCCCGTTGAATCTCAATGAGACTATTGTTAGAGTACTGTTTGTAGTTTTAGGTGCCCCATTATAGAAAGAACATTAAAGCCATGGAAAGCATACAGTGTAAACTTACTAGGATGATCCCAGGGATGGAAAACTATATTTATGAGGACAGACTTGAGATTCTGGAACTATTTCCACTGGAGCAGAGAAGGCTTAGAGAAGTCTTAATTGAGGTTAAAATGATGGAAGATTTTGATAGTGAATAGGGAAAACTATTTTCTTCTAGCTGGGGAGGCAGTGAATAGGAGAGGGTCATCAATTTAAACTCGTCACTAAGAGAGTGAGGAATGACACTAGAAATTTCTTTCCGCAGAGGATTGTTGAAGGATGGAATGCTTTGCCACAGGAGTGGTTGAGGCATCTTTTAAGGGAAAGTTGGATAAATTTTCAAAGCAGGAAGATATCAACACTGGGCAGTATGATTAGTTTTGGATTGGTGCAGCAAAGATCTGACAGAGATACAATGATCCGAATGGCCTTGTTCTATGCTGTAAACTTCTATGATTCTTTTATTACTATAAAACAGTATTGAACTAACCATCGTTTTACAAGATTTTATTAAAACTTAGTTAATGTTGACTGCTATCTAAGACTATCCTAAACTCAAGTAAATGTTGTTTTGCCTGTCTAGTGTAATGTAGATTTCAGTGAATTGTGGAGCAAGTGTGAAATTGTTGATTAAAAGGGCTACTGTAGCATCATTTAACCACAAGTTAAGAAAATGAGTTGACTCCTGGAAAAGTGTTGCAGCACACTGGCAGGTGCTGTAACAGGGTTGGTAGTGGCAAAGGAGTATCTGTTGAAGATGTGGTGACATGATTTCCAACACTTTGACACCACATATTAAACTTGATGCTTAATTTCCCTCCTCTGGGATGCCACATTTACGATGACCTGACTCCAGGATATTCCAGCTTCTGAGCATCTTCAAAGACAACAATCAGGATGTGTGCTTGAACTTAGGCGATTGTCTGGAAGATGGGATGGTGGTTCACCTGTCAATCACCCGAAGTAAAATTCCACCTTTTGAAGCAAGCACAAGTACAAATATTAATTGAGACAGGAATTCTCAATTTGGAAGGTCAACACTGCTATTGCTACCAGGACTGTGAACTCTGAGCAAATATTCAGGTCTTTTAAATTTGTTATGGCAGTTACAATTTTCAGGCTTTTACTCATATTTTCCTTGGGTTCAACACCAGACCAAACTCACAAGTGAGCCCTCGTTCCCTACAGATTGGAGTGTGCTCGATATCTAGGTAATTACAGTATGCCCCGGCATTGAACTGAAACCCCGGCCTCTGTATTTGCCTATAGGATAGCGCATGTCCCCAGCCTATCTCTTACTTCGGAAGCCGGTAGATTAACCCTCTAGCCGACTCTGGCTTAGGCTATCAATGATTGAACAGATTTATTAAACAGTAAAAATTCTTCCTTGGAATGTAGAAAAATAAGTATGTCTTCTGATCTAGCACGCCGTGTAAAAACAACAACTACTACTTGTGTTTATATAGCACCTTTAACGTAGTAAAACGTCCCAAGGTGCTGCACAGGAGCGTCATTGGACAAGATTTAACACCAAGCCACATAAGGAGATACAGGAAACTTTGGTTTATCCGGAGGTTATATGTCCGGAATACTCGATCTAACGGCAAAAATCAGGAGCCGTTTTCTATATGTTTTTTTTAAGTTCTTGTTGCTTTTTTTCCCCCCGGTCAAGCACTGCAAAGTCTGTAGCTATAGCAACAGCTTCAGCTACAGACGCTTGCAACTGCAGCCGACTATTTTGAAGCTGTTGCTAAGCAACAGGGTTTGTTGATTCACACGGAGCTTCTCCATTCCGTATGTTTAAACATTAACTCTGGTATGTCCGGCACTTTTGATGTTACGGCACCAGCTCGGTCCCGTCAGTGCCGGATATCAGAAAGTTTCCTGTATTGGGGCAGATGACCAAAAGCTTGCTCAAAGAGGTAGTTTTTAAGGAGCGTCTTAAAGCAGGAAAGAGAGGCGGAGAGGTTTAGGGAGGGAATTTCAGAGCTTAGAGCCTCGGCAGCTGAAGGCACGGCCACTAATGTTGGAGCAAATAAAGCCGGGGATGCTCGAGGCCAGAATTGGAGAAGCAGAGATATCTCGGAGGGTTATAGAGCTGGAGGAGATTATAGAGATAGGGAAGGGCAAGGCCATGGAGTCAAGTCTATAACCTTATGTGGTGGTTCACTGTTAACCTATACCCAGATCTCTCTTTCTCATAGCTTTAGAAGGATAGTCAAAGTGACCGCTGATCCTCTGAGAGATGCTTTTTAAAATCCTTTAAGGATTGATCAGAACAAAGGAAGTTAAAGAAATACTTTGCAATCTCAAATAGGGCTGCAAATCAACTATATACTTATTGGAATTAAGTTATTTGGTGCCTTCCTAGGAACAAAATAACCTGTTCTCTACGCTTTTAAAGAAGTGCAAGGCATTCCCTTATCCGGCAACAACATTTATGCAGCACTTTTAATTTAGAAAAATGCCCCCAAGGCACTTCGCAGACATGTAATCCGAAATGAATGGATGTCGAGCCAAATAAGGAAATGTTCAGAGATGAACAAAAGCTTGGTAAAAGTATTAGAGGGTCTTAAATGATGTGAGGAAGGTAGATAGGCATTAAGGGCTTAGGCAGGGAATTCTACAGCATGAGACCGAGGTGGTGGAAGGCATGGCTGCCAGTGATGAGGCAAATGGAAAGCGGGTGGGGCGGGCGTTGCAGGTGGAGGAACATCAGAAGCTAGAGTTGAAACAACGGAGAGTTTGGGTGGGGTTGTAGGAGGTTACGGAGAGGGAAGAGGCCATGAAGGGATTTAAACATGAGGATGAGAATTTTTAATTTGAGCTGTTGGGGGACTGGGAGTCAATGTAGGTCAGCGAGGACTGGGGTGGTATAGGACACAGGTAGCATAATTTTGGATGAGTTGACGTTTAAGGAGGGTGAGATGGGAGGGTAGTCGAGTCTGGAGGTGGCAAAAGCATGGATGAGGATTTCAGCAGCAGATGGACTGGGGTCGGGATGGAAGCGGTCTTTGTGCTGGAGAGGAAATGGGATCGTAAACTTAGCTCGAGGTCGAATAGGACACTGAAGTTGTTTCAACCTGTGACTGGCCGGGGAGGGGATTGTAATTGGTGTCAAAGGAGCCGAGTTTTAAGGTGGTGTCAAAGGCAACGGCTTTGGTCTTTACAGTGGTTAGCTAGAGGAAATTGCAGCTCACCCAAGACTGGGTGCCGAACAAACATCTGACAACACAGGCAGTAGAGGGGTTAAGAGAGGTGGTGGGAGGGGTAAATAGAATCATAGAATGGTTACAGCACAGAAGGCGGCCATTTGGCCCGTCGAGCCCGTGCAGGCTCTCTGCAAGAGCGCTCCAGCTATGCCCACTCCCCCTCCTTTGCCCCGTAGCCCTGCAAATTTTTTTCCTTCAGATACTTATCCAATTCCGTTTTGAAAGCCACGATTGAATCTGCCTCCACCACCCTTTCAGGCAGTCCATTCCAGATCCTAACCACACGCTGCGTAAAAAAGTTTTTCCTCATGTTGCCTTTGGTTCTTCTGCCAATCACTTTCAATGCTGGATATCATCAGCATGCATGTGAACTCTGACCCCGTATATGCAGATGATTACATCAATAGACAGCTTGTGGATGAGGAAGAAGGGGGCCAGTGGTAACAGTGAGAAGATAATTCATTGCTGGAGATTCTCTGGCTACGAACAGAGAGGTAACAATGGAACCAAATGAGTGCAGTTTCACTGAGCTGGCCAATGGAGGAGAGGTGTTGGAGGAAGGTGGTGTAATAGACATGTCAAAGTCTGCAGAAAGGACAAGGAAGGATACAATATAATGCACCACAGCCAGAGGATGTTGTTTGTGACTTTGGTTAGGGTCATTTACCTTTGTCACAGTCATAAAGGATGTAATTTGTGACTTTGATAAGAGCCGTTTCAGTACAGTGGCAGGGCGGAAACCTAATGGAGGGATTCACACATGGGGTTGCAGGAATGATGGGCACGGATTTGGGAGGTGACAACACGTTCAGAGACTTTGGAGAGGAAAGGGAGGTTGGAGATGTAGCGGTAGTTTGCAAGGATGGAGGGCTCAAGGGTTAGTTTTTTGAGGAGATCATTGATATGCAATCTAGCTGTGAAAAAACCCACCCTGGCAGATGGTCGAAGGTTGTTTTTCTGACTGGAAGCCTGTGTCCAGTGGTGTACCGCAGGGATCGGTGCTGGGTCCTTTGCTGTTTGTAGTGTACATTAATGATGATTTAGATATGAATGTAGGAGGTATGATTAGTAAGTTCGCAGATGACACGAAAATTGGTGGAGTGGTAAATAGCGAGGAGGAAAGCCTCAGGCTACAGGATGATATAGATGGGTTGGTCAGATGGGCAGAACAGTGGCAAATGGAATTTAACCCTGAAAAGTGTGAGGTGATGCATTTTGGGAGGACTAACAAGGCAAGGGAATACACAATGAATGGTAGGACCCTAGGAAAGACAGATTATCAGAGGGACCTTGGTGTGCATGTACATAGATCCCTGAAGGCAGCAGGACAGGTAGATAAGGTGGTTAAAAAGGCATATGGGATACTTGCCTTCATTAGCCGAGGCATAGAATATAAGAGCAAGGTGGTTATGATGGAGCTGTACAAAACGCTAGTTAGGCCACAGCTGGAATACTGTGTGCAGTTCTGGTCGCCACACTATAGGAAGGATGTGATTGCATTGGAGAGGGTGCAGAGGAGATTCACCAGGATGTTACCTGGGCTGGAGCGCTTCAGCTATGAAGAGAGATTGGACAGGCTGGGATTGTTTTCCTTAGAGCAGAGAAGGCTGAGGGGGGACCTGATTGAGGTGTACAAAATTATGAGGGGCATAGATAGGGTAGATAGAAAGGAACTTTTCCCCTTAGTAGAGGGGTCAATAACCAGGGGGCATAGTTTCAAGGTAAGGGGCAGGAGGTTTAGAGGGGATTTGAGGAAAAACCTTTTCACCCAGAGGGTGGTTGGAATCTGGAACTCACTGCCTGAAAGGGTGGTAGAGGCAGGAACCCTCACAACATTCAAGAAGTATTTAGATGAGCACTTGAACCGCATAGCATACAAGGCTACGGACCAAGTGCTGGAAAATGGGATTAAAATAGACGGGGCTTGATGGCCGGCGCGGACACGATGGACCGAAGGGCCTCTTTCTGTGCTGTATAACTCTATGACTATGACTCTATGAAAACCTTGCTGATATTAGTCCTGAATTGCCTTTTACTAGTTTGAACCTGGGGCCCCTTGACTTGCACTTGCATGTTGTGTTAATTTTCTGAATTTACCTTACCCTTTTTGCAATCAAGTATACCTCTAAGATCATCTGTCAGTTGCCTTCCCTCAAGTTTATCCAGTCTTTCCTCGTAACTCAGATTTAAGACTAGGGATCCGCCTTGTGGCTCTTTGCACTACTTCTAACCCATAAGAACCTAGAAATAGGAGCAAGAGTAAGCTATTTGGCCTTTCGAGCCTGCTCCGCCATTCCTGGTTGATGATCTACCTCATCTCCACTTTCCTCAACTATCCCCATATCCCTTGATTCCCTTAATATTCAAAAATCTATCCATCTCTGTCTTGAATATACTCCACAGCCCTCTGGGGTAGAGAATTCCAAAGATTCACCACCCTCTGAGTGAAGAAATGTCTCCTCATCTCAGTCCTAAATGGCCGACCCCTTATTCTGAGACACTGACCCCTGGTTCTAGACTCCCCAGCCAGGGGAAACATCCTCCCTGCATCTGCCGTCAAGCCCTGTAAGAATTTTGTATGTTCCAATGAGATCGCCTCTCATTCTTCTAAACGCTAGAGAATATAGGCCTAGTCTACTCAATTTCTCCTCATAGGACAATCCCCCCATCCCAGGAACCAGTCTGGTGAACCTTTGTTGCACTCATAAGAACATAAGACGTAGGAGCAGGAGTAGGTCATTTGGCCCCTCGAGCCTGCTCCGCCATTCAATAAGATCATGGCTGATGTGATCTTGGCCTCAACTCCACTTCCCTGCCCGCTCCCCATAACCCTCGACTCCCTTACCTTTCAAAAATCTGTCTATCTCCACCTTAAATATATTCAATGACTCCGCCTCCACAGCTCTCTGGGGTAGAGAATTCTAAAGATTCACGACCCTCCGAGAGCAGAAATTCCTCCTCATTTCCGTTTTAAATGGGCGACCCCTTATTCTGAAACTATGCCCCCTAGTTCTAGATTCCCCCACGAGGGGAAACATCCTCCCTGCATCCACCCTGTCAAGCCCCCTCAGAATCTTATATGTTTCAATAAGATCACCCCTCATTCTTCTAAACAAAATGAGTATAGGCCCAACCTGCTCAACCTTTCTTCATAAGACAACCCCTTCATCCCAAGAATCAACCTCGTGAACCTTCTCTGAACTGCCTCCAATGCAAGTATATCCTTCCTTAAATAAGGAGACCAAAATTGTACGCAGTACTCCAGGTGTGGTCTCACCAGGGTCCTATATAATTGCAGTAAGATGTCTTTACTCTTGTACTTCAATCCTCTTGTAATAAAGGCCAACATACCATTTGCTTTCCTAATTGCTTGCTGTACCTGCATGTTAACTTTCTGATTTGTGTAAAAGGACACCAAGGTCCCTCTGAACACCAACATTTCCCAATCTCTCACCATTTAAAAAAAAAATACTCTGCTTTTCTATTTTTCCTACCAAAGTGGACAACTTCACATTTCTCCACATTATATTCCATTTGCCATGTTCTTGCCCACTCACTTAGCCTGTCTATATCCCCTTGAAACCTCCTTGCATCCTCCTCACAACTTACATTTCCACCCAACTTGTAACAAACTTGGATATATTACAGTTGGTTCCCTCATCCAAATCATTGATGTAGATTGTGAATAGCCGAGGCCCAAGCACTGATCCCTGCAGTATTCCACTAGTTACAGCCTGCCAACCCAAAAATGACCCGTTTATTCCTACTCTCTGTTTTCTGCCCGTTAACCCAATCCTCAATCCATGCTAGTATATTACCCCCAATCCCATGAGCCCTAATTTTGTGTAATAACCTCGTGTGGCACCTTATCGAATGCCTTCTGAAAATCCAAATACACCACATCCACTGGTTCCCCCTTATCTATTCTGCCAGTTACAACCTCAAAAAACTCTTAACAGATTTGTCAAACACGATTTCCCTTTCATAAATCCGTGTTGACTCTGCCCAATCCTTTTTCTAAGTGCCCTGTTACCACATCCTTAATAATAGATTCTAGCATTTTGCCTACGACTGATATCAGGCTAACTGGTCTGTAGTTCCCTGTTTTCTCTCTTCCCTCCTTTCTAAAATAGTGGGGATACATTTGCTACCTTCCAATCCGCAGGAACTGTTCTAGAATCTATGGAATTTTGGAAAATGACGACCAATGCATCTCTATAGCCACCCCTGTAAATGTCTCCTTTGTATCTTTGACCAGAACTGGATGCAGTACTCAAGTTGCTGTCTGACCAGAGCACCGTACGGTTTGATCATGATTTCCTCGGTTTTGTCTATGTAGTTCAACACGATCTGCTTTAGTAATTGCTTCTCTGTATTGGTTAGAGATATCGAGTGATGAATCTACTAAGACTTCTAGGTCTTTTTCCAACTTCATCCATGGCTATTTAACAGCATGATCTTCAGATATATTCAGAGATTTACTTTTTTTAAATCAAATTTAACCTTTCCTCCCCTCTCTTGAAGATGACTTGTGATGGGATAGGGTGCGGCAGGTGTCTGTCGCCTTCCAGTACCCAATCATATATGAGCCTAGACAGTATCAGTAGTGTATTCAATTATGAAGGGCATCACAGCTGAGCTGGGCGGTCAGTGAACTGTGGCGAAGGAGGGGTAAAATCAGCCCATGCGTTTCCTCTCCTGGTTCTTGTCCACTGACCCCTGCTGGAATGTGTGTGGATTTGATACGAGGATAGGATGGGCTTGGCTGCGATACTCTACACAGTTGCATTATCTGCTGCATATAGGTTTACATATGGAGAGCAACCACTTGGATGAGATACTGGCGAACCCCCAGTGCCTATAGAACTGTACTTCACCATACATTATTGCCTTCAAGAACTGAGAAAGGGGTAGACAAGTGGGGAGGAAATGCTGTGGTTTCAGCTTATTAATGACTATAGTTCCAATGGTTTAATCATACAGGGTTTGTCACTCTCTAGTCTAGTGTGATACATTGTATTCAAGGTACTTATCCAATGAGAGTACAGATTAAGAACCGTCCTTCTTGGTGTCACTGTTTTGACATGGCTCAAGAGTTGCTTTAGTTCTCACATGGAAAGGTTGTTTTAAAGGAGAATGAAATCCTGACAGAACAGGAGGAACTGCTGGCCATGGAGCAGTATTTACGGCGACAGATTGCATCTGAAAAAGAGGAAATTGAACGCCTTAGAGCCGAGATTGCCGAAATTCAGAGGTGAGTAAATGTGCTAAAGTTTGTAAAGAGAACATCACTTGAGAACATTTTGTATGGGTTAGGAGTATTATTAAAAACACTTCCAAAAAAAAAAAAAAGCTTTTGAATTCAAGCCCCAATATTATCTATTGAGCTTACATTGGTTGCCTGAGTTTAGACAGCTCTTGGTTAAGTTTATGATGTGATTGCCTTGTAGCATTGTGGCTTCCATCTCAGGAGATTAGCCAGTCCAGATTGTCCTGATTTAATGAAGTATACCCAATCAATGATATGTCCTTTATTTCTAGTGAATGATAATATATAAACACATTGCGTTTATATAGTTCCTGATGACATTGAGACGTCCCAAATTATGGACTACTTTTGAAGTACAGTCCCCTCATTTCATTTCAAGAAAAGTGGACAACATTATTGCTAAAACATTTGCAGAAACCCTTTCCTCAATGAGTCCCTTTTTTACTTTGTAACAGTTTTAGGGAAAAAAGAACTGTTAAGGAGACAATGAGACCACTCAAATGAGCATTTTAGATAAGAAAATAGCAGTTCCTAGAATACTAGAGTGAAAGAAGCCGTATGCTTATTATGCAGTAGTACAGGAAACTTTGGTTTATCTGGAGGTTGTATGTCCGGAAACCTCGATCTACCGGCAGAAACCAGGAGCCGTTTTGTTGGTTTTTTCTTCTCGTGGCTTTTTTTTTCAACAGTCAGGCTCTGGAAAGTCTCTCTGAAGCTGTTGCTAAGCTACAGAGACGCTTCCAAGGTACGGGCCGACTGTTTAGAAGCTGTTGCTAAGCAACAGTGTTTGTTGTCAGATACGGAGATGAAAACCTCCGTATGCTTCAACATTAACGCTGGTATGTCCGGCAGTTTTGATAGATCGGCAACAGCTCGGTCCCGTCGGTGCCGGATATCACAAAGTTTCCTGTATTGGGCAACCAATACGTATCAATAAAGAAATGGTTCTTGAGGGCTGAGGGTGCTAAAAATTGATGTCCAGGACAAGGTGCTTGTAGTCAGTCCTGACCAATGTTTATCCCTCAACTAACTAGAATAAATAATGGAAGTCTACCTTAAATAAGTTTCTCAGTGCAGTAGAGGATCAATAAACAGGTGTGCAGGTACACAAATCCTTAAACATGGGTAGACTGATTTTAAAAAACCTATTACAGGAAACTTTGGTTTATCCGGAGGTTGTATGGCCGGAAACCTCGATCTAACGGCAGAAATCAGCAGCCGTTTTGTTAGTTTTTTTTTTAAACAGTCAGTCTCTGGAAAGCCTCTCTGAAGCTGTTGCTAAGCTACAGAGACGCTTCTAAGGTACGGGCCGACTGTTTACAAGCTGTTTCTAAGCAACAGTGTTTGTTGTCCGATACGGAGATGAAAACCTCCGTATCCTTCAACATTAGCGCTGGTCTGTCCGGAAGTTTTCATAGATCGGCATCAGCTCGGTCCCGTCAGTGCCGGATATCACGAAGTTTCCTGTAAGATGATAAATGGAACTTTAGGGATTATATTCAGAGGAATATGAAAACAGAAGTCATGATTCTACATAGTGAAATGCAAGATCTGGAATACTATGCAGTTTTGGGCTCCTCACTATAGGAGGGAGGGATCTACTAGCCCTGGAGAAAGTACAACACAGATTTGCCAGGATGATGGACCTGAGTTATGAGGAATGGCTAGAGCAACTTTAGCTGTATTCTCTTGAACTGAGAAGATTGAGGGGGGATTTTACTAATGGTGTTCATTAAGGTAAGCACAGACTATTTCTATTAGTAGGTAAATTGAAAACAAGAGGCCATGATCTTAAGATGAGCACGGAATACTAAATGGGGGAGTTTAGAAGAAACACTTTCATAAAGAAAGTTAGCTGAATGTGGAATATGTTGGCACAGTGGTTGATGCAAAATTGATTACACTATTCAAAAGGCTACTCGATAATTAAAGGGTATAAAGGGAGAGCAAGAAAATGGGATGAGTGTAGAGAAAGCAGAAAATGGGACTGTGAAATCAGACCCCAAGAAGGGCCTAAACAAGAAGTGTTGTACGGCGTCCTTCTATGCTAAACATTCTATGTTTCTATTGCTTTTTGGTTCACCCAGTGACAGCATCCAGTGTTACCTCTTTAGTAAAATCCAATAGTTGTTCTGTGTTTACTCTTCCAACTAAGATTACACCAAGTAATTGTGATTCAAGAAAATATAGGAACATAATACAATGCTAAGAGCGAGCCAATGAGTCCTTCCTGCACCTGTTTGACATTCTGAGCTGGAATCCTTTCCTACTGCAAACCCACGTCCCTGCTAAATTAGGAAATCAAACCAATTCACTTTTAACTGCTTCAGCTGTGTGGGCCCGGTATCAGTTGGTAGCATAATTGTCTCACTAAAATATGTGAAATGGGAACCAGAAAAATTAAATCCATTTAAAATATTAATTAATATATATATATAAAGGTAAAGTTACTTCAAATGTGGCTCACCTCCACATGAGATGAGACGAGACATTTAAAATATTTTTGTTCTGCTTGCTTCATAGTCGCCAACAACAGCATGGTCGCAGTGAAACTGAGGAATACTCCTCTGAAAGTGAGAGCGAGAGTGAGGATGAGGAAGAGCTGCAGCTTATCCTAGAAGACCTTCAGCGTCAGAATGAAGAGTTGGAGGTAAATTACATCATTAGATTCATAATTGCTCTAACAGGAGCCACTTAATCTTCTGGACAACATAACTAATGACGAGTTACTATGGTTAAATTCTTGCAATTGGACAACTTCCATGCACTTTTTTTTCCAGTTAAGACCATTAGTGTTTCAAATATTCATAACACTGCTTTGTAGTGTTTTATATATTTTCCATTTCAGCAGCCATGAAGGGCACACTGGAGTGACATTAGCGAGTGGGTGTCTCTCAGAATGTGGCTGCTTCTGAACATTGCAGTCAGTGGCGTGTGTGTTCAGACTAATTGTGGCCTTTTAATTTTGTTACCACTGAATACTTCAGGCTTTAATATCCATTCCATTGTTTAACTGCTGAAAATGGTAGATGTACAGGATTCTCTAAATATGTAGTGAATTTATAACCATAATCTAGCACTTCCCAGATGTAAATTGGCAAATCTGGTAGCCAAATCTTCAGTGACAGCCGTGCTTTACCCACACAGGCTGTATATATTTTTTTGCAATTGGTTTCAAGTTATTTTTGCATAGTTACAATCTGTAATGCCAGAGAACCTTGCTTAAAAAGAAACTAAAAGGATTATGTTCTAAAATTATTAATTCCACCTGTAGTGGCTAATGCAGTTTAACGCTCGCTGTTTCTTCCTGTGTCAGGTGAAGAACAACCACCTGAATCAAGCAATCCATGACGAACGAGAGGCCATCATTGAGCTGCGAGTGCAGCTTCGACTGTTACAGGTGCAAAGACTGAAACAAGAGCAAGAGACTCAGGAAGATGCAGAAGAACTCGGAGAGAATGCCACTGGTGCTCAGCAGCACAGGGATGTTGTGGGCGATACAAGAATTGCACAGGAGCAGCCCAAATCTGTGAAGGAAACACTGAAACCCTCTCCAAGCAAAGATCGCAAGGAGACCTCGATCTGAAGAGCTCTGCGCGATTTGTTGCTTTGCAGCTGCACTTAACAAAACTCTGACCAGAAAGCTGTACAAGCCGTGAACTGTAACAATTGTTATAATCCTTTTCTACAGTTCATTTTTGGTGAATAAAAGTTACAATATCCCAAGTATAAAGTTAAAAGCCATGAGGTGAAATGGTGTTGGTAAGCACATAGAAGACAAATCTTTTGAGTTTTTTTAAAAATGGAAATATGGGTTTTTGTTTCGTTACAAAGGACTGTGAAAAGTCTCCAGGCCACTTTTTGTTTTGTAATTATGCATGTGGAAAGTACTTTATTTTAAATTGAATTTTCCCTATTAAAAAAAAAAAAAATCTATATTTCTAGCTGAGGATCAGTCAGTGCCAGGAATGTTCAGGGTAGAGGCCTTTAAGTAAACATTAATAATAAATACAGAAGAGTGATTAACGGACTCGTCACCCTGTGAGCAAAGTTGATAAATGTTGTGTGGTTGTCAGTAACCTGTCTCTTTCGTTGGCTTTTTTTATTTTATAAAACTGTCAGTATTTATCATTAATTAATTAAAATGGTTGGATATCTGCATAGATTTCACCGTAAGACCAACCTGAAAACTCCTGCTTTTGTACAGTTGTTTGCACTGATCCATAATTTAAAATAAAAATAACAAAATGCCCATATGCGCACATGCATGTGTTGAGAACATTCTGGCGCCACCTGAGGCTTTTGTGAAGCATATTTCAGCTCCAGAGTGCCGAGATTTTTTATTAACGCAAATAATCTCCGCTCAATCGTTCAAGTGCCATTATTTTGCAAATTATTGCCACTAATGACAGAGTGCCTGGTGCAAATGCCATGATAGTTTAACCTTTCATCGTTAATTAGCTAGTTATAGTCTATCTGCTGTTAGAACTCTGGGAATCTGCCTTCAAAAAATAGATTCTTTGTGTAATCAGTTCGTTACCTGCTGAATAAAAAGCCTTTTTACTTCATTTGTTCTCCATAGAATATGGGTACTGATCTGATGTCGGCAATATCCCCAGGGTCAGATTTTAACAGCACAAAGTGTCACCCTATTGGTTGACCCCTTGTCTTTCCTGTGTATTTAGTTTGTGAAAAGATGAAATAATTCTTCAGGATGTGGGTGTCACTGGAAAGGCTGGCACTTATTGTCCACCCCTAGTTGCCCTTGAGAAGGTGGTGGTGGTGGGCCTCCTTGACCCACTAACAGCACAACAGTAATGGTGGAGGTACTCCCACAATGATGTTAGGTAGGGAGCTCCAGGACTTTGACCCAGTGACGATGAAGGGATGGCAATAAATACCAGGTCTCAATGGTGGGTGACTGGAAGGGGAACTTGCAGGTCATGGTGTCGCATACACCTGCTGCCCCTGTCCTTCTAGGTGGTGGAAGTCACGGGTTTGGGAAGTGCTGCTGAAGAAGCCTTGGTGACTTTCTACGCTGTATCCTGTAGATAGTGCACACTGCCCAAACCGGTTCTCACCCAACGTGCAATTGCAGTGGGGGCTGTTAAGAGATCATTAAGAAGTACAAATCCTGACAGATTTCCACCTCTAATCCAAGGCACTGATACCAATTGTAACATTTTTTTCAGCACTGCCACTGAGATCAGCAAACTTGGCACAGATTGAACTGGAATCTTCCCTGGTCTGTACTGGTTCAACCTGCTGGGGTGCTGAGGGAGCCAAGCAGGTTTTAACCTAAAGACAATTTCAATAAGAAAAACATCCCAAGGCCCTTCACAGAGCTGTAATCAGAAAATAAAAGTGTTATTCGGAGAGATGGCCAAAACTTTAGTCAAGGATGGGTTTTAACGAGAGCCTTAAAGAAGACAACCGAGAGGTTTAGGGACGGAATGGCTGAAGGCAAGAATTAGAGAAACCGAGTGCTGGAGAAACAAAAATCATCCTCCTGTTTAAATCTTTTCATAGCCTTCTGGTTGTAGGGCTGGAAGACGCTACACGGAGAGGGGCAAGGCCAAGAAGGGATTTAAACATGAGGATGACCATTTTAAATCGGAGGGAGCAGGAGCCAATGTAGTTTAAGTGAGTACAGGAGTGATGGGTGAGCAGGACTTGCTGTGGTATAGGATACAGGCAGAGTTTTGGATGAGCTGACGTTTAGAGAGTGGGGGTTGGTAGGGTGGCCAGGAGATTTTTGGAATAGTTGAGTCTGGAGGTGACAAATGCATAGGCGAGTTTCAGTAGCAGACAAGCTCGGGCAAGGTGGAGGTGGGCAATGTTCGAGGTGGAAGCAGGCGGTTATGCGTTTGGAAAGATGCTGAGGTTGCAAAGTCTGGCTCAACCTGAAACTGGCCAGGGCGAGTAATTAAATTGGTGGCAAGTGTACGGAGTTTGGGGTGAGGGCCGAAGATGAGTCCTTCAGTCTTCCCAATGTTTAAATGGAGGAAATTGTAGCTCATCCAGGACTGGACAGAGGTCAAGAGAGGTGGTGGATAGAGCTGGCTGTTGTCGGTATACATGTGGAAGCTGACCCACATGTCTTTGGATGATGTCATCATGGGGCTGTATTTAAATGAGGCAGAGGGAGCGAGTATTGATCCTTGGGGGACTTGAGGTAACATTGCGGGAGCAAGACGCCACCGCTGGAGATGTTCCGGCTACAATTTGTTAGGCAAGAGTGAAACCAAGGGCGTTGGAGACTCAGAGTGGGAAACAGGAGAGGCGTTTGGAGGATGGTGTGGCTGGCCACATCAAAGCCTGCACAGTAGAGGAGGTAAAATGCATCACAGTCAGTCAGTGGATGTCATGAGTGTTAGGATACTTCGGTGCTGTAGCAGGGTCAGAAACCTGGAGACAATTGGATTACATCCCCTTTGACTGTTGACCCATATCCCTCGATATCCTTACCTAACAAAAGTCTGTTGATCTCGATCTTAAATTTGAATTGACCCTGCAGCCACAGCCTATTTGGGGGGTTGGGGAAGAGCACATTTCCATTGCCCTTCTTGACTTCACTCTGAACTTGCCTGCCTCTAATTTTAAGATTGTGCTCCCTTGTTCTGGATGCCACCAGAGGAAATTGTATCTACCCCATCTAATCCTTTTGTCATTTTAAATACCTCAATGACATCACCCTTTCCAACTTTCAATGCTTGTTTATTTCACCTGTTAAGCCCCAGTATCAGATTAGCTTGTGCTGCATCCCCTCCAGGGTCAGTACATCCTTTGTGAGATGCAGTGCCAAGAACAGAATGCAGTACTCCAGAAAGGGTCGGACCAAGGCGCCTCCACTTCCCAGTTTCTCACTATTAAGAAAATACTCCACTTTGTCTTTCTTGGATCCAAACTTTTCCCCCCTTGAACTCCATTTGCCACAGTTTTGTCCATTCCCTTAATCTGCCTGTGTCCTGCTGACTGTGCCTCTGGCTTAGTGTCATCTGCAAACTTGGATATACAACTCATCCTGAGTGCGGTTTCAACAGAATGCTGCGAGTTGGGTGAGTCAGTGTTAGGTGAGGAATGGAAGGAGGAGCTCCCTTGCTTCGCCTGTTTTTCCTAACCTTTCACCCTGTAGGAAGAGGCCAGTGTCGGGAGCAGCAGGAGAGTACAGTGAGTATTTAAACTCACTTTCGCGGGTTTTTTCAGAGGCTTGCCAATCTCGCAGACCGGTGGCGGTGTTCCAGAGCCACATCACGCTTCAAAGTGACGTGGGCAAGAGGAAGCAGCTGAGGGGGTGAGTACAGCCACGTGAGTATTTATACTATATAGTTTTACAGTTAAGGTTAATAGTTTATAAAGTTTAGAAGGTCTTAATTTTTGTAGTTAATAGTTTCTAAGGTCTCTTGCAGGGAGTGCTAGTAAACAAGGGCTCTTGAATATATCATTTAATTGTAGTGTAATTAGTGGTATTGATTTGATTTAATTTAAATTAATTAAAGGGTAAGTCATGGCAGCACAGCTTGACCCCGTGGCATGCTCCTTCTGCACAATGTGGGAAATCAGGGACACGGGACACTTCCTGTGTCCCTGACGACCATGTATGCAGGAAGTGTATCCAGCTGCAGCTACTTGCAGACTGCACTGCATTGTGGCACTGGAGCTGCAAATGGATACATACCGGAGCATTCGCGATGCTGAGGACGTCGTGGATAGCACGTTTGATCACTTGGTCACACCGCAGGTAAAGGCTGCACAGGCAGGAAGGGAATGGGTGACCGCCAGGCAGAGTAGTAAGCGGCCCCTGTGGCCATCCCCCTCTCAAACAGATATACCGCTTTGGATATTGTTGAGGGAGATGACTTATCGGGGGAAGGCAGCAGCAGCCAACTTCCTGGCACCATGGGTGGTTCTGCTGCACAGGACGGGAGAGCTATAGTGATAGGGGATTCTATTGTAAGGGGAATAGATAGGTGTTTCTGCGGCTGCAAACGAGACTCCAGGATGGTATGTTGCCTCCCAGGGTCAAGGATGTCTGAGAGGCTGGAGGGTGAACAGCCAGTTGTCGTGAGGTACCAACGATGTAGGTTAAAAACTAGGATGAGGTCCTAAAAGCTGAATATAGGGAGTCGGGAGGTAAATTTAAAAAAATAGGACCTCAAAAAGGTAGTAATTTCAGGATTGCTACCAGTACCACGTGCTAGTCAGAGTAGAAATAGACGAATATTTCAGATGAATACGTGGCTAGAGGAATGGTGCAAGGGGGAGGGATTCAAATTCCTGGAACATTGGAACCAGTTCTGGGGGAGGTGGGACCAGTACAAACTGGATGGTTTGCACCTGGGAAGGACCGGGACCGATGTCCTAAGGGGAGTGTTTGCTAGTGCTGTTGGGGAGGGTTTAAACTAAAATGTCAGGGGGTTGGGAACCTGTGCAGGGAGACAGGAAAGGGAAGCAAAGATAGAAACAAAAGACAGGAAGGAGAAAAGCAAGAGTGGCAGAGAAATCAAGGGTGTAAATCAAACATGGCCACAGTAAATAATAATTCTAAGAGTTAAAAAAAAAGTCTGAAGGCTTTGTGTCTTAATGCAGGTGCAGCAGACGGTTAAGGTGGCAAATGGTATGTTGGCCTTCATAGCGAGAGGATTTGAGTAAAGGAGCAAGGATGTCTTGCTGCAGTTGTACAGGGCCTGGGTGAGACCACACCTTGAGTATTGTGTGCAGTTTTAGTTACCTTATCTGAGGAAGGATGTTCTTGCCATGGAGGGAGTGCAGCAAAGATTCACCAGACTGATACCTGGGATGGCAGGAATGACAAGAGGAGAGATTGGGTCAATTGGGCTTATATTCGCTGGAGTTTAGAAGAATGAGGGGATCTCATTGAAACTTATAAAATTCTAACAAGACTAGACAGACTAGATGCAGGAAGGATGTTCCTGATGGCGGGAGCGTCCAGAACCAGGGGTCACAGTCTAAGGATAAGGGGTAAGCCATTTAGGACTGAGATGAGGAGGAATTTCTTCATGCAGAGAGTGGTGAACCTGTGGAATTCTCTACCACAGAAGGCAGTAGAGGCCAATACATTAAATATATTCAAGAAGGAGTTAAGATATATTTCTTAAGGCTAAAGGGCTATGGGCAGAAAGCAGGGACAAGGTACTGAATTTGGATGATCAGCCATGATCTCATTAAATGGCAGAGCAGGCTTGAGGGGCCGAATGGCCTACTCCTATCTTCTATGTTTTAGCCAAGAATGCGATCAAGGAACCAGGAGGGCACGAAAAGAGATAGGAGAGAAACTAGAGACTGACATGGGTTCAGAGCTTGGGCAGGGAGAGCCTGAAAGGACATTTGGCTTGGTGGGCAATGAAGAGGGAACGGTAGCGTAGTGGTAATGTCACTGGGCTAATGATCCAGAGACGAGAGTTCACATCCCACCATGGCAGCTGAGGAATTTAAATTCAGTTAGATAAATCTGGAATAAAAAGCTAGTATTAGTTTCACGGTTACCATTACTATCAGATTGTCGTAAAAACCCATCTGGTGTCCTTTAGGGAAGGATATCGTCCTTACCTGGTCTGGCCTATGTGACTCCAGACCCACAACAATGTGGTTGACTTTTAACTGCCCTCTGAAATGGCCTAGTAAGCCACTTGTTTCGTAGCAATTAGTTACAACCAATAAGAATGAAACCGGACAGACCACTCCGCCCCAGCTACGGACACTGCAACGGCACACCCAGTCCAGTTGACCCTGCAAAGTCCTCCTCACCAACATCTGAGGACTTGTGCCAGAATTGGGAGAGCTGTCCCACAGCCTAGTCAAGCAACAGCCTGACATAGTCATACTCACAGAATCATACCTTTCAGCCAATGTCCCAAACTCCTCTTCCACCATCCCTGGGGTATGTCCTGTCCCACAGGCAGGATAGATCTACTAGGGGTGGTGGCACAGTGGTATACAGTGGGGAAGGAGCGGCCCTGGGAGTACTCAACATTGACTCCGGACCCCATGAAGTCTCATGGCTTCAGGTCAAGCATAGGCAAGGAAACCTCCTGCTGATTACCACCTACCGCCCTCCCTTAGCTGATGAATCAGTACTCCACCATGTCGAACACCACTTGGAAGAAGCACTGAGAATAGCAAGGGCACAAAATGTACTCTGGGTGGGGGACTTCAATGTCCATCACCAAGAGTGGCTTGGTAGCACCACTAGTGACCAAGCTGGCTGAGTTCTGAAAGACATAACTGCCCGTCTGGGCCTGCGACAGGTGGGGAGTGAACCAACACTAGGGGAAAAATCTACTGGATGTGACAGGACTCCATGGTGTTGCGTGGCACTACCAGCGTGCTAAATGGGATGGATTCAGATTAGATCTAGCAGCTCAAAACTGGGCATCTGTGAGGCACTGTGGGCCATCAGCAGCAGCAGAATTGTATTCCAAAACAATCTGTAACCTAATGGTCCTGCATATCCCTCACTCTACCATTACCACTAAGCCAGGGGACCAACCCTAGTTCAACAAGGAGTGTAGAAGAGCATGTCTGGAGCAGCACCAGGCGTACCTAAAAAGGTGCCAACCTGGGGAAGCTGCAACACAAGACTACATGCATGCTAAAAAGTGAAAGCACCATGCTATAGCCAGGGCTAAGCGATCCCACCATCAACCGTTCAGATCAAAGTTCTGCCACATCCAGTCATGAATGGTGGTGGACCATTAAACAACTAGCAGGGGGAGGACTCCAATAACATCCCCATCCTCAATGATGGTGGAGCCCAGCACATCAGTGCAAAAGGCAAGGCTGAAGCGTTTGCAACCATCTTCAGCCAGAAGGGCAGAGTGGATGATCCATATCGGCCTCCTGCTGAGGTCCCCACCCTCACAGAAGCCAGTCTTCAGCCAATTCGATTCACTCCACGTGATATCAAGAAACAGCTGAGCGCACTGGATACAGCAAAGGCTATGGGCCCCGACAACATCCCAGCTATCGTGCTGAAGACTTGTGCTCCAGAACTGGCCAAGCTGTTTCAGTACAGTGACAACACTGGCATCTATCCGACAACGTGGAAAACTACCCAGGCATGTCCTGTCCACAAAAACCAGGACAAATCCAACCTGGCCAATTACCACCCCATCAGTCTACTCTCAATTTGCTGATTGATGGAAGGTGTTATCAACAGTGCTATGAAGTGGCACTTACCAATAACCTGCTCACCGCTGCCCAGTTTGGGTTCCGCCAAGACCACTCGGCTCCCGACCTCATTACAGCCTTGGTCCAAACATGGACAAAGGAGCTGAATTCCAGAGGTGAGGCGAGTGTGACTGCCCTTGGCATCAAGGCAGCATTTGACCGAGTCTGGCATCAAGGAGCCCTAGTAAAACTGAAGTCAATGGGAAAAAGGCTCCACGGGCTGGAGTCATACCTAACCCAAAGGAAGGTGGTTGAAGGTCAATCATCACAGCCCCAAGACATCGCTGCAGGAGTTCCTCAGGGCAGTGTCCTAGACCCAACCATCTTCAGCTGCTTCATCAAAGACCTTCCCTCCAACATAAGGTCAGAAATGGGGATGTTCGCTGATGACTACAACGCCTCAGATAATGAAGCAGTCCATGCCGCATGCACCAAGACCTGGATGACATTCAGGCTTCGGCTGATAAGTGGCAGGTAACATTTGCGACACAGAAGTGCCCGGCAATGACCATCTCCAACAAGCGAGAGTCTAACCACCTCCCCTAGATAATTCAATGGCATTACTATCACCGAATCCCCCACTATCAACATCCCGGGGGAGGGGGGGGTCACCATTAAACAGAAACTTAACTGGACCAGCCACATAAATACTGTGGCAACAAGAGCAGGTCAGAGGCTAGGTATTCTGCGGCGAGTGTCTCACCTCCCGACTCCCCAAAGCCTTTCCACCATCTACAAGGCACAAGTAAGGAGTGTGATGGAATACTCTCCACTTGCCTGGATGAGTGCAACTCCAACAACACTCAAGAAGCTCGAGACCATCCAGGACAAAGCAGCCCGCTTGATTGGCACCCCATCCACCACCTTCAACATTCACTCCCTCCACCACCAGCGTACCGTGGCTGCAGTGTACCATCGACAAGATGCACTGCAGCAACTCGCCAAGGCTTCTTCGGCAGCACCTCCCAAACGCGTGACCTCTTCCACCTAGAAGGACAAAGGCAGCAGGCGCATGGGGAACACCACCACCTCCAAGTTTCACACCATCCTGACTTAGAAGTATATCGCCAATCCTTCATAGTCACTGGGTCAAAATCCTGGAACTCCCTCCCTAACAGCACAGTGGGAGTACCTTCACCACACAGACTGCAGCAGTTCAAGGCGGCAGCACACCACCACCTTCTCCAAAGCAACTAGGGATGGGCAATAAATGCTGGCCTTGCCAGCGACACCCAGATCCCATAAAACGAATAATTAAAAAAGGGGGAAAACAGCAGGAGCTGTTAAATGGATGGTCTCAATCTTAATGACAAAGGCGTGCATGAGCTCCTTGCATTTGTTAGAGGTGAGGGTGGAAAGCCAAGTGGTCTAAGGAGATGATGTTTTCTCTCCCCCATGATCCTGGAGGAATGGGCAGCTTTGGCAAAGAGAGAGGTCCAGCCAGATCTGATGATGGATGGCTAAAGCAAATTTGTTCCCAATACCCTTTGGACTTGAGGGAGCTGGGGGGGGGGGGGGGGGGGGAGGGCAGGCAATGTAAGCGTGATCGACCAGACAGGAGAGAGTAAAGGTTTTACTGGGTAAAAGAGCATCAAAGGGGAAGGAGCAGTGGTGAGATCGAGGTGTGAGCTGGTGTTAAGGGTCACAGCGCCACCTGCTGCTCAGTAAACTGACATTTACCATGGACCAACTAAATAAAATCAGTGAGTCAGGTGGTTTTGAGATCCTTCTGCTAGGACATACTTTGGGCAGTTGGTGGAAACTATTATCAGGTTAGAAGGCTTTAATAAGCAGCAAGGTGGCCCTAGCTGTGAATCAAGTTTCACTCAAATGAATGATGTCATAACAATCTTCCAGAATAAAGTTGTGGAATGGCAAGGGCCTTGTTTGTGAGCAAACTGATATTCTGAGGGAAATGTTGAGGGGGTGGTGATTGCTGATCTGGCAGAGGCTTAGCGGGTATGAGTGGGTGGGGTGAATGGGATAGGAAGAAAGTTGGTAAGGTAAGCCTCCAGTACATGCACAGGAAGGCTGGTAAGATGAGGCAGTTGGGATTGCTGCTCAAAGGAATCGCCTTGTTGGGAGCGGAGGATAATGCCAAAAGAGGCACAGAGAGTCGCAGTGGGCTCAAGCCTGGGACAGTAGTAGAGAAGTAGTGATGGGTTGGGAAGGGGATTGGGGGTAAAGTGCAAGAGGGGAAAAAATTCAGATAGAAGTAACGGGCTTAGGGTGCAGAGCAGCAAATTCGGAAAGACATGTCTTGGTCAAAGAGCGATGACAGGGAGGAGAGGAGACAAGATGAGAGAGTCAAGTTGAAGTCCGAGGTTCAGTGGTGGAATGAAGTTGACTTCAAGCAGCAATGTAAAATTTAAGGCACTGGAAGGGATTCAAGAAAGGAATGCGTTAAGTTTCTCTGAAATCTTCATTCCATCCATAGCCCTTGCAAGCTGTAAAGTAAAATAAAATATATAAGTAGGTCTTTAGAACACAAGATGAAGAAAGCAACCTTCGGCAGGCTTAACATTATATGCAGACGGTTGTATAGCAACCCAAACATGCTATTTTCCTATATTTATGTGGAGAAGTACAGCCTCTCTCCATGTAGGCCTACTTCTACATCTGAAACCCAATGCATGCACAGATGACCGATACTGAACACTGCACAGGTGACAGAACATCACAATGTCAATAACAGCTGTTTATAATGTCTTGCGCTTCATGTCAAGGCCAGAACAATGGCGACAGACTCAGCATATTTAAAAAGGTCTCGGCCTAGAAATTGGATTTCACTGCACTAATTTTACAGGCATAAAATGGGAACCAAAGGGCCCAATATGGCAGGGGTGTGTGCGCGCACTCATTCGGTGCTGGAATTACACCGCTTACCCTATTGAGCTGAGGCACCCAGGGCGCTTGCCTGAAATTGGAGTTAGGCTCCTAATTTGCACATGCATTGGGCCTAACTCCAATTTCAGGCCTCTGAGAAATTGGCTTGCGACTGATCGTAACATGCACCTTGCGTGGAAGCCAGTTCTTTTATTTACTTCAATGTTCCACGTCTCCCACCTTGGCTAATCTTTGGGCTTCAGGGCAGCAGCCAGGAGGCCCTGATGCTGGTTGCTGGAAACTTTCCTACCCCTTTGCTAATATTAGGCCTCTGCAGGGCATGGGCCCTCAATGGAATCCCTTAGGCCATATTAAAAAAGGTCCAGAGCTAGAAATAACAGCACCGCTGGGCTTGAAGAGATGTAGCACACTTTGGGAGCACTGCTGCTTTCCAGCACTGGGTCAGAAGGAACCAGGGAAATTGGGCAAGTTCACCATTAGTGCTGCACTTCAAAGTCAGACATTTACCTTTAATAACAAAGCCAGGCCAAGGATACTCCAAAGTAGAAACAAGCCCAGATTCCAGGACCTGATGGCATTGGAGACCCATAAAAATATACCTCTAGAATTGCATCACTGGGATAAGGAAACCAGTTTTAGTTATGTTGTTTTCTGTGGGTCATTATATAAAAATGGGAGAGCAGTGCATGGAGGTTGCTCCCCAGAAAAGGTGCATTTTTACTTGGAACACTGCATCATCCTAAGTGGGTGCAAACTGACAGCTTATTGTATACTTTCTCTGTATTTACATAGAAACATAGAAGATAGGAGTAGGCCACTCGGCCCTTCGAGCCTGCTCCGCCATTCAATGAGATCATGGCTGATCATCCAAATTCAGTACCCTGTCCCTGCCTTCTCCCCATATCCCTTGATCCCTTTAGCCTTAAGAAATATATCCAACTCTTTCTTGAATATACTTAATGAACTGGCCTCCACCACCCTATGTGGCTGAGAATTCCACAGGTTCTCTTCTCTGGGTGAAGAAATTCCTCCTCATTTCAGTCCTAAATGGCTTACCCCTTATCCTTAGACTATGACCCCTGGTTCTGGACTCCCCGGCCATCAGAAACATCCTTCCTGCATCTAGTCTGTCCAGGCCCGACAGAATTTTATAGGTTTCGATGAGATCCCCTCTCAATCTTCTAAACTCCAGTGAGTATAAGCCCAATCGACACAATCTCTCCTCATACGTCATTCCTGCCATCCCAGGTATCAGCCTGGTGAATCTTCGCTGCACTCCTTCCATGGCAAGTACGTCCTTCCTCAGGTAAGGCGACCAAAACTGCACACAATACTCAAGGTGTGGTCTCACCAAGGCTCTGTACAACTGCAGCAAGACATCCTTGTTCTTGTACTCGAACCCTCTTGCTACCATTTGCCTTCTTAACCGCCTGCTGCACCTGCATGCTTACCTTCAGCGACTGGTGTACAAGAACACCAAGGTCTCTTTGCACTTCCCCTTCTCCCAATCTATTGCCATTCAAATAATAATCTGCCTTCCTGTTTTTGCCACCAAAGTGGATAACCTCACATTTATCCACATTATAGTGCATTTGCCATGTTTCTGCCCAATCACCCAACCTGTCCAAATCGTACTGGAGTTTCACGACATCCTCCTCACAGCATACCCTCCCACCCAGCTTTGTGTCGTCTGCAAATTTGGAGATATTACATCCAATTCCCTCGTCCAGATCATTAATATATAGTGAACAGCTGGGGTCCTAGGACCGATCCTTGCAGTACCCCACTAGTCACTGCCTGCCACTTGGAAAACGACCAGTTTATTCCAACTCTTTGCTTTCTGTCCGCCAACCAGTTCTCTATCCAAGTCAATACCTTGCCCCCAATCCCATGTGCCTTAATTTTGCACGCTAATCTCTTATGCGGGACCTTATCGAAAGCCTTCTGAAAGTCCAAATACACCACATCCACTGGTTCTCCCTTATCTATTCTACCAGTTACATCCTCAAAAAATTCCAGTAGATTAGTCAAGCACGATTTACCTTTTGTAAATCCATGTTGACTTTGTCCGATCCAGTCACTGCTTTCCAAGTGCTCTGCTATTACATCTTTTATAATGGACTCTAGCATTTTCCCCCACTACCGATGTCAAGCTTACCGGTCTATAATTCCCCGCCTTTTCTCTACCACCTTTTTTGAATAGTGGGGTAACATTAGCTACCCGCCAATCCATGGGTACCATTCCAGAGTCTATCGAGTTCTGGAAGATGACCAGCAATGCATCTACTATTTCTAGGGCCACTTCCTTAAGTACCCTGGGATGTAGATTATCAGGCCCTGGGGATTTATCAGCCTAACACCATTTCCCTACAAATACTGATTTCTTTCAGTTCCACCCTTTCATTAGACCCTATGTTCCCCGGCATCTCTGGGAGGTTATTTGTGTCCTCCTTTGTGAAGACAGAACCAAAATATGTATTTAGTTGGGCTGCCATTTCTTTGTTCCCCATTATAAATTCCCCTGATTCTGACTGTAAGGGACCTACGCTTGGCTTCACCAATCTTTTTCTCTTCACATATCTATAAAAGTTTTTACAGTCAGTTTTTATGTTCTCTGCAAGCTTACTCTCATATTCTATTTTCCCTTTCTTAATCAATCCCTTTGTCCTCCTTTGTTGAATCCTAAACTGCTCCCAATCCTCAGGATTATTGCTTTTTCTGGCCAATTTATATGCCCTCTCCTTGGATCTTATGCTATCCCTAATTTCCCTTGTTAGCCATGGTTGGGTCACCTTTTTTGTTTTATTTTTATGCCAAACTGGGATGACCTAAAGACAGAACCACTGGAATAGATTCAGAGGATAACAGATGTTAAAGATACCGCAATAAGACAACACAAGGGATCTGGATCTATTGTCATTACCAAAAATTTAGCTTCTCATGAATTTAAAGAGAGCATAAGCTCAGAAAGCCACAAGGTAAATTAAATAAGTAACTTACTGCTTCGAGCGGCTGACTTATGAAACACTGCCACCTAGTGCAGTAAACACACACTTGGTTGAAGAATTTAAAAGACAATCACATTTACTGATCGAGTGAACAATGGTCTGTTTTAGGAAACATGTCCGAGATGAAAGTATGTTGGACTAATCTAGTTGGAAGTTGTTGAGGTCACTGGATGTTGCCTATAATGGACTTTCAGAAGGCATTTGGTAATGTTCCACACAAGAGTTTGTGAAAATAAGAGTCTGTGGAATTGGAGGTAAGCTTGTAACATGGGTTGGCAATTGATTGGGAGGTAGGAGACAAGGAGTAGAGATAAATGGCACACACTCTGTTTGGCAGGATGTGGCCTGGTATTCTCCAGGTATCTGTACTGGGGCCTCAGCAAATCAGGAAGTTACAAATGGACAAAAAGATTAAGAATGGGCAAAACAATGGCAGATGGAGTTCAACGTCGAGAAGTCAGAGGCCATCTACTCTGGATCCAAGAAAGACAAATTGGAATATTTTCTTAATGGAAAGAGACAAGGAACTGTGGAGCAAAAAAGTGATTTGGGCATCATATAGAAATCTTTATAAAGTTAGTGCACGGGTACAAAATATAATCAAAAAGGCTAATTGAACGTTAGCCCTCATCTCAAGGGGGCTGGAATACGGTGGGGGGAATTACACTTCATTTGTAGATTCCATCTCGAGTACTGCGTTCAGTTTTTGTCATCGCACCTTAGGAAAGGTATATTGGCCTTGGATGGGTACAGCGCAGACCCACCAGAATGATACCAAGACTAAAGGGGTTAAATTGAGGACAGGCTGCATAATTTGGCATGCATTCCTTTGAGTTTAAAAGATTGAGGGGTGGTCTAATTGAGGTGTTTAAAATGCTAAAGAGATTCGATAAGAGTAGATACAGAGAAACGATTTCCTCGGTTGGGAGAATCCAGTAGAAGGGGCACAATTTTAAAATTCGAGCTAGGCCATTTATTAGGAGTGAAATCAGGAAGCACTTGTTCACAAAAAGGGTAGCGGATTTCTGGAACTCTTCCCCAAAACATTGTGAATTCAGGGTCAATTGAAATTTTGAAGATAGATTTTTGTTAGAAAAAATATCAAGGGATATGGATCAAAGGTGGGTAAATGGAGTGAGGTACAGATCACCCATAATTTAATTAAATGGCAGAGGCTGAATGGCCTACTTCTGTTCCGATGGAACGTGCAGAAGAAATCAACGGTTTAAACATTCCCCATGGGCTCTTCTGGCTTTCATAAGTAGCCTTTTTCTCTGCATCATAGATTATGTAAAATCTTTAAAACAAAATTATATTTTGCTCCAAAACAACAAAGGTTTCCATTATTACATGGGGTAGGATAAATTATTGAAGGAGCGCAAGATACATCAATGAGAACACAGCAGAAAAAGAGAGATTAATTTTCAGTTGCTCCAGCAAAAAGCCAGCACAGACAACAGGATCAAGGCCACTTTGTATTGTACACTTCTATGGTTAAAAGATTACCTCGATACCAGAAACGGTACATAAGTGGATGCACCTCAAGTTTTTATTTTTACATTTTGCAGGAGCTCATTGATTACTGGTACAATCTGAGGGGCGATATCAAACCACAAACTATTGCTTTGGCACCTTTTTTTTTTGTTTGGAGTGTGGTGGTGGTTAGATTTTCATCCACATCAAATTGAGTCACATCAGGGCTTAACAATAGACCTTCTACTTGTTACATTCAGTGGTATCACCAGTACACCTGGCTTAGCGACAGTGCAGGTTACATGCCCAACACACCTTAAACCCAACCTCAGATGAATCAGTATTATGTGGATGATACCCCACCCTAACTTGAATCCACTAATTCCACTAATGCTCAAACTCAGCACTAGTTTCACAATCAGGAGCTCGAGCCTCGACAGTGACCACTGACCAACATGCACTAAATTTGAGTTGCCAGATAGGTACTAAAATCCCAGATGGTTTGCTTGCGTTCATCTCTGTATGGAGACGATTCAAAATAACATACTTGAAATAAAACTTGAATAGCAGGAAGCTCTATACAGGAAGAAATATAGTTGCATATTTATTTTTATTTGGACAAGTACTGGACAACTTGTATCACAACTGCTTTTTATGACATGATCAACAACGGGCACTCAGAGTGCTCACAGATATGTACATATAAAAAAGGTGCAGCATTCAGCCGATCATGATAAAAAGTTAAAATACCTGAATTTTCAGACTTAAAGCTAGTGTGCTAATCCAATTCAAACTTACTCCGCAGGACATGACCAGCATGAAACAGACAGCGCAGAATTCTGCATAACAAACACAGAAATGTGCTGTACTTTAAAATCATTTGACTACTTTGTAGTGTTAGTGCTGAGCCTGAGCCCTCGAGAGTTCCCACTGCACACATTTAAACTCACACAGAAATCCGACTATTTTTCTGCACTTTGCAGCGTTTAATATTACCTGCCATAGGCAACACCTCCTCATTTTCTGAAAAAAGTCCAAAGTCCACATATGCAATGGATCATCTCATTTTATCTTGGTGGTGGAAAGGGGGAGTGGGAGGTGGGGGAGAAAGCAAGTCAACTAGTCTAAGTAAGATTGTTAATGGTGTGGAGTTAACCAGGGAAACACTCCCTACTCTGCCATACATACAAAACTATCGCCTGGAATGAGATCTGTTTGTCCGAGACAGTAAGGAGACTTCATTAACTAAAATGCGGCAAGACCCATAAACAGAAAATAAGCAGCATAATCAACATGAGGTTAAAGAAAAAGAGAGACTGGGTAGGCTAGGTAGGAGATTTATAGGTGGAGGTTGAACTTCTTTCAAAGAATAAGGGAGACCAGAGGTAATCCATCATTTGTCTTTATATATTCAACCTCCACAAACAGAAATACACCACTAGTGCTAGTACTGACAGTGGGACTCTGAAGACTTACAACTGTAGGCCGATCTGGAGCACAGCAATGCCAGATCACTTACCATATTACACTTTCAGGTCATAACAGTAATGCTTTGGGGGGGGGGGGGGGGGGGGGGGTAAACATGTTAATTCTTCAGGTAGACAGTAGAGAACCTGCCCTATGATAGCTCATGAGATGGCCACTGTACAAGTAGAATTCAGCTCCCACTTCACCAAGGAGTAGTTCAAAATGACAAAACCCACTGCATAATTTGCCACACTCTCTTCAGAAACTTGTTTAACCAATAGTCTAATTTCCTGGACTGACAAGAATCTATCGGCCCATCTACAGCTTGTAGTCAGGATAACCTTTCAATGAATATGGTGGTTTCATTATGTTGAATTTAGAACAGGCCTGAATCTGTGAAAAGACATACATGCAATGATGGAAGACAGGTGCCACGCATGCTAGTTACTGGAAGCCATCCATGATATTCATTGCAGGCTTTAAAACCGAACCGACAATGACCAGAGGTCAAAGAACTAAGTCAACTGAGACAGACCTTGGTAGGCTGCCACTAAGGCACAAAGACCATCAGCTTGAACACAATGGTGGGAGTGTGAACTCAGAAGAACAAGGCCTTATAAATGGTAGAAAGTCAGGTGATCAAAATGGCCTCACATGACAAAGATCTTTGAAGGCCAGCTGTCCTATGCTAATTATCCAGCCTCTTTCCCCACCCCCCCATCCCAAGCAATATGGTGGATAAACCAGTTTATGTAGAGCGAGTGAATTATCTTGTTTGATTTACAAGGGGAGTCAGATTTTTATGTAAATTTAGATAGGTCTAACACCGGATTTTCACACCAAACAGTGCAAAATTCCATACATCTGAATTTAATCAGATCCATCTCAGTCTGAGGTATGAAATCTAGATCAATTTGGCAGGGCGCGCACAACTATAAAAAACAGCTACCACTACCCCTTACACAGCAGATTATCGCCTCTGAGCAGTTATGAGGAATTTGTAAAAAGAAAAAGACTGAAAAGCACGAGCATTTCGTATGTATGCGTGTTTTTCTTTTTTTTCCCCCTTTACCTTCCATATTTCTTGTCAATTCCTGTGCAACAGCCAAGGTAGGTAGAACAAAACCCACAGGAAGGGATGAATGAGTTGGGTAAACAAGGGAGTCAAAGCGGGACAGTGGCAGCCATTTTGCATACCCGCAAGACTGAAATTTGCTGTAGTATGAATGGGGTAGCTTCAATGATCCAAAGCAACTCCACTGTCCATGTTCAAACTAAATGAGGTATAACTAATCCATTTAGGTAAAACTCCTTTACATAACTAGCACAGTTGAAAAAGAACTTTTCTGAATCAGTACATGAAACTTCTTGTACAGCATTAAGATAAATACACGTTAACTTTACTAGTTCTTATTCTTTGCAAATGCAGTTAATTGTTGCTTATAGACAAGAATTGTCGGTAACATTCTTTTTAACTTTTTCTGGAAGGAATGATTAGGTTCGAAATGGATAATCCCTCCTCCATTAAGAAGGCTCCAGGTGTTCAAGTTTGTTAGTTTTAGAATACAGGAGTTTAAGGCTTCGGTGGTAAGATCCTCTGAGAAATTTTAAGTGGTCAAAATACAAAAAACAAGAGTCACGGCCACACGACTAGTAATGGTCTAACTGAATCTCAGTGTAATCAAGGGCCACTCGGCAGGTCACCACATTCGCAAAACCCCATCGTTCAGTCTACAGAACAGATATCTCGCCGTATTCTGGAGCACTCACCCAGTACATTCCAGCTGACACACATTTAAAGCACTCAGTGACTTAAAGTTTGATCAGTCCAATGGTGCGAAGAACGTCAGCCCATTTCAATAAGTGGAAGAAGCCGTGCTCATGGCATCGTCACCGAGCTTTGTGCTACTGGGGTATATGCTGGCAAAGTATCGGACATCCCGGTCTTGATCAGCCTGCAGTGCCAGAGTGATTTGCTCTATGGCTTCCTGGTGAGAGCTGCCCGAGTTCACAAAGTATTCTGCAAGAAAATAAAGGAGATAAACTGCTCGTTTGGTAGGATAACACTCACTGTTCTCGCCTCTTAATGTTTTTTTCTCCCCATCCCCAAATCACCATTTCTCAGCCAAGGCCTGCAAACTGACGAATGAAAAACATGCACTGTGCATACCAACATGCTGGACCAACACACCGGCCTTTGGAAAAGCAGTTTTTAATAAGAGTATCTCCGTTTAAAATTTAGGAGAACACCAAATGTTTACAAAAAAGGTCTATTCGTAGTTGTCCCTTGTTGCTGTGGATGAAACAGGCATCAATATGTAGTACTGGCAATCTATCTTGCTTTCCTTGCAAGCAGAATATAAGGAGCTAGGAAATAAATTAAAAAGCAGGACCTCAAAAAGGTAGTAATCTCAAGATTACTCCCAGTGCTACGTGTTAGCGAGAGCAGAAATAGAAGAATAGACCAGATGAATGCGTGGCTGGAGAGATGGTGTAGGAGGGAGGGATTTAAATTCCTGAGGCATTGGGACCGATTCTGGGGAAGGTGGGACCTGTACAAGCTGGACGGGTTACACCTCGGCAGAACCGGGACCAATATCCTCACAGGGGGGTTTGCTAGTGCTGTTGGGAAGGATTTAAACTAGTTTGTCAGGGGGCTGGAAACCTAAGTGTGGGCCCAGAATGGAGAGAAACAAAGCTGGAAGTGCAAGTTAGAAAAGTAGTCAGCAAAACTAGTAGGGAGCAGAAACAAAGGCCAACAGTAAAGAGGGTCAAAGTGCAGAAAAATATTAAACAGGCAAAGTTGAAGGCACTTTATCTAAATAGACGTAGCATTCGCAACAAGGTGGATGAATTAATGGCACTAATAGAAATAAATGGGTCTGACGTAATTGCCATTACAGAGACATGGTTGCAGGGTAACCAAAGCTGGGAACTGAATGTTCCAGGGTACTCAACATTTAGGAAGGACAGACAATAAGGAAAAGGAAAAAGAGGTGGCGTAGCGCTGTTAATAAGGGAGGAGATCGGTACTGTAGAGATAAAACATCTTGGCTTGGCAGATCGTGATGTAGAACTGGAATCAGTTTGGGTGGAGCCAAGAAACAGCAAAGGGCGGAAAACATTGGTGGGAGTTGTGTATAGGCCACCAAACAGTAGTGGTAATGTAGGGCACAGCATCAATCAAGAGATTAGAAGTGCATGTAACAAGGGCAATACAGTAATCATGGGGAACTTTAATCTACATATTGACTGGGCAAATCAAATTACCACTAAGGGTGTGGGGGGACGAATTCTTGGAATGCATGCGAGATGGTCTCCTGGATCAGTATGTGGAGGAACCAACCAGGGAACAGGCGATTCTGGATCTGGTATTGTGTAATGAGAAAGGGCTAATCAATAATCTTGTGGTAAAGGGGCCTTTAGGGACAAGTGACCATAACATGATTGAATTTTACATAAAGTTCGAGAGTGATGTAGTCCAATCTGAAACTAAGGTCTTCAATCTAAACAGAGGAAACTACAAGGGTATGAGGGACAAGTTGGCCATGGTAGATTGGGAGACTACACTAAAAAGGTATGAAGGTGGACATACAATGGCTAACATTCAAGGAAATAATGCATAATTTGCAACAAACATATATTCCTCTAGGGCATAAAAACCCAAAAGGAAAAAAGTGATCCAACCATGGCTAACAAAAGAAATTAAAACTAGTATTAAGTCAAAGGAGGAAGCTTATAAAGTTGCCAGAAAAAGTAGTTAGCCTGAGGATTGGATCTTTTTAGAAATCAGCAAAGGGGGACCAAGAAATTGATAAAGAAAGGGAAAATGTAATATGAGCACAAACTAGCGAAAAATATAAAAACGGATTGCAAAAACCCTTTATAGGTATGTGAAAAGGAAAAGACTGGCGAAGGTAAATGTAGGTCCTTTACAGTCAGAGACGGGAGAATTTATAATGGGGAATGAGGAAATGGAAGAGAAATTAAATAAATACTTTGTTTCTGACTTCACGGAGGAGACACAAAAAATTTCCCAGAAATACGAGAAAACCAAGGGTGTGGTGAAAATGAGGAACTTAAAGAAATTATTAGTAAAAAAACACAGGAAACTTTGGTTTATCCGGAGGTTAACTGTCCGGAATGCTCGATCCACCGGCAAAAATCAGGAGCCGTTTCGTTAGGTTTTTTTTCTTTTCGTTGCTTTTTTTCCCCCCCCACCAAGTCAGGCTCTGCAAGGTCTCGCTGAAGCTGTTGCTAAGCTACAGAGACGCTTGCAAGGTGCGGCCGACTGTTTAGAAGGCAACAGGGTTTGTTGCCAGATATGGAGCTCAAAGCTCCGTATGTTTCAACATTAGCGCTGGTTTGTCCGGCAGTTTTGATGGGACGGCACCAGCTCGGTCCCGTCGGTGCCGGATAGCACAAAGTTTCCTGTACTAGCAAAATTAATGGGACTAAAAGTCAATAAATCCCAAGGACCGGATGACCTACATCCTAGGGTTTTGAAAGAGGTGGCCATTGGGATAGTGGACGCATTGGTTGTCATCTTCCAAAATTCTATAGATTCTGGAACGATTCTGCAGATTGGAGGATAGCAAATGTAACCCCGCTATTTAAGAAAGGAGAGAGAGAAAACGGGGAACTACAGACCTGTTAGCCTCACATCAGTAGTTGGGAAAATGCTGGAATCTATTAAAAAGGATGCAATAACTGGGCACTGAGAAACTAATTGTAAGATTGGGTAGAGTCAACATGGATTTATGGAAGGGAAGTCCTGTTTGACAAACCTACTGGAGTTCTTTGAGGATGTAACTAGTGGAGTAGGCAAAGGGGTACTGGTAGATGTGGTGTATTTGGATTTTCAGAAGGCCTTTGATAAGGTCCCACACAAGAGGTTGGTGAACAAAATTAGGGCACATGGAATTGGGGGTAATATGCTAGCATGGATTGAGATTTGCTTAACAGACAGAAAACAAAGAGTAGGGATAAACGGGTCTTTTTCAGGATGGCAGGCTGTGACTAGTGTGGTACCACAAGGATCGGTACTTGGGCCCCAGCTATTCACAATCTACATCAATGATTTGAATGAGGGGACTAAATGTAACATTTCCAAATTTGCTGATGACACAAAGCTAGGTGGCAGTGGCAGTTGTGAAGAAGCTTCAAGGGGATCTCGACAGGCTCAGTGAGTGGGCAAGAACATGGCAAATGGATTATAATGTGAAGTTATCCACTTTGGTAGAAAAAACAGAAAGGCAGAGTATTTCCTAAATGGTGAAAGATTGGGGAATGCAGATGCTCAAAGGAACCTGGGTGTCCTTGTACATGAGTCACTGAAAGTGAATGTGCAGGTGCAGCAAGCCATTAGGAAGGTAAATGATATGCTGGCCTTCATTATAAGGATTTGAGTACAGGAGTCAAGAAGTCTTACTCCAATTATATAGGGCCTTGGTGAGGCCACACCTGGAGTACTGTGTACAATTTTGGTCTCCTTACCTAAGGAAGGATATACTTGCCATAGAGGGAGTGCAATGAAGGTTCACAAGATTGATTCCTGGGATGGCGGGACTGTCGTATGAGAAGAGATTGAGTAAACTAGGCCTGTATTCTCTTGAATTCAGATGAATGAGAAGGGATCTCATTGAAGCATACAAAATTATTACAGGGCTTGATGGTGGATGCTGGGAGAATGTTTCCCTTGGCTGGGGAGTCTAGAACCAGGGGCCACAGCCTCAGGATAAAAGGGTAGGCCATTCAGGACTGAGAGGAAAAGAAATTTCTTCATAGAGGGTGGTGAATCTTTGGAATTCTCTACCCCAGAGGGCTGTGGAGGCTCAGTCATTGGGTATATTTAAAACAGAAGTCGATAGATTTCTGATTAGGATATGACGATAGGGCCGGTGAATGGAGTTGAGGCAGAAGATCAGCCATGATCTCATTGAATGGCGGAGCAGGCCCGAAGGGCCGAATGGCCTACTCCTGCTCCATGTTCTTATGTACACTGTCATTCCATCTAAGCTCAATGTCTATTGAGATGGATTTATTTATCTGAATTATCTGAAGGATTGGCAAGAGGGGACAAAATTTGACAAAAAGAGACAACATTTGAGGCTGATCAAGCTAGGAGATGGTTACTCAGTCATGGTTACCAAAATGCAAAAACAAATTAAGAAAAAAGACTTGCATTTATATAGCACCTTTCATGACCACCGGACATCCCAAAGCGCTTTACAGCCAATGAAGTACTTTTTGAAGTGCAGTCACTGTTGTAATGTAGGAAACTTGGCAGCCAATTTGCAGACAGCAAGCTCCCACAAACCAGCAATACGATAATCTGTTTTATTGATATGGATGGATTGAGGGACAAACATTGGCTCAGATACTGGGGATAAATACCCTGCTCTTCTTCGAAATAGTGCCATAGGATCTTTTATGCCCACCTGAGAGCGCAGACGGGACCTCTGTTGAAGGTTGTATCTGAAAGACGGCACCTCCAACAGTGCAGCACTCCACTGGAGGGTCAGCCTACATTTGTGCGCTCAAGTCTCGAGTGGGATTTGAACCCACAACCTCCGAAGCGAGGGTGCTACCAACAGAGCCACAGCTGACACATCATGATTAATCCATCAAGATTATAATGTTCAGGTCAACCTCAAGTGTTTCTAATACCAAAGCAAGTATTATGAATAAAATCTTCCATTTGAAAAAAAGAGAAATGCAACTAGTGAGAATACTGATGCTACTGGCATAGAAACAGACACCAAAAGACCTCACCTTTTTCCAATAGTGTTTGTCTTAAAGTTTTTGCTAGTAACACTCTGACGTTTGGAACAGGATCAGATGCCAACTGTAGCAAGTGTGGCATCAAGTGCTCAGCAAACTGCTCTATCGGGATATAATCATCTTCAATCACAGCCTGTATTTAAAAAGAGAATTATATGTAGAAAAATGGATCCTTTAATATGCAATGTTTATGTGCACAAAGCAAAACTGACAATTAACAGCTGAAAGCTTTCTAGTTCTATAGGAAATAGCACCGAATTATAATTTTACAACTGCACTTAGGGGCACTTACCCCTCTCATACATGCTCAGTGTGGGTAGCGTGTAAATTACAGAAAACACTCCTTGTACCTGGAAAATGGTACAGGTAGACTATCCTTTATCCGAAAACCTCGGGACCAGCCGAGTTTCGGATAAAGGAGAATTTCGGATTTCGGAAGGTGGGTCGGCAGGGGGTCGTGCGCACGACTTACGCTGACGCTCAGCGTAAGTCAGTCGGGGTCGGCGGGGGTCGGGGCCGGCGGGGGGGGGGGGGTCGGCGGTTGTCGGGGCCGGCGGGGGGGGGGGGGGGGGGGGGGGTCGGCGGTTGTCGGGGCCGGTGGGGTCCGCGGGGGGGGGGGGGGGGGGGGGGGGGGGGGGGTCGGCGGTTGTCGGGACCGGCGGTTGTCGGGGCCGGTGGGGTCCGCGGTTGTCGGGACCGGCGGTTGTCGGGGCCGGTGGGGTCCGCAGGGGGGGGGGGGGGGTCGGCGGTTGTCGGGGCTGGCGGGGTCGGCGGTTGTCGGGACCGGCGGGGTCCGCGGTTGTCGGGACCGGCGGTTGTCGGGGCCGGTGGGGTCCGCGGTTGTCGGGGCCGTGCGCACGACTTGCCCTTTATCCGAACTTCCGAAACCGGAACCCTCTAAAAACCGAAGGTTTTTTCGTTCGTACGCACGACTTACGCTGAACGAAAAAACCTTCGGTTTTTAGAGGGTTTCGGTTTTCGGAAGTCCGGATAAAGGGTAGTCTACCTGTACTGCCAGGTTTCAGTAACAGGAGGATTTTAGAAAATCTTTATAGTGACACTCTGCTCACGTTTGAAACTAGCTTTGTATAAGCTCCCAATACTAACTGGATAGCACTTTCAAAGATTCTGCACAGGCATGATGGGCCAAATGCCATTCTTCTGCGCTGCAAAATGCTATGAATACAAGGGCAAAATCTCAACTGTATATTTATATAGTGATTACAAATAATTGTGCGGAGGCTGCACTACATATGCCATACACACAGATAAGAGAAATAGCAGGCGATCAGGGTGGGGCTCAGTTTACAGTAACAGTACTATGCAGGTCGTTTCTGGAGTCTCTTACCTGACAGACAAAGATAAAGGCTTGACGACCTGACCATTTTGCACAATGGCAAAACTTAGCAACAAGCTCGTTAATAAAGTCCACTGCTAATGCAGGAGTTGAAGCTGCATAGAATTTTCTAATCATCTCACCCACCTGCAAAGAACACAGGTATACTCAATTATTAGTGTCACTTTTCTTGCAAGCAGCAAATATTATTTCAAACGTTTTCTAAAGCCATGGGGTTGCAAACACACTAGACGAGGCGGCGGGGTGAGGAGCAATGTTCCTTTTGTGTTTGGCGCCGTGCGGCCCCTTTAAAGGGGCTACATGGGCCATTCAAAATACCCCGCATGCGTGGTTTTTGTATTGAAAAGCTGGCTGCATGGGTTCCCTGGAAACTAGGGAGCATTGGCAAGGCGACAGCGAGAGGAGGTGGCCCCCACCCAGAGAGTGATGCATATTTACTGCACAGATTCGGTTTCCATTTCTCAGTACGAGAGATTTTGCGTCTATTAGGCGTCTAGCCACTGGGTGATGCACTGCTTAAACTAGCAGCAAGTACGATTGGTACATTTGAGATTCAGGCAGCCTCGACACTCTAAAACCTTCAACTGTGCAACAAATGGAACAGTTTCACAGCAGGGCAAATTAAGAACATAAGAAGTAGGAGCAAGAGTAGGCCATACGGCCCCTCGGGCCTGTTCCGCCATTCAATAGGATCATGGCTGATCCGAACCTAGACTCACATCCACTTCCCTGCCCGCTCCCCGTAACCCCTAATTCCCTTATCAGCTAGGAAACTGTCTATCTCTGTTTTAAATTTATTTAATGTTGCAGCTTCCACAGCTCTCTGGGGTAGCAAATTCCATAGATTTACTACCCTCTGAGTGAAGAAGTTTCTCCTCATCTCAGTTTTGAAAGGGCAGCCCCTTATTCTAAGATTATGCTCCCTAGTTCTAGTCTCACCCATCAGTGGAAACATCCTCCCCGCATCCACCCGATCAAGCCCCCTCACAATCTTATATGTTTCGATAAGATCGCCTCTCATTCTTCTGAACTCCAATGAGTAGAGGCCCAACCTACTCAACCTTTCCTCATAAGTCAACCCCCTCATCTCCAGAATCAACCGAGTGAACCTTCTCGGAACTGCCTCGAGAGCAAGTATATCTTTTCTTAAATATGGAAACCAAAACTGTACGCAGTATTCCAGGTGTGGCTTCACCAGTACCTTGTATAACTGAAGCAAGACTTCCCTGCTTTTATACTCCATCCCCTTTGCAATAAAAGCCAAGATTCCATTGGCCTTCCTGATCACCTGCTGTACCTGCATACTAACCTTCTGTGTTTCATGCACCAGGGCCCCCAGATCCCTTTGTACTGTAGCACTTTGCAGTTTCTCTCCATTTAGATAATAACTTGCTCTTTGATTTTTTTCTGCCAAAGTGCATAACCTCACACTTTCCAACATTATATTCCATCTGCCAAATTTCTGCCCACTCACTTAGCCTGTCTATGTCCTTTTGCAGGTTTTTTATGTCCTCCTCACTCACTGCTTTCCCTCCCATCTTTGTATCGTCGGCAAACTTGGATACGTAGCACTTGGTCCCCTCCTCCAAATCGTTAATATGGATTGTAAAGAGTTGGAGTCCCAGCACTGACCCCTGCGGAACACCACTAGTCACTGACTGCCAACCCGAGAATGAACCATTTATCCCAACTCTTTGTTTTCTGTTAGATAGCCAATCTTCCACCCATGCCAGTATATTACCCCCAATCCCGTGATTTTTTTATCTTGTACAGTAATCTTGTGTGGCACCTTGTCAAATGCCTTTTGGAAGTGACTTCCCCTTCATAAAACCATGCTGACTCTGTCCGATTAAATTATGCTTATCCAAATGTCCTGTTACTGCTTCCTTAATAATGGACTCCAACATTTTACCAACCACAGATGTTAGGCTAACTGGTCTATAGTTTCCAGCCTTTTGTCTACCTCCCTTTTTAAATAAGGGCGTTACACTAGTAGTTTTCCAATCTGCTGGGACCTTTCCTGAATCCAGGGAGTTTTGGAAAATTACCAATGCATCCGCAATCCCTACCGCTACTTCTCTCAAGACCCTAGGATGTAAGCCATCAGGTCCAGGGGATTTATCCGCCTTAAGTCCCATTATCTTACCGAGTACCATCTCCTTAGTGATTTTAATCGTGATTAGCTCCTCCCCCCCATAGCTCCCCGTTTGTCCAGTGTTGGGATATTTTGTGTCCTCTACTGTAAAGACTGATACAAAATATTTGTTCAGCGTTTCTGCCAACTCCATGTTCCCCACCACTAATTTCCCGGTCTCGTCCTCTAAGGGACCAACATTCACTTTAGCCACCCTTTTTCTTTTTATATAACTGTAGAAACTTTTGCTATCTGTTTTTATATTTTTTGCTAGTTTACTTTCATAATCTTCCCTTTCTTAATCTTTTAGTTATTCTTTGCTGGCTTTTAAATGCTTCCCAATCTTCTATCCTCCCACTAGATTTGGCTACTTTATATGCCCTTGTTTTCAGTCGGATACTATCCTTTATTACTTTACTTAGCCACGGATGGCTGTCTTTTCTTTTACATCCCTTTTTCCTCAGTGGAATATATTTTTCTTGAAAATTGTGAAATATCTCCTTGAATGTACACCACTGCTCATGTACCGTCTTACACTTTAATCTATTTTCCCAGTCCACTTTAGTCAATTCTACTCTCATACCTTCATAGTCTCCTTTATTTAAGCTTACTACGCTGGTTTGAGATCCAATTCTCTCACCCTCCAACTGAATTTGGAATTCAACCATATTATGGTCACTCATTCCAAAGGGATCCTTTACTAGGACATTTAAAAAAAATTAATCCGGTCTCATTACACAGGACCAGATCCAAGATTGCCTGCCCCCTGGTTGGTTCAGTAACATACTGCTCAAGGAACCCATCCCTAATGCACTCTATGAACTCTTCCTCAAGGCTGCCCTGCCCAATTTGATTTGTCCAGTCAATATGAAAGTTAAAATTGCCCATGCTGTTCCCTTATTACAAGCCCCAACGATTTCCTGATTTATACTCCGACCAATAGAGTTGCAACTGTTAGGAGGCCAATAGACTACGCCCACTAGTGACTTATTCCCCTTATTATTCCTTATCTCCACCCAAACCGTTTCACTATCCTGATCCTTTGACCCAATATAATTTCTCACTATTGCAGTGATTCCATCCTTTATTAACACAGCCACCCCACCTCCCTATCTGTCCTTCTTAATAGTCAAATACCCCTGGGTGTTTAGTTCCCAGTCATGGTCACCCTGCAGCCATGTCTCCGTAATGGCCACCAGATCATACCCATGTGTAGTTATTTGTACTGTCAACTTGTCTATTTTGTTACGAATGCTGCATGCATTCAGATAAAGAACTTTTAAATATGTTTTGTGACAATTTATTCCTGCTTTTACTCCCTTTACCTTTATATATTCTGTCCCTTCCTGACAGTGGTTTTTAATTCCCCCACTGCTACCTTGCTCTATTGCCTTCTCCGCTGACATTTTTATTTTTCGCTCTCTTGAAACCTCCCCCTCACTAATTCGTTTAAAGCCCTCTCTACCACCCTAGTTATTCGATTCGCCAGGATTCTAGTCCCAACACTGGCCAAGTGAAGTCCGTCCCAACGGAACAGCTCTCTCCTGTCCCAGTACTGGTGCCAGTGTCCCAAGAAGCAAAACCCATTTCTCCCACACCAGTCTTTGAGCCACGCATTTAACTCTGATTTTATTTACCCTAGCCAAATTTGCTCGTGGCTCAGGTAGTAATCCAGAGATTATTACCCTTGTGGTTCTGCTTTTTAATTTGACCCCTAGCTGCTCATACTCCCTCAGCAGAACCTCTTTCCTTGTCCTATCTATGTCGTTGGTACCAACATGGACCACGACAACTGGATCCTCCCCCTCCAAGTTTCTCTCCAGCCCAGAGGAGATGTCCTTAACCCTGGCACCGGGCAGGCAACACAACCTTTGGGACTCTCGCTCTCGGCTGCAAAGAACCCTATCTATCCCCCTAATGATACTATCCCCTACCACTACAGCATTTCTTTTTACTCCCCCCACTTGAATGGCCCCTCATTCCACAGTGCTGTGGCCAGGTTGCTCATCCTCCCTGCAGTCCCCATTCCCGTCCTCACAGGGAGCAAGAGCCTCGAATCTGTTGGACAAGAGCAAGGGCTGCGGTTCCTCCAGCACTACCTCCTGGATCCCCGTACCTGCCTCACTCATAGTCACACCCTCCTGTCCCTGACCACGGACTACATCGGAATTAGTTAATCTAATTGATGTGACTACTTCCTGGAACACAGAGTCCAGGTAACTCTCCCCCTCCCTGATGTGTCGCAGTGTTTGAAGCTCGGATTCCAGCTCATCAACACAGAGCCAGAGTTCCTCGAGCATCCAGCACTTACTGCACGTGATCAGTGAACATCAATTGTGTCCACCAGCTCCCACATATTGCAGCAATAACACATCACCTGCTCTCCCATTCTATGTAATTAATTAAAATTATTATTTTTAAATACCCTCTGCCCCGATTCTAGATGATGAATATCACACCTCTATTTAATTGAACTTACCAACTTATAAAGGCTTAAAAGGGAAGGAAAAGTACTCACCAACCAGCCAATCACCTACCAGCTTGGCTGTGATGTCACTTTTGAATTCTGACCTCCCCTTGGAATGTTGCCTGTGGAGCCCGTTTAGGCTGCCTCGCCGCTGCGGCTCGACTTATTTATTGCTCTATCCCTCCCTTCATTTCTGCCCCTCGAGTTAGTCTCAGTTGGCAGCACTTACCTCGGAGTCAGAGGGTCGTGAGTTCAAACCCTGGTCCAACACTTGAGCACATAAACTAGGCTGACACTTCAGTGCAATACTGAGCGAATGCAGCATTATCAGAGGTGCAATCTTTTGGATGAGATGTTAAACTGAGACTGTTACTGGCAGTTCTGATGGACATAAAAAGATCCCATAGCACTATTCAAAAAAGGAGCAGCGAGTTCTTTTGGAGTCCTGGTTAACATTTTTACCTCAACTGACACTACCAAAACCAAAATTATTCCGGGCAGTCACCTTTACTGTTTGTGGGATCTAGCTGTGTGCAAATGGTAGCAGTGTTTGCCAACATAATAACGAAAACTTCAAAAGTGGTTCATTGTAAGTGAAGCACACTGGGACATCCCGAGGTCACAACCAGGTGCAAGGCCTTTCTTTTCCCCCATGCTAGAATGTGGTTCCACTGGCTGCTCTACAGCATCACTCACGTGGCCACTCTTCCTGTGAGAGAGTCTAAACAGCGAGTGCTCCATTACAGGAAAGAGAGAGGAGATTTATGAGGATGTTGCCTGGGCTGGAGAATTTTAGCTATGAGGAAAGATTGGAGAGACTGGGGTTGTTTTCTTTGGAACAGAGGAGGCTGAGGGGAGACTTAATTTGAGGTGTATAAAGTTATGAGGGGCCGAGATAGAGTGGATAGGAAGGACCTATTTCTCTTAGCAGAGGTCAGTAAGCAGGGGTCAGAGATTTAAAGTAATTGGTAGAAGGATTAGAGGGAAGTTGAAGACAACTTTTTTCACCCTTTCGTGGGGGTTTTTACACAACTTTTGTGGGGGTCTGGAACTCAGCCTGAAAGGGTGGTAGAGGCAGAAACCCTCATCACATTTAAAAAGTACTTGAAGTGCCGTAGCCTACAAGGCTACGGACCAAGAGCTGGAAAGTGGGATTAGGGTGGATCTTTCGGCTGGCGCAGACACGATGGGCTGAATGGCCTCCTTCTGTGCCATAAATTTCTATGTTTCTATGGGGGGGGGGGGGGGGGGGAGGAATCATCAGTGCTGGGTCCGATTCAGTCTTCGTTTCATGCTCGCACATGAACCCTCTCCAACATGAATCACTGCGCTCAGCAAAGACCAGGAATGAAACCTGGTGCCTTCCCAGCCTGTGCGCACACGAGGAAGTGCATTTACTCACTGCATTGCCAAGGAGACCCTCACAGTTATTTCCATCAGCAATTGTTAAGCTTACCAGTCGGTAGGCAATCCATCGGACCGAAGAAACCTTATCGGCACAGAGACTGAGTGATATGGGTCGTAGGTAGTCATACACATCTTTGGGGTTGTACAGTACTAACAGCAAAATCAGTTGCCTAAAATAAAGAGATTGGAAAGAGTCAAAACCTACACTAGTTATGCAAAACATTTGTTCCACTGCATGCTAATCTAGTGGGGAGGGGAGAGATGAGACAGGAGGCAAGAAGAAAATGAATGTCGGCAATAAAATGTGAACAAATAAGAATGAATGGCACGCGAGTGACATACGAGGGAGCGAGAGAACTAACAGGAGAAAGACAGTAAGGGATAGAAGAGAAAAATGAGAATGCAATTACGTATTGTTTTAGGCCACATTCATTCTTCAATGAGATCCATTTCGAAATGTTTTCCCCCCTCTACCATGAGCCGCACCTTGACCAACAGGTTGTGCAAACAGACAATACGCTCTCTGCCAAAGCTGTTCTGTGACCACAAGGAGATACATGATCAGCTGTGCCTCACCCATAACAAGATTCACCTCTCGCTAGGGGAAACACCCAGCCATCACCTTTGACTGATATGAACAAAATGAGAAACTCACTAAGGGAGTACCAACCTGCCACTCGAAGGGTGGAGCAGCTTCACTTTGATATTTTATTCATTTTATAGAATCAAATCAACAATGTAAGTTGCAATATCAAAGACTTAATTTTCATGGAATTACTCCCAGTGCCATGTACTTGGCCAGTAATGGAGAAGCAGATTAGACACATCATGGTTTGACAGATAGTGTAAAAAAGGAGACTTGCAGGCTGCTACGGACAAGTTCTAGACAAAAACCTTGCTTCAGCTGGGCCAAGATTAGAAACTAAATATTCTCTGCTATAAAATTCAGGAAAGCAGTTAAAAAAGATGAAAGGTGCATTATTAAATTACAACTTCAGACAGAAATGTTTTAAAAATGATGGATATGCTCAGTCTGATGGGGTCAAATTAAGAAATCATAGAAATTTACAGCACAGAAGGAAGCCATTCGGCCCATCGTGTCGGTGCTAAAGAGCTATCCAGCCTAATCCCACTTTCCAGCTCTTGGTCCGTAGCGTTGTAGGTTACAACACTTCAAGTGCATAGCCAAGTACTTTTTGTATACAATGAGGGTTTCTGCCTCTACCGCCCTTTCATAGTAAAGGGATAAACCATATTGGAAGTACATTGTAAGAACTTGCACTCATAGTGCCTTATCACACCTTCAGGATTGCCCAAAACGCTTTACAATCAATGGATTTTTTTTGTTGAACTGTAGTTACTGCTTTTATGTAGGCAAATGCAGCAGCTAATTTGCGCAGATCAAGACCCGACAAACATAAAAGACTGATTAGATCATTTTATGGTGTTGGTGGTTCAGGGAAAAATGTTGGGCATCACACTGGGAAACCTCCCTACTCATCACTGGATAGCGCTGTGGGATTCTTTACATCCACCTGAACAAACAGACGGGGCCTTTGTTTAACATCTCGCCAGTAAAAGGAGAGTCAAAAAAAGAGGTGGGACCACTTGGAGAAGAAAGGTGCCACCTTGCACTTCAGTGAGAAAAGGTCGAGGCGTTGTGTAAGTATTTTTCCTTCGTTTTACAGAGGGGACAATAGAAGTGACTGAAGGGGACGTGGATAAGCCACCACTGGAGATAAATATTCAATTGTATTACAAAAGTTAATGCGATTTAAAAAAACCCCAACACTCAGATTGGATTAATCTCAGCAGGGGGGGGGGGGGGGGGGGGGGAGGAGATAGAGGCACAAAGCATGATTTTCCCCAAAACTCTGTACAATAGGAATTATGCTAAAGGCGTGGAGGATGACAAATGCTGCACAGCTATTCTAGCAGAACTCAGGATCTGAACTGGATATGACTTGCATATGTGCATCTTCAATTTCTTTGAAGGCAGACAAGAAAACACAGAGATGAGGCCAGTTACAAATCATTTGGCTGTTTTACTGCACAGCAAGTGAACAGTTAAGATTGGTTTCACATCATACAAACAGTTTTTCTTCACTTCAACACAAAATAAGGAATATACAACAATTCCCTACATCAGTGGGTTATGTTACTTGAAAAAACAATTCCTATGGTTTAGATTAACGTAGTAAACAAGGTTGGTGAGCTGCAGGCACAAATAGCCACATGGGAATATGACGTTGTGGCAATAACGGAGACCTGGCTCAAAAAAGGACAGCATTGCATATTAGATAATCCTGGATATAGGGTGTTCAGGAAAGATAGGTGGTGGTGTGGCAGTATTGGTTAAGGAGAATGTTACAGTGCTGGAGAGAGAGGATGTCCTGGAGGGGTCAAGGACAGAATCTATATGGCTAGAGTTGAGAAATAATAGGAGGTGCCATTACACTGCTAGGTGCATTCTATAGGCCACCAACTAGTGGGAAAAATATGGAGGGGCAAATTTGCAGAGAAATTACAGAGAGATGCAAGAACTACAGAGTAGTGATAATGGGGGACTTCAACTATCCTTATAGACTGGGATAGTAATAATATAAAGGGCAAAGAGGGAGAAGAATTTCTGGTGTGTTCAGGAGAACTTTCTGGATCAGTATGTTTCCGTCCTAACAAGGAAGGAGGCATTGTTGGATCTGGTCCTGGGGAATGAGGTAGGTCAAGTGGAGCAGGTGTCAGTAGGTGAACATTTAGGTAATTTTGTATGCTTCAATGAGATCCCCTCTCATTCTTCTGAATTCAAGAGAATACAGGCCTAGTTTACTCAATCTCTTCTCATACGACAGTCTCGTCATCCCAGGAATCAATCTCGTGAACCTTTGCTGCACTCCTTCTATGGCAAGTATATCCTTCCTTAGGTAAGGAGACCAAATTTGTACACAGTACTCCAGGTGTGGTCTCACCAAGGCCCTATATAATTGGAGTAAGACTTCTTTACTCCTGTACTCAAATCGTCTTGTAATGAAGGCCAGCATACCATTTGCTTTCCTAATGGCTTGCTGCACCTGCACATTCACTTTCAGTGACTCATGTACAAGGACACTCAGGTCCCTTTGAGCATCTGCATTCCCCAATCTTTCACCATTTAGGAAATACTCTGCCTTTCTGTTTTTTCTACCAAAGTGGATAACTTCACATTTAGAAGAGAAAAGTGAAAAAGAGGGGCAAAGAGAGGGTAGAATGGCAGCTAACATAAAAGGTAATCCAAAAGTCTTATATAGACATATACATAGTAAACAGATAGTAAGAGGGAGGGGGGGGGGGGGGGGGAGGCCAATTAGGGACCAAAAAGACCTACGCATGGAGGCAGAGGGTATGGCGGAGGAACTAAATGAGTACAGGAAACTGTGATATCTGGCACCGATGGGACCGAGCTGTTGCCGTCCCATCAAAACTGCCGGACAAACCAGCGCCAATGTTAAAACATACGGAGCTCTATCTAGCAACAAACCCTGTTGCTTACAGCTTCTAAACAGTCAACAGTAGCTTGCAAGTGTCTCTGTAGCTAAGCAACAGCTTTAGCTAGACCTTGCAGAGCCTGACTGGTGAAAAAAAAGCAACAAAAAGAAAAAAAACTTACTGATCCGACTCCTGAATTTTGCCGGTGGATCGAGCATTCTGGACAGTTTACCTCCGGATAAACCAAAGTTTCCTGTACTTTGCATCTGTCTTCACCAAGGAAAAAGATGCTGCCATAGACATAGTGAAGGAGGAGGTAGAGGAGATACTGGATGAGATAAAAATTGATAAAGATGAGGTATAGAAAGGTTGGCTGTACTTAAAGTAGATAAGTCACCAGGACCGGATATGATGCATCCTAGGCTGCGGAGGGAAGTGAAAGAAGAAATCACGGAGGTACTGGCCATAATCTTCTAATCCTCGTTGGAAACGGGGGTGGTGCCAGAGGACTGGAGAACTGCAAATGTTACACCCTTGTTCAAAAAAGTGTGTAAAGATAAACCCAGCAACTATAGACCAGTCAGTTTAATCTCAGTAGTGGGGACACTTTTAGAAACAATAATCAGGGACAAAATTAACAGTCACTTGGACAAGTGTAGATTAATTAAGGAAAGCCAGCACGGATTTGTTAAAGGCAAATCATGTTTAACCAACTTGATCAAGTTTTTTTGATGAGGTAAGAGAGGGTTCGACAAAGTACCACATAATAGGCTCGTCAGCAAAGTTGAAACCCATGGAATAAAAGGGACAGTGGCAGCATGGATATGAAATTGGCTAAGTGTCAGGAAACAGTAGTGGTGAACCGTTCTTTTTCGGACTGGAGGAAGGTATACAGTGGTGTTCCCCAGGGGTAGGTTCTAGGACCACTGCTTTTCTTGATATATATTAATGACTTGGATGTACAGGGCACAATTTCCAAATTTGCAGATGACACAAAACTTGGAAGTATAGTGAACAGTGAGGAGGAGAGTGATAGACTACAAGGAGGACATAGACAGGGCTGGTGGAATGGGTGGACACGTGGCAGATGAAATTTAACGCAGAAAAATGTGAAGTCATACATTATGGTAGAAAGACTGAGGAGAGGAAAGCTAAACTAAAGGGTACAATCCTAAAGGGGGTGCATGAACAGAGTGTCCTGGGGGTATATATGCACAAATCGTTGAAGGTGGCAGAGCAGGCTGAGAAAGCAGTTAAAAAAGCTTACGGGATCCTGAGCTTCATGAATAGGAGTATATATAGAGTACAAAAGCATGGAAATGATAAACCACCTGTATAAAACACTGGTTCGGCCTCAACTGGAGTATTTTGTCCAATTCTGGGCACCGCACTTTAGGAAGGATGTGACGGCCGTAGAGAGGGTGCAGAAAAGATTTACAAGAATAATTCCAGGGATGAGGGAATTCAGTTATGTGGAAAGGCTGGAGAAGCTGGAGTTGTTCTCCTTAGAGCAGAGAAGGTGGAGGGGAGATCTGATAGAGGTGTTCAAAATCATGAGGGGTCTGGACAGAGTAGAGAGCGCCAAACTGTTCCCATTGCAGAGGGGTCGAGAACCAGAGGACACAGATTTAATGTGATTGGCAAAAGAACCAAAGGCGACAAGAAAATACTTTATGCAGCGAGTGGTTAGGATCTGGAATGCACTGCCTGAAAGGGTGGTGGAGGCAGACTCAATCACGGCTTTCAAAAGGAAGTTGGATAAATACGTGAAAGAAAAAAATTTACAGGGCTACAGGGAAAGGGCAGGGGAGTGGGATTAGCTGAAGTGCTCTTGCAGAGAGCTGGCACGGGCTCAATGGGCTGAAGGGCCTTCTTCCGTGCTGTAACCATTCTATGATTCCAAACTATCCTCCTGCATGTTAAACTTCTGAGCTTAGACAATGCTCGCTCTCGCAATGTTTGATCACCTGACTGAACGTGTTTTTAATCACTCTCGTTTCACAACTACAATCAACACATTAGATACAAGGTGTATACAAATTACCAAGACAGGCCAATTAACAACCGGTCAGATCATCGACCAGAAACATTAACTTTGTTTCTCACCACAGATGCTGCCTGACCCGCTCAGTATTTCCAGCATTTTCTGTTTTTATTTCAGATTTCCAGCATCTGCAGGATTTTGCTTTTGTTTAATTAACAGCACATTCTTTAGAGTCTCCAAAAATGCAACAAAGGTTAGCTTTTTAGACTACCCATTGACTCGGTGCTTTTATTAGGGACAAGGAGGATACTTAAATTTGAGGCTATGTAATTCTACTGCTACAATTTACACTTCAATACTATTATTTAACTAAACCCAACACTTTTAATCACCCAGATATGAAGCGTCATATTTATAGTTGCAATACTGCCATGAGGCAGTTTACTTGCAACATAACATTTAAAACTTACAAGAGTTCCCAGGCTTATTTCCTCTAAATCTATTCCTGATCTAATGTCAGCAAAATTCTTCCAAAAGATTGGCTTTCCATCTCTCAAATGACCTTTAATTTAAATTCAATACTGAAATCAAGTAAGAGGCAGAACTGCTTTACAATGACTTCGCCTTCACCCACCCACACCATGTAGACTAATTAGGGAGATCAATATGAATACCAAAACCTACACTAGGTACATAGAACCATAGACATTTGCAGCACAAGCCAGTCATTCTTCCCACCATGTCTGTGCTGACTCTTTGCTAAAGCAATCCATAATTAACGCTATTACTCTGCTCTCCCTAATCCTGCATCTTCCTCTGTTACAAATATTTATCCAATTTTCCCTTAAAAGATGTAGTTATTTCAACCTCAACCATTCCCTATGGCAGAATGTTACCAGGGCTCCAAGGGTTAGCTTATTAGGAGAGTTTACATAAACTAGGCTAGCATTCCCTGGAATATAGAAGGTTAAGGGGTGATTTGACTGAGGTTTTTAGGATTTTCAAAGGAATTGATAGGGTAGATAGAGATAATTTTTTTCTGCTGGTGAGGGAGTCTAGGACATCATGTTAAAATCAGAGCCAGGCCATTCAGAAGAGGGGTTAGGAAACACTACTTCACACAAAGGGTGGCACTCACAAAAAACAGTAGATACTAGCTCAGTCATTTTAAATTGAAGATCAATAGATTTTTTGCTGGTCAAGGGTATAAAAGATAAGCTGCAGGGGCTGAATACAAAACCCTAGTTAGACCACACCTGGAGTACTGAGCGCAGTTCTGGGCACCACACTTTAGGAAGGATATAGTGGCCTTGGGGTGATCTGATCAAAGTTTTCAAGATAGTAAGGGGAACAGATAGGGTAGAGAGAAACTATTTCTGCTGGTTGGGGATTCTAGGACTAGGAGGCATAGTCTAAAAATGAGAACCAGATCTTTCAGGAGTGACATTAGGAAACACCTCTACACACAAAAGGTGGTGGAAGTTTGGCATTCTCTTGCACAGAAGGCAATTGATGCTAGATCAATTGTTAATTTTAAATGCGAGATGGATAGCTTGTTAACCAAAGGTATTCGGGGATATGGGCCAAAGGTGGGTATATGGAGTTAGGTCACAGATCAGCCATGAGCTCATTTGAATGGCGGAACAGGCTTGAGAGGCTGAATGGCCTACTCCTGTTCCTGTATGCCAAAGGATTTTCTGCTCAACAGTTCTCTGTATGAAGACATTTCTTCTAACCTCTCCTTACTCTCAGAACTAATGTTAGGTCACAGATCAGCCATGAGCTCATTTGAATGGCGGAACAGGCTTGAGAGGCTGAATGGCCTACTCCTGTTCCTGTATGCCAAAGGATTTTCTGCTCAACAGTTCTCTGTATGAAGACATTTCTTCTAACCTCTCCTTACTCTCAGAACTAATGTGCAACCCATATAGAAAATGAGTCAGGAAGAGACCTACTGGTCCATCCAGCCTATCCCATACATTTGTGATGCCCTGTGCATCAATGTATACACACCTACCCCATCCAGAGCCATGTGATACCCTCAGAGATGCAAAATACCAGATAAAAACCCAGACCATTAAGGGGAATATAATCTGGAAAATTCCTCTTCGACCCATGGTGTCCGATAATCTCTGCCCAGAATCCTAGCCAGAGGAAATAGTTTTTCTGTATTTATTTGATTAAAACCCTTCATAATTTTAAAAACCTCAAATCTCCTTTTAGAGGTCGATTGGGCTTATACTCGCTGGAGTTTAGAAGAATGAGAGGGGATCTCATTGAAACTTATAAAATTCTAACAGGACTAGACAGACTAGATGCAGGAAGGATGTTCCCGATGGTCGGGGAGTCCAGAACCAGGGGTCACAGTATAAGGATAAGGGGTAAGCCATTTAGGACAGAGATGAGGAGGAATTTCTTCACCCAGAGAGTGGTGAACCTGTGGAATTCTCTACCACAGAAGGCAGTACAGGCCAATTCATTCATTAAATATATTCAAGAAGGAGTTGGATATATTTCTTAAGGCTAAAGGGATCAAGGGATATGGGGAGAAGGCAGGGACAGGGTACTGAATTTGGATGATCAGCCATGATCTCATTGAATGGCAGAGCAGGCTTGAGGGGCCGAATGGCCTACTCCTGCTCCTATCTTCTATGTTTCTATGGTCCAGCAGAAATCTCAGTACCTTAAGCCTCTCTTCATAATTGTAGTTTGCTAGCCCCACAATATCATGGTCAATCTACTCTGCATGCTCTCTATAGTTTTAATGTCCTTTCTATAATGGATGGCCAAAGCTGCATAAAAGTACTCTAGTCTAGTCGTGGCCGTACAATGTTCGGTTCAAATTTATTACTTTATTCCCCTATTTATAAATCCCAAAATGCTGGTTGCCTTTTTAAAATATCTTTATCTACTTGCACTCATACTTTTCAGGGAATTGTGTATTTGAACCCTTAGGTCTCAGTTCAATCTTCTCATTAGGCGTATACTCCCATTTCTTGCTTTTCCTCTCAAAATGTATTACCTCACATTTATCAACATTAAAATGTATCTTCCACCTTTCAGTCCATTCTGCTAACCTTTCGTAGAGTCATATAGTCAGAGACATACGGCACAGGACGCCGCCATTCGGCCCGTGCCAGCTCTCTGTAGAGCAATCCAGTCAGTCCCTTTCTACATCTTGAAGTCTTTTACAACCCTCCAGGAAGTTTGCCAGACCCCTAATTTTATGTCGTTAGCTGTGTCCTGTCAGTCAACCAACTTTCTATCCATACTGCTACATATACCTGAATTTTTCCTAACAAACCTCTTCAGACAGCTCATCACATTCTAAAAACCCATACACATCATCTATGGCATTCCAACATTCTAGTCCCTTCGTCAAAAACTATTAAATTTGTCAAACAGACTTGCTTTTAACAAATATGTGCTGGATGCCATTGATTAACACATGCATTTTTAAGTTTTATTTTATATTATGGACTCGAAGAGTTAACCAACAACTGATGTTAAACTGTTAGGCTCACTGCTCTGTAGTTATCCAGTTTATCCTTCTGGATTTGAACATAGGCACAACAGAAATAATATAAAGTTATGGATTCTGAGAGTTTGGGGGGCCCAGTAGACTAGGCTAGGTCAGCAGAGTGGGCAGAAACAGTTGAATGCAGATAAATTACTTGTGAACTGTGAACTAATTACTTGAGAAATAAAAGTGAAAGGCAGTATACCCTAAACAGCAAGAATGAGGAGAGAGAGATCTAGTGGTGCAGATATATCGATCTTTAAAAAAGACCGTGAAAACACAAATGCAAGTGTGTGTGTGTGTGTGTGTGTGTGTGTGTGTGTGTGTGTGTGTGTGTGTGTGTGTGTGTGTGTGTGTGTGTCTGACAACACTGAATACAAAAGCAAGGAACTTATTTTGAAATTCATTAGACAGCAGTTGGGTGTATTGCATGCAGCTCTGGGAATACCATCATAGTAAGAATATTAAAGCCATGGAAAAGGTACAGTGAAGATTCAGTAGAATTGTATAGGTTTGAAAAGTTATTACAAAGAAAAGCTCAAATAAACTTTCTCCCCCACTGAAACTGAAACGGTTAAGGGGCAATCCAAAAAACGTTTTCAAAATTATGAAAGGATAAATTGGCAATAAGGGGGCATAAACCCAGGATTCTCAGTAGAAGAATGAAGGGGAAATTAGAATTTATTTCAAAGCGTTATTAGAATACTGAATGCTTTACCACGAACGATTGAGAAAGACCAGAATTCCCTAAAAGTATGTGACGAGACAAATATAAAAAAGGTTATGGAAAAAGAGCAGGGAAATGGGATTAAAATATAGTTCCTGTTAAAGAACTAGCACCAGCATGATTGGCCAAATTCTGTGCTGTAATTTTTTACTACAGCTGTAAATTTGCAGCCAATGTAGCCTCAAATCATCCTGTGTTACTCACTTATGGGCAAAGTTAAAAACTATAATGTTCTGTCCTCTGTGCATATCAGGCTTGTGTAAAACAGTCTGATGTGAAGCTTACATACTAGATTTAACTTGGAGAACAATCAGTCCACAATTCAGGCAAGCACTGCATCACCCAGAGGTTGCTCGCGGTACAAACTCTGAGCAACAGTTCACATCATTCAGACCACAACTGGCAAGAGAATTTGGGATCAGTTTCCAATTATAAAATCTCAAATAACTGGAATAATTTAAGTATCAGGAAGGGAGAGATGACGCACGCTTCACTGGGCTGCTCCTGCACAGCAGCTAGTGACCAACACAAAGTGACATTGGAAGGGGCCCGTGAGAGGGTCTCTCACCTGTTGTTCAAGCTTCAGATGGTGTGGGGTCTGGGGAGAAAACAAGCTTAAAGAGAAAGACAAGGCTGGAGCATAAGAGGCGGTGCAATGAAGGCTCACTAGATTGATTCCTGGGATGAAAGGGTTGACCTATGAGGAGAGAATGAGCCTATACTCCATATATGGAGTTTAGAAGAATGAGAGGTGATCTCATTAAAACATAAGATCCTGAGGGAGGAATTAAGGAGGTAGATCCCGTAACGTTTTCTTTGGCTGGATAGTCTAAAACTAGGGGGCATAGTCTCAAGATAAGGGGTCGGCTAACTTTGACTGAGATGAGGAGGAATTTCTTCACTGAGGGTTGTGAATCTTTGGAATTCCCCAGAGGGCTGCGGATGCCGAGTCGTCGATTATATTCAAGGCTGAGATAGATTGATTTTTGGACTCTAGGGGAAATCAGAGTTGAGGTTTATGTTCTTAAACAGCCAAGTATTGCGGATTAGCATCACTTACATGATCAAAAAAATGCAATCGTTCCTTCAAGTTTCTTTAAGCATCAAGCAATTAAGTTGCTATTTTAACTGAATAGTAAAGAAAAATAAGGCTGCTGAAAGTTAGTCCAGAGGTAGATCCTAGAATAATTTGAGGGATGAATTAATTATATGGGAAAGTTATTGATGTTTTTTTAAAATCAGTCCACTCAAGCCAACAAAAAAGGAAAATATGGGTCTTGAACAAAGCTACTGAATGTTCAAATATTTGCTGGTTCAAGCACATACTCAGAAAGCTCAGCTCTGAAGCGCCAATTCCTGCTGTTATCTGTTACCATAAATTCTTGGAGCTGAGAGAGGTACTCCCTTCTCTTTTCTGTTTGAAGCAACTGTGGAAAAAACAAACATGATCTGAAGGCAAACATACTTCTAAAAAGGACGATCTAAATTGCATTGTGGGTATAAAGGAACATTTTTTAAAAAAGCAATTGGCACAAATTTGACTACTGCAGACTAGATTAAGCTGTAATAAAGTTTTTAGAATTAACTTTTAGAATTTAATGTCAGATATCAAAGTTCACAACCACATCAGTGTCCTAGTTCAAAATAGTTAATTACGGTTTCTAAGCTGACTTTTCCTACTTTCTATACTTACTGATGTCTACTTAAATATTTAGTGAGCTTTTGTGCAATCAGTTCGCTGGAGAGTGGAATACTTTTCCACCTTGGTGACCCAGTGCCCATGGCAAGCACTTCCAGGTCAGGTACATGAGCCAAATATGGAGTAAAGCTCCTTCCAAGATACTCCAGTATGGCTTTGACACAAGGTCGGAGAAAAAACACCCCCGTACTTCAGTTGTTTCAATTTTTTCACATCCTACACCTCTGTCCTTATGGTTTCTTTTTCCACCCATGGCCAATTTTTACACAAGTTTTCTCTTCCCATCTTTTGAAGGGATTGGCTCCTTGCTGGGTAGGGGGGGGTGGGGGGGTACAGTTCCCAAAGCTTTGGGAACTCTGGCCAGCAATCATGTGTGGGCCTTCTCAGTTAGTTAGTGTTGGGAGGCTGCTCGACATAGTAGGCAACACTACTATCATCACTCGCTGTTCACATATGCACAATATAAACCGGGGGGGGGGGATTCTAACCCTGGGACTGTACATGGGGATTCTAACCTTGGGACTGTACATGGGGCTCGACAGACATTAGAAGCAGGAACCATGGCTGATATTCCCTTCTTTAAACCACAGGCACCGAGACAGATTGCAATGCCCCTACTGCCACCCCAGGTGAAGCTCACTAATTCAGTAGACCAAGGATCAAACCTACGACCTTCCTGGTCTTTAATACTCAGCTACTTACTCTAAATTCACTGAGCTCGTCTTCTGGCCTTTGACTTGAGATTGTCAATTCAGTGTCAAATTATGGTCAGTTTTGTACTGTGGTCTTGTACCCACGAGAAAGACACTGTACAAACTAATTTCAGGAAGGATCCCTGCAGCCATAAAGAGGAGACTTCCATCCCATCCATATAGGTTGTATTTGAATCCAAGTCCCAGATGTATAAGGACAGGGTGCTAAAACCTTGCAGTCACTTTCTAGTTCCTGTGAGTTTAACAGGTTGAGATCACTCCAATTCAGAAATTACCTTTAAGAAGTCATACAAGTGTTTCAGGACTCCTATCCTTACTTCATCAAGATCTTTTAAAAAACCATTAAAAACAGGAACCAGATCTGCTGCAGTCAGCTGGTCTCCAAGAATGACTGCCAGCTCATGAATGGAGAATGCAAGAGTCCTTCGAACTTTCCACTGGAAAAAGTAAAGCAGGAATACTTGAAGCAAAGCAAGCAGACACTGAACACAGTACTAAACATCAACATATGTATATTTAACTCACTACACAATTCTTCCAGATGCTAATCAACCTGGCGTGCATTTCCAGTTTTTTCCCCCCCCATATCAGATGTATTGCTAAATTTACTGTTTCTCTTCCAAAACTAAGGCGGGGGACGTTGAAACCAGAGGAGCCGAACAATGCACGAGACTACTCCTTGACACACAAGGTTCTGTTTCTCAAAGATGATCACTTCTATACACAGTACAAAAACCACCTTTCTGCATTTGGTTTTCCTCAAAAAAGTGATCAATTTGGATGTTTAAAAAGTAAATCCTTATGCACTTAAATCAAAGTTGGAACAATTAAACAGATGAATTTTGTTCTCATTCGCAGTGAAAGATATCAATACTAGAGATTGAAACACGATGCCAATTTTCTAACCTGGTATCAGGATCAAGTATTTCATATCAGGTACACCGCACAGAACTGCACACAAGTCAGCTTTTACTCTTCCCTAACAAAATACTTTCGCCCGAGATTCAAAACTACAATGTTGCACATTTTAGAATTTTCCAACACTTACTATTTCTTTACATTGCAAATTAATGCCAAAATTTGGGGCTGAGGGTTCACAAACACTAGAAACCAATTTGAAACAGCCTGAATATTATTTTTTATATACAGGCAGCAGAAAAGGGAAACTTCAGCCCACCAATCTGACCTTGTATCCAAACCCAGGCCCCAGAAGCGAAAAGCAAGTGTCTAACTCACTGCGCCAGCCAGCCCAATATCAAATATTTTCCTTAATGCTACGACAGATTCTAAGCTCAAATCATACACGTTCAATGAAAAGAAAAGCCCAAGTTTCAGTTTAAATGTAAAATAAACCACCTTTATAAACAAACACCATTTCCAATTTTCTTTAATGATACACCTGAACACTCAATGTAATGCATGGAGTAAGCAACCACAAGTAAAGGGGATGCGTTCTGGGATATGGTTCCAAAGGCACTAGCAGCCCGCTGATACTTATCCACTTTTGGCCTTCTTCATGTGCGAGTTCAGCCAGTGAGCATCAGCTGGGCAATGTTCCCTGTAAGCTGTGCTTTGTTCTGCGCAGCCTGTTTCTTTTAATGCGTGGTCCCTTTAAATTTCTGTGCATGTGTGATATTTACAATGTAAAAGCCGGTGAGCGGCCTGCGCGGGGACCTTTGAGATTACTGCGTGGTCGCGCAGCTTAGGGGGAAACACTGCAGCTGGGTACTGCGCTGTGGAGGATATCATAGCCAAACTCAATCCTGCTCTCACCCAATGTCCACATTTGTACTTTTCACATCTCTAGCCCAGGTCACTGAGGCCAAGTGCAATGCCCTAAAGCTGCAAATACCCAGATGAAATTATCTATCAGCACAGACCTTCAGGATGGTCCTGTTACTGGCGAGCTCATTAAGAGTCGAATAGAAATACTGTAACTTTGATTGCAAGTTTCTATTCTATCAAAACAGCTGTGAATGTAGAAGCATATATAATCATCTCTTTTCAGGAATGCATACCTGCATATCTGAGGCTAATGTCTCATACGTATTTTTCAGGCAGTGCCAGTTTTGCCTGCCCAAAGTGAAGGCCACACCAGGGAGACTGTAAGCACAGTGCTTTGCGATCTCTGTATCAACAGTCTGGGCACGTGAAGGATCAGTCATGGAAAGGTATTGATCCAGCAATGCTTGAGGGACAACGTCCTGAAAGTATTGAGGAACAGAAATTTAAAAAAATCAAAAATCTTTTAATACAATAATAAAGAAAGTTATTGTGCAATAAAGCTCAAGACAGATTTTTTAAACACTCAACATTTATGCCTCATTTCCAATTTTAGCCTCTTCCTACCCTCCCAAATCTCCCTTCACCATTCCTTTCTTGAAGGCAGTTCCCCATGCTGGTGTACAGTTCCACAGGTACCCGTTAGCTTCCTGGTACTTTACCAGATTGGCCATAGTTCATATACGAGGCCAGATGGTGAGCATTAGTGGGCTATTTGATTGTAGTGGCATCACAGCTAAACTTGATCTTATCTTCACATGCGCACTTTCAGCATGAGGTATTGATGGTACCAGCAGTCCCTAATCACTATCCAAGCCAAGGACACTGACTAACTCAGCAGAGACAAGAAACAAAACCCAGGGCCTTCATGATCCACAATAAAAGCTAACTTTATATTAAAATGTTTTCTGAATTAGTTGAAACATCTATTCTCCTCACCACAGAATTTTTATTTGGAATGAAATTTCCATTTTAAAAGGGATGCAGCGAATTATTTACTGTACCCACTCCATAGCTTTCTACCACAAAAACCTTAGACAGTGGATATGACCGCATCTCTTTGCAAAACTACCACCCAGAGACTACACAGATATTTAAATGCACAAAGCACTGTTCCTGGACTACTTTCAAAACATGTGAAACACTGCTACTGGACTACCTCTCTGTTAAACATATAAAAGTTCCTTTTTACAGAAGCAAGGCAGTATTGCAAAGCACCAGTGCAGAAATATTGGACAAATTTCAAGTCGCTACAGAAGGTTTGACTTTTTGATTGGCATTCACGTTTCCTTCGGTCTTTGATACCTAGAAGAGCTAACAGAGTAGAATTGTTTTATTTAAAAAGGAGAGAGCTTATGTAGGTAGGGTGAACATGGCAGTATATTCAACAAAAGCTACCTTTATAAACAAACTGAATTTGCTCAAAATGTTAAGTAGAGCATTAGAAAACCAGAGCAAGTATTAAATCCAGTCTCTGTAATTCAAAAACAGTCAATTAGCAGGAAATGAGCACTATGCTCACAATGATTCCACTGTGAAAGCCATGGCTAGAAATCAGAGTCAAATTGTCACATGAACCACAATGTTGCACACAACACGTTTCGGACATCAGCTTGCCATTACTAGGAGATAAACACTAGGGAGGCAAATCATGCTGGGATGCTCCTGCAACCACCTCCACGAGGGCATTGGCAAACTGCTCAGAGCAGGGAGTGATGCACGATATGGAAAGAGAAAAAAAGTGTTACATGATGAAAACAAATAAATGCCACTATTTTTGGATCACTTTAGTGTACGGAAATTATTCTACCTTGTTTTTGGCATGCTTGCTGATGTGCTAACTTGGTGAAAAATACATGATTACTAACTTTAAATGAATGCATGTGTACAATGGAAAATTTCCAGTTTTAATTTAAAAACTCAGCAACTACTATTCAAAAATTTGTTGTTTCAGGGCTTACCACCCAACTTGTTAACAGTTCCTAACTTGCCTTTTGAAAGGTAATGAGCATGTCAAAATAACTAAAATAGGTGGTTCATCACCTCTCGTGGATGTAAAATGTTCACAGTATCAGAAATGCGCTCAATTTTGTAGAAATAATATCCGGTGCTGGATGGAGGCTAGACATTATTTTTTTAAATAACCTTATGTGCATTGCCAAACTTATTAAACCAATAAAAAAGCCAGGCGAGAACAAAAACAGAATAGGGCTTACTCCAAAGAAGATTCTCATTAACAGGGATCTGTTCAAAAGAATTGAAAAATGTTTATTTGCCAATTTCGCCCTTTCCTTCCTGAAAGCAGCGACTGCTTTGCTGGGTCTATGAGCTCCCTTTAGTACCTCACCCAAGTGGCCACATACACCTTCAGCAGGGATTGCTGGACAGGAATTGCTGATTTTCACTCCCTTATCCAGGGACTTAAGATTGTAGCGTCCCCATCTCTACTCCAGCTGACTCAGCACAGACCAGGAAGCGAATCTGGGACCTCACTGGTCTGTATGGCTGAGCTATTCACTGAATCAACTTGCAGAGCCATCAGGGAAGCCCAGAATTAGGACCTTTCCAAAAAAAAAAGTGAATTAGAAATTAAAATCTATAGTTAGCAGAAGTTCATCAAAACAGAACTTCTTCCTTCATTAGAATTTTCTTTGATAGTAGCAACATGCACGAGTGCAGCACTTCTGTCCCAGCATGCACATTTAAAACTGCACAGAGTACTCGGGTACTCCCATTCTAGATGAGAGTCCGTCGACATAGTCTTGGGTATGCTGCATGAATTCTGTATTGATATTCTTTGAGCGTGCTGGTTTCAGATGTGATTCCTTCATTGCTGGCTCATACATTAAGAATGGTCACTTGGACGAGACACCAGAAGACTGTCAGCACCTGTGGGCCATTAACCTACCATAACTGCCTTCTGGAGATTAGGGGAGAAAAGTGAATAAAAGATTGGTATCCCCCACAAGCCACATCACACCAGTAACTGGGCTAATTTCTGGATAGATGAATTAAGATGGACCAAATAGCCTCTCACATCCACAATTATTTTGTGATTATAAATTGCATCAGGAGCGTGACAGAGAAAGAGATTTTCAGATTAGTATCAGGAAGGCACCAACTTCTGACAGGAGGGCAGTGATCAAAACGGTTAACATGCAAGAGACGCAGCATTGTTCCAATTGCACGGTGTGCTGCACAACACTGGAAGAGACATTGCTGACTTTACCAAAAAGGAGTCAGATGAGAAATACTTCAAGTTTATCTGGGCTTTTGTGGTTTATCATTTTATTAAGAGTTTGAGAAATTAGCAAAATTGCACTGACTTGGCATAGCTCTCTGCCTGTACAAGTTTCCTTGTGACTCTGATCATTCACTGTGTAATTAGGGGGAGAATAGCAACTGGATTAAAATTGGTTAGAAGGGAGAAAACAGAGTTGGAGTTAATGGACATTTTCAGAGTGGTTGAAAGTGGGAAGTGGCGTCACTTAGGGTTCAATTCTGGGGCCACTTCTGTTCACTGTTAATAATTTGAATGTAGGTCTTCGAGGAAGAAATGTTAAAATTTGCAGATAATACCAAAATAGGAGGTGTAGTTAATTCTTTACAACAAAGGAAACAGCAAAGGGATATTGCTAAGATGGGGAGGAATGGCTAAAAAGTGGCAGATGTCAGTAAGTGAAGGGCAATGCATTTTAGTTTTAAAAAATAGCAGTAACTATACACTGGAATAGGTTCAATGCTGTGGAAGAAAGGAGGTATTTAGGACTATGGGTTCACAGGATATTAAAGGCAGCGATGAGGCTGTAAAAACAAAGCTAATTAAATTCTATGTAAAACCTTAATAGGACATCAGTTAAAGTATTGTGTGCAATATTGAGCTCTACACTATAAGAACATTGAGGCTTTACAGAGGGTTTAACACAGCTACATGAAGATGCTGCCTGATATTAAGGAAGTCTTGAAAAATTGGGGCTTTTCTCGTTAGACCAGATTATAGTGAATATACGATAGAAGCATTTAAAATTATGAAAGGTGGGTAGTGAGAAGAGGACCGTTTCCAATAGTTGAAGGGGTCTTGATACAAGATTAAGTGCAAGAGATTTATAACAGAGGGAAACTTTAAAAAATATATAAACCGAGTTGTGAGGCTGTGGAATTCACTTCCAATGTTGGTGGTTGGGGCAGAAACCAGGTCAACATTCAAGATTAGAATGGATAGGTGGATGAAGGAAAAGGGGTTGAAGGGATATGGCACCAGGGCAGGTGATTCGAACTATTAGCCCGCGTGGAGGGGAAGTTCCAACACTGACTGGTTTGTGGGATAGTGAATAATAGAATAGGTCCAACAACCAGGAATAGGTACAAAACAGCGAGAAAAATTATGGCTTTCTTTAGAGACAGTAGATCTGGACTGGGTTGCTAATATTCTGGAAGTACAGGTGTTTACAATCATGCAAGTCAATCTGATGAGAGATGGAGCTATTTATATTACAGTGAGAATGAAGTACAGGAAACTCTCGATTTACCGGCACCTAAATAACCGGAAATCTCTGTTAACCGGCAAAATTCAGGAGTAGGTTCAGGTAAGTTTTACTGCATATTAGTGGCTGTTCCTGGATCTGTGGCTGTGTAACTGGGGTTCCTGCACTTGTTGCTAAGCAACAGGGATGCTTGGTCTGTGGCCGGGGTTCTTGCACCTGTTGCTAAGCAACAGGGAAGCCTGGATTTGTTGCTGTGTACGGAGCTCTCGTACCTTTTACTACACCTCTCTGTAATCCGGACTTTTTGATAAACCAGCACCACGCCAGTCCCGTTGGTGCCGGATAAAAAAAGAGTTTCCTGTAAATGTGGTGCAACATTGTCACCTACTGGTGTAGTAGCACATGACACACAGAATGACATGACAAGTCTTAGAATTAATAGGTTCAAAGCAAGACGCCCACCCACACACGTGAGCTTGAGGTGTACTACATGTAAGTATAGACTTAGATGCATTTGATAGTTAATTGTCTCTTATGTGGGACTAAGGTAGAAACCCATGGAATTGGAGGGCAAATTAATGAGCAGCAGGAGACAGAAAGCAGGTATAAAGGGTAGGTACTCAAATTGGCAGGATGTGAATAGTGGTGTCCTGCAGGGATCGGTGTTGGGGCCTCAACTATTCACAGTATTTATTAACTTAGATGATGGCATAGAAAGTCATATATCCAAATTTGCCGATGACATAAAGATAGGCGGCATTGTAGGCAGTTTAGATAAAAGCATAACATTACATAAAGATATTGATAGTTTTGCCCATTCACTTAATCTATGACAAATGGATTTGAATGTCAGCAAATGTGAGGTCATCCACTTTGGACCTAAAAAGGATAGAACAGGGTACTTTCTAAATGGTGAAAGGCTAAAAACAGTGGAGGTCCAAAGAGACTCGGGGTTCCAGGTACATAGATTAAAATGTCAGAACAGGTACAGAAAATAATCAAAAAGGCTAATGGAATACTGGCCTTTATATCTAGAGGACTAGAATACAAGAGGGTAGAAGTTATGCTGCAGCTGTACAAAACCCTGGTTAGCCCACACCTGGAGTACTGTGAGCCGGTCTGGGCACCATACTTTAGGAAGGATATATTGGCCTTGGAGGGAGTGCAGCGTAGGTTTACCAGAATGATACCCAGTCTTCGAGTGTTAAGTTACAAGGAGAGATTGCACAAATTAGGGTTGTATTCCCATGAATTTAGAAGGTTAAGGGGTGATCTGATCAAAGTTTTCACGATATTAAGGGGAACAGATAGGGTAGAGAGAGAGAAACTATTTCCACTGGTTGGGGATTCTAGGACTAGGGGGCAGAGTCTAAAAATTAGAGCCAGACCTTTCAGGAACTCTTCTGAAAATATCCATTGATGCTGGATCAATTGTTAATTTTAAATCGGAGATTGATAATACCTTTGGTTAACAAAAAGCTAAGTGATATGGGCCAAAGGTAGGCATATGGAGTGAGGTCACAGATCAGCCATGATCTCATTGAATGGTGGAACAGGCTCGAGGGGCTGAATGACCTACTCCTGTTCTACTCAGTGCGCTCTCTTTAAACTAATAAATATGTCAGATACATAGTTATCTCATGGGTTTTCAAATCGGTTACTTAAATAAAGGATAAGAAATAAGGAGTAGGAGCTGGAGTACTTGGCCTGGCCTAGTATAAAATCCAATATGGTTGGGCCAAATGGTCTGTTTCCATGTTGTACCTTCTATGTATTGCTGCAACAGCTGCTGCACAGGTCACAACTACACAGTTTGTGGTCATATACACCCCAAGAAGGGAACAAGTTGCAACCTTTGAATACTGAATATGCCCATTGTAAAACAGGGGTCTAATATGCCAGACTAGGTGAATGAAAATAAATTACACTGATTTAGTATCTCATTCAGCGTTAGTTAGGAATTGGTTAACCTGTTGCTTTTAATTACCTGAAGTTTAGATTTTTTATCGTCATCAAAACTGCTTTGCCTCCGACACGAATTATCTTGGATGAACTGAAGCCTGCCCTCCAGGTTCTGTTGAGGGAAGCAACAGTGAAACAAATCTGAATTTGAAGCAGGATTCAACATGCTGTACACATTAGCACAAAAGGATAGGACATTATAAAAAAAGTCTGCAGGTACTACACCAAGCAGATTAGTTTGAAATTAGTTTCATAGAACCACTCAAACCACAGCACTATCCCATTCTTGGCTCTCAGTAAGACCACAGCTACACATTTACCAAAGTGAGGAGTGACTCAATGTTGCACAAAAATCAGGATTTTAAAAAGTTAAATAAATGTTGCAAGCAAGCGTTCCACAACAAGATGGCTGCATTTTGCCTGATTTTAAAACTGTAGGTTAAGGGGTGTTTCTCAGATGTGGTCCGCATACAATATAGATTAGAATAAATTCAATACCTCTGCATTTTATGAACCTTAAATTACAAGCTTTAAACATTCAATAAGATGCATTAAAAAAAAGTGAAAGCTATAGTCTCTAGTAAAAGGATAACTATAAAGAAGAGTTTCTTCATTACTTTTCACTGCACTTTACATTCCTTGCAGCAACACCGGATGAAGAATGGTAGGCAACTCTCTTAGGCAGTCTCTCGGAACCGAGGATGACTTGCCTCCACATTAAAAAAGGAGTTCTCAGCTGTCTGATGAGTCCAATGCGGAACCTACAGTCTCGGTCACAGGTGGGGCAGACGGTGGTTGAAGGGACGGGTGGGTGGGGAGCTTGGGTGACATGCGCTCCTTGCGCTTGCTCGCGAAGAGACTCGAGGTGTTCAGCGCCTTCCTCCACTTTGTGCGGTCTTGGGCCAGGGATTCCCAGGTGTCGGTGGGGATGTTGCACTTTTTGCAAGGCTTGGAGGGTGTCCTTGAAGCGTTTTCTCTGCCCACCTGGGCCTCTCTTGCCATGTTGGAGCTCCGAGTAGAGCGCTGGTTTTGGGAGTCTCGTATCGGGCATGCGGACGATGTGACCCGTCCATCGGAGCTGATCGAAGCTTTGGCCACGCTCGATGATCGGGATGTTGGCCTGAGTGAGAACACAGACGTTGGTGCGCCTATCCTGCCAATGGATCTGGAGAATCTTGCGGAGGCAACATTGGTGGTACCTCTCCAGTGCTTTGAGGTGCCTGCTGTAAATGGTCCATGTCTCTGAGGCACACAGGAGGGCGGGTATCACTACTGCTCTGTAGACCATGAGCTTGGTTCTGGGTTTGAGGCCCTGGTCTTAACACTTTCTTCCTCAGGTGACCAAAGGCTGCACTGGCATACTGTAGGCAGTGTTGGACTTAGTCATCGACATCTGCCCTTAAGAGTAGGCTCCCGAGGTATGGAAAGTGGTCCAGGTTGTCCAAGGTTTTGTTGTGGATTGTGATAATCTTGGGTGGGTGGGTGGGGGGGGGCGAACAGCACTGTGTGGCGGGGGCAGGTTGGTAGAGGACCTTTGTCTTACGGATGTTTAGTGCAAGGCCTATGCTCTCGTACGCGTCGGTGAAGGTGTTGACGATGGTTTGGAGTTCGACCTCCGAGTGAGCGCAGACGCAAGCGTCGTCTACATACTGTAATTCGACGACAGAGGATGGGACGACCTTGGATCTGGACTGGAGGCGACAGAGGTTGAACAGTTTCCCGTTTGTTCTGTAAACTAGCTCCATTCCAGCAGGGAGCTTACTGAGGGCGAGATGGAGCATTGCAGCAAGGAAGATCAAGAAGAGCGTTGGTGTGATGACACAGCCTTGCTTGACCCCGGTCCATATGTGAATTGGGTCTGTGGTGGAACTGTTGGTCAGGATCACGGCTTGCATGTCGTCGTGAAGCAGGCAGAGGATGGTGACACACTTGTGGGCAGCCGAATTTGAGGAGGACACTCCATAATCCCTCACGGTTGACATTGTCGAAGGCCTTTGTGAGGTCAAAGGCGGCCATGTACAGCGGTTGTGGCGCTGTTCCCTGCATTTCTCTTGTGATTGACGCGCGGTGAAAATCATGTCCATTGTGCCCCTTAGTGGGCGGAATCTGCATTGCGACTCTGGGAGGAGCTCTTCGGCCACTGGGAGAAGGCGATTGAGGGGGATTCTTGCGATGACTTTCCCTGCGGCAGACAGCAGGGAAACTCCTCTAATTACCACAATCGGACTCGTCACCTTTCTTGAAGATGGTCACAATTATGGCGTCCGAGATCCCCTGGCATGCTCTCCTCCTTCCAAATAAGAGAAATGAGTTCTTGAATTCGTGCCAGTAGTGCTTCTCCACCATGCTTTAGTGCCTCAGCAGGGATTCCATCTGCTCCCGAGGCCTTATTGTTCTTCAGTTATCGGATGGCCTTTTCAACCTCTTGCTGGGCTGGGGTTGTGGTGGGTAGCATGCTGCGGGATGGAGTGGAGGACACTCGTGAAGACAGAGTCTCAGTTAAGGAGCTCTTCAAAGTGCTCCTTCCAGCAGGCACTGACTGCCTCCCTGTCCTCGAGTACCTCTTGGCCCGCAGTGGGGTAGGACCTTGGGTGCTTGGGCTGTAGGTGGTCTTGACTGCGCTAAAGAAACCACGCACGTCGTGGTTGTCGGCTAGCTGCTGGATCTCCTGCGCTTTCTTCACCCACCATCTTATCTTTAGGTCGCGAGTTTTTTGTTGGACCTCTGCCTTCAGGCATCTGTAGAGCTGCTTTCTTGCTCTCAAGTTGTGTTGCTGTTTCCAGATCAGGAATGCCTTGCGGTTGCAGATTAGCTCTTGGACGCTCTCGTCGAACCAGTCTTGGCGTTTCCTGGTCGAATGACCGAGCGTATCTTCGCAGGTGCTGATTATGGAGGCCTTGAGTGCAGGCCAGGTGCTGTGGACACTATGTGTCTCTGCATCACTGGGAGTTGTCAGGTTGTTTGCGAGGCGCAGGCTCTCTTAGCGGGGTCTTGGAGTACTCCAGTGTTGATTTTCCTGCGGCATTGTTTCTGTTGCCGCCGCTGTCTTGGGACTACATTGATGGAGATGACAGAGCGGATTAGGCGGTGGTCTGTCCAGCAGTTGTCAGCTCCTGTCATGGCGCGGGTGATGCGGACATCCTTGCTGTCCTTCACTCGAACTATGACGTAGTCCAGCAGATGGCAGTGCTTGGAGAGAGAGAGAGTGCTGCCATGAAGCCTTGCACTTGTCTCTGACGGAACAAGGTGTTGGTTATGACAAGGCCATGTTCTAAGCATTTCATCAGGAGGGTACCGTTGGAGTTGGCTTTCCCTACCCCCTCTCTGCTGATCACACCTCCCCAGAGGTCGGTGTCCTTTCCAACTCTGGCGTTAGTCACCAAGGAGGATCAGCTTGTCGCCCATTGGGACTCGGGACAGGGATTGTTCGAGGCTGGAGTGACAGGATCAGTCCTGGCAGTATGTCCTGACAGTATCACCGAGTGCCACAGGATCAGCCCAATTTCATCCACTTGCAGATATTAACTGCCTACCCACACTGATGCTCCTCTGGCTGCTGAAGACAATTCTTTCTCACTTCAATATGATGCAGTTTGATTTAGCAAGGTACTCCATTAGGTGCCGAGAGGGAACTACCAATCTCACTGAGCACCTGGATTTGAGCAATATATATGACTTTGGTAAATTGAACTCAAGCATGACTTGCTACTGGGTTACCAAGTTGTCAATGTGGCACTTACTTAAAAATCCTTTCCTTCAACATATATACTTCAAAGCTTTCATAAACCGCCCCGCACTTAGAACCATTTTTCATAACCTCACCGTCTCAAAATAAGTGAACACCCGGTCATCTGGTACCATTGTTGAAAAGGGAGATGCATTCTGTGATTGGTTGGTATCATACACTGCATCACTCTCACAGTCTTCCTGCAAGTACAGGGAAATATCCAACAAGTGTGATAAAGAGGCCTTAATAACCATTTCTAAACTTACAAAACTCAAGTCTATTCAAGTATTCAAATTGGTGTAAGTCTTGCAAAGTACCCAATACATTTTTTTTGATGGGGAGGTGCAGACCGAGGAGAAAGAACAGATTACAGAAAAATTGATCAGTGCATCCTTATTTGAAACCGATGCTGAATCAGCTTACTGCAAGATCCAGAACATTTTTAACTTCTAGTAAAGCAGTCTCATCCAAAATGATGAGTGCAAATCACTGAGCGCTTTGACAAGTCTAGATCACAATACTGCATTTCGAATTGTGATCTAAAAAAAACACCCGATATTCTGAATTAGTTTCTCAACCAGGCTCCTTTCAACTGAAATTCAAGGTAGACTAGTGTAAACTACTGCACACAAAGGAAAACAGGCACCATATGAACCACATCAAAATGGGTGCGCAAATACACTAGACTTGGCGTTCAACATATTCAGTCACTGCGAAACAGCAACCAAAACAAATTTTAAACTGCATACCCAGAACATTAGGCAGAGAATGTCATGCTAAAATTACACAGTGCTCTGCAGACAGCAGCTCAAGTACTGCATCCAATTTTGGTCACAGACACAAAGAAAACATTCAAGCACTGGAAGTGGCTCAGAGAAGGCTGACTCTTAGCATCACAGGACTCATTTAGGAGGAAGGACTGAAGAAACCTGGCTGCTCTCCTTGAGGAGTTCCAAGAGGAATCCCCACGTGTATGAGACTTGGTAATCATTATAGAAAAGTACAGAACAATACTTGGTTAACCTGCAACAGTAGGACAAGGGGACACAGGGTCAAATGAGTGAAAGACAAATTTGGGATTGATGTCAAATGATGAGAAAAGAAACCCACAAATGCTGGAAATTTGTTAATAAAAACAGAAAAATGTTGGACATACACAGCAGGTCCATCAGTATCAGGAGGAGGGGTTGCGATTTTGGGCGTAAGCACGGTGTTAGAACTCATCTGAATCAGTCAGACGAAGGATCTGAACCCAAAACAGTACCCCCTCTTTTCAGATGCGGCGGGATTTGTATACCTCCAGCATTTCCTGTTATTGTTACAGATATCTGGAAGTTCTTCACACTCTGATCAACAGGTGAAATGGGTTTCTGGAGGGAACTGCAGGTTGGTTCTGGATGGATAATCGAAGAGCGGCCTCCCTCATGCATATTTATCTTGTGATTACCTGTGAATTTATTGTTTATTGCATGCTCCCAAACCGAGTCAGATTTAATGCCAGTTTTAATAAGCAAATTCTTAAATGTTCTCTTTGTTTATTTCTTTTTACTTAACACACAAAACAGCTGCATACTAATGGCAATTAAGCTTTGGTCAACTGGTAGATTTAGCCAATAGCATTCTTTTAAATCACTGACGAAGCGTATAAAGTCCTAGGCGAGCCTACCTCAAGAGTAGCTGAAATTTCAGCCGTTAAAGGAACACTGTCTTGCTCAACATTGATGGGGTCAACTATCACAGGATCTGCTTGTGACTCTGTTCGGTCATACAGCGGTTCCACAGATGTTTCTTCCTCAAATTCAAGAGTGGAAGCTCTGAGAGCAGCAGTTAGAACATCCACTTGTGCTGTTGGACAAAACAATACAGGTCACTTTCCCACTTTCGAAATAATTTGTGATTAAAAGATTCATGTCTACATAATCTTTAGAAAGACTGAACTGCTGAATTTAAGTCAATGGTTGTGTTAATTTCATAATCCGTAAAAATATATTTACTGACAAATATTTGTGAAATACAAGTTCAAAGGTATTGTTGATAGATAGGCAAGGGTATTAAGGGATACAGGATCAAAGCAGGTAGATGGAGTTAAGATACAGATCGGCCATGATCTAATTGAATGGCTAAACAGGCTCGAGGGGCATAATGGCCCACTCCTGTTCCTGTGACATATTAAAGGCAGGCAGGTGACTTGCTCCCATGGTACTGCTCTGTAACAAGCTGCTAGGAGGTGCACGACAGTGCGACAACTTTTTTTTACATTCTGGTCTGTGATCTCAAAGTATGATTCCATAATTGACCACCTTCCTAACTCAGCACACGCTCAGGCTCAACCAGAATATTCACAACCTTGATGTCCTGTTCCGATCCTGAGCTGAACTTTAGTCTCCATATACACTGCATCACCAGGACCACTGACTTTCACCTCCACAACAAACCCTTATACATGCCTTTGTCACCTCCAGACTTGACTATTCAAATGCTCAACTTGCTGGTACCCATCCTCTCCCCTTCATAAACTCCAACTTGTTCAAAACTCTGCTGCACATATCTGCTACATTGGATACCCCCAATAACTCAACTTTAAAATCTTTTAATCCCTCTTTGGCCTCAACACACCCCATCGCCAGACTCTTCTCCAACTCTATACCTATTTCTCGGACTCGTGTCTTGTACAGCCTCTCTTCCTTTCATCCCATCACAACCTTCAGCCGCCTTGCTCTCTGGAATTGCCTCCTTAAATCTCTGCCTTTTACCCTCTCCTTAAAAAAAGTCTCTCTTCTTTAGAAACCTCAAAACCCAATTACAGGAAACTTTGTGATATCCGGCACTGACGGGACCGGCGTGTTGCCGATCTATCAAAACTGCCGGACATACAAAGTTAATGTTGAAGCATACGGAGGTTTTCATCTCCGTATCTGACAACAAACACTGTTGCTTAGCAACAGCTTCTAAAGAGTCGGCTGCAGCTGCAAGCATCTGTAGCTGAAGCTGTTGCTATAGCTACAGACCTTGCAGTGGCTGACTGGGGAAAAAAAAAACGAGATCTAAAAAAAAACGGCTCCTGATTTTTGCCATTAGATCGAGTATTCCGGACATACAACCTCCGGATAAACCAAAGTTTCCTGTATTTGTTCAAGCTTTTGGTCACCTCTCCTTTCTGGCTTAGTATCCACTTCCCATACTTCAGTGAAGCACCTTGGGCTGTGCTTTTTAATACAACTCAAAGGCACTATATAATTGGAAGCTGCAGTTCCAAAAGGAAGAAAATCTCAGCTGCAAAAATTCAAATATTCACTATATTGTCTAGTATTGAGTGACATCCCACAAAAAGCATAGGCGTGGGCCTTTCTTTTCCAATTCATTCTCAGGATGTGGGTATCACTAGCAAGGCTGGCATTTGTTGCCCATCCCAAGTTCACCCAAGAAGTTGCTGGTCGGCTGCCTTCTTGAACTGCTGCAGTTCATGTGGTAAAGGAGCTCCAACAATCGTAAAACTGAAGTCAATGGGAATCGGGGGGAAAACTCTCCACTGGCTGGAGTCATACCTAGCACAAAGGAAGATGGTTATGGTGGTTGAAGGTCAATCATCACAGCACCAGGACATCATTGCAGCAGTTCCTCAGGGCAGTGTCCTAGACCCAACCATCTTCAGCTGCTTCATCAATGACCTTCCCTCCAACATATGGTCAGAAATGGGGATGTTCGCTGATGACTGCAGTGTTAAGCGCCATTCACAACTCTCAGATAATGAAGCAGTCTATGCCCGCATGCAACAAGGCCTGGACGACGTTCAGGCTTGGGCTGATAAGTGGCAGGTAACATTCGTGCCACAGAAGTGCCAGGCAATGACTATTTCCAACAAGCAAGAGTCTAACCACCACCCCTCGACATTCAACGGTATTACCATTGCCGAATCCCACACCATCAACATCCTGGGGGTCACCATTGACCAGAAACTTAACTGGACCAGCCACATAAATACTGTGGCAAGAGGTCAGAGGCTAGGTATTCAGCAGCGAGTGCCTCACCTCCTGACTCCCCAAAGCCTTTCTACCATCTACAAGGCACAAGTAAGGAGTGTGATGGAATACTCTCCACTTGCCTGGATGAGTGCAGCTCCAACAACACGCAAGAAGCTCGAGACCATCCAGGACAAAGCAGCCCACTTGATTGGCACCCCATCCACCACTGGCATACCATGGCTACATTGTGTACCATCTACAAGATGCACTGCAGCAACTCGCCAAGGCTTCTTCAGCAGCACCTCCCAAACCCGTGACCTCTTCCACCTAGAAGGACAAGGGCAGCAGGCGCATGGGAACACCACCACCTCCAAGTTCCCCTCCAAGTTACACACCATCCCGACTTAGGAGTATACCGTCGATCCTTCATCGTCGCAGAGTCAAAATCCTGGAACTCCCTCCCTAACAGCACTGTGGGAGTAGCTTCAGCAGACGGACTGCAGCGGTTCAAGGCAGCAGCTCACCACCACCTTCTCAAGCCTTGCCAGCAACGCCCACACCCCATAAACAAATTTTAAAAAGCAATGCTGTTAGGAGCTCCAGGATTTTGTCACAGTGATGTTAAAGGAATCGCGATACACATGTCTGCATCAGGATGGTGTGTGAACTGGAAAATATGATGTTCCCATACACCTGCTAACCATGTTATGGTTTTGGGAGGTGCTAAAGAAGCCTTGGCGAGTTGCTGCAGTGCATCCTGTAAATAGTACACACTGCGGCCAAGGTACAATGATGGTGGACATTTAGATTAGTGGGTGCGGTGCAGATCAAGCAGACTGCTATGCCCTGGATGCTGTCCAGCTTCTTGTGTTGTTGGAGCTGCACCCATCCAAGCAAGTGGAGAGCATTCCATTATACTCCTAACTTGTGCCTTGTTGAGGTGAGGCTTTGGTGAGGCAGGGTGAGCCACTCGCCTATAATATCTAGGCTATGACCTTGTCTAGTAGCCACGATATTTATGTGGCTGGTCCAGTTGAGATTCTGGTCAATGGTGATGCCCAGGATGTTGATGCTGGGGGACTCGGCAATGGTAATGCCATTGAATGTCAGGGGGAGGTGGTTCGGCTCTCTCTTGTTGGAGATGGTCATTGCCTGGCACTCATGTGCCATGAACGTTACTCGCTATAGATAAGCCCAAGTCTGCAGGTTGTCCAGGTCTTGCTGCATGCGGGCATAGACTGCTTCATTAGCGGAGGAATTATGAATGAAGCCGAACACTGCGCAATCAGCAAACACTCCGCTCCTAACCTTATGGTGGAGGAAGGTAATTCATGAAGCAGCTGAAGATAATGGAACACTAGGAAACTGCGCTGAGAAATTCCTGCAGCAACATCTTGGGGCTGTGATGACTGACCTCCAATAGTCATAACCATCTTCCTTTGTGCGAGGCACTGGAGAGTTTTGCCCCTGATCCCCATTATTTCAGCTATACTACTGCTCCTTGGTGCCACACTCAGTTGAATGCTGCCCTGATGTCAAATGTAGTCACCTCTGGAATTCAGCTCTTTTGTCCATGTTTGGAATAAGGCTGTAAGGAGGTCTTTAGAGGTTCTGGCAGAACCCAAAGAGCATTGATGAAGCAACTATGGGTGAATAAGTGCTGCTGATAGCACTGTTGATGACTCCTTCCATTACACTGCTGATGATTGAGAGTAGGCTGCTAATTGGCCTGGTTGGATTTGACTTTTTTTTTTTTTTTGCAGACAGGACATATCTGGGCAATTTTCCACATTTTCCAGTACATGCCAGTGTTGCAATTGTACGGGAACAGCTTGGTTAGGGCACGTATTTATGGGACACTGCACTTTGAAAGCATAGGTCAAACTTCAAAGTTCATGTACAGCACGTGCATGCTTACAATTTAATCTTTAACAGTTCAAGGCACACCTTTTAAGGAACAAACAACACAATTTGAAGATGCAATTTTTCCTAGTGTCAATAAAAATACATAAATTTGAACATTGCATATACACTATTTAGTGCACGTTTAAATTTTTGTTCAGTTGAGTATCCATCTCGCTCTTAAACACTTCAGTGGCCTTTGCATTCGTGGCTTTGAGGCACTGCATTCCATATACTTCCACCCTTAAACAAGTTTCCCCTGGATTTGTCATTAGCTCAAATTCCAAGATTTCATCCCCTTGTTCTGAATTCCCCTACTAAAAAGGGAAGTGCTGTTCGCACTCTACCCAAGCAAATCCCTTCATTAAACACTGCAATCAAATCACCCCTTAACCCGCTCTACTCAAGGGAATACAACTCAAGTTTACCCAATTTATCATAACTCAGTCCCATCTTCCAAGGTATCAAAACTGAATATTCCAAATGCTGTCTCACTGGCACTTTACATAACTGCAACACTCCTCCTTGCTGATATATTCTAAAATATAAGAGTACAACATCCCATTAGCCTTTTTCACCACTTTCTGCACGAGGTATTAAGTGATATGGGGCAATGGTGGGTATATGGAGTTAGGCCACAGATCAGCCATGATTTCATTGAATGGTGGAACAGGATCGCGGGACTGAATGGCCTAATCCTGTTCCGAGGAGTTTGATTTTCATGACTTATCTACCTTGAACCATAATAATTTTGTTCATCCATCCCCTCTGGGATTGTCATTTAGATTAAACTACCAACTGCAATTCTTATGTTCAAAGTATACTATCGTACACATGTTGATCTGCATAGGCCATCATCGTTCCACTCGTTTGCTTCAACTTTTGAATTTTCTGCTTTCAGAATTCATTACACCTTCAGGCGAGGGACTGCTGCACTGCTTGCAGGTTTCTCTGCAGGACAAGATGTTAAAGTGGTGCCGTTTACTTGATCAGCTGGGCAGGTTTGTCATGCCTGACGAAACTGATTGCAGTTTTTGAAGAGGTGACTAAAGTGATGGATATTATTTATATGGACTTCCAGAAGGCATTTGATAAAGTCCCTCATAAGAGACTGTCAATTAAGGTTGAAGAAGTCTATGGAATTGAAGGCAAATTATTGATCTGGTTCGGAAATTGGCTGAGTGGCAGGAAACAGAGAGTAGGGATAATGGGCAGGTCCTCAAATTGGCAGGATGTGACGAGTGGTGCCCCTGAAGGATCTATGTTGGGCCTCAACTATTTGTTAACGACTTAGATGGGATAGAAAGCCACATATCCAAATTTGTCGATAACACAAAGATAGGCAGCATTGTAGGCAGTGTAGATGAAAGCATAAAATTACAAAGAGATATTGATAGATTAAGTGAATGGGCAAAATGGTGGCAAATATGAGGGCATCCACTTTGGACCTAAAAAGGAATAGAACAGGGTGCTTTCTAAATGGTGAAAGGCTAAAAACAGTGGAGGTCCAAGTACATAGATCAGTAAAATGTCATGAACATGTACAGAAAATAATCAAAAAGACTAATGGATTGCTGGCCTTCATATCTAGAGGAGTAAAATATAAAGGGGTCGAAGTTATGCTGCAGCTATACAAAGTCCTGGTTAGACCACACCTGGAGTACTGTGAGCAGTTTTGGGCACCACACCATGGGAAGGATATATTGGCCTTGGAGGGAGTGCAGCGTAGGTTTACCAGAATGATACCCAGACTCCAAGGGTTAATTTACGAGGAGAGATTACACAATTTAGGATGTATTTCCTAGAATTGAGAAGATTAAGAGGTGATCTGATTGACATTTTCAAGATATTAAGGGGAACAGATAGTTTTTCCCAATCTACCCTATTTCCGCTGGTTGGGGATTCTAGGACTAAGGGGCAGAGTCTAAAAATTAGAGCCAGGCCTTTCAGGAGTGAAATTAGGAAACACTTCTACACACAAAAGGGTGGTAGAGGTTTGGAACTCTCTTCCGCAACCGGCAATTGATGCTAGATCAATTGTTCATTTTAAATTTAGATCGATAGATTTTTGTTAAACAAAGGTATTAAGGGATAGGGGCCAAAGGCAGTTATATGGAGTTAAGTCGTAGATCAATCATGATCTCACTGAATGGCGGAGCAGGCTCGAGGGGCTAAATGGCCTACTCCTGTTCCTATGTAAGATCCAGGCCACTATTCAAAAGAGGGGGGGGGAGCCAGCAGAGGCACAGTGGGTCGAATAACTTCCTTCTGTGCTATATCATTCTGTGATTCTCCTGGAGTCCTAGGGGGTACAGTAGCATTGCTGTTGTGTTACTGGACTAGTGATCCAGAAGCCTGAACTAACGATCCAGAGACTTGGAGTTCAAATCAGCTGGGGAATTTCAATTTAGTTAACTAATAAATCTGGAATAAAGAGCTAGCATCAGTAATGGTGACCATGAAACTACCAGATTGTCGTAAAGACCCAGCTGGTTGACTAATGTCCTTAGGGAAGGAAATCTACCGTCCTTACCCGGTCTGGCCTATATGTGACTCCAGACCCACAGCAATCTGGTTGACTCTTAACTGCCCTCTGAAATGGTGACCCAGCACAACCTTCTCAAGGGCACTTGGGGATGGGCAAAAATGCTGGCCTTACCAGCGATGGCCACATCCCATGAATGAATAAAAAACACATTCCTTCCTCAAGTCAACATCGTCAAAAATGATAAAATAATCGGTCACTCATTTCATCAATTGTTTGAGGAGCTAACAAGGAGGGTCAATGAGGGCAACACGTTTAATGTAGTCAACATGGATTTTAGCAAGGCTTTTGACAAGTTCTGACATGGCAGACTGGTCAGAAAAGTAAGAGCCCATGGGATCCAAGGGAAAGTGGCAAGTTGGATCCAAAATTAGCTCAGTGGCAGGAAGCAAAGGGTAATAGTCAACAAATGTTTGAGAGACTGGAAGGCAGTTTCAAGTGGCATTCCCTAGGGCTCAGTACTAGGTCCCTTGCTTCTCGTGGTATACATCAGATTCAGACTTCAATGTAGGGGGCATGATTAGGAAGTTTGCAGACGATACAAAAAATTGGCCGTGTGGTTGATAGCGAGGAAGAAAGCTTTAGACTGCAGGACGATATCAATGGGCTGGTCAGGTGGGCAGAAAAGTGGCAAATGGAATTCAATCTGGTGAAGTGTGAGGTAATGCATTTGGGGAAGGCTAACAAGGCAAGGGAATACACAGTCGGGAGCAGCGAGGAGGAGCTCGGGAGAAAACCCGGCGACCAACGAGGCCCGAGACCAGTCGGGAGCAGTGTGGTGAGACCGGTATAAAAACCGGAGAGAGGCGAGGCCCGAGACCAGTCGGGACCAGCGGGAGCAGTGAGGAGGAGCTCGGGAGAAAACCCGGCGACCAGCGAGGCCCGAGACCAGTCGGGAGCAGTGTGGTGAGACCGGTATAAAAACCGGAGAGAGGCGAGGCATACCAACTCAGCAGCGGGGAGGTAAAAAGTAATCAGTGTGTGACGTCACCAGGGAGCAGGTAGGTGATTGGTTGGTGAGTATTTCTCTTTTTTCAATACAAGCTTGAATTCTGTGGTGTTAAATTTCTGTGGTGTAGTGGGGATAGTTGGTAAATAAAGCGCCCTAGAGCATACCTGTAACTGGGGTATTGAATAAATTTTTTAAGTAATTAAAGGGGTAAGTCATGGCAGGAGAGTTCAGACCCTTGCTTTGCTCCTCCTGCTCTATGTGGGAAGTCAGGGATGCTGCCAGTGTCCCTGATGACCATGTGTGCGGGAAATGCATCCAGCTGCAGCTACTTGTAGACCGCATTGCGGCGCTCGAGCTGTGGGTGGATGAATTTTGGAGCGTGCGCGATGCTGAAAGGCTCGTGGATAACACGTTTAGCGAGTTGTGCACGCCTCAGGGTAGGGCAGCACAGGGGGTGACCATCAGGCGGAGCAACAAAGGCAGGCAGGTAGTGCAGGGAACCCCTGCGGACATCCCCCTTTCAAACAAGTATACCGCTTTGGATACTGTTGAGGGGGATGACTCACCAGGGGAAGGCAGCAGCGGCCAACTTCCTGGCACTGGGGGTGCTCCTGCTGCCCAGGAAGGGGGGAAAAAGAGTGGGAGAGCAATAGTGGTAGGGGACTCTATAGTAAGGGGAACAGATAGGTGTTTCTGTGGCCGTAGACGTGAATCCAGGATGGTTCGTTGCCTCCCTGGTGCCAGGGTCAAGGATGTCACTGAGCGGCTGCAGGGCATTCTGGAGGGGGAGGGAGAACAGCCAGTGGTCGTGGTCCACATTGGTACCAACGACATAGGTAAAAAGAGGGATGAGGTCCTGCAGCAAGAATTTAGGGAGCTAGGTGAAGGATTAAGGAGCAGGACCTCAAAGGTTGTAATCTCTGGATTACTCCCGGTGCCACGTGCTAGTGAGTATAGGAATAGGAAGATAGAACAGATGAATGCGTGGCTAAAGGGATGGTGCAAGGGGGAGGGCTTTAGTTTCCTGGATCACTGGGTCTGCTTCTGGGAAAGGTGGGACTTGTACAAGTCGGACGGTTTACACCTGAACCAGGGGGGAACCAATATCCTTGCGGGGAGGTTTGCTAGCACTGCTGGGGAGGGTTTAAACTAACTTGGCAGGGGGTTGGGGGTACAGAGTGGAGCTATAGTAGGGGGTGATTTACGGCCAAATACAGAGGGAAAAACAAGTCAGCTGGGAAGGCAGAGCAAATATGTGAAGGCAAAAGAGAATATGGCAGGGCTGGAAGGCATTTATTTTAATGCAAGGAGTCTTGCAAATAAGGTGGATGAACTGAAGTTGTTGTTGAACACATGGGAGTACGATATTGTTGCTATCACGGAGACATGGTTGAGGGAGGGTCAGGACTGGCAGCTCAATATTCCGGGGTATAGAATCTTCAGGCGAGACAGAGGGGGGTGTAAAAGGGGAGGGGGTGTTGCAATATTAATTAAGGAGTCAATTACTGCTGTAAGGAGGGATGATATATTAGCGGGTTCCTCTAATGAGGCCATATGGGTAGAACTTAAAAACAAACAGGGGGCAAGCACTTTGCTGGGAGTGTACTATAGGCCCCCAAACAGTCAGGGGGAGATAGAGGAACAGATATGTAGGCAAATCTCAGAGAAGTGCGAAAATAATAGGGTAATAATAGTGGGGGATTTCAACTTCCCCAATATAAATTGGGATAGTCAGAGTGTGAAAGGCTTAGAGGGTGCAGAATTCTTAAAGTGCATCCAGGAGAGCTTTTTGAGCCAACATGTAGAAAGTCCTACAAGAGAGGGGGCGGTACTGGACCTAATTCTGGGGAATGTAGCCGGGCAAGTGGTGGAAGTGTCAGTAGGAGAGCATTTTGGCGACAGTGACCATAATTCGGTGAGATTTAAGGTGGTCATGGAAAAAGACAAAGACGGCCCGGAAATAAGGGTTCTAAATTGGGGGAAGGCCGATTTTAATATGATAAGGCAGGATCTGGCCAAAGTGGACTGGGAGCAGCTGCTTATAGGAAAATCCACATCAAAACAGTGGGAGACTTTCAGAAGGGAAATAGAGAGAGTACAACGCCAACATGTTCCTGTAAAGGTCAAGGGTGGGACCAACAAGCAAAGGGAACCTTGGATGACAAGGGATATACAAAAATGCATTAGAAATAAAAGGGGGGCTTTTGGCAGTTACAAAAGACTAAAGACGGAAGAAGCCCTAGAGGAGTATAAAAAGTGCAGGGGCATACTTAAAAAAGAAATTAGGAGGGCGAGGAGGGGCCATGAAATAACACTGGCGAGCAAAATAAAGGAAAATCCTAAGATGTTTTATAAGTATATTAAGGGCAAGAGGATAACCAGGGAAAGGGTAGGGCCCATTAGGGACCAAAGTGGCAATCTGTGTGTAGAGCCAGAGGATGTAGGCGGGGTTTTAAATGAATTTTTTGCATCTGTGTTCACTATGGAGAAAGACGATGCAGACATAGAAATCGGGCAAGGGGACTGTGACATACTTGAACATATTAGCATCGAGAGGGAGGTGCTAGCGGTTTTAGCAGGCCAAAAAGTGGATAAATCCCCAGGCCCGGACGAGATGTATCCCAGGCTGCTGTGGGAGGCAAGGGAGGAGATTGCAGGGGCTCTGACACTAATTTTCAGAACCTCTCTGGCCACAGGGGATGTACCAGAGGACTGGAGAACAGCTAACGTAGTACCATTATTCAAGAAGGGTAGCAGGGATAAACCAGGGAATTACAGGCCAGTGAGTCTAACATCTGTGGTGGGGATATTATTGGAAAAAATTCTGAGGGACAAAATTAATCTCCACTTGGAGGGGCAAGGATTAATCGGGGATAGTCAGCATGGCTTTGTCAAGGGTAAATCATGTCTAACAAATCTGATCGAATTTTTCGAGGGGGTGACTAGTGGGGTGGATGAGGGAAATGCTGTGGATGTGGTTTACATGGACTTCAGTAAAGCTTTTGACAAAGTCCCGCATAGGAGACTGGTCAAGAAGGTAAGAGCCCATGGGATCCAGGGTGCCTTGGCGTGTTGGATCCTAAACTGGCTGAGTGGCAGGAGGCAGAGGGTGATGGTCGAAGGTTGCTTTTGTGACTGGAAGCCTGTGTCCAGTGGGGTACCTCAGGGATCGGTGCTGGGTCCCTTATTGTTTGTGATCTACATAAATGATTTGGATGAGAATGTAAAAGGTATGATCAGTAAGTTCGCAGATGACACGAAAATTGGTGGGGTGGTAAATTGCGAGGAGGAAAGCCTCCGGCTACAGGACGATATAAACGGGTTGGTCAGATGGGCGGAAAAGTGGCAAATGGAATTTAACCCTGAAAAGTGCGAGGTGATGCATTTTGGACAGACAAATAAGGCAAGGGAATACACAATGAGTGGTAGGACCCTAGGAAGTACAGAGGGTCAGAGGGACCTTGGTGTACATGTACATAGATCCCTGAAGGCAGCGGAGCAGGTAGATAAGGTGGTTAAAAAGGCATATGGGATACTTGCCTTCATTAGCCGAGGCATAGAATATAAGAGCAGGGAGGTTATGATGGAGCTGTACAAAACGCTGGTGAGGCCACAGCTGGAGTACTGTGTGCAGTTCTGGTCGCCTCACTATAGGAAGGATGTGATTGCTTTGGAGAGGGTGCAGAGAAGATTCACCAGGATGTTACCTGGGATGGAGCGCCTCAGCTATGAAGAGAGGCTGGACAGGCTGGGGTTGTTTTCCTTGGAGCAGAGAAGGCTGAGGGGGGACCTGATTGAGGTGTACAAAATAATGAGGGGCATAGATAGGGTAGATAAAGAGGAACTTTTCCCCTTAGTGGGGGGGTCAATAACAAGGGGGCATAGATTCAGGGTAAGGGGCAGGAGATTTAGAGGGGATTTGAGGAGGAACTTTTTCACCCAGAGGGTGGTTGGAATGTGGAACTCAATGCCTGAAAGGGTGGTGGAGGCAGGAACCCTCACAACATTCAAGAAGCATTTGGATGAGCACTTGAAATGCCATTGCATACAAGGCTATGGACCAAATGCTGGAAAATGGGATTAGACTGGACAGGGATGGATGGGTGGCGCAGACACGATGGGCCGAAGGGCCTCTTTCTGTGCTGTAAAACTCTGACATTAAAGGGTAGGACACTGAGAAATGTAGAGGAACAGAGGGACCTTGGAGTGCATGCCCACAGATCCCTGAAGGCAGCAGGGCAGGTAGATAAGGTGGTTAAGGCGGCATACGGGATATATTCTATGCCTCAGCTAATAAAAGAAAGTAAGAGCAGGGAGGTTATGCTTGAATGGTATAAAACACTCGTTAGGCCACAGCTAGAGTCCTGCGTACAGTTCTGGTCACCACATTACAGGAAGGATGTGATTGCACTAGAGAGGGTAAAGAGGAGCTTTACGAGGATGTTGCCAGGACTGGAGAATTTTAGCTATGAGGAAAGATTGGATAGGCTGGGGTTGTTTTCTTTGGAACAGAGAAGGCCAAGGGGAGACCCAATTGGAGGTGCATAAAATTATGAGGGGCCTAGATAGAGTGGATAGGAAGGACCTATTTCCCTTAGCAGAGGGGTCAACAACCAGGGGACATAGATTTAAAGTAATTGGTAGAAGGATTAGAGAGTCGTCGAGGAGAACCTTTCACCCAGAGGGTGGTGGGGGTCTGGAACTCACTGCCTGGAAGGGTGGTAGAGGCGGAAACCCTCATTGCATTTAAAAGGTACTTGAAATGCCACAACCTACAGGGCTATGGACCAGGAGCTGGAAAGTGGGATTAGACTGGATGGCTCTCTTGACCGGCACAGACACAACGGGCTGAATGGCGTCCTTCTCTGCTGTAAATTTCTATGATTCGCCACTTGTGGGACCATGCTATGTTTGCCTACATAACAGTGACTGAACTTCTATTGGTTGTGAAGCACTCAAGACATCCTGAGAATGCAATAAAGCATGATATAAATGCATATTCTTGCCTTCTAGTTTAGTTTGTGAATATATCTACGGCACAAGCCTAGCTGCATCTCCACACCCCTCAATCGCTTATGCAGCACCTTAGTAAATACATTTAAAAATCTACATGCATGACCCTCATTGTCCTCCTCTATTCATCATTTCTAACTGTTAATCACAACACATTACTATAGTGGCAAATATTGCAGGTCAGACCTCCGGACTCAAGATTTCACAGAATGAGATGCATAAATTTACCATCTTTCATTTAAAATTTGTTGCAAGTCAATTAGTTAAAAAAAGTCAATTGCTTGACTCCCATTAAATGTCACAATTTTTATATTCTACCCAAATGAAATAATTTTCAAATAGTTTTGGGTGGAGGCAAGGTGTTAAGTAAAATAAAAAACAAGCTTTAATATACAGGAAACTTTTTTTTATCCGGAGGTTAAATTCAGGAGTCGGTTCAGATAATTTTTTTTCTTTTCGTTGCTTCTTTTCTCCAGTCCTGGCTCTGCAAGCGTCTCTGTAGCTAAGCAACAGCTTCAGCTAGACGCTTGCAAGCTGCGCCGACTGTTTTGAAGCTGTTGCTAAGCAACAGGGTTTGTTGCTTCACACGGAGCGCTCAGCTCCGTATGTTTTAACATTAGCGCTGGTTTCTATGGCAGTTTTGATCGAACGGCACCAGCTCGGTCCCGTCGGTGCCAGATACCAGAAAGTTTCCTGTACTAGTAACTGATCACAGCTAAACTGCAACTTTTCACTACAAAGGTTTGCCCTTTCTTTTAGAAGTGGCTTCTAATAGATCATGCTGCAAAAAGCACTAGAAGGCCACCTTGGTAACTATATATATATGGCTGGCAAATAAAAAGGCTTGGCAGACAGTGACCGGATCGGACAAAGTCAACATGGATTTACAAAAGGTAAATCGTGCTCGACTAATCTACTGGAATTTTTTCAGGATGTAACTGGTAGAATAGATAAGGGAGAACCAGTGGATGTGGTGTATTTGGAATTTCAGAAGGCTTTCGATAAGGTCCCGCATAAGAGATTAGCATGTAAAGTTAAGGCACATGGGATTGGGGGCAAGGTACTGACTTGGATAAAGAACTGGTTGGCAGACAGGAAGCAAAGAGTTGGAATAAACGGCTCTTTTTCCGAGTGGCAGGCAGTGATTAGTGGAGTACCGCAGGGATCGGTCCTAGGACCCCAGCTATTCATCACAATATATATTAATGATCTAGACGAGGGAACTAGATGTAATATCTCCAAGTTTGCAGACGACACAAAGCTGGGTGGGCGCGTGTGCTATGAGGAGGATGCCGAGAAACTCCAGTAGGATTTGGACAGGTTGGGTGATTATATTGCATCTGCCATGCTTCTGCCCAATGTGGATAAATGCAAGGTTATCCACTTTGGTGGCAAAAACAGGAAGGCAGATTATTATCTGAATGGCAATAGATTGGGAGAAGGGGAAGTGCAACGAGACCTGGGTGTCCTTGTGCACCAGTCACTGAAGGTAAGCATGCAGGTGCAGCAGGCGGTTAAGAAGGCAAATGGTATGTTGGCCTTCGTAGTAAGAGGGTTCGAGTAACAGAACAAGGATGACTTGCTGCAGTTGTACAGGGCCTTGGTGAGACCACATCTTGAGTATAGTGTGCAGTTTTGGTCGCCTTATCTGAGGAAGGATGTTCTTGCCATGGAGGGAGTGCAGCGAAGATTCACCAGACTGATACCTGGGATGGCAGGAATGACGTATGAGGAGAGATTTGGTCGATTGGGCTTATACTCACTGGAGTTTAGAAGAATGAGAGGGGATCTCATTGAAACTTATAAAATTCTGACAAGACTAGACAGACAAGATGCAGGAAGGATGTTCCCGATGGCAGGGGAGACCAGAACCAGGGGTCACAGTCTAAGGATAAGGGGTAAGCCATTTAGGACAGAGATGAGGAGGAATTTCTTCACCCAGAGTGGTGAACTTGTGAACAGGCTCGAGGGGCCGAATGGCCTACTCCTGCTCCTATCTTCTATGTTGCATCAGATATTTAAGTTGTTTTGCAGGTGAGAAGGGGGGTTTTGTTTTGGTTAAACTGTTTTGGTTGCATGCCAACATCTTGTAACATTTCTCCCCATCATATTACATTGCAAACTTCAATTTCAAACTGGATTTTTAACTGGGGCGAGCTGGCTAATAATTTTATTTAAGAAAACAACAAGTTCAACAAACTAACTTCACCTACGATTTTATGTTTACCACATAAGTTGGTAAAAGACTGGAGCAGAAATGTTCCAAGTTGTTGTATCACTAGAGGTTTGAAAGGACTGATGTTGAACAAAGTCACTGTACCTTTTACATCCGGGTCATCTATGTGCGGTTCTAAGTTTTCCAGCATCTCTTCCAGTTCTCTTCTGGTAGCTGTGCTAATGCTTGGGCAGCCTGATGGCGCTTCTGCCTGCGTCAGATCTTTGCTTCCTTGCTTATCTGGATATTGTGGCTGCTCCAGTTCCAAATCAAGATCTATTGTAGGAATAGGAGTCCTCCAGTAATGGAATGAGTTGTACATGTCCTCCGGAATGGCAGCCTTTTCTGAACTGGACCCAGATTCTTGTGAAGACGGTGGTGTATTTGTGCGGTCTGAATTTGGCAACTGACTTTCACTAAAAACTGTGTTTGCTTCAGATGATCCAGATTTAGTACATACATAAGAATCAGAGTGTGACTGTAATGATGTTGCTTGGGCATAACTGGCATCACTTCTACATTCATTGTCATGGTTTAGTTCATCTTTTGGAGAGAGTTCAGCGGCTGCATTTACTGATTCCATAGTACAACAGCTAAAGCCTGTAGTTTGTTGTTCCATTTCAACAAGTTCCACAACTCCATCTGCCACTTTTTCTGGTTCTGCTGCACATTTTGCACTAAGATGAAACATAACAGCTATTTTATTTCATCAACAATAGCCAAAACCTAAGTAAGTCAAATATAGAAGTGTTAATTCAATGCTTAAATCCTTCAAAAAAAAATTCAATGCAGCACACCCTAGAATTTTAAGCTTTTAAGTTTAAGGCCAGTTTAAACATTAAATAAATCAAAAAGTCATTGTAGGGGAAAAAACTTTCAGATTTACAAATCAACTCACGGATAACGCTGGCTGCTGAGAGATTAAATTGAACTTCTAGCCTAAGAGTCAAAATTTGAGGCAAAAGTACTCCTTCCAGTCCTGGAATTTAAATCCGCCATTTGAAACAAACAAACAGTCAGTGAAGATGTGCTCACCACTTAGTTTCTTGTAGAATGAGTAATGAAGTTATTAAGTATCTGTAGTTGACATGCATTTTTTGTATTGCCAGTCTTCCTTCAGTTTAGGTTTTTTCAAGCAATACACTAGTTTTGATTAAGAGGCCAAATTTCTTAAAGCAATCTGGGACATTTTACCCATGAGTTTTTTGCTCCTGCAGCCAAGACAGCACTGCTTCAATAATTAACTCCGAGCAAGGAAATATGGGTGTAAACCCACAGTCTACTGTTGAGTGGCACTGCACACTGGCTTATTTAATCATGATACTCTTGTTTGTGCAATGGATTGAGGGCCACACTGCTTTAGTTTGAAATGAGTGGGTACATTATTGCACCTAGCTAACACTACACAATTCTGTGTTAGTCACTACAGCTATCCATAAACAAAGGTTTGTGATCATGGAGCGAGGCAGGCTTTTCTCGTTTTGTTTTGGCTTTTTTGGGGGTGAAAGCCTTGGAAAGTCATGTGGTGAAAGGCCAAATTCACTCATCACACATCTTCAGTTTCAAGTCCAGCTCTCGCCTTCATAAACAGCACCTACTTCTTCCAACAATGCAGAAAACCTCATCCATGACTTGGGCACCTCCAGACTCAACTAATCCAATGCTCTTCTGGCTGGCTTTTCATCCTCCACCTTCTAACTTTAGCTCATCCACAACTCTTGTGCCAGTTTCCTTTCCTGCACTTGTCCATTACCCATGTCGTCACTGGCTCCCGGTTCCCCAAATTTAAAATTCTCATCCTGAGGCTCATGGAATAGGTCGGTCAGTGGCAGCTTGGATAAGGAATTGGCTTAACGACAAACAGCGAGTTGTGGTAAATGGCTGTTTTTCCAGACTGGAGGATGGTAGACAGTTGTGTTCCCCAAGAGTCAGTGCTGGGGCCACTGCTTTTTTTGATATACAGGTACACTATCCCTTATCCAAAAGCCTTGGGACCAGCTGAGTTTCGGTTTTTGGAATTTTTCAGATTTCAGAAGGTATTATTATAAGACTGGGAAATTTGTATTTAATATAAATTTTAAAAGTTCAGGCTACCTCTTGCAACTGTTCCGTGTCTCATTCCCCTTCCCGCTTCTCTGGAAAGCCGGATATCGGCTGACTCCTACTAAGCTGGCCCGCAAATCAGGTCGGGTGGGGGGGGGGGGGGGGGGGGGCGCGGTGGAGAAAAGAATATCGGACAGACCGCGGTTCAGGTCGGGGTGACGGGGTCCGAAGTCGGTGGGGGGGGGGGGGGGGGGAAGAATATCGGACGGGCCGTGGTTCGGGTCGGGTGAAAAGAATATCGGACGGGCCGTGGTTCGGGTCGGGTGAAAAGAATATCTGACGGGTTGGGGGTCAGGTCGGGTCGGGGAGAGAAAAGAATATCGGACGGGCCGCGGGTCGGGTCGGGGGGGGGGGGGGGGGGAAGAAAGAGAGAGAAAAGAATATCGGACGGGCCGCTGCAGCTATCGGACGGGCCGCTGTATTGTTGGGTTCACTCTCCCGGTACCTCCTTCACACTACCCAGCTCGGCCTGCAATTTCCTACCCAGGAGGGAACTGTGACCCTCTGCCCTGCTCAGCGTAAGTCGTGCGCTACTCTGGTCATGTCGTGCGCACAACTTACACTGAATGAAAAAACTTTCGGTTTTTGGAAGTTCGGATAAAGGATAGTCTACCTGTATATAAATAAATGACCTGGATTTTGGAACACAGTAGAATTTCTAAATTTGCCGATGATACCAAAACTTGGGAGTGTGTCAAACAGTGAGGATGATATCAATCGACTGCAACAGATCATAGAAATGCTAGCAGAATGGGCAGACAAGTGGCAGATGGAATTTAATACAGGGCAATGTGAGGTGATGCATTTTGGCAGAAGGAACAGGGAGAGGCAATATACACTTAATGGCACAGTTTTAAAGAGTGTGCAGGGACAGAGGGACCTGGGAGTTAATGTGCATAGGTCCCTGAAGGTGGCAGGACATATTGAGAGAGTGGTTAGCAAAGCATATGGGATCTTGGGCTTCATAAATAGAGGTATTGAGTACAAAAGTAGAGAAGTTATGCTGAACCTTTATAAAGCACTAGTTAGGCCAAATGGTGTCCAGTTGTCGTCACCACACTTTAGGAAGGATGTGAAAGCCCTAGAGGGTGCAGAGGAGATTTACCAGAGTGGTTCCGGGGATGGGAGATCTTAGCTACAAGGACAGATTGGAGAAGCTGGATTGGTTTTCATTTAGAGCAAAGGAGGTCGAGGGGTGATTTGATAGAGGTGTACAAGATTATGACGGGTTTGGATAGGCTAGATGGGGAAAGGCTGTACCCACTAGTTGATGGTACAAGGACTAGGACACAGATTTGGGCAAGAGATACAGGGGGGATGTGAGGGGAAACTTTTTTACGCAGCGAGTGGTGAGGACCTGGAACTCGCTGCCAACGGAAGTGGTGGAAGCGGAGACACTCAATGTTTTCAAGGGGAGACTGGATAGGCACTTGAGGGAAATAAACTTGCAGGGCTATGGGGATAAAGCAGGGGAATGGGACTGACTGGATTGCTCGAGAGAGCTGGCACGGACTCGATGGGCCAAATGGCCTCCTTCTGTGTCGTTTTGACTGACTCTTAACTCCTCATGGCCGCGCCACAACCCCCCTGCAACTTTCTACAGTCCTAGAACTACCCTCCCCCATTTCTACGCTCCTCTAACTCTGTGCATTCCTCCTTTTGTCCCACGATTGGCAGCCGTGCCTTCAGCTGCCTAGGTTTGACGCTCTGGAATTTCTGCCTTAAAACCTCCCTCTCCCCCTTTAAGACCCTCTTTAAAACTCCACCTCTGACCACCCTTCCTAATAAACTTCTTTAGCTAATCGTCCATTTTTTGATTAGGCCTATAGGAAGCGCTTCCTACATTTAAAAAGGTGCTACAGACACGCAAGTTGTTGTCGAGTGCAGTATTAAGGGAGTGCTGTACTGTTGGAGATGCTGTCGTTTGGATGAGACATTAGTAAACTGAAGCACCAGTTGTCTGCTCAGATGTACTCAAGAAATCGCATAATACTATTCAAAGTAGAGGACAAGGTTCTTCCTCACCCAACACCACCAAAGACAGACTATTCACTGTCTGTAGGACCTTGCTGGGCACAAAACGGGCTGCCGTGTTTGTTTACATATTTTTACTCTATTTCCAAAGTAATCCAGCAATTGTAAAGTGTTCAGGACATCATGAAGACTTAAGGCAACATAAATTAAAGTTGTTTTTCTTAATACTCCACAACTTTTCCTGTAATGGTATTAACCAAGGGTATTCCTTGTAAAATCATAGCACTACAGTTCTTTTATAATAAAATTAGATCTCAATTGGATCTGCCACTTGGACACCATTTCCCTGATTTCATTAGGCTCAGAGTGATGAAGCATGTTTTAATACCCAAGCACTGCGTCAATGCTGAATATATATATGCTGCACAGCATTGATATTCAATACAGGACAACTTTTTAAAACCGTGTGCAATTAGAGGGATCCTCATTTCAAGGATTACATAACAAATGTGATGGTTTTAACATTTTGAAGCCATCAATCAATACTAGAAAGTCGTTTCACTGAACATAGCAGGATGCTGTGGACATTGGGATACACAGACACCACAGAAATCGTAGCTGTAATGATTAAAAATATTGCTTTTGTTTTTATTACAAAGCTTAAATATAAACACAGGGTACAGGAAACGTTGTGCTATCCGGAGGTGAGCTATCCGGCAATCTGGAGCCACCAGCAAAAATCAGCCGTTTTTTATTCTTTGTTTGTTTTTTTTGCTTTGTTTGAACAGTCAAGCTGTGCAAGGTCTGTAGCTATAGCAACAGCTTCAACTACAGAGCTTTAGGGCCACACCCGAGTGTTTAGAAGCTGTTGCTAAGCAACAGTGTTTGTTGTCAAATACGGATAAGAATCTCCGTATCTCTCAACATTAACTCTGGAGAGTACGGCAGTTTTGAGGCAACGGCAGCAGCTCGGTCCCGTAGGTGGCGGATAGCACAAAGTTTCCTGTATATGCAGTGTATTGATCATACTATCATATCCAATGCTAAGGTTGCAACAGAATATTGGGAAGAGATGGAGGTTTTAAAATCTGCATCTAACTCATTCTACCTAGCCTGGAAGTGCTTAATCCAAATACTCGATTTTCAAAGCGCTAGTGTCCCATTGCCCAGCATGGATATCACCGAGGAACACGTAACAATACTAGTGAAAATGATTCCCAAGGACAAGGCCATTCTAGAGAATTATCATGGATTGTTTAATGAATAGCATATTGGTTTATGAAGAATGCTTTTAATTACTGTAAAAAAAAAAAAAAATTCACATTCATGGCTGGCTACAGTTTAATTGCAAAAGGTCTGAAACTGATCTCAGCTAGCAAGGGAAAGTGTCATAGAAAGGCAGCAGAGGGGAAAATGGTGAGAAACAAATTTAACATGTGCAGACCAAATTATTACACTGCAGCAACAAAATAGACAGGGGTATGGCAGTGTAATGGTCATGCTACTGAACTAGCAAGCTAGAGGACTGGACTAATGAGCCAGAGAACGTAAGCTTAAATCACACTATTGCACTTTTAGAATTTGAATGGTCGTAAGTGGTTCACTTATGTCCTTTAGGAAAAGAAACATGCTGTCGTTGCCCACCCTGGCCTATGTGTCACTCCAGTCCCACACCAAAATGATCGACTCTTAACTGCCCTCTGAAGTGGCCTAGCAAGCCACTCAGTGGTGCAGGGAAATTAGGGATGGATAATGAAAGCTAGCTTTGCCCACACCCCGAAAATTTATAATAAAATGGCATGGTCCAAAAAAAGTATGCAGGTACTATTAACCATTGACTACAAAGCGCACCTGTTATTGTTTTCTGTCTCTTTACTCGCCAATACATTCTTGGAAGAAAGCACGTCTTCCTCTTTGAAGTAATGACCAGCACCGGAAGAGCTAGCAAAGGTTGAGATAAAAGGACCTAATGACTGGAAGGCAGCTTGACGAACCTGCAAACAACAGAACACTTCAATGTTAAAATGCTACCCTCTAAATACAGTTTTCCACCACAATCTGCAGTAATTCTTACAGGTGGAAAGTAAACTAATCCTAGTAACCAAGTGTGGAATAGCTAAAAGTTCACAATGTTTAAAAGCAGTTTTTTGGTCTATAAATAAGAGCGAAGTTCAAACAGTTTATGAATGTTAGCAGAATCTGCATTACTGATGTTGTGCATTATTCTCAACAATGCTTACTTAGTTGAAACTTTCAAAACAATTCTAAAATGATTGTGTAACCAGGTGGCCAGGGAGTAATAAAGACAGAAATGTGGGAGCTGAAGGTATAATATATACACATCCATGCATTTGCACAAAATATTTGTCCTAGCATTGCATATCTCTGTAGTTAGGACAAAAGCAGCAGTACTGGGAAAGGGTTTTGCGGCCAGGGGTGGGGGGGAAAGAGATTAACAGTATTGATGATCCAGCGTTCTGAAAGCAGTGAGACATGGTGGTAGGTGTGGGACATCAAGCATTGATTAATTAAACTAGGGGTAATCAGAGGGGAGTTTTGAATGATGGGGTTTGGGAGTATTGGAGACTGGTCACAACAATAGTTCTTTCAAAGGAGTTATGGGGTCAAGGAAGAGACTTCCCTCATTCTAATTTGATTGCTGGTTAAAATCCCAAGTTGAGATTTGAAAGCAAACAAATCATCCAAAAGGAAAAGGATAGGAGGAAAAAAGATCACGGGCAAGCCAGCCTCAGGCCCCTTTCCACCCTCCCTTGGGGGAAGCGGATGAAAACCTATGGGTAGCAGGAAGATACAAGGGCTTAGCAGATAGTTCGAAGGGGAAGAGATAGGGATTGTAACAGGTGCAAGGGATGGTAAATACGATGGTAGTGGGGGCAGAAAGCATGAGTGATTGGAGGAGGGGTCGGAAAGGGAGACACCGAGGACTGCATTTTCCTTACAACCCCCACCACAAATACAACTTGCACTTGCTGACTTCTTTCCTCACCACACTATCCAAAACAAGAGAAAATGACAGATTAAGCTCGAGAAAGAGAAAGAGAAAAGGCGAGGGAGAAAAAAAGGGACAAGGCAGCAAAATGAAAACGGAGACAGCAAAGAGACCATATTTTCTGAATTACTGTTTAAAATGCCTTGGGAGGAGATTGACTAGTACATATAAAAATCTACACACAGACACACATCAGAATTGAGCTATATACAGGAAACTTTGGTTTATCCGGGAGGTTGTATGTCCAGAAAACGTGATCTAACGGCAAAAATCAGGAGCCGTTTTCTACGTTTTTTTAGATCTCGTTCTTTTTTTCTCCCCCAGTCAGGCACTGCAAGGTCTGTAGCTATAGCAACAGCTTCAGCTAGAGACGCTTGCAGCTGCCTCTTTAGAAGCTGTTGCTAAGCAACAGTGTTTGTTGTCAGATACGGAGATGAAAACCTCCGTATGCTACAACATTAACTTTGTACGTCCGGCAGTTTTGATAGATTGGCAACACGCCAGTCCCGTCGGTGCCGGATATCACAAAGTTTCCTGTATAAATAAGACAGAAGATACCAATGTCTATACAGGAAACTTTGTGCTATCCGGAGGTGAGCTATCCAGCAATCTGGAGCCACCGGCAAAAATCAGCCGCCGTTTTTTATTCTTTGTTTGTTTTTTTTGCTTGGTTTGAACAGTCAAGCTGTGCAAGGTCTGTAGCTATAGCAACAGCTTCATATACAGAGCTTGCAGGCCACACCCGAGTGTTTAGAAGCTGTTGCTAAGCAACAGTGTTTGTTGTCAAATACGGAGATAAGAATCTCCGTATCTCTCAACATTAACTCTGGAGAGTACGGCAGTTTTCAGGCAACAGCAGCAGCTCGGTCCCATGGGTGCCGGATAGCACAAAGTTTCCTGTAATTTGAAATTTTGTGCATAATGGCCCAGAAATTCGGGTCCCAACGCGCGAGTACGCACGGGGTTACTCACGCGTCGGCCCAACGAAAGTGCCAGTTTCGTGCATGCACTGCGCATGAAACCGGCACTTCCGTTCCCCTGAAAGAAGGGGTTCAGAGGTGGAACGCGTGCGCCGGAGAGGCGGCTCGTGAGCATCGAACGTACTTTTTTTCCCAGGTTTTTCTGGGAGGGTAAGTCTCCAGCAGTTACACTTATAAAAAGCAGGCGCAAGGCCTGCTTTTGACAAGGTAAGTGGTGAATTAAGTAAAATTAAAACATTTTTTGCACAGGTTTATTATTTTTAAATATTTTAAAGAAAGTTAAGTTTATTTTTTAGCCCTGTTAGAAAATGTAATTAATTTTCAAAAATCTAAATTATTGTTTAAAAGTTATTTCATGTAATTTAGTTATTTTAAAAATGTGATTTTTTAAAACATTTATTTGAAGTTTTAGTGATGTTTTGGGGCTTATAGTATTTATAGGTTTGACAGCTCTTCCTGTCAAACTTATGAATGAAGCATTCCCTGCTACCATTGGCTCTTCATGGCCCATGTGATCCCAGGGGATGCATCGAATTAACTGCGCCCCTGGGATACACAAGCACTGCGCGCTGGCAGTTGGAGCAGGCCCAGGATTGGAATCCCATGTGGGCCCACAGCTCAATGGCCGGCGCGCAAGTTAAGTGCAGGTTGGAGGCCCGCGGGAAGCCCCCGACCCAAATTTCTGGGCCCATATGTCAAATATTCAATATTAAAGGTAGCATATTAAATTTGTCTGTAGCAGAATAGAAGCCAACTTAACACAAGCTCAAATAAGCAACTTGTATACCGATTTGCTGAAATAGATCAGGAAAGTGGACACTTAAAGGCTGCAATTTTAACAAATCAAAATTGGTACAATTATTTGATCAAAGTGGTTGCAGTCATCATTTTATTTGTCCCAGCTGAATATACACAGCTGTATAAACACAAGTTCATTTTTTTTTAAAAGTTAATTTGCCCTAAAATAGATAACATTGCCCATCCATTTGCATTTGTGGTACTGCACACTGGGACACATCTTGGAAAACTACTATCCTTACATGCCAATTTATTTATTTCCTGTTCTTGGCTTGTTCTCTTCATCTTTGCCACATAAATTAGATTTTTTTTTTAACATAGGATATACGGCACAGAAACAGGCCATTTGGCCCAACCAGTCCATGCCGGCATTTATGCTCCCCTCCTCTCGTCTTTCCTCATGTAAATCCATCAGCATAACCCTCTATTCCCTTCTCCCTCATATGCTTGTCGAGCGCCTCTCGGTTACTGGAATGCTTCACTCTCTCCTCTCCGTTACTGGAACCCTTTGCTCTCTCCCGGTTACTGTTTGAAATTCTGCCTAATCCCATATGCACAATTGTATCGGACTATCGGCATCTTCTCGCATAGTCCCACTCTTGCAGCCTGCGAGAAGCTTCACAGGAAATGAACTAGATTACATACATCTCCTCCAGTGATGCGCACAGGCTAAGGACAATGTTTAAGTAGAATACAGAATGCTGGATTTAGAGACCAGGGCAATGAGCCGAAAAGGAAAAGCAAGCTGGAGGCCTGAGGAATCAGTGGTCAATCTAAAAAGGAAGCTGGACTCTGTGATAAAGCAAGAGATGCAGATGCCAGACTGAGCTCTGAGAAAACAGGAGGCTAGTGGGAGGTGCGATCATGATGGGAGAGACTGGGATGGAGGTTGGGGGGTAGGAAATATCTTGGCAACTATAACGAGGCCTGATGGTTCACTGAAAAAGTGTGACAATGTCTGGCACCAGTTAGGAAGAAAAATTACATTTTTTGGTGCCAATTAGAAACTCAGGCATTAGATGTATGTGCAATTCACTACAGAGAATTATGGTAGCAATACAAACGTGGTAATTTCATTGCTCATCTACTGAAGATTCAGAACATACACATAGAAAAGACATGGCAACTCACCCATCGTGAAGGGTCGCTGATTAGATTAATGAACAGTGAAGACAGTTTTGTTCTCCGAAGTTCCTGAGAGGTTGCACAAGAAATGCCCATAAAGCATTCGGCACATGCTTTCCGCACTCCCCATACATTATCAGAGCAGAGCTGGAAGAACCTGGGTAACTACACAAAAAAAAACGAAGAAAATGGGATTTTCAATTATAGCTGACACTTCATTTCAGACTGGAGTGGTTTTTTTTTTTATGTGGATTGTGGCATTCTTGGGCCTTTGCAACAAACACACAAAAATATATTAATTCAAAGCAGTATTTACAATATTTTTAATTTTATTCCAAGTAGTGAATAAAATTTCAAGTACTTGCATTTGTATTTAATGCAGCAAAATGTCTCAAGGCACTTCACAAAATGAAAGTCAGAACACAAGCAGGAATGTTCAGAAGAGTCACAGGATTGAAAACTAATTTCAATGTAAAGTGCCTGAGGCGATTTTTTTTCCATTTGTATTTCAATCATGGGATCTTCAGAAACCAAAACATAAAATGAAAAAAACTGAACAATGAGAAGTACACTGAACATAAATCAAATACAATTCCACATTTTATCACCTTTCAACTGTTGTTGCTTCAAAATTCAACATTAAATTACTTTAGATTAAGAACTCTTTTTCAGAAGAACTGGAAGCAATAGGTGAAAAGCAAAATACAAATTCCCCTGATGCTTAAGTGAGTAAATGCACCGCCTGCTGCGATACTGAGCTTTATACATTTAAGTGATCCATGACTCAAACCCTGGTCTGAGTTTTTTGATTCAAGTACAGTAGTTGCAGTTACAATTGGTCTCAGGTGACTCTAGACTTGGGCAGGAAGGGTCCCTACACTGATTTGTATCCAGTGACCCCCCCACCCGCCGGAAAGTGAATGTGTCGGGATAGGATCAGACTCAGCTTTAATAACCTTTCCCCGCCCACCACCCCGCGATGCCGTGGTCAAATAGCCTGCTGACACTCACTGTCAAGGTTCATACATTAAGAATGGTTCTTGGTGAATTACCAGAAGGCTGCCGGCACCTGTCGAACCTTACCCCAGGATGAGCCTTCTAGGGAAAGGGAGGAAAAGAAGGAAATAGGAAACAAATAATAGGAAACAACACTGAGACCTACTCAGTTCTACTTGTTGAAATATATAGCTTTATTGCCAACCAACAAATAGAAAGAAATCCTTGAGAGCAGCAAAGCAACAAATGTCAACAGACCCAATATTAATGGAGTCATGCACTCATCATGAGTGAGTGAGAGTGCCTGCCGTTTTGATGTGGTTTGTCAACAGACTTATTTCAACACATGTTGATGTACAATAAAGCATTGCTAATCGCATTCCAATTCCAGAAAACAAAATGGTATTTATTAAATGCACATGTATACACTTGCTCACTTTTTTCATTAACCAAGTTCTGATCAAATTATTATTCTTGGGGTAGGATCAACTGCTGTACAGTACTTGACAAGTTTAGCAAAACTATTAACCATGTTACTTGTTCAGAAGAATGCGCCATGGCAAGATAACAAACGTATAAACAAAACATGAGGATTTTTTTCCCCCCCTCTTTGCAGCCCTCGATAGCCAAAGACAAGATTTGCTCTGGAGTGCTGATTACCATTTTATGCATACCTACCAGCAATTCTTCAGTAGCCTCACGACCAACGACACTGGAGATATCTCCAATATTGGCAGCACACACCTGGAAGAAGAAAGTCATGTTTCTTACAAAATTATAAGGAAAAAACAGCAGGGTGGGGAGGGGAGAAACCAACAGGTGATAATCACAAACTAACCTTGCGAACGTGGAACATTCGGCAATCACAGCACATCTCACAGAATCGGCGCAGTATATATCTTTCTGTGATAGCCTTTCCCACCATGGGAGCCATTTTACACATTATCTACAATGAAGGCAAAAGCAAACAATGGAAGTAATGGCAGAACAAAAGGATTTTCTTTCATATAAATTTCTCAGTCAAATTACTTTTCCAAAAATCACCTGTAAAATAGAAATCCAAACTACTGCAGCAAGTTTTTCTAACTTCTGAGAAACAGGAGTTATGTCCCTTTTGGGCACACATGCAATTGCTGTGATTAAAAACTACACTCAACCTATTTAAGGACATACAACACAAAACCTACAAGCACTTACCCCCCACTACTGACACATAAAGTCCTATTCTCAACTAGCTTGAAGAAAAAGCAGTTAAAATCTTCAAGATTATTTTAAAGTATTGATCTGGTCCTCTTCAATCTTAAAATAACATGCATCCTCCACACGAGATGAGTAAAGCATAACGCAATTGGTATTGGTATAAAAAAAACTCAAGGCATCAGAGAGGCTGTGCCACATATGGACTCCCGTTTCCATGTCCTAGAAAGCTTTTCACCCTCGAAGTTGATATGCATACTGGGGTACGATTTGGTGGGTGCAAGTGGTTCTCTGGAACCTCATCCAAGAGGTGGCCATTCTTCATGTTGCGCTTAAGCACTGTATCGGCAGCCTATTCCACCATGGAAGGCATTACGGTGAGCCCAAACCTATTCTCGTCCAGTGTCCATATTCACAGTTTCCCTAAGTGTCACTGGGCAGTGCATCTGGAGCTCAAAACCTGGCTGATTTTTCTTCTTAGTCGTCAAGGGCTGAGACCAACTGTAGCACCAAAGCTTCTTGTTCAAGAACAGCTAACTCAGCAAAGGCCAGTAAGTGGAACCTGGAATACCTGATCAGTATGGTTTAATGCTGCATCAGTTATTATCTGTACCCACCAAAAGATCAGGGGAGTTACCCTTCAGCTTTTCCTTTAAAAGTATCAATGCAGAAATAACCACTTTTTGTCTATTCCACATGCCTGCTGCTTGGTGTACAGGAAGGAATACTTCTATCCTTACTTGACGCTCAAGATTACACTTGTATCCTCCACGGTCACCATTTTATATAAATAACCCGTTTACATTTGTGCTATTCATGCCTTTCTACATTTAAGACATGTCCCCTCTTAACCTTTTAGTTCTGCAACTCCTTAGAAAACTAAGAGTTTCAAGTCTGCAAACCATTTTTGACCTGAATTATCTCCAATTCATCCAGATCCTGAAAGTGGGGACAGCCAGTTTACATACACTGGGGCTAACTTTCATTCCCTCCACCGGCTGGGTATGGGGTGGCAGTGCAATTAAAAAAACAGCACAGCACTTGCTGTACTGTTCCTACTGATGCCCGGGTCTCCATGATTTTGGTGGTGGGCCTTGAAATGGAAGGCCCAAGTGGCCAGCAGAAACGGACGGGAGCCTCATTGGCCCTTCCGAATAGGGGTTCTAGGACGTCAACAGGACTCGGGCAGTTTGGAGGTACCAATGAGCAGAGTGCGCACATCACATGCTCTGCCCATTGGTAACTGGCATTTAGCGGTCTATCAGCGTTTTTTTTTTTTTTTTTTAAATAAAAAGGGAGGTCTGCAGATTTCTCAAAAAATGAAAAAAAGGTTTGTAAACTATTTTTGTGGGACTAGGGAGCATTAACACTCCTCCTGGCACACACAAAGTGACCATCATTGCTGGAGCCTTCATGGCCCTCTCAAACTGTTGAATGAAGACTGACCATAAAGCAATAGTCAGCTTCGACCATAAACCTAATTAAAATACATCCCTGTGCATACTGCAGAGACCTTTAATTAGTTGATAGCAAGTTTTGCAGAAGGGAACATCTGTGACTACATCATCCTTTTCAGAAGAAGATTGTTATGGAATGGCACTGATTTATAATTAGAAGTTTCATTTGGTAGAATAGTATCAAGAGTGAAACTATCAATAAGATAACAAAGTAGGGAAATAATAGTGAGAAGTATACAACTAGTCCAAGGTTGTAACCACCGACTTAATTAGAAAAGATAATAGGAGCAATGAGTAAGAAAGGGTTCAGCACAAACAGGATAGGCAGGAAAAACTCCCTTTGCTTCCTGAAAAAGACGGCAGCTTGAAAGTTAGGGAATGAGAGTCAAGTAAAAGGGAGTTACGGATCTGTGGCTGCAAGGGCAGAATGTAATCAAAGCAGTGCTGAATGATACACAAGAAACTGCAAATTGTCATGTAGAAGGGGTGAGAAAAAGGGATTAAAAAGTGGGCGTTGAAACAGATGCTTTAGAAATCGATTAAGGTCTGATCAACCTATATACTGAGCTCAGAACAGTTAACACGTTTGAGTTCTCCGGCTAAAGCTCAAGGTTTTGTCCTAGGTACTGCTGTTAAGTGTGTGTTTAATTATTGCAGGCTTAATAAATCTGTGACATCTGACATTCAATGTTGTGAATCCTATTGATTTGAAGAGTAAATTTTAAGAACACACATTTACTCCATTTCTACCACCAGCTAAACATTTTCCTTTTCCACCTATTAATATACTTTCATTATGTACACATTTCCTACACTACCCACATTACCTTATCTACATTGTACATGAAACTTCAGTTGCCATCTTTTAGCCTGAACTCAATGTATCCAGATCCTACTGAACGTTAGCAATCTTCATTAGTCTCTGTACAACTACAGGAAACTTTGTGCTATCCGGCACCGACAGGACTGAACTGTTGCCGTCCCATCAAAACTGCCGGACAAACCAGCGCTAACGTTAAAACATACGGAAGCTTTTGAGCTCCGTATCTAGCAACAAACCCTGCAGCTTCTAAACAGTCGGCTGTAGCTTACAAGCGTCTCTGTAGCTAAGCAACAGCTTTAGCTAGACCTTGCAGAGCCTGACTGGTGAAAAAAAAACAAAGAAAAAAAACTTACTGAACCGACTCCTGAATTTTGCCGGCGGCTCGAGCATTCCGGACAGTTAACCTCCGGATAAACCAAAGTTTCCTGTACATTTAATTAAAAAATATGTAATTCACTTACTGCTACAGCTTCTGTTTTCAGATCATCATTGCTTTCAGGAGCAGTTAGATCTAGTAGAACAGGACATACTTTGGTCTCCACATCATATCTTTCTATTATCTCTTGTTCCAACACCACCAGTAACGCTGCCTGGCTTGTCTTCCTCACCTACAAGTAGTAAATGAAGGTGTGAAATAGTCTGTAACCAATCAACTCAACAGAAAGAGCTTAAAATAGAATACAGGAAACTTCGCGATGTCCGGCACCGACAGGACCGAGCTGCTGCCGATCTATCAAAACTTCCGGATAGACCAGCGCTAATGTTGAAGGATACGGGGGTTTTCATCTCCGTATCTGACAACAAACACTGTTGCTTAGCAACAGCTTGTAAACACTCGGCCCGTACCTTGGAAGTGTCTCTGAAGCTGTTGCTAAGCTACAGAGACGCTTTCCAGAGCCTGACTGTTTAAAAAAAAAAGCTAGAAGAAAAAAAACCTAACCAAAACGGCTGCTGATTTCTGCCGTTAGATCGAGGTTTCCTCGGATAAACCAAAGTTTCCTGTATATGCATTACAAAGTTGTTATTTCATTAACTGATAGTTTTAGGTTTCTTTCCACTGCTTCAAATCAAACGCTTTTTAATAAAAGCTGCGTTTGTCGAGTCATTCACTAACTTTTTAAACTGGCCGGAGGGATTTCATGTCTTAACAATTATTTCATTTGGTGGAAACGCCAATCCCACGATTCTATCACCAAGTTAAGAAATACCCATCCAATTTACTGGATTAGTAGAATGTTAAACAGCAAATAGTCAATTGTTAAATGAATATTGTATAGAAATTGATGAGATTCAAATAAAATTGGACACAAACAGTTCATGGGTAATCTAAACTAGTGCTTTAACCATTTTTCTTTGATTACTCTGGTTGCTGCATTTTTGTGTGCTCCCTTGAGACCTCCACTATGCTGACTCTTTTTCTGCTACAAGATATGACTGAATTGAAGAAATGTAGTTTCCCTTATCTCCTTCTCCAGGGTCATGACTGAAAGCAAGTGAAGTCTCAGCAGGCTATTCAACAGCAAGGGATGTCACACAAAGCCTGATCTTGTCCTCACCTGATGTCAACACGGGCAAACTTGTAGCAGGAGTCACTGGATCCCAAAAACAAACAGGTATCCAGACCTATTTTCCCCTCCCTAACCCAGAGACTACTGTCAACTGCAGTGCCTGCTGACTCAGTTGACATCAGCAAAGTCAGTAGAGATGGCGACACAAACCTCACTTTCCTGCTCTGCATGGTTCAATTACTCATTTATCAAACTTGACGAGCATAGTTTTCAATCCAGAAACTCAAGTCTTAGTTAGCAGGAAGCGCTGCATGGTGACCCGAACTCAACATCTAAGTATTGTGCACTATTACCAAAAAAAAAATCATACGTTTAGTGCCCAGTTAAGCAAATTCTATCAATTTAATTATGAGGACTGCAAGGAAAATTCTGTCTGAACATTTAAACAAATACAAACCAGAGGACACAGATTTAAGGTGATTGGCAGAAGAACCAAAGGCGACAGGAGGAAAAACTTTTTTATGCAGCGAGTGGTTAGGATCTGGAATGCACTGCCTGAAAGGGTGGTAGAGGCAGATTCAATCGTGGCTTTCAAAAGGGAATTGGATAAGTATCTGAAGGGAAAAAAATTGCAGGGCTACGGGGAAAGGGACTAGCTGAAGTGCTCTTGCAGAGAGCCAGCACGGGCTCGACGGGCCGAATGACCTCCTTCTGTGCTGTAACCATTGTATGATTCTATATTGAATGAAAATTGCTTAGTAGCTCCCCAGCAAAGCACTCTGCTTTTGATTTGACAGCTCACATTTTAGTTTTCCCTGCGATTCCAATTTGAACTGGTTAAAATCCATCCAGAAGCTCTCTAATGGCCTAATCTAGGGGTGGCCAAGCTTCTGTCTAATAGTCACATAGGTGCATACCGTCGAGCCTTGGCAGGGGAGGGTGCAAAGGAGGTCATGTAGCCTTGAGAGGATATTTTAACTTGTATTTATATAGCACCTTTAATATAGTAAAACATCCCAAGGCGCTTCACAGGAGTGTTATAAGACAAAAAAAATGACATTGAGCCACACAAGGAGAAATTAGGGCAGGTGACCAAAAGCTTGGTCAAAGAAGTAGGTTTTAAGGAGAGTTCCAAAAAAGAAAGAAAGAGGCAGAGAGGTTTATGGAGGGAATTCCAGAGCTTAGGGCCTAGGCAGCTGAAGGCACGGCCTCCAATGGTTTAGCGATTATAATCAGCGATGTTCAAGAGGGCAGAACTGGAGGAGCGCAGAAATCTCAGGGGGTTGTGGGGCTGGAGAAAAATTACAGAAATAGATAGGGCAAGGCCATGGAGGGATTTGAAGTCAAGTACGAGAATTTTAAAAATCGAGGCGTTGCTTAACTGGGAGCCAATGTAGTTCAGCGAGCCCAGAGGTGATAGGTGAATGGGACTTGGTGCAAGTTAGGACACGGGCAGCCGAGTTTTGAATGACCTCAAGTTTACATAGGGTAGAATATGGGAGGCCAGCCAGGAGTGCGTTGGAATAGTCAAGTCTAGAGGTAACAAAGGCATGGATGAGGGTTTCAAAAGATGAACTGAGGCAGGGCGGAGACAGAGATGGAAATAGGTGGTCTTAGTTATGCCACGGATATGTGGTCGGAATCTCATTTCAGGATCAAATATGACACCAAGGTTGCAAATACATGAAACTTTGGTTTATCCGGAGGTTAACTGTCCGGAATGCTCGATCCACCGGCAAAATTCAGGAGTCAGTTCAGTAAGTTTTTTTTCTTTTCGTTGCTTTTTTTCCCCACCAGTCAGGCTCTGCAAGGTCTAGCTGAAGCTGTTGCTAAGCTACAGAGACGCTTGCAAGGTACGGCCGACTGTTCAGAAGCTGTAAGCAACAGGGTTTGTTGCTAGATACGGAGCTCAAAAGCGCCGTATGTTTTAACATTAGCGCTGGTTTGTCCGGCAGTTTTGATGGGACGGCAACAGCTCGGTCCCGTCGGTGCCGGATTTCACAAAGTTTCCTGTAGTCTGATTCAGCCTCAGACAGATGCTAGGGAGAGGGATGGAGTTGGTGGCCAGGGAACGGAGTTTGTGGCAGGGATGAAAAATAATGGCTTCGGTCTTCCCAATATTTAATCGGAAAAAATCTCTGCTCATCCAGAACTGGATGTCGGACAAGCAGTCTGACAATTTAGAGACCATGGAGGGGTCGAGTGAGGTGGGGGCGAGGTAGAGCTGGGTGTCGTCAGCGTACATGTGGAAACTGATGCTGTGTTTTCAGATAATGTTGCCAAGGGGCAGCATGTAAATGAGAAATAGGAGGGGGGGCCAAGGATAGATCCTTGGAGAACACCAGAGGCAATGATGTGGGAGCGGGAAGTTTAAATAATTTTCCCATTAACTAAAATATATATCAAGTTGCTAAAACCAATAGATCTTGGTGTTAGCACTGGTATCTTGGATAAATCCGAAGAACAGCTCTTTCCAAACCTCCAGGCTCACCAAATTCAAACTGGGCAAACCATCGAATAAGAAATCTAAATGTAAGTAAGACCGAGTTTCCTATGCTTTGAGGGCCAGATTACTAGGGCTCAAGAGCTGCATGTGACCACTGAGCTACAGGTTGGACAACTCTGGCCCCAGTGGCTGAAGTCAACAAGTGGTCGAGGTTAAGCCATAGAAAACAAAGTCTCAGGTTCAATCCTCAAGTCAGTACAGAGTTAGCTAATCTTAGCTTGGGTGGCAACTGGCCTCAGTGTTCTGTGCTAGTGGAGGGAAGGAAGGAAGGGGGGGGGGGGGGGGTGGGCAGTGAAATCCCCCAAATTCCTGCCCTAGAGAGATAGTCAGTCAGTGACTCCTGCTACAAAGTATGCTTTTGGCAACAGGAATAGGCTTGGTTGTGATGCCCTCCAGAAACAAGATTAATGCTCACTTTAGAAAAAATTGGCCAGAGGTGGAAGGTATTGGATGGCTGCTGGCAGTCATCAAACTGGGTCTCAGCACAAGTCAGTTTGGTTTGAGAAAGAAAGCAAGCAAGCAAGCAAGCAAAGTTTTCAAAATAAAATATATTTTCCTACGTTTACAATCAAATGGAAAATATCATTAAATATTCTCAACTAAAACCAATCTAAAGTATTGATAGACTCCTTTAAAGGAAAAAAACTGACCTGGTTGTTGGGGTCTGCAAGGCATCTAACCATAAAGGGCAACAAGTATTTGGAGAAAGCGTAAGGAATAGAAGGCCTGTTCTCTTGGCAGAATATGGCAATATGAGGCACCTGTTCCATCAACTCTGCACGGACTGTCGGTTCTGTAAAGAAAATGGCCTGCTTTATGTAACTAGCAATAAACAGGAAAAACTACCAAAACCTATTTTGCCTAGAGTAGTTTACATTGTGGCCATTTGCCATCATTTTGGATACTGTGGAGGAAATAGTGATTTTTCACTGCCCAGAAAAAAGGACAACTAACTGCACTGAGTCATTTCGATATGGCCTACATTGCATCACCAACTCCATAAATGCACTTAAGTTGAGAAAATGGCAAAACGTTGGAAGTTATTTTCCTCAACTTCCTCATGCGTATCAGCTTTGGGCTTTTGGCATTTGAATTTACATTCGATTGCCGGTTAACGGAAATCTCCATTCGGACCAGTTCAGAACTTCAAGGTATTAATTGCACAGACTGTCTACACAGAGACTACACCATTAAAACAGTGACAAGCAACTCTGACTATGTTACAAATTTCATTATATTTCACTCTAAAAAATTAAAGGATTTAACTGGTCGTGTATACTGAATAAATCACAGAAACCCCAGAGTGCAGATAGAGGCCATTTCGGCCCATCGAGCCTGCACCGACACATATTCCACCCGATCCCCGTAACCCCTACACCAACACATATCCCACCCTATCCCTGTAACCCCACGTATTTAATCCCCCTAACACTAAGGGTCAATTTATCATAGCCAATCAACCTAACCCGCACATCTTTGGACTGTGGGAGGAAACCGGAGCACCAGGAGAAAACCCACGCAAACACAGGGAGAATGTGCAAACTCCACACAGACAGTCGCCCGAGGCCGGATTCGAACCCGGGTCCCTGGCGCTGTGAGGCAGTGCTAACCACTATGCCACCGTGCTGCCCACAATCTACAACAGTTGACAATATTTTTTTTAATTGGCATCTTCACAATGTACTTCCAGTCTTGTCAATTAGATTTCTACTTTACGGGGCAATCGCAGCACAAGTTGCACTACCCAAATGAGGTTTGTTTATTTAACAGGCAGGGCAAGGCTGAAAATATGAATTACTCATTAACATAAGTCAATTGTCTCTTGGATCTCCTGCTCTTAAATACTTCTAAGCTCTTTTAAGTTATTTTAGCAAGAGGAAAGTGTCCCCTCATTATGTGGCTTTTAAAACACAACTCTCCTGGGTTTCACTTTTACTCATTGTCATGTTTGTTTGTTTTTTTAAATTACATACAAAAATGAGTGTATGGGCACTCCGATAAAGTCATCCGAGATCCAGCCCTTTGGCCAGAAACAAATTCGCACACCTAGCAACAGTCACAAATGCAGGCATCATCCTCCGGTTATTTGACTATCCAAATCCACTTCCAACTCTTGAAACAAGGTACAAAACCTGCAGTGCAACGTACAGAAAATTGTAGTGTGCAGGATACTTGTAACCTGCAAAGAGTCCCATCATGACAATGGATTGAATCAGCCATCAGCAATTTCATGCAGTAAAGTAACATTTAAATGTAGTACAAGTGAATACCAACTTGGAGCAGTGGTAAGTATATAATACACAGACCCAAAAGGAAACTCTGGCACTTCATGACTTGTTGCTGGACACTAATTTTATAGCATTCTAGATCACACTTCAAATGGAATAGGCCCACATTGCAATGGATAGTCAAAAACATCTTATTGGACAGACAACTTTTCCAATCAACATCCTTAACTCCAGTTAGCACAGTCTAAGACTATCGCAAACACCAATCTCTACACAAATTTTATTCATGCTTTTTGCTACTTCTAAAGCAAAATATAATGTAGGACGGCAACTACATTATAGCCCAAATGCCTCATGCATTTGCCATTTCAAGATCTTAAATATACACTGAAGTTAAAACAAAAGTCAATGAAGCAGTTACTAAATTATTAACCAAAATATTTTGAAGACTTGTTCTCCACAGAGACACTGTTCACCAATTTGGAGGCCAAACAGAATTAGTGTGCAGACGATGCTTGTGTCTGTGCTCACTCGGAGATCAAACACCAAACCATCGTCAACACCTTCACCGAAGCGTACGAGAGCATGGGCCTTACACTAAACATCCGTAAGACAAAGGTCCTCTGCCAACCTGCCCCCACCACACAGTACTGTCCCCCAATTATCAAAATCCACGACAAGGCCTTGGACAACGTGGACCACTTTCCATACCTCGGGAGCCTACTGTCAACAACGAAGTCCAACACCGCCTTCAGTGTGCCAGTGCAGCTTTTGGTCGCCTGAGGAAGAGAGTGTTTGAAGACCAGGACCTCAAACCCGGCACTAAGCTCATGGCCTACAGAGCAGCAGTGATACCCGCCCTGCTGTATGCCTCAGAGACATGGACCATGTACAGCAAGCACCTCAAAGCACTGGAGAGGTACCACCAACGCTGCCTCCGCAAGATCCTGCAAATCCATTGGCAGAATAGGCGCACCAACATCAGTGTTCTTGCTCAGGCCAACATCCCCAGCATCGAAGCTTTGACCACGCTCAGTCAGCTCCGATGGACGGGGTCACATTGTCCACATGCCCGATACGAGACTCCCAAAACAAGCGCTCTACTCGGAGCTCCGGCACAGCAAGAGAGCCCCAGGTGGGCAGAGGAAACGCTTCAAGGACACCCTCAAAGCCTCCTTGAAAAAGTGTAACATCCCCATCGACACCTGGGAATCCCTGGCCCAAGACCGCACAAAGTGGAGGAGAAGCATCCGGGAAGGCGCCGAACACCTCGAGTCTCTTCGCCGGGAGCAAGCGGAAGCCAAGCGCAGGCAGCGCACGTCAACCCAAGCACCCCACCCACCCGCCCCTTCAACCACCGTCTGTCCCACCTGTGACAGAGTCTGTAGGTCCTGCATTGGACTCAGTCACCTGCGAACTCATTTTTAATGTGGAAGCAAGTCATCCTCGGTTTCGAGGGACTGCCCAAGAAGAAACCTCATCACATGAACTTCAAGAATAAAAATGCAGAATTCAATCTATCCCGCTGCTTCACGAGTGATTATTAGAAACATAGAAAAATAGGAGCAGGAGTAGGCCATTCTCGAGCCTGCTCCACCATCTCAATACAATATTCCCGCTCTCTCCCCATACCCCTTGATGCCTTTTGTGTCTAGAAATCTAACTATCTCCTTCTCAAATATATTGTTCTACCATCTTTTATGGAATTGGCTAAGTCAGTAGTTAGCTACTGTGCATTTCTGCTCAAAAAGATAATCGAATGAATAAGTAAATTGCAATCTTTCGCTCCTTTACAGCCGAAGGTTCACCAGACTGGTTCCTGGGATGGGGGAATTGTCCTATGAGGACAGATTGAGTAGACTAGGCCTACATTCTCTAGAGTTTAGATGAGAGGTGATCTCACTGAAACATACAAAATTCTTACAGGGCGTGACAGGGTAGATGCAGGGAGTCTAGAACCAGGGATCACAGTCTCAGAATAAGGGGTCGACCATTTAGGACTGAGATGAGGAGATATTTCTTCACTCAGAGGGTGGTGAATCTTTGGAATTCTCTACCCCATAGAGCTGTGGAGGCTCAGTCGTTGAGTATATTCAAGACAGAGATCATTAGATTTTTGAATATTAAGGGAATCAAGGGATATGGGGATAGTGCAGGAAAGTGGAGATGAGGTAGAAGATCAGCCATGATCTTATTGAATGGCGAAGCAGGCTCAAAAGGCCAAATGGCCTACTCCTGCCCCTATTTCTTATGTGCTTATGAAATGTTACAATGATTTCCCCCAGAAACAGTGCTATCTCCTATGAACTACCATCAGGAAGCCCTTTTGATCAAAAGTGCAATGGTCAAATCAGAATCAACAGGTTTGAACTGCAAAAGCAATTACATCTCCTCTCCCAATTTTATGGGATCTGCAAATTAAGCAAGGGAAATAAAGCGACCGAGATAAATGTTTCTAACACCAACTTGTAGGTGTACTTTTTCCCCTCATTTGTTCTTGGGATGTGGGCAGACAATCCTCACCATCCCAGTTACTTGTCTTTTGCACATTCACCTCTAGTCAAGCCACTGTGAGGGCACTTCAAAGTTCTTTAGGCAGTCCAATATTGTTCTTTTCCACTGCAGAACATTGCAGTAGTCAACCCAAGAGCATGCAGGGATAAGTAGTTTAAACAAAGAGAAACTGATCTAACCAGTAGAACTCTGGTTTGAGGCACAAGGAAGGAGGGGAAAAAAGCCCCATTGTAGACAGCAAATCTACAAAGACAAACAACAATTTTTCCAATTCTGATTTTCCTACACAAATTGGAAGGGGTAAGGCTGGGACTTCACACAGCAGAAGGAGGAGTGAGATGTAATGTCAGAAATGTAGCAAATAATGTAAAATATACCCAGGAGCCAATTAGGGCAAAAATCAGAAGTTACAAACAAACAGTCAGATCAGGTTAGGATCAACTCCCTCCAATCCTGGATTTTCAAATACTTCACACTAAATTACAGATTACTCATACAGGCTAAATACAAAACGGATAGATCTGCAAAAGTGTTTGTTGTTACCTGGATCTTCCGCTAGTTTACTTATTCTCTCGAGCACTGCGAGGCAGTCTTTTTCATCATCGCTGACTGCCCGCAGCGTATCCAGCAAACCTCGTGCTACCATTTGTCTGTTAAAAGGAAAAAAAATTAAAACTCAAAATGCGTCAACATTTCATCAAACTGCTGTGAAGAAGTTACTTCAACCACTGCATAATTCTCTCTTTCCCTCCCCAGGGAAAAATTTAGTTTTTGTTAGCCAAAAGTCAGTCACAGAAAATCATACATTAGATAAGTGGCACAACATTGCATCAAACTCTGATTTGAGGTGTCGAGGGACGTCTCTTTAGAAGGACAGAACCCCCAGGTTATATGCTCATACTTTCTGCTAACTAGTTAGATGGCAGCATTGGTAGAAACCTAGGAATAATACCCCTCCCAACTATCAGCACCACACTAATGCATTCTTTATATTGTACAAAGGGTACCAGAGTACGAAAATATGCCCTTTTATATTGTACTGGAGCAACAAGCAAACTGAGCACTTGGGTTTAAAATCTGCGCTTTGCAACTTCATTTTCAGGTCACTGCAACTTCTTCAAGAAACTACACTGCTTGCCTGTATGGGAAGCTGAGCATTTAGCTCACTCACACCAAAAACGCACCCCCGCGCCCCCCCCCCCCCCCTCTGGCAATAGCATTTGTATTGGTTGGCAGAGGCACTGGTGAATACCACTGCTTTGTATGGATCATAGTCCCTCAGAAGGCAATAGCACATCTTCAAGTATTTTACAGCAATGTTACCAAAACAGCTGGCATCAGTGGCTGCACTGTAAAGGGGACAAAACACACATTTCATTCTTCTCCACAATAATCTTGTTGCCTTTTGTAAAATCTTGACTTTCCCCTTGAAGTTAGGTCTCCCAGACTGACCCAAGCTCCCCCAATAGCTCAGCAGCTAACTGCACTACCCGGTGTGGGATTAAGCTAGGAAAGACCAAAGTTTGTTTCCTGCACTGTGCTGGTTGATCCAGGGTGGTAGCAGTAGCTGACCAGCCCGAGTGCCAACTCACCATTTTTGCTAGCAAAGGAAGAATGGTCACTTTGAGTGATGCTGGAGGGCTGTCACCACAAATCACAGAATTTTTTTTGGACGGGGGTTGGGGGAGGGTAGAAGAGGTCACGGTGGGGGAATAAAGTCCATGTCCAGCACCAATCCCTGGCTGGGGGGGGGGGGGGGGGGGGGCGGGCAAGCAAACAGACTCTTCCAATATCACACCAAGGTATTATTTTCCATTGCTGCTGCAGCAGCAAATAGTTTGAATTGGACCTCCCAACAGCATTGCCAAGGTCTGGAACTAAACTGAACTTCATAACTTTCAAAAGGGAACGGAATATATACACTTGAAAGGGGGAAATGTGCACTACTATGGGGAAAGCGCAGGGGATAGCTCTTTCAAAGAGCCAGCACAGGCACGAAGGGCCGAATGGCCACCTTCTGCTCTGTATGATTCTAAATGTCCTACCCCTTTGCACATTATCATTACTCATTATACTTGCCGTCAATATTTATTTTCTCCTTTTAGCAAATGAAAGCTATACCCAAATAATCTGTACAACAGATCAGCATTCAGTGGTTTAGTTGCAGAAATAATCAAATATTGTGACGCGCTGTATTAAAATGGAAAATTTAAATCCAGCTGCCTTGAAAACTGGAGTAAAACAAATATTTCGCTGGCAATGCTTCCAACTCTGCATAGAATCCTGGCAACATTAAAGAACGTCAACATGTATTGTGCTGGTAGGTGAAGTACACAGAGCACACATTACTTTCTCGTAGATAAGTCACAGCCTTGGAATGCCAACATGCTGTGCCATTGAGTGGTCGGAAAGGGATCACAGCCTCCCACCCCTACAATGAGTACTTACCTCAGCTGTACCAATGCAGGGAAATCTAGATCAACATTTGGGTGCTATTCCAGAGGTGTAAAATTGTACTCGGGAAGGTCGCCCAGTGCCCTCGCATACCTCCGCGCTGGCAGTAATATAATGGCATTAGCAGAAGCCTAGATGCAGATCTGCACCCTGTCCTTGTAGCAGGAGAAGTTACGTGACACAGACACCAGGGGATGGACGGTGGGATTGGAATTAAAGGTGAACAAAATGCAAAAGATGACATGTGGCTTCGTAAATGACTGCTCAACAGTCAACACAGGAAAACTACATTTTATTCTAACTTATTCCCCCCACTGCCAATTTTTCTCCTTCAGGTATTATTGACTCCTTGCTGGGGTACAGTTCCACAGCCATCATTTACTCTCGTCACCTCATCCAAGTGACCATTAGAGAGTGTACAGGTAACTGAACTGTACTGGGCATTACAGCTGAGCCCAATACTGCTCATGAGAAGCCCACTTCCAACAGGACTCGCTGGATAGCGAGCAAGAACCCAACTGTACACCCATCAGAGTCCTGGCTGAGATCAGCTAGCTTGGCACATACAAGGTTTGGACTTGGGTCTTTCCTGATGTGTACTTAGCTACTCTCTGGGGCCCAGGAGACACAGTAGCAAACTGTCACTGAAGTCAGGCATGCTGTGCTACCCCAAAACTAGAGTTACAGCTTCTCAAATATGTACAGGAAAGTGCACCTGATATCGTTTGAATAAGGAAAGCTATTGATCAGCAACATGCTCACTTGTTGCTTCACGACAGCAATACGAGCCCCAAATGCCTATCTTTAACATAGGATTTCCATTTAATAAAAACTCTAGTTGTTTAATCACTACTCACTGGGGGAATTTACTTGCAACAAGAAACAAATTTGTTACAGAAACTTTAAGTACAATACAGTGCGGATTCAGCTAACCACACAAGACATTAACGCAAGCTCAAGGAACAGCACTTCATCTTTCTATTAGGCACTTGACAGCCTTCCAGACTCAACATGGCATTCTCAACAATTTCAGATCATGTTCCGGATGAGTCGTTAAATCGAAGGCCCGCCTGCCCCATCAGGTGGATGTAAAAGATCCCATGGCATTATTTTGAAAAGAATAGTGGAGTTCTTCCCAGTGTCCTAGACAATATTTATCCATCAACTAAGATCACTAAAACAGATTATCTGGTCATTATCATAATGTTGTTTTTGGGACCTTGCTATGTGCAAATTGGCTGCCACATTTCCTACAACAGTGACGACACTTCCAAAGTACTTCATTGGCTGTAAAGCACTTTGGGACATCCAGAGGTCATGAACATAATGCAAGTCTGTCTTTCTTGTAATTCAGTAAGATGCACTGAATAATACGTTTTGTAATTATTAATTGGAGTTGTAGATGTGCCGCTATGCCTTAAACAAGTTTTCAAATTGGGCTTTGTACATCTTAGAGGGTCTGCAAAAATCAGTAGATTTTTGCGGCTGAGCATACTTAATGCCATGATCATCAAGATGTCGATTCTGTTATTTCTCCTACAATTGTTGACCTCCTGGCACTTTATTTCTTTTGCATATTACTAATTAAATATTTTTCTGCAAAGATAGCAACCCAAAGGGAAACTGTGCGGACGTGGTCTTTCAGAAGTTATACAGCAGGTTCCTAGGAGTGTGTCAATATTAACAGTGCGTGGTTGTGTGAAGTAATAGCAAGCCGTCTCCACTAACAAATTCCTAAATTACTGCCCCACAATACCATTCATTTGAAATGAGAGCAAGTCAATATCAAAATGATTTACAAAGCCTGCAGTTATGCACAAGAGACAAAGACCACTCCCTTGTCTCTCTTACGACAGGAAACGTTGTGTTATCCGGAGGCTAAATGTCCGGCAAGCTCGAGCCACCGGCAAAAATCAGGAGCCGTGTTTTTCTTTTGGTTGCTTTTTTCCTCAACAGTCAAGCTCTGCAAGGTCTGTAGCTAAGCAACAGCTTCAGCTAGAGACACTTGCCGACTGTTTAGAAGCTGTTGCTAAGCAACAGGGTTTGTTGATTCACACGAAGCTGAAAATCTCCGTATGTTTCAACATTAGCGCTGGAGTGCCCGGCAGTTTTGAGGGAACGGCAACAGCTCGGTCCCGTCGGTGCCGGATAGCACAAAGTTTCCTGTACTCACATTCTCTACCCCCCCTATCTCACTACTTTCATAACTGACCCATGCAAAAAACTTGCCAAGTCACTTAAAACTGCACTCTTCCATCCCTGGCTGTTGACCCGCTACTCTCCAGCAGTTGTGGGCTCATCCCTCACTTCGATCTTTGATCCCTTTGTTCACAGCAAAACGATCACTGCCTCACACCCATCATTTCCCTCAGTACAGCCCCATCTTCACTCCCCCAAATCGGAGGGCGTGTAAACACGAGCATACCTGTGCCTTGCCTGCAAACTCCAGATCCGGTTTGGCCACGTCAAGCATTACCATACTTGACCCACCTCAACCAAAACCACCTACCACTCCAGGGTCATTCATTTGACAGTTACATGTGTCACATTTAATGTTATGATTTCTGGTAAGGCGCATGGGCACCAGGTCCACCAAATTTGTTAGCCTCACAACAACGAGGATCAGCAACCAGCAAGACCCCGTCAGGCTGTACGAGGATGTCCTTAACCTTCTTGGAGGCTTCGTCTACATATTTCTGGTAGTAAAGCACAAGGCTTTTTTCTGTGACCAACTGCTTCCTTAAACCCTCCCATGCCACCATTACAAAGATAGAGATCATGCGTGCAAGTCTCCCTTTCCCCAGGCACCATCCGTCTCCCCTCAAAACTGCCATTACCATCCCAGTCTCCAAAAACCCACCTTGATCCTTTTCATCCTCACCAAACCCCTCACTCCTCTTTATAGTGAATGTGTCACTGCCTCCCAGCTCTCTGCCCATTTCTCCCATGATTCACTACTGGATCTCCCCCCCCACCCCCCACTTTCTCATTATGCTTTATCTCCTCCAATGCCTCCCCTCCATCAACTAGCTCGAAGATTGCCCTTGCATGGTTTCATTACTAGTTATCTTAACAGCCTGAGCAACAACAGGAATGGCGGTTTCCCTCCGCCACACTATTATCTCTAGAGTGTCTCAGAGCTCTATCCTTGGCCTCCTTCTTTGTCATCTACCGATGACCCTTGGTGACACTATATTGTGGAGGAGTTGCAACTTCCTCCAGTTCAACCAAACCCACATGTTCAGCGACTGCCACAAATTTTACAGCCTTGCCACTGATTTCATCCCCCTCACCGGGCCATAATCTCAGACTGTTTGAAACCTTCACATTCGGTCGGACCCCAGAGTCCAGTTGCAGACCCCATATTCACTACTTACTTCCACAACAACATTGCCCGATTCTGCCCCCTTCATTGCTTATACATCTCTTTGGCTCCACACTTCACTACTCCAATGTTCTTGTTGCTGGCTTTCCATCTTCCACCCTGTCCAAAACTGCTGCCCATATCCTGTACTCGCTGACCTACATTAGCATCCCAATCTCCAACAACTTAAATTTAAAAGCTTGATTTTTATAAATCATACCATGGCCTTGCCCACTGTTAACATTTTGGGATTTATGACTATGCTGCCACAAGGGGATCTTGGTGTAATAAATATTTAAAATGTTACTAAAATTAAATGGAGCTCAAGGAGTTAAATTTTCATAACTGAAAGAGGCAAGTTAAGATTCAGACAGTGTCTGAATTGCCATGCTTCACATTAGATTAGTTTGGACATTTCATTGATCGTGTATTCTGGTTGAGATGACCCAATTCATGAGAGCTTAACGGGGAATTTGCCAGGATCGTCTGGTGAAATGACACGTGCTGGGGTCAGAATTAACAACAATGAGGGAATACCTCTGTTCAGGGACAGACATGGTTCTAAAAAAAACATAAAATGCTACGGCAGTCAGAATCTACAAAGGCTGCAAGGTTAGATGCGAGAGTAGTTAGAAGTTATTTTATTTAAGCAAACCAAGATGATGTGAAGTGTCAACACTTAAGTAAAGGAATCACAAGATTAAAATATTTCTGCTGTGCTGTAGTTTTATGGCTGCATGCAAAGTAGACTGCAAAAGGAAAGCCTACAACCGCATAGTGTTTAACAAATCTTGGAATGAGAAGAGTGTACTAAACTCATCAAGCCCACTTCTTCCATGCATAACTATCTCAACTGAGAACTCTTTCCGCTCCTCAAGCTCATGGATATTGAGCATCAAAATTAAAGTGAATTAAACAGATCTATTAATACCTCCAAACACGCAAAGAGTTGGAATAAACGGGTCTTTTTCTGAGTGGCAGGCAGTGACTAGTGGGGTACCGCAGGGATCGGTCCTTGGACCCCAGCTATTCACAATATATATTAATGATCTAGACAGGGGAACTAGATGTAATGGCCCAGAAATTCGGGTCTCCACGGGTAAGTACGCACGGGGTACTCACCCGTAGGAAGTGCTGGTTTCCTGCATGCGCGGGAAACCGGCACTTACGTTCCTCTGAAAGCAGGGGTTCAGAGGTCGAACGCGTGCGCGGGGGAGTCAGCGCGTGCACATCAAACTTAGGTTTTTTTTTAAAAACAGGTTTTTCCCGGGAGGGTAAGTCTTTAGAATTTAGAAATGTAAAAAGCAGGCGTAAGGCCTGCTTTTTACAAGGTAAGTGGTGAATTTATTAAAATTAAAACATTTTTCCACAGGTTTATTATTTTTAAATACTTTAAAGCAAGGTAAGTTTATTTTCAGCCCCGTTAAAAAATTTTATATTCTTCAAAAATTTAAATTGTTTAAAATAGTTATTTAATGTAATTTATAGTTTATTTTAAAAATTTGATTAAAATTTTTTTTTTTGTAGGTTTAGTGCTATTTTGGGGCCGTAGTATTTACAAGTCTTGACAGCGCTTCCTGCCAAGACTTAAGAATGGAGCATTCCCTGCTCCGATTGGCTGCCCAGGGCCCACGTGATCCCAGGGGACGCATCGAACTAACTGCACCCCTGGGATACGCAAGCACTGAGCGCCGGCAGCTGGGCCAGGCCCCAGATTGGAATTCCACAGGGCCCTGCAGCTCAACTGCCGGCGCGCAAGGTAAGTGCAGGTTGGGGGCTTACACCCGCGGGAAGCCCCCGACCCGAATTTCTGGGCCAATATCTCCCAAGTTTGCAGATAACACAAAGCTGGGTGGGTGTGTGTGCTGCGAGGAGGATGCAGAGAAACTCCAGGATGATTTGGACAGGTTGGGTGATTGGGCAGAAGCATGGCCGATGCAATATAACGTGGATAAATGCGAGGTTATCCATTTTGTTGTCAAAAACAGGAAGGCAGATTATTATCTGAATGGCAATAGATTGGGAGAAGGGGAAGTGCAACGAGACCTGGGTGTCCTTGTGCACCAGTCGCTGAAGGTAAGCATGCAGGTGCAGCAGGCGGTTAAGAAGGCAAATGGTATGTTGGCCTTCGTAGCAAGAGGGTTTGAGTACAGGAACAAGGATGTCTTGCTGCAGTTGTACAGGGCCTTGGTGAGACCACATCTTGAGTATTGTGTGCAGTTTTGGTCACCTTATCTGAGGAAGGATGTTCTTGCCATGGAAGGAGTTCAGCAAAGATTCACCAGGCTGATACCTGGGATGGCAGGAATGGCGTATGAGGAGAGATTGGGTCGATTGGGCTTATACTCGCTGGAGTTTAGAAGAATGAGAGGGGATCTCATTGAAACTTATAAAATTCTGACAGGACTGGACAGGCTAGATGCAGGAAGGATGTTTCAGATGGTCGGGGAGTCCAGAACCAGGGGTCACAATCCAAGGATAAGGGGTAAGCCATTTAGGACAGAAATGAGGAGGAATTTCTTCACCCAGAGTGGTGAAGCTGTGGAATTCTCTACCACAGAAGGCAGTAGAGGCCAATTCATTAAATATATTCAAGAAGGAGTTGGATATATTCCTTAAGGCTAAAGGGATATGGGGAGAAAGCAGGGACAAGGTACTGAATTTGGATGATCAGCCACGATTGCATTGAATGGCAGAGCAGGCTCGAGGGGCCGAATGGCCAACTCCTGCTCCTATCTTCTATGTTTCTGTTTCAACAGGTATTGATCCAGTTTTTTTGTTAAAGTTTCAAACCAGAATTAACTACTCATTTGGTAGTCTGTTCCATTATCTAATGATAAAAAAGTGTCCGAGCAGGTGATCCTCTCTCACCTCCTCCATCCTTTGAGAGTTCATTCACCCTTCACTTTAGTCTCCCCAAATCATATAGTCAAGAGACATAAACAAGGCAGCCAGCTCCCACCATCAAGAAGATGAATAGCCATTTTTTGGTCATGTTCGTTGAGAATGTTGGTCAGAACACCAGAATTCCCTGCTCTTCTTTGAAGTAGTTCATGGGATATTTTTTGTCCACCAGAACAGGCAATGGTTTATCAAAAGACAACACAGCCAACAACGTTGCATTAGAGCTTCAGCCTGGATTATGTGCTCAAATTCTGTTCTGGTTGACTTGTGCAGCTGTGCTCTCTTTTTACATCTTTCTTCACTCTTCTGCTTTCTAATTTTTTTTTTTTTTTTTTTTTAAATCCTGTAGAGAATTTTCTATTCTTACTTATTTCACTTTGTACTGTCTCGTTAGTCAATTTAAGATTACATTTGTTTAATCTGCACTTATTAGTCCTGGGGATACATTCCAGTCAACAGAAGCCAAAGGGGATCCCAGCACCCATCGAGTATGAAAAGCTGTCCCTCATTTAGAGTTAGTGGGCAACACTTCACTCTTAGCTGTGTGAATTGACAAACATCAGACATTTTAATTCCTTGAGAAAATAAACTGATTAAACGTTCACAAAAAAATTAGAAACCAATACCAAACTATTTTTTCTTCTATACTACTCATTCTTCACACTGCTACTGAATATGGAATTCCCTTACAGAAATCAACAAAACCTTTTACTAAAGCAGTCTTTCACAAAACCCAAACCTCATCTTCAGCATAATATTTTTATACCACTTAAAATCCCAATTGAAAAAGCAGATGTAAAGAATGCAAATAGCCCTATTTCCTTATTTGTACTTAAAAAAGCCTATACAGAATTTTATTACATTTCTTAATGTAACCAAATCACAAAATAACCTCTCAGCCACTTTATACTCAGATCCGCAAATTATTTAGTTTAAAGTACACTTCATGTCACTACACCCTACCCTTAATCTTACTCAATCACTCCGACACTACAGCCATATACACCACTGCCAATTTGGACAATTGCTGACTCAACTAACCAGGAACAAAAAAGTCATTTCCTGCTTCACAAGCACAGAATTTATTTTGTGGAAAAATTATGTAGCCACATTTGGAAGGATTCTCACGCAATCTGAACCCAAGCTTGCTGCTTCTGTTGCAATTATATGACAGCGCCGTTACTCTGCAATCAGATGGTGCATTGCAATTCGGTAGCACGAAGGAACACCTCAAAATGTATTCTCCCAGCAACTGGCTGCTGGGCTGAGGTGCGGGACACCACCACATATCACTTGTATTTGTGGCGTGGACAGAATAAGCGCTTAGCCCATTGCAGGTCTGTCTGGATCTTCCGATACTGCGGAAAGTTCACAGGCAGAAAAATTAAAAGTTGCAGTTCTGACATTTAAACATGGGTTAATGAACATTTGTTTTTTGTCTCAGAAATTTGCTTCTCAATGTAAACGTGGCAGATGCTAGAGTAGCAGGAACTGACACACCCAGAATTGTTTCTGTACAACTCGGGACAAAGGACTGCTGGCACAAAGTGCTTTCCAGCTTTTGCATGGGTTTCTGTACGACTGTATTCTATCACTGCGACTGAGACACAAACACAACGTCACACCTACCATAGAAACAGGAGTAGGCCATTCGGCCCCTCGAGCCTGCTCCGCCATTCAATGCGATCATGGCTGATCATCCAATTTCAGTACCCAGTCCCTGCTTTCTCCCCATACCCCTTGATCCCTTTAGCCTTAAGAAATATATCCAACTCCTTCTTGAATATATTTAATGAATTGGCCTCTACTGCCTTCTGTGGTAGAGAATTCCACAGGTTCACCACTCTCTGGGTGAAGAAATTCCTCCTCATTTCTGTCCTAAATGGCATACCCCTTATCCTTAGACTGTGACCCCTGGTTCTGGACTCCCCAACCATCGGGAACATCCTTCCTGCATCTAGTCTGTCCAGTCCTGTCAGAATTTTATAAGTTTCAATGAGATCCCCTCTCATTCTTCTAAACTCCAGCGAGTACAAGCCCAATCGACCCAATCTCTCCTCATACATCATTCCTGCCATCCCAGGTATCAGTCTGGTGAATCTTCGCTGAACTCCTTCCATGGCAAGAGCATCCTTCCTCAGATAAGGCGACCAAAACTGCACACAATACTCAAGACTTGGTTACCTTTTTTTTTTAAGCAAAAAAGTACAGTACATCTGAACATTTCAAATCTCATTTCAGAAATGTTCAGGAAGTTATCATTTAAAAAAAAAAACAAAGTTGCATAGTCAAGCAACTATGGTGCCAGTATTACATGCCACAATGCAGTAGAACATGGGTTTGTACCCTTGATTCACCACATTTTTGCTCAGGGTCAGCTGGGCGTCTAATAAAGGCAGAAACCCATTACTATGCTCAAGCGTTTCCTAACCAACCTTCCAAGAGATCATGCAAGTAGAGTTCCTATCCTCCTGATGTGAAATGCACACACTTCCCCACAGAGACACATCCTATTTACCCAACCCAGAGAAGTCAGGTGTAGTTGGGCAAGAGCCAAGGCTCTTGGCTCTTCTCGCTCTTCTCTTCTGCCACCCCACCCTCTTCCTGCTAGTTCAACATTCTTAGGAGGTGCTGTTCAGCTAGCTAAAGCTCTCATATTACCAATGCACGGCCTCGGTAAACTTCTATTTATTCAGCTAGGTCTTCCTACCCATTATAAAGCATTGGCTTGCAAAATTATCTGGAGTGGAGTGGAAAGAATACAGCCTCAATGACAGATTCACCATATAGCAAGTTACCAATTCAGAGTGTAGGCCACGTGATTCTTTACAGGGAGGCAGATAAACGCTGTCTGTATTCACACCCCTCCCAGAGCGGTTTAGAAAGCAGCACTTGCACAAGCTTAAGAGCTAGTCTCTATTCCAACTTCTTGGCCAGAAAAGGGTTGTGACAATCACTTGGAGGAGAAAAATGCAAGAAAAAGTGGCAATCATTTACAATTGTTGTTTGCCATATTACAAAGTGCTAGAAAATTTAAGTCAAAATAAAATTACAGAAATAAGCCACAATTAACTTTTCCTATCAATTTTATCTTTTCCCAGTTCCCCTCCCAATTGCAGTAATTAATGTTGGAGTAAGGCTCCATTGGTAATGACAGCCACCACAGTGAGCTTTAGGTTACCCGACCAAGGCAAGCATCATAATCGAGACTGAGCCCGTCTTTACTCAATGTCCGCACATTTACACTTTTCAGCAGGGTCAGGATTTGGCGATTGCTCTTCCCTTAATGTCAAGACAAGGCCAATTGCAGTGCTCCACCACTGCGTAAGCCAAGATCAGCTAGCGCAGCATAGACCAGAAATCAAACTTGGACCTGCCTGGTTTACACGACTCAGTACCACCCCACAGTTACCTACAAGATAAACATCTTAACATGGAACAGCAAACTTTAGTTATGTTTCCAGTTAGCAACAAAGAGCATATTATAAATCACATTCATATGGTACTAGACCAAGTCTAATATACAGGCTACTTGCGAAAATACTGTATTTTAAAGTTTTAAATGCAAATAATAAGTGCTTTATAATTAAGCTTTATCTTAACCATGCACTGATCAAATCGCAATATTATGTATTGTGGCTGTACTTTCTCAGAACAATGGGATGAATCTAATATTGTCCCGTTTGATTTTATAAGCTGATTTACTATATTCATCGAATGTATATCAGAAATTTTGGTATGAAATATGCTTACCATTGAAACAGAAACTTTAATCTTTAGTAGTTTAAAATAGAAGAGATAAATATTTATTTCACAGGGATTATCTGCATAAGTGTACTTTGCCACATCATACCTGTTAAACGTGTTCTCACTAGCAATGTACTTATCCAGTCGGCCCAACGGTGTTAGCATCTCGTCCTGAGAGACAAAATCCAAGGCTGAAGGTATAATAAGGACATCAGACTCTGAGCTGCAGTCATCCACACCAACTGGCAGAGACATCAGAAATGTTATTTGTAATTGCAACCTATTTGAACTATAAATCTGAACGACTCCTTATACACAGTGCTGACATAATAGGAAAATCGATGTACTGTACTATAAAGTCACAAATCACCTGCCTGTTCAGAGCAGATACAGTAGCTAAAGGCACTAGGGTGCAAAATAGTATTTGCTTCCGGGACAACGCTGCTTTGATAAACATTGTAGTTGAGCTAGTTGAAATACATCTTTGATGTACTGGACTTCATTAAGCCAACTGCAAAATGATATTAAATGAGACTTTCTTCCAAACATTCCACTGCAAAAGCACAGCTCACAAAGTAATGTGGAGCCACATTGCTATTTGATTTGATTTACTAGTCTCTGACTCTTTTTTTTTTTAAGGTGGAAAGTGACAACGAACAGATGTCACTTGAACACAGTAGTGTCACTTCCATCAAGTTTCCCTGACAGAAACACTAAGATTTTATTGTAGTTTTGTAAGTATCAGAATTAGACAGCTGATTTAAAAGGGAGCGCTCCACCTCGGTCAGCTCCATGGACTTATCCTTGGTCTGGGAAAAGTTAGCTCTCAGTTGGTCTTGCAGTAGGGATGCTAAATTGACCCAAGTGCCCTGGCTTAAGGAGAGTAAAATCAGCCAAGGTTCCTATCTCTCACCACCAGCTGGAAGTGCATAGATGCCGGGTAAGAGTAGGATAGGGCAAGATTCCCTCAGTTAAATAGCTTGCCAGCATTAATCATAAAGGTCACGTGAATAATGACCAATTGAATGGGTCTTCAAAAAGACTCCCAATGTCTGATGGAGTCAAGGGGCGTGAAATTCCAGTCTGGGCCAAGATGCAAGTGAAGTGGCTCTCCAGTCGAGCGACTGGAAATAGGTGGAAGTTGGTTCCACCAGGATTCTGCCTCCTTTTCACCCTTACAAGAAATTCCAGTGGAGTGGGGGTGCCTGAGCGAATCTTCCAACCCACTCGCCCAACATTAAAAGGACACGTCTGGGGAGTAGTCAGGCTACAACAGGAATCCCGTTCATTACGCCCGGCGAGCTGACGAGAGTACCGATGAGGCACAAGAAAAGCCACTAATAGTCTCTCAAAGATAATCAATTCTCAGAAGGTATCAATTATCTATGCTACTCAAGGAACTGGTTCCTTTAGCAGCTGAAGAATTTCTAAACTCCCTTTTGTCTTGGGCCCAGAAAGGGCCTCAGGCAGAGCAGGCTTTGCTCCAGCTTTAAATGGCAGATGCGACTGAAGCACTCTTGCATGTGCCAGCCACCCCGGCAATGCCAGTAACTCTGTCCTCACAATTTAAAGAGAGGGTCTGCATCTTTGGGGATCATAGACTTACGACCCACTCTGCCACCAGAGCAAGTGGTCGGAAATTTGGTCCCAAGGGTTTTAGGTGACATGGGGAGTGGAAGAAAATTGGTGGAAAAAAAGTGTTGGGAGGCCCAGGGTAGAGTACACAGAATATAAATACACCAAGCAATTTAGTACAACATCCCATGACAAACCGTACAAATTTCTACACTTACCACATATAGCTCTCCGACTACAACAATTTGGCATAAAAAGTCCCACTGGCAGCAAGAAATACCAGCTTCTAGGCAGATCCGAGCAATAACAAAAATCACTCGTCACAAATGCCCATCTATAAAGTACATATTTGTAGAACATGTAGTTCTAATTATTCCATACCCACAATCTTTAACCAGGGAGCTGCTCTGTTGACAGTTTACGTGTGCATGTGACCAACTCCGCACAGCAACAAGCGCTGGTGACCAGCCTCAATATTGATCTTCGAGGGACAATCAGTACCAGCTGGCTACATAACACAATTCAACTGGGGCTCCCTCTCTTGGCTCAGGCGCTTGGTAAATGCCCATGACCAGAGAGAACACAGCACAGGAGGAAGCCTGGAAGCAGACTTCCAATCTGACCTCAGCCATGGAATGTGTAGAGCCTTCAGGGAGGGAGGAAGAAAAATTATGAAAAGGGCACCCAAGGCTACAATCTTAAAAGCAACACTTTGAAATGAGCAGGAAATATGAACGACAAATGCAGCCCTATTTCTATCTTCACATTTTGGTGTTGTACCAAAATCTACAGCATTGAAATTGTTTGAGTCTGAATTTACAACACCTTGAAATTGTTCAAATTATCTTAGATAGTTCATGATTAACCCTGGAACTAACAGATTTAAAGGGCTAACTTTATAATTTCAAGCTTCTGGATAGGGGCCTCACCTGTCGGAAGCACACATCAGAAATGCAGGGAATCACTGTCATTTAAATTCCCCAAAGGACTTCAATAGCTTGGACAAATGTGACCTATCTTTCACAAAATCATGCCAACTATATCCCCGATTATGGATTCTAGCAATTTTAACACTACTGATGTGTAATTCATTGGCCTGTAGTTACTTGAATTGTCCTTTGCTCCCGTTTTGCAATAGTGTAGCATTTACAATCCCTCGATATTATCCAGCGCAGTTGGGATGATGCAACAACTAGCATTTATTTAGCACCTTTTAACGTAGGAAAATGTCCCAAGGTGCTTCACAGGAGCAGAATCAGACAAAAATTGACACCGAGCCAAAGAACGAAAGATTTTCAATTTTCTCGCCTATTTTTCAATTCCCCTAGTTTATTCCGTACAATGTTCTTATACTAATGATGAATATAGGCATCATCCCTTCTCTAATCTTGCAAAAACTCTAGCCTCCTTTTCCACCAAGACCACCGGAGTAAAATTGTCCTCTACCGTCACACAATGTTCATAAAAGGCCACCTTCTCATGTACCATGCTTTCTTGATTTACTAGCCCAATAATTCAAACACATTGTAGTCACTAATCCCCAGATTCTTGCTTATTACCAGATCAGTATTTCTGATTCTTTGCTCAGCTAAATTAAATAATCAGAAAATGCTGGAAATATTCAGCAGGTCAGGCAGCATCTGTAGAGAGAAACAGAGTTAACGTTTCAGGTTGATGACGCTTCATCATCGACCTGAAACATTAACTCTGTTTCTCTCTCTACAGATGTTGCCTGACCTGCTGAGTATTTCCAGCATTTTCTGTTTTTATTTCAGATTTCCAGCATCCGCAGTATTTTGCTTCTGTTTAAATTAAATATCACTCGTGCTCTTGGCTTGGAGACATGCTGCTTTAGAAAACTATCTTGAATGCACTCAATAAACCTAGAGTGAGTAGTCTAAAAGGAAAATTTAATAGCAGAAACGTTCCACAATGACCACCGAAAGATGTTCAGTTAACAAAGCGAGCTCTCATCTTTTGTTTGCAGCTTGAAGTTTGTTACAAATGTAGCTTTACCCCAAGCAGTGCATTTTCCAACCTCCCCTTGCTTGACCAGCTCCTCGTAATTTTACACACCTCAATTAGGTCTCCCCTCAGCCTCCTCTGTTCCAAAGAAAACCCCAGCCTATCCAATTTTTCCTCATAGCTAAAATTCCCCAGCCCAGGCAACATCCTCGTAAATCTCCACTGCACCCCCTCTCTAGTGCAATCACATCCTTCCTGTAATGTTAGACCAGAACTGCACGCAGTACTCTAGCTGCGGCCTAACTAGTGTTTTATACAGTTCAAGCATAACCTCCCTGCTCTCATATTCTATGCCTCGGCTAATAAGGAAAGGCAAGTGTCCCGTATGCCTTCTTAACCACCTTATTTACCTGTCCTGCTACCTTCAGGGATCTGTGGACATGCACTCCAAGGTCCCTCTGATCTTCTGCACTTCAGTGTCCTACCATTTATAGTATATTCCCTTGCCTCGTTAGCCTTCCCTAAATGCATTACCTCACACTTCTCCAGATTGAATCCCATTTGCCACTGTTCTGCCCACCTGACCAGTCCATTGATATCTTCCTGCAGTCTGCAGCTTTCTTCTTCATGATCAACCACATGGCCAATTTTTGTATCATCTGCTAACTTTTTAAAATCATACTTTCTACATTCAAGTCCAAATCATTGATCCTGTCCTGATCCCGTCTTCACCCACGCACTTGCAACAGGGGTTGCTGGGTGGCAATCGGGAGTAGGAAACCTGGCTTAATTTCTTCCTCCTTAATTCAGGGGCACTGTGGCGAACTGCAGTCCGAGCTGAAATGACCAAACTCGGCCTAGGTCAAAGACTGAACGGAAGACCTTTCTGGTATGCACAGCTCAGTCACAATTATAAAAATCACAAAGGGCTGAGTGCCAAGCAGCCTATTTTAATTGTTTTTTTGTTTTTTAAACTCAATTTGATCTTTCCTTCTCTATATTGTTTCTCTTACTAGTTAGGTCTACATATTGTTATCAAAGAATACTTAATCCAACTGAAGAATGAAGCTTGCAAAAAATCAAGTGGCAGGCTGACTTGAGACTTCTGCAAAACAGCAGGCTTTTTACCAGCTGCGCAGCTAAGCCAACAAGCCAAGGTAGATGCTTTCCTAAAAGATCACAAACTATCATATTATGTTGAAAGTACACAAGAGGGAAGAGTTAACATTTTAGATTATTTAAAAGGAAATGTAACTTTCATGGTGTTACTGAATAAAATAATTTGTTTTTAAGCAAATGGGACACTTTGCCATGCAGCACAGGAGGCCATTCAGCCCACTGTGCCTGCTCCTTGAAAGATCGATCCAACTCGTCTCTCTCCTGCTCTTTTCCCCATAGCCCTTCAAAACTTCAAGTATACATCCAATTCCCTTTTGAAAGTTACTATTGAATCTAATTCCACTGCCCTTTCAGGCAGTGCATTCCAGAGCATAACTGATAACAGTTCTCCAACATCACCCCTGAACAGCCTAGCTCTAATTTTAAGGTTATGCTCCCTTGTTCGGGACTCTCCCATCGGAGGAAAGTTTCTCCCCATCTAATCCTTTAATTACCTGAAACACCTCAATTAGATCACCCCTTCATCTTCTATACTCAAGGGAATACAAGCCTAGTCTGCGCAGCCTGTCCTCATAATTTAACCCTTTTAGCTCCAATATCATTCTGGTGAATCTGCGCTGCACCCCCTCTAAGGGCACTATCTCCTTTCTGAGGTGCTGTGCCCAGAACTGAACACAGTATCCCAGATGGGGTCTAACCAGAGCGCTGTACAGCTGAAACGCAACTTCCATCCCTTCGTATTCCAGCCTCCTTCAGATAAAGGCCAACATTCCATTCGCCTTATGGTTTGTAGCTGTCCACACGCTTTTAGTGATTCTGTACTTGGAAACCCTAAATCTCTCTGCTCATCCACAATTCCTAGATAATACTGATCTGTCTTTCTTGGATCCAGAGTGGATGACCTCTCACTTACCCACTCACTTAATCCATCAGTGTCCCTTGGCAACTTTCTGTTCCTATCAGCACTATTTACTAACCTAACATGGCATCAGCAAACTGAAGATATACGGCTCTCTATTCCTTCATCCAAGTCATTTATAACTATATAGTGAAAAGCTGAAGACATATGTGAACCCCCAGGTGTCTCTGTCCTTGCACCCCCTTCAAAATTGTACCATTTGTTTCATATTGCCTCTCCTTATTCTGTTCCAAAATGCATCATTTCACATTCTCTGCATAAAATTTCACCTACCATGTGTCTGCCCATTTCACCAGTTTGTCTGTCGTTCTGAAGTCTGCTACTATTCTCCTCAAGTTTTATGTCATCTACAAACATTAAAATTATTATGCCCCCTATACCAAAGTCCAGGTCAGTAATAAAAATATCAAAAAGAGCACTAATCCCAACAGCAACCCCCTGGGGACACCAATGTGCTCTATTTTATATCCATGTTGCCACTGCCTCTTGCAAAGGCTTCAATTTTTCTACAAGTCTATTTTACGGCACTTTATCAAATGCCTTTTGAAAATTCATGTACACATCAACGGCACTATTTTCATCAACTCTGTTATTTCAAAGAATTCAAGTTTGTCAGACACAATTTGTCTTTAACAAATCCATGCTGGCTGTCATTATTAATCCTTGTTATTCCAAGTGAAAATTAATTTTTTCCCGGATTATTGTCTCTAGAACTTTCTCCAGCAATGTAGACACGGGCTGACTGGCCTGTCGTTACCCGATTTATTCCTCACTCCTTTTTTGAACAGGGGTGTAACATTTGCAACCCTCCAGTCCTCTGGCGCCATTCCCATATCCAAGGAGGATTGAAAGATTAAAGCCAGAGCGTCCGCTATTTCCACCCCTACTTCCCTCAGAAATCTAGGGTACATCCCATCCGGACGGGATGACTTTTCTACTTTGAACATTGCCAACCTTTAAGTACCTTCTCTTTATTTTATCCTATCCAATTTCTCTACCCCATCTTCTTTAATGTGACATTGCATCGGTCTTCGCAAAAGATGACGCTGCCAAAGTACTCATTTAGTACCTTAGCCATGCCCTCTACATCTACAAGACGATTTCCCTTTTGGTCCCTGAAGTGGGACATCGGCGTCCTTCAGGAATTAAGGGGTTAACAATGTCACTTGCACACTAACAACAACAGTTGAGACAGAGACCAGTGGAGACAGCTCAGACATGCTGACCACAAGGTCTTGATGCTTTTCAAGATTAGATGAAATTAGCTCAGAAGCACCATCTACGATTAACCAGAAACTATGGAACCTAGAGATAAGTAAAACCACACTGGGCACAGCGAGACAGAAATGCAGACATGTGGTTTTACTAAAGGTTACAAAATATAACAGGTGAAATCATAAAGATCATGTAACAATAAAATATAGGCGAAAGTTTGAGTGACTCGAGATTGGCTAATTCCCTATCAGCAAGTGTGCTTTAAGCCAATTAAAGCAATGTAATGGCAATGTGTACGGCGCTACCATGACTTTTGAATGCATAAATATGTAACGCTTACTCTATCAATTTGGAGAAGTCTCCTGGTGCACCAGTAGAGATTATCTCCCCACTGGTGTAATAAAGACCACTTGAATAACGATCTAAAACCTTGTGTCGAGTGTTGGTTTAAAATACTCCACAACAGTCCCTAATCCGCCCCACCCTTCCATTGTCTACCCTTTTACTCTATGTTTAGAGACGACTTTAGTGTTCCCTTTTGTTACCATTAATCTTCTCATACACTCTCTTTGCCCCTCTTATTTATTTTGTCTGTTCCCCTCTGCACTTGCTGTATTCAAGGGATATGGGGATGGTGGAGTTGAGGTAGAAGATCAGCCATGATCGTATTGAATGGTAGAGCAGGCTCGAACGGCCAAATCACCTACTCCTGCTCCCATTTCTTATGCTTGAATCTCTACTGTATTATTAACCTGACATTTAGCAGAAGCCTCCTTGTTCTGTTTCACTTTAATCTCAATCAAGAGGCAAACACTTCTATATAACTCCTACTCCTAGTTATCTTTCCCTTAAATAAAAGTCCTGAGATTTAGGTACAAAGATTAATTTCAATCTTTGTTATATTGCAAACTTCTATTTCCAGTGCCTTTCTTCTGAAGATTCACAGATCTCCCCTGTTCTACTTTTTCAGCTTTGTGTCACCTCTTGGCAGTTTATTTTCTCCCCTTGAGTTATCATAGTCCGCTCACATCAGACTGGGCCTCTGCACCAGAGCAGCATTAACGTAGATGAATAGGACTGACGCATCCAAGTGAGAAATGAAAACCAGACTACAGAAATCCACACACTGGGTGTCACAACTATTTCAATTATCTTTCATTACTTGAAACCTGTCCCCGGCAGACCCCATCTATCTGTAGGATTGTACTGCAAATACAACCCAACCAAATATGAATGTAGGAAGCCTATATAATCTAAAAGCATTAACCATGGATCTCTTTTCAACTGTCTAGCAAAAATCCAAAAAGATTTCTTAAAAAATTGTTTTGCTAACATGTCATTTACTATAGGAGTTACTAACTAAATCAGCCAAAATATTTCAAGTTACTTCACTAGGGCCTTGTGTGGCTTGGAAAGGCAATTTCCAATTATACTACAGGGGATTTGGAAACGCTATTGAATGTTGAGGATTATTTCTTCTCCTCACGCCAATGGTTCAAAAAAAAATGTAGTCTGCACTGCTGGCATCTCAGTTATTATTTATATACCTCAACTTGAACTGATACCAATAGCTCCCATAGCAAGGATGTTTGAATTGGTAATAAGAAACCCAAGTATTGGTGCTTGTGATGAAAGACCTCTGTATGCTGAAATCCAAGCTGTCCATGTCACTCGATGAAACCACCCATTTACTTTACTACTTTGCAGTCAGCAATAAACAAGATGGCACTCACAGATGGAGAAAGTACAACCGAGAGAGATGGTGTTAGTCTATCCATCTGACAAGGTAAAGCATTTGCTGTCAGAGATAGCCATACATGCAGTATGCTCTTGCTGCCCTATACATTACCCTCCTTGGCAATCTACCAAAGGCTGCAAATAGTGACTTTCAAACAAGTGCTCATGCAAAAGCTTGCTTTCATGTGGGTCTGGAGATGTAGAAACCACTCTGGAACACATAGGGGGGCAGTTGCTACAACACCAGGAGTTGCGGGTAGGATTACAGAACCACTTCTTGAAGTGGTTCTGCAAGACATATACGCCATAAAATGAGAGCCGATTTCTTCCTTTCTTTTCCTCACCCACCTAAAGGGTTAAGACTTCCCTAACAATTACACTGTTGAATCCCACGTTATAGGCAATATCCACTAAAGTCAATAATCTTGAAAGTATGTTTATTATTTTTGAAAATATTTCAAATTATAATGGATAAAAAACACCTTTTTCTTAGAAATTCGGTTATCTGTCCGCTTCTCCCTCACCCAAATTTCACAAACAAGAACCAACAGGTTTACTTTAGGCTTCTGCCAATACCACTTGAAAACCAAGTTAACTATACCCTCTAGTTTTCCATCCCACCGGGGAAGCACCTCAATTTACACTCCGTGCCTCCCTCAAGCAGCCTAGACTGGACCAGGAAATCAGCACGTCGGGAAATCAGATGCAAATCTGTAATGTACTGGTCCGTGGGATAGCACAGTGGTGATTCATTACGTGCAACCTCAAGTTCTAATGTCCTACATTTTAAAAAATTCAGCAAGTTATTAAAAGGGTACTTAAAACATGATCTTGATATAACTGACGGCTGAGGCGGTGTTACAAATAACGCCACTGTACATCAAATAAAAAACAAATTCATACCACCATCTTTCACGTCACTACCAGGTTGGTAGAAGGCGAACTAGATGGATCTTCGTCTTTTTTTCTTAGTCTAGCAATTCCTATGCTCCTAGATATGAATTTTCCAATTAAAAGCTATTCCCTGTCCAGTTGAAAAGAAAATCAACTGGACTGTCATTGTGTACGCATGTGGGCAAAGCTTGTGTACATATTGCATCAGCCACTACAGATGCAGACATCACAGCACCAAAGCAATACAATACAAACGTATACTTTGGAAAAAATATCTACAACAAGTGCACATAAAATTTAAGACCTACAAGTATATATACACACACATCTTACTAATTTAGACATTGTGCTAAATGAACAAAAAGTCTAAAGGACAGTCAAAACTGGATGCCAACCGCTTAAAAACGTACATCGGAAAGGAATACAGAAACAAGTGGCTAATGCACGCAAGTCGTGCACCTTCTGCTTCAGATTTCATGTCCAACTGTACCATTTCTCATTCAATTTAAACAGGTCATTCATTTTAAAATATCCCACATTCAAAATAATTTTTGAACTTTCAAGAGGGCCACAAACTCTGCTGTCGCAACTGTCAAAAAAAGCATTTTTGACAGTCTACACTTAACAGAATAGGCCAAAGACAATTCAAAAAAGAATTGGTGGTGCTCTCACAATTGCTTTGTTTTCCTGCATTGTTTCTGTAAAGCCTGTTAAAATCCCAATCTTACAGACCACAACAGTCCCAGGTCTTTATTATGTTAACAAGTCTGGCCAGCAGCAGTAGAGTTGCTACAATTGGTCTCTCCTGGGCCAGAGAAGGAAAAAACAATTCTGACAGGATGCCTACTCTGGTTATCAAAAACCCCTACTGGAAACGACTAACATTTGGACATCAGATGAGGATAGGATCAGACTCAGCTGTGATGCAGTTGAACAGCCTGCTGCCACTCACCATCCAAGTCACACATGAAAAATGGCCACTTGGACTAGGTACTGGAGGGCGCCCTTACGCACAAAATCATAACCCAGCATGGAGTAAGCACCTTCAGAAAAAAGGGAGAGAGAAAAAAAAATCAACTGGACTGCATTGGTTTGGCAACTACATTTGATGCTTTCATTACACATCACTCAACTCCAACTTACTGCTGTACAAAGCATGTGAAACGTTAATACTCCCTCCAAACATTTTCAACTGGCGCTGTGTCAGACACACTGACAGCACGGAATTTCATGAAACATTAAGAGGATCCTCACTATCTCGGAGCACAAAATGCCACGGATGTCCCCATCTCCCCTTAAATAAAACGTTTCCCTCTACTTTTAAGAAACTACCCCACCCTCCCCCCCCCCAAAAACACCAACCTCCTTTTTTTTTAAATAAGTCTTTTTTTAAATATTTCCCCAACCAATTTCTCGGCTTCTTCATTTCCGCTCCAACCCTCCAGCCTAACCTCCCAATTCCCCCTTCCTCCTGTCAACTCAAAAAAAAAGCAACACAATCAAAAGATTTTGGAAGGCGAACATGTTCCCACACCCCCTCCCTTTCTCTGTCTGTCTCTGTGAGGCCGAGGGGTCGAAGCCCCATCACCGCGGGCGCCCGGTCTATGGATTCGATTCCTGGGCTTCGGCCACGGTCTGGGGCTTAATTTCCGCTCCGGCCTCGACCCATTCGGGACTGCGCCATAATAAACTCCTAATAAAAAAAAGGGGGGGGGGATTAAAAGCCCGAGTGAGGAGAGGAGAGGGAGTGAGGGGAGAAACACTGGCCCGGGCCCCTACCCCAGACCCCACTCACATCCGTCCAGATCCTCCTGCAGCTCCTCCTGTACCAGCGACAAATCTGCAATAACAAAAAAAAATCCATTAAAAAAAAATTCGAAATTTAAATTAAAACCCCCAAACTCCTGAAAATGACAGGGTGTTGACACAACCAACTTTTTTTTAAAAAAACTTTTAACTTTTCAAATTAAAAAAAAGACATTTACAGATAAAGTTGTTGAGATTTTTTTTTTAAACACTAAAACGAACGAGTTTGTGGAAATGACTGCTGCGGTTAAAATAAATAAATAATTCGGAGCCAGCGCTCGCCTACCCGCCATCTTGCCCCCCTGGTCCTACATTTAAAGCGCTCCCCGAATCCTCGCTCTCGACGCGATTGTGTGCGTCTCCACCGGAATTGGTCCGGGTAGTGCCCATTGCCCGGAAGAAAAGGCCTGCGCGCCGCAGGGCACTGGCCTGTGTTGTCAACAACGCCCAACATAATATATTCTGATTTAATCTGATAAGTTTCCTGTGTTTTTATTTATAATTTGGTGTTCATTGTTTTAAAAAGAAAAGTAATAACTTTTATTCATTTCGATTTTGATTGATGGCACCTGAGGCCAACCCCAGTGTCAGCCTCCTCGACCAATAAGGGTAGAAAAGGCCACCTCCTCTATTTGGATATGAATTAGTGAAAAGAGATAAATCATAATCCCATTTCAATACATATAGAGCTGTGCTTATTTTAAAAATGAAATCACATCCAATCACCTCACATTTTTACTCCAAAAATAAGCAAAGCTGACTCCAAATTAGCAATACTTAGTATGTTAAGAGATAATTTACAGATCATTTGGCAAGTGTCTCGTGAGGTTGGCAACATTCATCTTCAAGGCACTGCTGCAAGCAGCCCAAGAGAAAAATAATTGGGGCATTAAACAAAATTGTGTTTTAATAATTTTCTTCGAACATTTACTTTTATTGGTTATAAAAAATATTGGAGATGGGGAAGTAAGGCTGTTTTGACTAACAGTCAAGATTAAGCTCCTTGGGTTGCATACCAATTGGCGTGGGCAGGCAGTGTGCCTGGATGATGAACCAATGTTGGGAGTGTGGGGGCAGGAGTGGTTCACAGCAGGAGGTCATGTGATGAAGCCTCCAGAAATACACTCAACCAGAGTTTGCAACGCTAGACCAGGTAGGGACCAACGTTGCCTTTAAGCTGTGCGGCCGCTCTGGAGCTCCCTCGCAGCCAACTCACCGGCTTTTAAATGGAAAAAAAACGCGCACGCGCAGAATTTTGAATGGGCCGTACAGCCCGTTAAAGGGGCTGTGCAGCACCCCCAAAAAATTAGAGGGAACATTAGTAGGGGCTATTTTTATTACGAGTTATAGGGTGACTGGACACCAGTGCCACGATGACAAAGACAGCACTACAAGTGCCGCCTTCGAGAGGAAGGCAGTACTAGTACAACAGACGGTCCAATCAATCTAAGAAATGTTCAAATAAAATAAACCTTAATCGTGTTTCCTCATCATTGATACAGTTAATGCCCAGTGGTGCACTGCAGTCATGGAAGGCCTCACGTGTAACAGTGTTCAGTTCCATTCGCAGCTCCTCAGATAATGAAGTAGTCTATGCCCGCATGCAGCAAGACCTGGACAACATTCAGGCTTGGGCTGATAAGTGGCAAGTAACACTGGTGTCACACAAGTGCCAGGCAATGACTATCTCCAATAAGCAAATGTTTAACCACCTCCCTTTGACATTCAAAGTCATTACCATCACCAAATCCCCCACCATCAACATCCTGTGCGTCACCATTGACCAGAAATTTAACTGGACCAGCAACAAGAGCAGGTCAGAGGCTGGGTATTCTGCGGCAAGTGTCTCACCTCCTGACTCTCCAAAGCCTTTCCACCATCTACTAGGCACAAGTCAGGAGTGTGATGAGTACTTGGATGAGTGTAGCTCCAACAACACTCAAGAAGCTCAACACCATCCAGGACAAAGTAGCCTGCTTGAATGGCACCCCATCCACCACCTTAAACATTCACTCCCTCCACCACCGGCGTACCGTGGCTGCAGTGTGTACCATCTACAAGATGCACTGCAGCAACTCGCCCAGGCTTCTTCGGCAACACCTCCGAAATCCGCGACCTCTACCACCTAGAAGGACAAGGGCAGCAGGCACATGGTAACACCATGACCTGCAAGTTCCCCTCCAAGTTACACACCATCCTGACTTGGAAATATATCGCTGTTCCTTCATCATCGCTGGATCAACTTCCTGGATCTCCCTCCCTAACAGCACTGTGGGAGTACCTTCACATAGAAACATAGAAAACATAGAAGATAGGAGCAGGAGTAGGCCATTCGGCCCCTCGAGCCTGCTCCGCCATTCAACGAGATCATGGCTGATCATCCAAACCCTAGCACCCGGTCCCTACACCGACAGCCATCCCACACAAGCCCTACCCCGTAACCCCACGTATTTAATCCCCCCTAACACTAAGGGCCAATTTTTTTTTTTATCATGGCCAATCAACCTAACCCGCACATCTTTGGACTGTGGGAGGAAACCGGAGCACCCGGAGGAAACCCACGCAAACACGGGGAGAATGTGCAAACTCCACACAGACAGTCGCCCGAGGCCGGATTTGAATCTGGGTCCCTGGCGCTGTGAGGCAACAGTGCTAACCACTAGGCCACCGTGCTGCCCTCCGTTCACCTCACAGACTGCAACGGTTCAAGAAGGCAGCTCACCACCAGTTTCTCAAGGGCAATTAGAGATGGGCAATAAATTCTGGCTTTGCCACCGATGCCCATATCCCATTAACAAATAAAAAAAACCACTGCATTATCCCTCTTGAGGGACACCCGGCATGCACAAGGCCAGGAACAGACCCATGAAGTAGTCCTCAAATCTACTCAAAATGTTAGCCAGGACACCTGCACTTTGGGATCTTTTACATCCACCTGAGTGGGCCTTGGTTTACCATCAACAGTGGATAGGTTAGAGAAGTGGGATCTGGACTTGAATTCTGATATTTTTTGTATTGATGACGAAAATTCATTGGAAAACTTAAAAACTCATCATAAAACACGGAGGTGCGTGGGGATAAACTAAACGTGTTTCAGAAACTAGACCTTTGGTGCCCAATAAAACCTAGACTGTCTGGCCCAACACTAGATTATTGGCAAAGCAGTGTGCAATATAAGGGAGTGTCTTTCGTAAGGACAATATTTATGTGGGAGTGTTTTGCAAGGCTGTAAATGAACTACACTCCAGCAGTTCAAAAAAAAATCCGCAGTCCAGTTTTAGGATTTGGAAATATGGGCCGCAAATTTAACTGAGGAGGCGGGATGGGGGCGGGAGAGCTGGTTTCTGGGTTCCAGTCCCACTCCTAGCTGCGTCCGCTCTGCAGACGTCATTTTCTCTTGATTGGCCTTGTTAAGCCCGCCCTGTGGGCTTCCCGGCCAATTAACAGGAAGCGGGTCTGATGACGTCATTTGATGACGCGCTTCATCAGCCGGTTTCCTTAAAGAGACCACGTCCACATGGAGTGTGACAGTTGTTCTGTCAGTGTTCTACAGCATTGAGGTGCTGCAAACACTGACAATCACTGCACAAAGGTGAACGCTTGCACCCAGGCTCTCCAATGACTCCCTCCATATGCTTATGGAGGGAGTCACAGCATGCAGGGAGTTTCTCTTCCCTTCCAAGGGCGGAAGAGACCTCCCCAGAAGACCAACTTACCTTGCACCTCCACCCAACCCTCTCTATCTACTTTATCACTTCCCCATCTCACTAGCCACCCCTCGCACTCACCCTCATCCTACTGCAAGCATGCCAACTAACAACACACAAGGGTAGGCACTTGAGAGGTTTAGCCAATGTCTATGTGAATTTCCTGGTAATGTGTTGTCATACAGTGAAATCTCTTTTCAAAAAGTGCCCCTTATTGGACAGATCTGAGTGCACCTTGAGAAGTGTCTTACTGAGTTCCAGTAATTGTTCAGTCATAACTTCCCCCCATCCCGGCCATCCCCCCCGCCACGCTATAGTGATGAGCATGCATGGAATGGCTTGGACATTAAAGGGATGCTTCATGGTACTGGTGTGGGATGGTGTCAGCCTGGCGCATCATGTGGCAGCCAGGGTTTACAGTGTCAAGTGAAGAAAATCTGGCCATGGTAATGCCAACATTGTAGGGGCTGATGCTCTGTGTCCAGTGCAGAATCAGGTGATGGCGGAGAAGGTTGGTGATGAGGTTGGTGATGTTGGTGTTGGGGCTGATCGTGGAAGGATTCAGAGGACCAAGGTCTGATTGTTTCATTGGCTCCGATGTTGCTGGAATAGATGGCAGCTGCAGGTGAGATGACAGAAGCGATCTGTCACTGGTGAGAGAGGTTCTCCCAATGAGGTGGCACTGGACATACAGTTGGATCTGAAAACTTGCAAGCTAAAGAAATCTCTATATGTATAAAAAATGCAATAACCAACATTTTCTGTGCTCTGAAACTCACCATCTGCAACATGGCATCCTTGACACCACTTCTGCAGCTGTCAGCTTTTCACAAACATCAGAGCAGACTCACAACATGCCAGGTTGAGCTGGCGTGCTCCCCGAACAGCGGGTAACCCATGGGGGAGAACGTAAAATTACAAATAAGCCTCAAAATCCTCTTAAATTGGCTCTTAACATGCCATTTAAGTAGGTGAATTGTCTCCCCCACCGCTTGGTGTCGGGTCAGTTCTGCGCTGACAGACCCGACACCTGGGAGACTCGTGTGGAGGCGGGTTGACAACGGGTTTCCTACCCGCTGTCAATCTTTGCAATTTTGACAGTGGACCCGCCTCCAAACCCGCCTCCTCAGCGCAATTAAATTTGCGGCCTTGGTGAACATAACCGTACTTAAAGATTAGTAAGAATTCCTGGGCCCATTGGAAATCCAGGATTTAAGCAAAGACATGAGTTGGAAAATGTATGCGACTGCTTTAAGAATGGCCGTGAATAACTCCAATGGCAGCTAAGAAGCTTTGGGAAGATATGTGATTCAAATGCATATACTCTGAGATTCTCAGTGGCCCTTTTTTGATTTAGCATTGTTTTTCCTTAAGAAATACGGCAGTAGCTCTCAGAATTACAGGTTATTACATTATCACTCCTGTGCTCACTGACCAACATTGGCTCCCGGTTAAGCAACGCCTTGATTTTAAAATTCTCATCCTTGTTTTCAAATCCCTCCATGGCCTCGCCCCTCCCTATCGCTATCATCTCCTGCAGCCCCAGAACTCCCCCCACCCCCGCCCCCCGAGATATCTGCGCTCCAACGTTCCCGCTAAGCTGTGAGGCCACGTGGCCACGCAGCGGTCTGGAGGTCCTGCGCAGGCCGCTCACCAGCTTTTACATGGGAGAAATCGTGCAGGCGTGAAAATTTGAATCGGCCGCGCAGCCACTTAAAGGGACCATGCACCAAAAAAAAGAGGGGGGAACATTGCTCTAATTCTGGCCTCTTGAGCATCCCCAAATTTAATCGCTCCACCATTGACGACCGTGCCTTCAGCTGCCTGGGCTCTAAGCTCTGGAATTCCCTCCCTAAACCTCAACGACTCTCTACCTCTCTCTCTTCCTTTAAGATGCTCCGTAAAACCTACCTCTTTGACCCAGAAAAATGTGTGTACTGGCAAACCAACAAGAAAATGTAGAAAAACAACTTGTTAAATATAAGAACCTTCCAACTGGGAGGATACTTCTGATGGGTCGGTGGGTAACAACAACAACTTGTATTTATATAGCGCCTGTAACGTAGTAAAACGTCCCAAGGCACTTCACAGGAGTGTTATAAGACAAAAACATTTGACACCGAGCCATATAAGGAACAATTAGGGCAGGTTACCACATGGTCAAAGAGGGTTTAAGGAGCGTCTTAAAGGAGGAAAGAGAGGTAGCGAGGCAGAGATGTTTAGGCAGGGAATTCCAGAGCTTAGGGCCCAGGCAACAGGAGGCACAGCCACCAAAGGTTGAGCGATTATAATCAGGGATGCTCAAGAGGGCAGAATTAGAGGAGCGCAGATATCTCGGAGGGGTTGTGGGGCTGGAGCAGATTACAGAGATAGGGAGGGGGCGAGGCCATGGAGGGATTTGAAAACAAAGATGAGAATTTTGAAATCGAGGCGTTGCTTAACCGGGAGCCAGTGTAGGTCAGCGAGCACAGGGGTGAACGGGACTTGGTGCCAAGTTTTGGATGACCTCAAGTTTACGTAGGGTAGAACGTGGGAGGCCAGCCAGGAGTGCGTTGGAATAGTAAGTGTACCATGTTATATGGTACTGAGCCCTTAAAAGCCAGGAATGCTATAGTTCACTTACAAGTACCCCTTATCCTCTACACTAGGCTGTGTCAATGGTTATTTACTGTAAGCAAATGTGAAAGTCGAGTGGTAATACTTACTTACATACAGTCTACAGAACAGAATGAATTATTATTTCATTGCTCCATAAGGATCATCAAGAACTTATCAAATTTCCAAGGGTTTCTGTGAGAAGGATTTAAATATTGTAGGAGAAAAAAACACAGATAATAAATAGTCAAGGTCCACTGCAGATCTGAAAGATAGGTTAATATTTTAATAAAACCTTTTCTCTTTTTACCAGTGCTCTGGGAGAAGTACTGTACTATCAAATGAAACACCTCTCCTCCCCCATATAATATTATAATTTAAAACATGTTTAGAATCTCTGCTGAGATGAGATATTTCATGTGTTTTAAATCAAAATGTTATTGGACCTGTACCTTTCCAAAGTACCCATTCTTTATGTGTGAGTTTGGATAGTGAATATTGGCAGGCTCTTCAATCTTGGGTGACAACATAACCAATTTGACCTTGTCCTCACTGACATGACAAGTGGAACGGTACTGTCAGCAGGCGGCTTCTGTTTCTGTTTTTCTTTCCATTTACTCCCTTCTACTCCTGAAAGGTTATACCAAAACATTAACCTACTTTGCTTTTTTCAGATCATATTTTGAGTATTACCTGTTTTTTTCCTTCCTCGGTGTTGTCATTTTAAATTCTTCTTGCAGCTGTGACCGGAAAGCCCTGCAGCGGGTAGTCAAAACTGCCCAACGCATTACCGGCACCCGGCTACCAACCATAGAAGCACATATACCAGAAACGCTGTTTACGGAGGTCACGGTCCATCATCAAAGACCCTACCCACCCCAGCCACAGTCTGTTCGCCCTCCTGCCATCTGGGAGATGCTACAGATGCATTCGCACCCGTACGACCAGATTTAGGAACAGCTTCTTTCCCAGGGCTGTCATCCTACTGAACTCCACAAATAAACTCTAAAGCCTGCACATCTGCCAATGCACTTTATTATGGTTATGTTTATGTTAATGTATTACAAGCCAAATGTATGTTGAATGTTTAAATGTCTTAATCTAAATGTACACTCTCAGGAGCCGCAAGCCTATATTTTGTTGTACTGCACTTGTGCACTAACAATGACAATAAAAGTTGATTTGGATTTGGATTTGGTTCCCCAGATGCTCAGATATCTTTTCCCAAGTGGCAATTCTTCCTGTGGAAACCTTGACACTGTGGGCCAGGAGGCCCCTGGGGCATCGCAGCCAAGCCATGATCCTTTCCTCATCTGAATAGCAATCAGTAATGGAAGTCCTGGATAAGGGCTCTCCTCCGTCGACCAGGCCGAATTCTAGTGCCCTAAAGCTGCCCGTGCTAAGATCAGCTAACTCAGCGTAGAGTGGTCACAGAACCTCGGACTGTCCTGTTCGTCATGGCTCAGTACATAGAAACATAGAAACATAGAAGATAGGACCAGGAGTAGGCCATTTGGCCCCTCAAGCCTGTTCCGCCATTCAATGAGATCATGGCTGATCATCCAAACTCAGTACCCTGTCCCTGCCTTCTCCCTATATCCCTTGATCCCTTTAGCCTTAAGAAATATATCCAACTCCTTCTTGAATATATTTAATGAATTGGCCTCAACTGCCTTCTGTGGTAGAGAATTCAACAGGTTCACCTCTCTCTGGGTGAAGAAATTCCTCCTCATCTCAGTCCTAAATGGCTTACCCCTTATCTTTAGGCTGTGACCCCTGGTTCTGGATACCCCCGCCATCGGGAACATCCTTCTTGCATCTAGTCTATCTAGTCCTGTCAGAATTTTATAAGTTTCAATGAGATCCTCTCTCATTCTTCTAAACTCCAGCGAGTATAAGCCCAATCGACCCAATCTCTCCTCATACATCATTCCTGCCATCCCAGGTATCAGTCTGGTGAATCTTCGCTGCACTCCCTCCATGTCAAGAACATCCTTCCTCAGATAAGGTGACCAAAACTGCACACAATACTCAAGGTGTGGTCTTGACACCGACCAATTTGGCCTTCAAGAGCGCTCAGGCCTTGCCATCACCACCCTTCCAGTACCTGCATATTGATCATGGCATTCCAATGCAACAGAACTCAAGTATCTATTCCCCTTCCAGTGTCTCCCCTTCCTTTCCTGAAGAGGTTGATTCATGCTGCGGTATCATTGCACGAATGCTGGGCACCCTCTGGTATTCTTCGCGCATGAGACCAGATGCTGATTAAAGGCAGGCTTTCAATCTGGGAGGCATCACAGCTGAGCTTGACCCTTCCTTGACACACACATGGCCGTTCCAACAGAGATCTTCCTTTAATGATATAGATAGGCTAAACCAAGATTATTACATCCAAGTAAACCAGACAAAGTAGGAACAGGAATCTTAAATGAAAATTAGTGAAAGGTTAATTTAAAAAATATATCAAAAAGAACTTATTTACTCAAAGAGTGATAATGAATGATCAGTTTTTTGGAATAGTTTGCTAGCCAGGACATGCTGACAATATATTTAGATGGCATGTTGGGAAAATGAAGATAGGGGAAGGACAAAAAAAATCAAGAGAAGGCAATAGGTCAGAGGGAGCGCCCAGCCTGAAACGAGCTTGTCGGTTCTCTCCACTGATACTGACTGACATTGTGTATATTTCCAATATTTTCTGTTTGTGTTGCCTATCATACCATCTTTTCAAATGTTCCTGATGTACTGCCTCTAACACTGCCAGAAGCTGCCAGATAGTTCCAAACATTTACCACTATTTGAATAAAGATGTCCTTCCTCATATTGATTCTAAATATACTTTTTACTAATTTAACTTTGTGTCTTCCGGTCCTGCTTACCTGGTTTATTTTGAAGTAACAATAGCGTTTACCCAATCTAAGCCTTTTATTACTTTGTCTTCTGCAATGAGCCTCACCTTCTTGATCTCCTTTCTAGATGGTAGAGCTTAAATTTCCCTAATCTTTTCCTTCTTGCTCATCCTCTTTACACCTGAGTTGCTCTTCTCTGTATGCTTTCCAATGCTTTATATGCTTTTTTTTATGGACTTTAAGGGGGAAAAATTCGGTTGGTTGCGCCACCCATTAGCGCCTAAAGAGGTCGAGAAGTGGGGCGCTAACCAACTAGCGCCCGGGCGCAGTGAACCCTGCGCCTCCTCCCAAATTGAGCGGACATTTAGCGCCGGCGCTAAACCGTTGCGCCCGCTCACCGGCGCACGCAGATCATGACATCATTTCAGTGTGCAACGCCCTTGGGGCGCCCCTGACCGGAAATTCAGTGGTGCCCTCCTCCGTTCCGCCTGTCGCTAACAAGGACAGGTTACCTGGAACGTTTCCCAGTCGCTGTCGGGCTGGGGGGGTGCTATTTAAAGGGGACTCTTCCTGGATAATTAGTGGTAGCCATTTTTGGACCACACCTTCTGTGAGAGAGAGAAAGAGTTGCTCAGAGACAAACGGAGATCCATTTCTGCAGTGAGCCAGCGCTGGCTGATGAACTTTAGCCTTCTGAACATAACTTTGCAGTTGGTAAGCTTCTCAACCGGCATAACTTTCAGTGCGCACTTACTATAGGGGCTGCATTGGATGGGAACGTTGTCCTTCTCAATCATATTGACAGGGCACAGAGACGCAGGGATAGAGTGGTAGGCATGGCCAGACGGAGGAGGGCCAACAGACATTGGCACACGAGACCTTACGCTGCCAGGGTTTTCCGCCAACAGTTTTCGTATATCAACATGTCGGAGGAGCAGTGTTTCTGAAGGCTGCGCTTCAGTAAGGAGGTGGTCACTGAGCTCTGCCACCTGCTTCAGCCAGATCTGCAGCCTCAACTAAGGTGCAGGACATCTCTGTCGGTGGCTGTGAAGATCACTGTGGCTCTAAACTTCTATGCCAGCGGCTCCTTTTAGGCCGCTGCTGGGGACATTGCCAACATCTCACAGTTCGCGGTGCATTGCTGCATCCGTCAAGTGACTAATGCCCTCTTTAAAAGGAGACGGCAGTACATCTCCTTCCCAATGACCCCGGACAAGCAGCGAGAGCACGCAGAGGGCTTTGCAAGGATAGCGGGCTTCCCCATGGTGCAGGGTGCCATTGACTGCACGCATGTGGCTTTGCTGGCGCCTCTAGAGAATGCGGAGGATTTCCGCAACCGAAAGGGGTTCCATTCTTTGAATGTGCAGCTGGTCTGTGACCACCGACAGCTGATACTTGCTGTCAATGCCCACTTTCCAGGCAGCAGCCACGACGCCTTCATCCTGCGCCAGACTTCTGTGGCAGACCTTTTCGAAGCCCCGGCTCACCCAGGGGGCTGGCTTCTCGGGGACAAGGGCTATCCTCTGTGTCCCTGGCTGCTGACCCCGCTCCATTCGCCCAGCACCCCTGCTGAAGAACGATACAACGAGAGCCATCAAGCGACCAGGAACATCGTGGAGCACACAATCGGCATGCTGAAGCAACAGTTCCGCTGTCTGGACCATTCCGGAGGAGCCCTTCAGTACTCACCTGAGCGAGTCTCCCACTTCGTGGTTGTGTGTTGCATGCTGCAGAACCTGGCAATCCTCAGGACCCAGCCAATGCCACCAGACATTGAAGCACCAGCAGAGGAGGAGGAGGAGGAGTAGCAGCACCAAGATGGGAGGGAGGCACAAACTGCAAGGGCCGTCCATCAGAGGCTTATAGCAAGTCGCTTCTAGGCCCCTCTGAGGGAATGCTTTCTGCCATTCCAAGAACATGAATGGAACCGCTCTGCTACCCCAAAGCCGGTCAAGGCAACAATTTGTGCAAAGAACAGACATGGACATTGTGAATAAATAAACTTCTTTATTTAACAAACTGTGTATCCTTCCCGCATGACAAAGCAATGGAAACAAACAGCAAAACAAACAGACTGCCACATAACTTGCTCTCACACCCTGGAGACAATGTCCAAAACATAACTGGCTCTCACACCCTGGAGACGATGTCCAAAACATAACTGGCTCTCACACCCTGGAGACAATGTCCAAAACATAACCAACATTCAGACCAGCATCCTCGGCCTTGAATGAAAGAAATAACATAATTTAGCAGCACCTCCTACTTTTTGCCCCTCGATGGTGATCTGCTTCCCTTGCGGAATTGCCCCCTTCCCCCCCTGCAGCTCCTCCGTAATGGGACCCCAGTGGCTGCAGCAAGGCTGGGGGAGGCCTGCTGACTGTCCGAAACTGAGACTGCAGATGCCCTTGAGGTACGGCCTGGACCAGCTCTGGGCCTGGAGGGCCCGGCTGCTGACTGCTCCAACTCCGCATGGGCGGCAGCAGTCTGTCCTACAGGTGGTGGCAGCTGCAGTGGAGAAGTGCCAGTGGTGGCATCAGGAATGCTGTCATCCTGAGAGCGGACAGCAGCTCCCTGGTCGGCCGACACACTGGCACTCTGACGGGGCAGCACCGCAGCATGCGCAGCAATCGGCTGGAGCACAGATTGCTGGCCTGCTGTGGTGCGGCGAGGGCCCCGGGGAATCCTGCCCGATCCAGCGAGGGTGGCAGCAGTCAGTGCTCGCGTGGCCTCAATCTGCGTCTGCATGAGACCAGCCACTGACTGTGTGGCAGCACTTAGCACTTGCGTGGCAGGTGCCAGTGCTTCGCCGAAGTCCTGGACAATCCTTGCCAGTGCTGCGCTGAAATCCTGCACACTCCTTGCCTGTGCTGCGCCGAAGTCCTGGACACTCCTTGCCCGTGTCTCAATGGAATCGGGCATCCTTGCCACTGCAGCCATGAGCTCAGTGTGCCTCAGCCCAGCCTGAGCGCTCATTTCTGCGAGAGCACGCACCTCTTCTGCGCTCTGTGCAGCAGCACTCGCGGCCCGACTCGCCCTCTGGGGAGACAGCCCCCGAGCTTCCCTACCCCCCTCGCGTTGCTGCAGGCCGCTGGGTCCTGGAGCTGCACCCTCCTCAGACCATTTCCCCCCGCTCCCCTTCAGGGAAGGCGTCTCCCCAGTCTGGACATGGGCTGGCTCGCCTGAGGGTGGCACGGATGGTCCGGCTTCCTCCTCCTCATTGCCTCCAGAGTCACTCGCACTGGCAGCTTGAGGGCCCGCCTCCCGAGCTGGTGATGCAGCATCTGAAAGCAGGGAGGTTCAAGAGTGGCTTTAGCGAAAGGACAGTGTGGCAGCAAGGGATGCATGAGTGCTACAATGCTCTGAGTTGGCTCGAGAGTGAAAAAGCGTGCTGGTGTGGGGAACAAGTGGAAGGAGAGAGGTCAAAAAGGTGATGACCTTACCATTGCTGTCCACAATGGGGTTGGCATCTCCAGAGGCGACGGGTCCAATCATCCGGCTTGCCACAATCCGATGGGCTCGCTCCTCCAGGTCTGTGAGGGTCTGCAGGTGAGGCCGGCCTCCTCTGGTCCGATGGTGTTGCCTTCTATTATGGGCCAGCTTGGCCTGCAAGAGAAAGGACGGGGTGTGAGGAAACCTGCAGCCCTGATCTGGGATGACATGCCTCCCATGGTCCAGGAGCCCTTATATTATGCTGCCCTGATCTGGGATGACATGCCTCCCATGGTCGATTAGCCCTTACATTATGCTGCCCTGATCTGGGATGACATGCCTCCCATGGTCCAAGAGCCCCTACATTATGCACAGAGCTGAATGTGCGTGTGTGTTTCCAGAAAGGGCCATGGGTGCTGGATGACAGCTGGCCATTGGGGCTTTGCACACCCTCTGGCCATAAAGTGAGGTCCAGATGGAGGGATGAAGATGATTCTGAAAAAGGCACTCACCCTGACGACCCGAGTGAGGTCGTTGAACTTCTTCCTGCATTGCACAGGAGTCCTGGGAACCATGCTGCTGGAGGTGACTCTGTTGGAAACCTCCCTCCAAGCTCTGCGATAGTCGCTGTGCTGAGGCCTCCTGCCATTCTCTGGGTAGAGTACAGATTGCCTGCGTTCCACCGCGCCAACCAGAGCATCCAATGCCACCTCGCTGAAGCGCTGCGCTCTCTCCCTGGCCCTCGCCATGTTCAGGCAGTTGTCGACGCCACAGGTAGATTACCGCCGAGTTTGAGGCCTACGATGCGCAGGGTGTGGCTGGAGATGATGATCGAACCGCCCCTTTAAGAGCTGTCCGGCGCCAGCGTGTCTGGCTGCACTCGATTATTGACAGCACCTGTGCTGCGCCCGCCCGCGGAGATATTGCGTTGCGCTGCCGGGCTAGCGCCTTAAGACTGTCGTGCAGTGCCTGATTTAGCGCAGCAATCACCTTCAGGGGCGCAGCTACCCAATATCACTGGAGGTGGCGATAATTTGTGCCTGGCGCAAAACTTTGCGCACCGCCAATACTAGCGCCCCAAACGGGGCGATCCCGAATTTCTCCCCCTAACTGTTCAAATTAGAATTTGCTTTTAAACTCTGCTGGAACAATATCAGCAGTGATGACAACAGTGTCAACAACATCAACTTACTTGTATGTAGTGCCTTTATCTAGTGTGTCAGCTGTGGCTCAGTGTAGGCACACTTGCCTCTGAGTCAGAAGGTTGTGGGTTCAAGTCCCACTCCAGAGATTTGAGCGCATAAATCTAGGCTAACACTCCAGTGCAGTACTGAGGGAGCACTGCACTGTCGGAGGTGCCGTCTTTCAGATGAGACGTTGAACCAAGGCCCTGTCTGCTCTTTCAAGTGGATGTAAAAGATCCCAAGGCACTATTTCAAAGAAGAGCAGGGGAATTATCCCTGGTGTCCTGGCCAATCGTTATCCCTCAATCAACATAACAAAAACAGATTATCTGGTTATTATCACATTGCTCTTTGTGGGAGCTTGCTGTGCGCAAATTGTCTGCCGTGTTGCCCACATTACAACAGTGACTACACTCCAAATAGTACTTCATTGGCTGTAAAGTGCTTTGGGATGTCTGCTGGTCATGAAAGGTGCTATATAAATGCAAGTCTTTCTTTAGCATAGAATAATGTCCCAAGGCACTTCACAGAGGTGTAATTAGCCAAAAATAGATGCTGAGCCAAAGAAGGAAATCTTGGGAGGGATGACTCAAAGGTAGGTTTTAAGGAGGAGGCGATTTGGAGGCGTGGGACCTGGAAGGATGAGGGCATCACCACGAAGGGAGGGGTGCTCAAAAGGCTGGAGTCATAGGAACTGTGATTTCGGGAGGGCCGGGGTTACCAAGATAGTACGAGACATGGCCATGAAGGGATTTAAACACCACGTGGGAACATGAGTAGGCCATTCAGCCCCTTGAGCCTGTTCTGCCATTATATTAGATTCTATTCTATCATCTCAACTCCATTTAATTACCTTTTTCCATATCCCTCAATACCTTAGATAATAATTTTAAATTTGAGGTGTTGGGGGGAACCAGGAGCCAATGCAGAGCAACAAGGACAGGGGTGACAGGCAATGTTCCCGTTAAGATCCCGCGCAGGCCGCTCAGTGGCTTTTAAATGGAAAAACCGTGCGTGTGCGGTAATTTGAATGGGCCCGCACCCAAAAGAAATTCGCGGGAACCTTGGTGATATGTGAGCTGGACTTGGAGTGGGATAGGATACACGCAGCAGAGTTTTGGATGACTTGAAGTTTACAGAGGGTGGAGAATGGTGTGGCGACGGGAGCCACTGGAATAGGTAGGAGACATAGGGGGAAAAATTCAGTTGTTTGCGCCTCCTATTAGTGCCTTAAGAGGGCGCTAATGGGGCACAAAGCAACTAGCGCCCGGGCGCAGCGATGTTCGCGCGGCTCGCGAAATTAACTAGACATTTTGCGGCGCGCTAAACACTACCGCCATGATCTCCTGCGCCGGCAGATCGTGACGTCAGTCGAGTGCGCAACGTCCCGGTAGCGCCCCGGACTGGATATTGAGTGGTGGCACCCCCTGCCTTACCGCCTGCCGCTAGCAACGACATGTTTGCAGTCAGGAAGGGACTGGGGGAGCGCTAGTTAAAGGCGACTGCTTCCTGCCTTTTTTTGTTGGTGATATTTTTGCATCACGCATTTTGAGAGAGAGAGAGCCTTCTGGAGAGATTCAACGCTGTGTGAAGGGGTTTTGGGTACTGAGCAGCACTATGCAGGTTCATTTTGATTTACCCTTCCTTGCTTCGCCAGCACTCTGAGGTAGCGCCTCGCTCCTCGGCCTTTGCGCCTTAAGACAGGTGTGAAGCGCCTGATTTAGCGCTCCAATTACCTCCAGGGGCGATAAAAGCCAAGTTTGCTGTCGGAGGCGATAATTAGCGCCAGTCGCTAACCTTTGCGCACAGCCGATAATGGCGCCCCAAAAGGGGTGATACTGAATTTTTCCCCCATAGGGTCATAACGGCACAGAAGGAGGCCATTCGGCCCATCGAGTTCGTGCTGGCTCTCTGTAGAGCAAGCCAGTCAGTCCCATTCCCCCGCTCTATCCTCATAGCCCTGCAAGTTTATTTCCCTCAAGTGCCTATCCAGTCTCCCCTTGAATACGTTGAGTGTCTCTGCTTCCACCACTTCCATCGGATGCAAATTCCAGGTCATCACCACTCGCTGTGTAAAAAAGGTTTTCCTCACGCCCACCCCGTATCTCTTGCCCAAAACCTTAAATCTGTGTCCCCTAGTCCTTGTACCATCAATTAGTGCGAACAGCCTTTCCCTGTCTAGCCTATCCAAATCCGTCATAATCTTGTACACCTCTATCAAATCACCCCTCAACCTCCTAATGAAAACAAATCCAGCTTCTCCAACCTGTCCTTGTAGCTAAGATCTTCCATCCAGGAACCATTCTGGTAAATCTCCTCTGCACCCTCTCAAGGGCCTTTACATCCTTCCTAAAGTGTGGTGACCACAACTGGACACAATACTCCAGTTTGGCCTAACTAGCGCTTTATAAAAGTTCAGCATAACTTCTCTACTTTTGTACTCAATACCTCTATTTATGAAGCCCAAGATCCCATATGCTTTGCTAACCACTCTCTCAATATGTCCTGCCACCTTCAGGGACCTATGCACATTAACTCCCAGGTCCCTCTGTCCCTGCACACTCTTTAAAACTGTGTCATTAAGTGTATATTGCCTCTCTCTGTTCCTTCTGCCAAAATGCATCACCTCACACTTCTCTGTATTAAATTCCATCTGCCACTTGTCTGCCCATTCTGCTAGCCTTTCTATGTCCTGTTGCAATCGATTGGTATCATTCTCACTGTTTGCCACACCCCTAAGTTTGGTGTCATTGGCAAATTTAGAAATTTTACTCTGTATTCCAATATCCAGGTCATTTATATATATCAAAAAAAGCAGTGGCTTCAGCACTGACCTTTGGGGAACACCACTGTCTACCATCCTCCAGTCTGAAAAATAGCCATTTACCACAACTCACTGTTTTCCGTCCTTAAGCCAATTCCTTATCCAAGCTGCCACTGATCCACCTATTCCATGAGCCTCAATTTTGTTAACCAGCCTTCTATGTGGTACAGGAAACCCTTTTTATCCGGCACCGACGGGACCGGTGTGGTGCCGGTTGATCAAAAAGTCCGGATTACAGAGAGGTATACTTACTAAGGTACGAGAGCCCCGTACACGGCCACAGATCCAGGAACCCCGGGGCCACTAATATGAAGTAAAACTTACCTGAACTTACTCCTGAATTTTGCCGGTTAAGAGAGATTTCCTGGTTATTTAGGTGCCGGTAAAAAGAGAGTTTCCTGTACTTTGTCAAATGCCTTCCAAAAATCCATGTAGACAACATCCATTGCATTCCCTTCATCAATCTTCCCTGGTACTTCATCAAAAAATTCAATTAGATTAGTCAAACACGATCTGCCTTTTACAAATCCGTGTTGGCTCTCCTTAATTAGCTTAAACCTCTCCAAATGCATGTTAATTTTTTCCTTGATTATTGTTTCTAAAACTTTACCCACCACTGATGTTAAACTGACCAGCCTGTCGTTACTAGGATTGTCCTTACACCCTTTCTTCAACAATGGTGCCACATTTGCCACTTCCCAATCTTTAGGCACCTCCCCCGCATCTAGGGAAAATTGAAAAATTATGGCAAAATCTCCTCCCCCAATTCCCTTAGTCACCTGGGATGCAAGCCATCTGGACCAGGCGACTTATCCACTCTAAGCATACCCAGCCTTTCTAGTACATCCTGTCTATCAATTGTCACCCCTTCCATTGCTTCAACTTTTCCACTTCTACCAATATTTTGTCAGCATCCACCTCCTTAGTAAACACCGATACAAAGTACTCATTGAGTATTCTAGCCTTGCCCTATGCCTCTAAGCATATATCACCTTTTTTGTCTCTAATAGGGCCCCCCCGCCTCGTACTACCCGCTTACTGTTTACATGCCGGTAGAAGATTTTTGGGTTCTCCTTTATGTTAACCGCCATTCTACTCTCATATTCTCTCTTTGCCAATCTTATTTTCATCTTCACACCCTCTCTCAACTTATTGTATTTGGTCTGGTTCTCCCTTGAAGAATTCACCTGACATGCATAATACACCTTTTTTGTTTCATCATCTTCTCTATCTCCCTTGTCATCCAAGGAGCCCTTGCTTTGGTTCCCTTAGCCTTCCCTCTTGTTGGAATGTACCTAGCCTGTACTCGGAACATCTTCTCCTTAAAGATCATCCATTGTTCCGTTACAGTTTTTCCTGTCAGTCTTTGGTTCCATTTTACCCTGGCTAGATCCTTTCGCATCCCATTGAAGTTAGCCCTATTCCAGTTTAGAAGTTCCACTCTAGATTGTTCCTTGCTCCTCTCCATTGCTAATCTAAATCTTATGATACGATGACCACTCGTACCCAAGTGTTCTCCCACAGACACTTGGTCGACCTGGCCCACCTCAATCCCCAGCACCAGATTCAGCAATGCCTCCTTCCTAGTTGGGCCAAGAACATATTGGTCAAGGAAATTCTCCTGAACACATTTCAGAAATTCCTCCCCCTCCTTTCCCTTTACCCTAGCATTATCCCAATCAATATTTGGGTAATTAAAGTCCCCCAATATCACCATGTGAAGGAATAAGCCATATAACCGATTCAGAAAAATACACTATCCTATGAAAGAATTCTGGCCTTATTTAAACAGGACAAACTGGGTTTGGAAATTTAGAAACTTAACTATGAAATAGCTGTGAAAGCATTCTGGCTATTGAGATAAGACAGTTGTTGACACTGAATAAATAACCTTATTGAAATAGAAGGTGAAGGGCTCCGACAGGCTGAACTTTTGGGAACGAAACAATGGTTCACCCTAGATAAGGTGTTCTAATTTACACTTTGTAAAGAAGCACGTAAGATAAGGAACATCTGCCCTCGTAATGTTGACAAAGTAAGGAACACCTGCCGTCACACCATTTTTATATGGTAAACTTAGAACACCTAGAGATGAGACACGAGTCTGGCTGAGGCGGCAGTAAGATTTGCAGGGGTCGGCAGAAAGAGGACTAGAGATAATTAGCTTGCATCAGCAGAAAACCTTAAAGGAAATACCACTGGAAAGGGGTATAAATATTGAACTCTCAAATGGGATAACAGACTCGCTTTAATCGGGCAAAGGGATTCTCGGTTTCAGAGGCAGCTCTGTAGTCTCCAACTCTTTGAACCTCGGGGATCAAAGGTATTTGATATTGGGGGATATCCTGTAGAACACTTTAAGAACTGTAATACTGTAGTGAAGTTAAGATTTAAAACTAAGATTCTCTGTTAATAATAAGATAGCATTTTTTCTCTTTTTAGAATGATTAATGTTGCGATTGATTCACCAACTGTAAATTGCATGTCGGTTCTTTAATAAATCTATATATTTTTAGAATTGTCTCACATAAGACTTCTGTATCAAAAATTTGCGATCTCAATCTCTGTACACTCTTTGGTGGAAAGTTACAGAATTCTGGGGAGTTTTCTGGACCCTCATAATATCCGGAACGTTACAGTCTAGCTAAACTTATTAAAAGCGTTATCTGGAGGATGGTAACATTTTCAGGTTGTTCCTTTCCTTTAGGGAGAGATAGTCCGGACCTTTAGACCCAATTAAGCGTCTTTAGGATTTGACTACCTCAAACATTAGTTGAAAGTGAACGTCTTGAGAAATACGCCTGATCCGGGGTAGCCCTAAAGGGGCTAGGACTAGTAAAAATCCCTTCAACCACTCTATAGCTCTTGCGTATCTCTGCAATTTCCCTGCAGATTTGCTCCTCTACCTCCCTCTCACTATTTGAAGGCCTATAGAATACACTCAATAGCGTGATCATACCCTTTTTGCTCCTCAACTCTAACCTTGTCACCTCAAGAACATCCTCCCTTTCCGACACTTCCTTAACCAATGTCTTCCTCACTGTTTTTAAGCCACGTTTCCGTTATGGCCACAACATCATATTGCCACACTGCTAATTGTGCTTGTAGCTCACCAACCTTATTCACCACACTTTGTGCATTTACGTACATGCATTCTAAACCCATTTTTGAATTTTTCGTAGTTTTTCTTAGACTGCTCATATCTAATATGGTACTGCTACTGCCTCTAGTACTACTTTCTTCTCTAGTACTATCCAATGCACTCACTCTTTTATGCACTTTATTCCTCTTTTCCACTTCTATATGCAGGTGCCCACCCCCCGCCAAGCTAGTTTAAACCCTCCCCAACAGCACTAGCAAATCTCACTGTGAGAATATTGGCCCCGGCTCTGTTAAGGTGTAACCCGTCCGGCTTGTACAGGTCCCACCTTCCCCAGAAATGGTCCCAGTGCCTCAGGAATCTAAAGCCCTCCCTCCTGCACCATCTCTCCAGCCACGCATTCATCTGTTCTATCCTCCTATTCCTGTACTCATAGCACGTGGCACCGGGAGTAATCCGGAGATTACTACCTTTGAGGTCCTGCTTTTTAAACTCTCTCCTAGCTCCCTAACCTCTGCCTGCAGGACCTCATCCCTCTTTCTGCCTATGCCATTGGTACTGATATGGACAATGACCTCTGGCTGTTCACCCTCCCCCCTCAGAGTGTCCTGCAGCCGCTCAGTGACATCCTCGACCCTGGCACCAGGGAGGCAACATACCATCCTAGAGACACGGACTCGATGGGCCGAATGGAAATCCTTCTGTGCCATTATGACTCTATGGGGCTAAAAATTCAGTTTGGGGCGCCCAGCTCGCCTGGGCGCCGGAATTACCGCTGCGCGCGGAGCCACTTGCGCCAGCGGGATATTCAGTTTCAGCGCCCCAAGTGGAAGCCGGCCGCTAAACAAGGGTTTCGGCGCCCCGCTTGGGGCGCTGAAACTGAATATCGGCGCGCAAAGTGCCGCAGCGCCACCCGCTGCGGCACGGCAGCCTGCGGTACTGCAGGCCTTCCTCCCACTCTTAAGGGGGAGGTGCCTGCAACAGCGCGATCCCCGCTCGCGAGTGCCGGCAAATGAGCCCGGCACCAAGGAGAAGTGCCGGGCTCTCGGGAAACAGCCGGCAATGCCGCGGGGGGGCGGGTGTAGGAGGCCGGGGACGGAGGTGCGGGCAGGCGGCCGCCGAAAAAGCGGCCGGCCACACCTCCACCTTAACTCGCCCCACTAGGAGGCGGCAGCGACCAAATATGGCCAGTGGGGCGATAGCGGGGCGCTGCGCACACCGATGACGTCATCGGTGGCGGCGCAGCGCTACAGGCTAACGCCGCCATTAGCGCCCCGCTAAATATCGCGGTGGTTGTGGCCAGAGGCGCAAAAGCCCTCTTTGGGCACAAACTGGTGGCGCAGGCCACTGAATTTCTAGGCCTATGACTCATGTCTGTGGCCGCTGTGACATCTGTAGGTAACAAAGGCATGATGGGCTGAGGCAGTGGCAGAGGCAGGCGATCGTTCAGGAATTTGAGCATACGAACTATGATGGACAGTAAAAGAACCTCTGGTCCATCCAGCCTGTCGCACCCAATTGCGATACCTTGTGTATCACGATATATTCAGTCTCTGTCGCACCCAAAAACCATGTGATCTCCCAGGAAAGGCGAAAAACCAGATTAAAAACTCAGGCCAATTTGGATAAAAAAATCTGGAAAGTTCCTCTCCAAGGGTTGTGAATCTTTGGAATTCTCTACCTCAGAGGGCTGTGGAGGCTCAGTCGTTGAGTACATTCAAGGCAGAGACCGAGAGACTTTTGGATACTAAGGGAATCAAGGGATCTGGCGATTGGGCAGGAAAGTGGAGTTGAGGTAGAAGTTCAGCCATGATGTTACTGAATGGCGGAGCAGGCGCGACGGACCATATGGCCGACTCCTGCTCCAAATTCTTATGCTGTTATAAGCAGTTCCACCTTCAACTTAACATACATGACAAGTTTCTTCCTCATGGTGATATGCCCCATCTAGTGGTCCAGCAGTGAAAGCATAAACATGATCACATATGGTTACTAGTAAGGAGCCTTAGCAAGTGTTAGAACATCGTGTGCGATTCATGGGATGGCGGTTGGTTGCACAGGTATACTGCGAGCAAAATAAAACCTATGCCTCACATCCCTGTCTCTGGTTATTTTTTTCTTTAATATAAAATGCTCTGAGATATTTTCCTGCACATGAGGAGCACTACAGTAATACAGGTTGTGGTGGTTGTCGGACTGACACCTGATGTACTTACTGGATTTTGTCCAAAAGAAATCCCTTGGCCTGCCAGTGTGATTTGCTGGTGTTGGAATTTAATGTTGTTTTCTCTCTCTCTCTCTCAAGTGTAGCACTGGAGAGGTACCACCAACGCTGCCTCTGCAAGATCCTGCAAATCCATTGGCAGGATAGGCGCACCAACGTCTGTTCTCGCTCAGGCCAACATCCCCAGCTTCGAAGTTTTGACCACGCTCGATCAGCTCTGATGGATGGGCCACATCATCCGCATGCCCGATACGAGACTCCCAAAACAAGCGCTCTACTCGGAGCTCCGACACGGCAAGAGAGCCCCAAGTGGGCAGAGGAAACTTTTCAAGGACACCCTCAAAGCCTCCTTGAAAAAGTGCAACATCCCCACTGACACCTGGGAATCCCTGGCCCAAGACCGTCCAAAGTGGAGGAGAAGCATCCAGGAAGGCACCGAACACCTCGAGTCTCTTCGCCGGGAGCAAGCGGAAGCCAAGCGCAAACATCGGAAGGAGCGCACGTCAACCCAAGCACCCCACCCACCCACCCCTTCAACCACCGTCTGCCTCACCTGTGACAGAGACTGTAGGTCCCGCATTGGACTCATCAGTCACCTGGGAACTCATTTTTAGTGTGAAAGCAAGTCATGCTCGGTTCCGAGGGACTGCCTAAGAAGAAGGCGGCGGCTATAGAGAATGGGATACTGGAGGGAAACTATAAATCATATGAAGGCCAGTAGGAAGAAAATGCACCCTGACTGAAAATTTGCGGGTTATGCGTGCAATTCAGGTGAGGGAAAGGACAGGTTCAGCTTTGATGCCGACCTCCCTCCCCTACTGTATTGGTGATTACTGGCAGGCAACTGGACAATGCTGGTCTCCTGAGCTCGATCCTCCACAAACAGCAACCCAGCCAGAAAGAAAAGAAAGACCTGAAAAACTGAGGCTTTTTTTTCGTTGGTTGGAGGAGATTACAGGGCGATTTGATCAAAGTGTTTAAAGTTATGAAAGGGGTGGGACAGAGCAGCTATAAACAAACCATTTCCGGTGGTGTCTAGAATGAGGGGGACATAGATTATAAAGTTAATTGTAAGAGATTTAAGACCGAGAGCACAACAACAACAACTTGTATTTATATAGCGTCTTTAACATAGTAAAACGTCACGAGGCGCTGCACAGGAGTATTTTAAGACAAAAGATTTGACACCGAGCCGCATAAGGTTTTTACATGGGAGAAATCGTGCAGGCGCGAAAATTTGAATCGGCTGCGCAGCCACTTAAAGGGACCGTGCACCAAAAAAAAAACGGGGGAACATTGCTCTAATTCTGGCCTCTTGAGCATCCCCGATTTTAATCGCTCCACCATTGGCAACCGTGCCTTCAGCTTCCTCGGCCCGAAGCTCTGGAATTTCTTCCCTAAACCTCTCCGCCTCGCTACCTCTCTCTCCTCCTTTAAGATGCTCCTTAAAACCTACCTCTTTGACCCAGAAAAATGTGTGCACTGGCAAACCAACAAGGAAATGTAGGAAAAAAATTGTTAAATATAAGAACATTCTAACTGGAACCTTCATACTTCTGATGGCTTGGTGGGTAAGAACAACAACAACAACTTGTATTTATATAGCACCTGTAACGTAGTAAAACGTCCCAAAGCGCTTCACAGGAGTATTATAAGACAAAAGCATTTGGCATTGAGCCATATAAGGAGAAATTAGGGCAGGTGACCAAAAGCTTGGTCAAAGAGGTAGGTTTTAAGGAGCGTCTTAAAGGAGGAAAGAGAGGTAGCGAGGCAGAGAGGTTTAGGCAGGGAATTCCAGAGCTCAGGACCCAGGCAACAGGAGGCACGGCCGCCAAAGGTTGAGCGATTATAATCAGGGATGCACGAGAAACCTTTTTTAAAGAGGGTTGTGCGTTTGTGGAATGGGTAGTGCTTGAAGCAAGACCATGTCAACATTTAACAATAGGTTAGATAAGTGGGTAAAGGATAGGGAGGGGAAACGGATTTGGTAACAGGACAGGCAAATGAGATTAGGATGAATACTTGCTTGAAACAACACAGACTGGTTGGGCCAAACGATCTATTTCTGTATTGCAATTTCTTCTGATAAATGAGATGGTACTGCTGCCTCCAGCTGAGATAAAAAAAACGACCTAGAGAGCAGCTTTTTGTTTCTCTGCTGTGTCAGAGGCAGTAAAACTGGTCCAATAACATAAACCATTCTGCCCGGTGGTGTAGGCCACCCACCCACAACTGCCATTTCGCACAGCCACAAGCAGACTGAGTTCTTGCTCTTCTGTATTGCGCAAGAAACGATCTGGACGAAGTAGCAGAAGTAGTCGAGTGACTGGTGGGAACATTAGGGAGAGGAGTGGGCCATTCAGCCCCCCGAGCCTGGACCGCCATTCAGTTAGATCATGACTGATGTGCACCTCAACTTTGTTTATCTGCCTTTGCACCATATCCCTTGATAAGCTTACCTAATAAAAATATATTTATCTCAGTCTTGAAAACTGAATTGACTTAGGGCAGGATTTTCATTGTGCCGTGGAGTCGGGATTGGAGGCATGTGGGGGATTAAAATCCTGAAATCAGGGGTCCCGACCCCTTCCTGCACCCAAACCGCCTCCATGCCAGTTTCAAAGGAGGCGGGTACCCGCCCCGCACTGGGACCCACCTACCCGAGGTGGGAAGGGGATTAGTGCCAATTAACTGCCTGTTTTTAATGCTGAAGTGTGGGATTCCCGATGGCTCCAAACCACGCCAAGTTAGAGGAGTCGGGCCGTCGGGTTGAAGGACTTGGAGGGGTCGAGATGTCGGTGTTCAGGTGAGTGATGTGTGCATGAGTGCAAAGGTAAGTGTGTTTGGTGTGTCTAAAGTGATTAAATAAGTTTTACATACCTTTTCTTACCTTTTCAGCCTTCCTTCCTTTAGGTTCCGGGAGTCCCTCATCTCACCGGCACTGAAAGCAGAATGGCTGCGAACTGTCAAAAGTGACAGCCTTCAGCTTACTGTGCAGGAGAGATTTCTAACTGAGTCTGTGGAGAAGGACTCAGGTTAGAAGTCAGACTGTCAGTGTTTGACAGCTTCAAACAGCTGTGAAACGCTGATATTTCATCTGTCAAAACCTCTTGACAGATGAAATTTTAGTCTGTGACGTCACCTGTTGCCGGGTGGCCCTTAATTGGCCTGCTGAGCCCGCTGGGCGGGCTCAACAAGGTCAATCAAGTTAAAATTGCGTGGATTGGCCGCATTTCGATGGAGCCGGGACTACAACCCCGAAAGTTGTGGTCCTGCCTCCAACCCGACTCCTGAATGAAAATCCAGCCCTTAGTAGCCACAGCCCTTTAGGGGAGAGTGTTCTAAATTTCTACCACCCTTTGCATGAAAAAGTGTTTCCTGTTTTTGCTCCTGAGAGGCCTAGCTCTAATTTTAAGATCATGTCCCCTTGTTCTTGATCCCCCCACCAGAGCAAATAGTGTTTTCCTATCTGTCCTATCAAACCCTTGTAACATTTTAAACACTGAGATCAGATCACCCCTCAATCTCCTGTACTCAAGGGAATACAAGCCAGGTTCATGCAACCTGCCCTCATACTTTAACCCTCTAAGCCTTAAGGTAAGTGGCATACTGCAGCAGATCGGACCACTTTTGAACTTGAGAGAGCACTAATGCAAAAACCCAGACTCGGATGATAGGAAATTACTGGGGCCATCCAGTTTTTAGGATGCACCATTGAGCTACCATTTGAGAAACAAGCTCAAAGCCCAGGCTCCAGGTAGAACAAGTGACCTGTAGGATATGCGTGGATCTGTGCAGCACATTTACTGAGATGGCCAGAATTATAGGTGTCATGCTGCTGGCAATAATGTGGGTAGCACCCTCGCCTCTGGGACAAAAGGTTGTGGGTTCAAGTCCCACTCCAGGGACTTGAGCACAAAAATCTAGGCTGACACTCCAGTGCAGTACTGAGGGAGTGCTACACTGTCGGAGGTGCTGTCAGACGTTAAACTCTCTCAGGTGGTCGTAAAAGATCCCATGGCACTATGTTGAAGAAGAGCAGGGGAGTTATCCCTGGTGGCCTAACCAATATTTATCCCTCAATCAACATCACTAAAACAGATGATCCGGTCGTTATCACATTGCTGTTTGTGGGAGCTTGCTGTGCGCAAATTAGCTGCTGCGTTTCCTACATTACAACAGTGACTGCACTTCAAAAAGTACTTCATTGTCTGTAAAGCGCTTTGGGACATCCAGTGGTCGTGAAAGGTGCTATCTAAATGCAAGACTTTCTTTTTTCTCTTTTAATGGATCCTCTCCTGTCAGCAGGGAAACTTTGGTCCTGTATCGAGAAATGAAGGCCACGGTAATGGCTGTTGCAGTTGTTTTTTCTACTGCTGCAGGTATTCTGGAATCCAACCTGCAATGTAAAGGACGCACATTCTAGGAGCACAAGGGACCCCACAGAACTGCTTCTATATGGAACCGCTTGTTATAAATGTAATGTACAGTACAATTAATGCCGTGTTTCAAAATGCTAATCTCTTGAAGTGTTAAATAGTTAAGTAACCTCTAGGAATGGATTTGGCTGGGAAAGCAAGGTGCTAAGTGGCAATACTTTACAGCGTGCCTAATGTGCCTGATATAATTAGTTATGCATGAGGTGTCAAGTAGCTTTGAATTATCTTGTCAACATCCAACTATGAGTTATCCCGATTTGTCTTTTTTCTTTCCTCCACCACAAGTGTGAAGCCGTTTGTGCCTGACCTGCCGAGAATTTCCAGTATTTTCTCTTTTTATGTCAGGTATTAGGTTGGCTAGTTACCAACAATGTTGTACCAACACCCTTATTGTAGGAAACAACAGCAGAAAATGCTGGAAATACTCAGCAGGCCAGGCAGCATCTGTGGAGAGAGAAACAGAGTTAACGTTTCAGGTCGATGACCCTTCGTCAGAACTGGAAAAAGTTGGAGATGGAACAGGTTTTTAAGCAAGTGTAGGGGCAGGGAGAGGGGGGAGGGGAGGAAAGAACAAAAGGGAAGGTCTGTGATAGGATGGAAGGCAGGAGAGATTAAAAGACAAAAGGGATGATGGTGCAAGGCAAAAGGAAATGGTAATGGGACAAGTTAAGAAACAAAAAATGACTCTAGATGAGGTGTAAATGCAGAACACCTCCGTTCAGTCCGTAAGGGTGACCCCAAACTTCCGGTCACCTGTCACTTTAATTCTCCGCTCCACTCCCACTCTGATCTACCACTAAGGGTGGTAAGAGGCCGAGGACAGTTCTCTCTGTCCTCGGCCTCTTACACTGTTCCAACGAAGCTCAGCGTAAGCTCAAGGAACAGCACCTTATCTTTCGATTAGGCACTTTACAGCCTTCTGGACTCAACATCGAGTTCAACAATTTCAGACCATAACCTCGGCTCCTTTGTTTTTCTCTCACATGGCAGCTGTCGATCATTCTGCCATTGCCATTTACACTTCATCTCGAGTCACCATTTGTTTCTTAACTTGTCCCATTAACATCTCCTTTTGCCTTGCACCATCATCCCTTTTGTCTTTTAATCTCTCCTGCCTTCCATCCTATCACAGACCTTCCCTTTTGTTCTTTCCTCCCCTCCCGCCTTTCCCTGCCCCACTGCTCCAACTTTTTCCAGTTCTGACAAGGGTCATCGACCTGAAACGTTAACTCTGTTTCTCTCTCTGACCTGCTGAGTATTTCCAGCATTTTCTGTTGTTGTTTCAGATTTCCAGCATCCACAGTATTTTTGCTATTGTACCCTAGTTGTTGGGTTAAATGAAGAGGGGTGGGAGGAGGCTCGTGTGGAGCATAAACACCCGCATAGACCAGTTGGGCCGAATGGCCTGTTTCTGTGCCGTAGACTTTATATAATTCTAAGTTATATTGCAGCACTGCCACCAATCGCAGCTCCAACTTCAATGACGACACTGCAGTATAAATGCTGCAGTGTGACTGCTGCTGGAGGAGTATTGAACCACCTCAGCAGGCGATTTTCCAGGGCTGGGCTCAACTGCTGGTTAGCAGTATCACTGGTAATGAAGGAAATTAGCAGTCGCCTGTGGCACTGTCTCATGTTTATACATTTTCCCCCTACATGTGAATGTCTATCAATTCCTTTGTTGATGCCGGTCCTCTGAAATTGATGTGATATTGAGCGAGGCTGTCACCAGGCCTGACAGTGCCCCCTCCTACAGTCAAATAGCAACCAACACTCACGGTCGAGGTTCACACATGAAGAACGGGCAAAGCATTGGAAGTCCCGGGGGTGCCCATGGAACATGGAACCAAATTCTATCATGAGTCGTTGCCTTCAGGCTAGAAGGGGAAAACTGGAGGGAGAGGGAGAAAGTGTTCAAAACTAAATTAAAAACATATGTAGATATTTTTATTTTGCTCTCTTCCCCCCCTTCTGTTTAGATCTCAATGAGCCACTCTCTATTTCCAAGCTGAAACCTTTTCACAAGCTTCTGCCAAAAAACCCCCACAACCAGCCAATTTTCCAACCCTCGAAGGAAGCTCCTGTTCATGGTTTCACTCCTCGCTAGCACCATAGCCAAGATTGGAAACGTGTCAGCTGGAACATTGCGGCACAGCACATCAGAGTAATAATGGCCTGTGCAGCATTCTGACACTCTTCAATGATGCTTGACGGGGCAATACCCACACACCTGCTAACGAGCGTTGAGGTATTGTTTTAGCTTTCGCTTATTAAAGTGGATCAGGATTTATTTTATTTGAGTAAACTAGGCCTGTATTTTCTTGAGTTCAGAGGAATGAGAAGGGATCTCACTGAAGCATACAAAATTATTACAGGGCTTGATAGGGTGGATGCTGGGAGAATGTTTCCCTTGGCTGGGGAGTCTGGAACCAGGGGCCACAGCCTCAGGATGAAGGGTAGGCCATTCAGGACTGAGATGTGAAGAAATTTCTTCAGGGGGTGGCGAGTCTTTGGAATTCTCTACCCCAGAGGGCTGTGGAGGCTCAGTCATTGGGTATATTCAAAACAGAAGTCGATAGATTTCTGACTAGTAAGGGCATCAAGGGATATGGCGATAGGGCCGGTGAATTGAGCTGAGGCAGAAGACCAGCCATGATCTCATTGAATGGCGGAGCAGGCTCGAAGGGCCGAATGGCCTACTCCTGCACCTATTTCTTATGTTCTTATGTTCTTATTTTGGGAACCAGCTGTGCAGAATTTTAACGTTCAAAAATGTAATAATAGATTCTGATTTAATGTAATGGTACAAAACTAAGAATTGGTTGTAGTCAATAGGTTTACGATGTCATTACAAATACCACCAGATCGTCTTCTCTATGGTGGGCGGGTGGGGGGGGATCCGAATGGGATGCATCCTAGGTTACTGAGGGAAGTAAGGGTTGAAATTGCAGAGGCACTGGCCACAATCTTCCAATCCTCCTTGGATCTGGGGGTGGTGCCAGAGGACTGGAGGATTGCAAATGTTACACACCTGTTTAGAAAAGGGGGCGAGGGATAAACCCGGCAACTACAGGCCAGTCCGCTTAATGTCGGTGGTGGGGAAACATTCAGAGACAGTAATCCAGGATAAAATGAATTGGCACTTGGAAAAGTATGGGCTAATAAATGAAAGTCAGCATGGATTTGTTAAAGGAGAATCATGTTTGACTAACTTAATTGAGTAATTTGATGAAGTAACAAGAGAGGGTTGATGAGGGTCGTGCGATTAATGTGTATATGGACTTTCAAAAGGTGTTTGACAAAGAAAAAAAAAGACTTGCATTTATATAGCGCCTTTCATGACCACCAGACGTCCCAAAAGCACTTTACAGCCAATTAAGTGTAGTCACTGTTGTAATGTAGGAAAGTACCCCATAATAGACCTGTTAGCAAAATTAAAGCCCATAGGAATAAAAAGACAGCAGCACTGTGGATACATAATTGGCTGAGGGTCAGAAAACAGAGAGTGGTGGTGAAGGGTTGTTTTTCAGACCACAGTGAAGTATATAGTGGTGTCCCACAGTGGGCGGTATTGGGTCCACTGCTCTTTTTGATATTTATATTCATGACCTGGACTTGGGTATGCAGGGCATAATTTCAAAGTTTGCAGATGACACGAAACTTGGAAATGTAGAGGATAGTAACAGACTTCAGGAGGACATAGACAGACTGGTGAAATGGGCAGACAAATGGCAGATGAAATTTAAAGTAGAGAAGTGTGAAGTGATACATTTTGGTCGGAAGAATGAACCGAGGCAATATAAACTAAATGATACAGTTTTAAAGGGGAACACAGAGACCTGGGGGTCTATGTACACAAATCTTTGAAGGTGGCAGGACAAGTTGAGCCGGCTGTTAAAAAAAACATACAGGATCCTTGGCTTTATTAATAGAAGTATAGAGTACAAAAGCAAGGAAGTTATGCTAAACCTCTAAACGCTGGTTAGGCCTCAACTGAAGTATTGTGTTCAATTCTGGGCACCACACTTGAGGAAGGATGTCAAGGCCACAGAGAGGGTGCTGAAGAGATTTACCAGAACGGTACCAGGGATGGAAAGAATGGAAAAGTTGGGGTTGTTCGCCTTTGAGCAGAGAAGGTTAAGAGCAGATTTGATAGAGGTGTTCAAAATCATGAACAGTTTTGATAGGGTAAATAAAGAGAAACTGTTTCCAGTGGCAGAAGGGTTGGTAACCAGAGGACACAGATTTAAGATGATTGGCAAAAGTATCAGGGGAGACACGAGGAAACATTCTTTTACACAGCGAGTTGTTGTGATCTGGAATGCGCTGCCTGAAAGGGTGGAGGAAGCAAATTCAATAGTCATTTTCAAAAGGGAATTGGATAAATACTTGAAGGGAAAATATTTGCAGGGCTATGGGGACAAAGCGGGAGAGTGGGACGAGTTGGATAGCTCTACCACAGAGCCGGCTCAGGCACGATGGGCCAAATGGCTTCCTTCTGTGTTGCATCATTCTATGATTCAATGACATCTTTCCCTACTTCAAAGGCAAACTAGCCTTAAGCCTGTGCCAGTGCTGCTCTTGAGGCAGTGGTGGGAAGGAGTACCCTTGGGGCCATGGGCCTTTAAATTCCACTTGCTCAAGGTAACTATCTAGCCTCCATTCTATGCTTCCCCGTATGGTATGGTTGAGATTGTAAACCCATCATATAGAGAAGCTGCAATTAGTCCATCTATGGTGCAGCATGTTGGAGCACCAATAACGGTGATACAGCAAAACACTGCTTTTCACAAAGACCTTCAAAAAGATGAGATTTCGTCCTCCGATGGCTCAGAAGTGAAGTCCCTGTCTGTGAGCCTGACAGACCAGGAAAGTCCCAGTTTCGATGTCTGACCAGTGCTGAGATAGCTGGGTCCGCAGCAAGGGTACCACTACTGGTCACGGTGGCCCACAATTAAGGAAGGGAAAGTTGACCAGACTTCCCATTTCTGATCACAGTACCGTAACCTCTGCTGGAACCGTGTGAATGTGTAAGCTGAGCGAAGACAGGGTTGGGCTCCGTTGTGATCTCCTGCATAGTCAGATAGCCTGCTGGCATTCACTGTCAAAGTTCACACATGAACAACAGCCATTTGGATGAGGTACCAGAGCATGACTGCTGCCCGTAGAACCAGTTCACAGTGAGGGAGCCAACACCTTCAAAAGGGCAGGGGAAGGAAGGGAGAAGGTTTGAGGGGCTAAAATATATGTCCCGTTTAGCAATAGGAAGAGGCACACTTCTAACACACCACTAATCTACATTATCAGGATCCACCTAAAGCCAAGCATTAGACATTCAACTCCCTTTTAGTGTAATGTGGCATCAGTGGTAGGAGGACGGAGGGCCGAATGCCGGTAGAACACTGTCAGTGTATAAACACCTTCATAGTTTGACAGAAAATCTCCATCATTGTCATTTTGAGTCGGCATTTGAAGAAACTGTGAAGCGACTCATAAGTGACAGCATCACATGTTCACAGGAGCACAGTGATACTCTTTGTGTACAGTGCACTAGCACAGTGAGACTGGAGTGATGCGAAGAACTGCATTACGAGTATAGTGCAACACTCACAGGCTAACATCCCCAGCATCGAAGCTTTGACCACGCTCGATCAGCTCCGATGGACGGGTCACATCATCCGCATGCCCGATACGAGACTCCCAAAACAAGCGCTCTACTCGGAGCTCTGACACGGCAAGAGAGTCCCAGGTGGGCAGAGGAAACGCTTCAAGGACACCCTCAAAGCTTCCTTGAAAAAGTGCAACATCCCCACTGACACCTGGGAATCCCTGGCCCAAGGCCGCACAAAGTGGAGGAGAAGCATTCGGGAAGGCGCCGAACACCTCCAGTCTCTTCGTCGGGAGCAAGCGGAAGCCAAGTGCAAACAGCAGAAGGAGCGCACGTCAACCCAAGCACCCCACCCACTCGCCCCTTCAACCACCGTCTGCCCCGCCTGTGACAGAGACTGTAGGTCCCGCATTGGACTCATCAGTCACCTGAGAACTCATTTTTAATGTGGAAGCAAGTCATCCTCGGTTCCGAGGGACTGCCTAAGAAGAGAAGATAGTGCAAGCATGTTTTGTGCACTTATCAACTACCGTTTGATATTGAAGCAAAACATTCAGCTCAGTCTCGCCTCTGAGTCAGCAGGTTGTGGCTTCAAGTCCCACTCCAGAGACGTAGAAGAAAAGAAAAAAATAAAGACTTGTATTTATATAGTGCCTTTCATGTCCTTAGGACATCCCAAAGCGCTTTACTGCAAATGAAGTACTTTTTAAGTGTAGTCACTGTGGTGCTCAAGTCTCTGGAGTGGGACTTAAACACACAAGCTTCTGATTCAAAGGCAAGTGTGCCATCAACTGGGCTGCGGCTGACTTGAGCACTAAATTTGGCTGATACTCCAGTGCAGTACTGAAGGAGTGCTTCCCCTCAGAAGTGCTGTCCTTTGGATGAGACGTTAAACCAAGGCCCCGTCTTCCCTCTCAGGTGGACGTGAAAGATTTTACGGCACTATTTCGAAGAAGAGCAGGGGCGTCCTGGCCAATATTTATGCCTCAACCAACATCACTAAAACAGATTATCTGGTCATTATCACTTTGCTGTTTGTGGGACCTTGCTGTGCGCAATTTGGCTGCCGCGTTTCCTACATTACAACAGAGACTACACTTCAAAAGCGCTTCATTTGCTGTAAAGTGCTTTGGGATGTCTTGAGGTCATGAAAGGCGTTATATAAATTCAAATATTTATTTTCTTTTAATGCAATTAATTTATCAAGAAATTAATTAATTTATTGATTTAATTTCAATAGGAGGTCAGAAGACAATACATAAGAACATAAGAAATAAGAGGAGTAGGCCATGCAGCCTCTCGAACCTGTTCCGCCATTCAATAAGATCATGGCTGATCATCGACCTCAACTCCACTTTCCCGCCCATGTCCCTTGATTCCCCGAGAGTCCGAAAACCTATCTATCTCAGACATGACAAAGAAAATGCAAATTTGTTGAATAAAAAACATTTTTAAATTAAAATATGATCAAATCAACATTCAAAAACAACCTCCTGGGACAAAGTGACCGAAGCCTCTCTATATATATATATAATCCGGACATAAATTTCTTTAGGTGACTGTCACATTTCAGGTTTTTTGATCATTATTTTCATGGAAAGGGTTTCGAAATGAATGATGTTTAAGTGTTGTGTTTTAAAATTAGGTGGGTTTGCACAGTTTTAAAAAGCCATCGTCTGCAGCCACTGAGATAGCGGAGGGAAGAATAGGGGCTTGGCGTGTTATTGAGTCAACTATCTATATTGTTTTCCAGAATGACCAGGGGCAATAAACAATTTATTGTCTCATAACAAGTGGCCCAACAAACATCCACATCTTTTAAAGTTGGGAGGATTCTATTTATCTGAGCCCAATATGCTCTTGAGAGGCGGTAATCAGTTTGGTTGACAGGACTACTGGTGAATCCCCGAATAGGGGAGGAGTTGGAGTCACTGCTCTTCTACTTCCTGTGAATGCAGGAAGGGAAAAAGAGAAAAGTGACACGTGGGCATTCAGTCAGGTTTTAAACAGGAGACTGCAAGGGGAAGGCCAGGGTCTAGAAGCTAAGTTGCAGGTAGTCAATTTTTGCAGTTCGAAGTTGTCTAGACAAAAAGGTGATGCCAAAATCAAGCAATTCAGCCCGCAAAAAGGACAGGTTATGCTGAACCTTTATAAAGCGCTGGTTAGGCCACAGCTGGAGTATTGCGTCCAGTTGTGGTCACCACACTTTAGGAAGGATGTGAAGGCCCTTGAGAGGGTGCAGGGAAGATTTACCAGAGTGGTTCCGGGGATCTTAGCTACAAGGGCAGGTTGGAGAAGCTGGATTTGTTTTCATTAGAGCAAAGGAGGTTGAGGGGTGATTTGATAGAGGTGTACAAGATTATGACGGGTTTGGATAGGCTAGACGGGGAAAGGCTGCTCCCAGTAGTTGATGGTACAAGGACTAGGGGACACAGATTTAAGGTTTTGGGCAAGAGATACAGGGAGGATGTGAGGAAAAACGTTTTTACGCAGCGAGTGGTGAGAACGTGAAATTCACTGCCGACGGAAATGGAGAAAGCGGAGACACTCAATGTTTTTAAGAGGAGACTGTATAGGCACTTGAAGGAAATAAAGTTGCAGGGCTACGGGGATAGAGCGGGGGAATGTGACTGACTGGATTAAACATAGAAACATAGAAGAAAGGAGCAGGAGTAGGCCATTCGGCACCTCGAGCCTGTTCCGCCATTTAATGAGATCATGGCTGATCATCCAAACTCAGTACCATGTCCCTGCTTTCTCTCCATATCCGTTGATCCCTTTAGCCTTAAGAAATATATCTAACTCCTTCTTGAATATATTTAATGAATTGGCCTCAACTGCCTTGTGTGGTAGAGAATTCCACAGGTTCACCACTCTCTGTGTGAAGAAATTCCTCCTCATCTCTGTCCTAAATGGCTTACCCCTTATCCTTAGACTGTGACCCCTGGTTCTGGACTCCCCCGCCATCGGAAACATCCTTCCTGGATCTAGTCTGTCTAGTCCTGTTAGAATTTTATAAGTTTCAACGCGATCCCCTCTCATTCTTCGAAACTCTAGCGAATATAAACCTAATCAACCCAATCTCTCTTCAAACGTCATTCCTGCCATCCCAGGTATCAGTCTGGTGAATCTTCGCTGCACTCCCTCTATGGCAAGAACATCCTTCCTCAGATAAGGTGACCAAAACTGCACACAATACTCAAGGTGTGGTCTCACCAAGGCCCTGTACAACTGCAGCAAGACATCCTTGCTCTTGTACTCGAATCCTCTCGCTATGAAGGCCAACATACCATTTGCCTTCTTAACCGCCTGCTGCACCTGCATGCTTACCTTCAGCGACTGGTGCACAAGGACACCCAGGTCTTGTTGCACTTCCCCTTTTCCTAATCTATTGCGGTTCAGATAATAATCTGTCTTCCTGTTTTTGTCACCAAAATGGATAACCTCGCATTTATCCACATTATATTGCATCTGTCATGCATCTGCGCAATCACCCAACCTGTCCAAATCATACTGGAGTTTCTCTGCATCCTCCTCGCAGCACACACGCCCACCCAGCTTTGTGTCGTCTGCAAACTTGGAGATATTACATCTAGTTCCCTCGTCTAGATCATTAATATATATTGTGAATAGCTGGGGTCCTAGCACTGATCCCTGCGGTACCCCACTAGTCACTGCCTGCCACTCGGAAAAAGACCCGTTTATTCCAACTCTTTGCTTCCTGTCTGCCAAACAGTTCTCTATCCAAGTCAGTACCTTACCCCCAATCCCATGTGCCTTAACTTTACACACTAATCTCTTATGCGGGACCTTATCGAAAGCCTTCTGAAAGTCGAAATACACCACATCCACTAGTTTCCTTTATCTATTCTACCAGTTGCATCCTCAAAAAATTCTAGTAATTAGTCAAGCATGATTAACCTTTTGTAAATCCATGTTGACTTTGTCCGATCCTGTCACTGTTTTCCAAGTGCTCTGCTATTATATCTTTTATAATGGACTCTAGCATTTTCCCACTACCGATGTCAGGCTTACCGGTCTATAATTCCCCGTTTTCTCTCAACCACCTTTTTTAAATCGTGGGGTTACATTAGCTACCCTCCAATCCATGGGAACTGTTCCAGAGCCTATATAATTTTGGAAGATGACCAGCAATGCATCTACTATTTCTAGGGCCACTTCCTTAAGTACCCTAGGATGTAGATTATCAGGCCCTGGGGATTTATTGGCCTTCAATCCCGTCAATTTCCCTAACACCATTTCCCTACAAATATTGATTTAATTCAGTTCTTCCCTCTCATTAGACCCAATGTTCCCCGACATCTCTGGGAGGTTATTTGTGTCCTCCTTTGTGAAGACAGAACCAAAGTATGTATTTAATTTGTCTGCCATTTCTTTGTTCCCCATTATAAATTCCCGATTCTGACTGCAAGGGACCTATGCTTGACTTCACCAATCTTTTTCTCTTCACATATCTATAGAAGCTTTTACAGTCAGTTTTTACCTGCAAGCTTACTCTATTACTCTATTTTCCCCCTCTTAATTAATCCCTTTGTCCTCCTTTGCTAAATCCTAAACTACTCCCAATCCTCAGGTTTGCTGCTTTTTCTGGCCAATTTATATGTCCTCTCCTTGGATCTTATGCTATCCCTAATTTCCCTTGTTAGCCATGGTTGAGTCATCTTTTTTGTTTTATTTTTATGCCAAACAGGGATGAACAAATTCTGTAGTTCATCCATGCGATCTTTAAATGTTTGCCATTGCCTATCCACTGTCAACCCTTTAAGTAACGCTCCCCAATCCATCCTAGCCAACTCGCGCCTCATACCATCGTAGTTTCCTTTATTTAAATTCAGGACCCTAGTCTCTGAGTCAGCCACTTCACTCTTTCAGGCCTCTACATGGACTCGATGGGCCGAATGGCCTCCTTCTGTGCCGTACGACTCTATGGGCTGGATTTTGTCAGCCCCGAGGAGGCAGGTATGGAGGCGGGACTGCCGGTAAAGTTGCAGAAAGTGGGGGCAGATGGCAAACCCGCCCCATTCCCCCCTCCGTGCCCTTTTGCCAGCAGGCGGGAAGATGTCCTGTTTCGGGTCCCATTTCCTCGAGGTGGGAAATGGATTAAATCCTTTTAACTGCCTGTTAACAGATAGTTGACAGGCAGAAAAAAGGATTAGTCCCATTTTACCTTTTCAGGTGAAGGCTTCCCTACCTTGGAGAACCCCGCCGGGTTGGAGGAGTTCAGTAGGAGGTCGGCGGGGGTTGGAGGGGCCTGAAAATGAGATGTAGTGGTTTCCTGTCCATTACAATTAATATTTTCCAATGTGATCATTGAAGAGAGCGCAAAGTCTCTGTTTGAAGAATGGACTCAGTCGAGAATATTTTTGTGGACTTTATGGGATTTTTCTGAGGGCATTTTCCCTGTGGTGGGATCGCCCTGTGCAGATGCAGGGGGTGGGGGACTGGTTTGTTAAAACTCCAGAGAACGCATGGCAATTGGCTGTGATAAAAGAACTGTCAGTCATCCACAATGTATGGGTTCGCCCGACAGTCCTGGAAAAAGGAAGGGGGCCTTGAAGCCACTCTAACATGCAAAAGCACTTCTCACCCCCATCTCAGAAGAGAAGCAGAACAATGAACCCACTAGCCTCTGCCAGCCGAAGAGGAGCCAGTTTTTCCCAACACAAAGACCGAAAGATATGTCCCAGACTTAGGGCCATTAATCCAATCACGGAATACTCATGGGTCCGATGATGACCCATCACTGATTAAGCACCGGAGTGCTTAGAAACAAAAGGATTTTAAAGATTGGCGGGAAAAGATAGGGGTAGCCAGACTCCCATAAAGGTAGATTCTTTTCCACCATTCTCTCTCTCTCTCGCTCCCGCTCCAACAAGATCGACCTAACAAGAGGTACCAGAGAAGCCGCTGAGCGGAGCGATCGAACCCGACCGCGTGTGGGGATAAGCACAGTCTCAAGTGTCCCAAGCCGGTAACCTGTGAGCTGTAAGGGCTCAGAGTTTTCTCAGAAGTGAAGTTTTTGGGCTATTCTGGGGTGGGAGCTTCGTTTGGTTCAGACAGGCGAAGGGGTTTATGCGACTGGGTAATTCGTTGGTCGGGGTGGAATTAGAGTCCACCATAGCAACAAGGGAATTACTGCTTGTTATAGTCCCCAGCTTTTTACTGTATGTATGTTGTTTGTAACCTGGATTTTATTCTCCACAGAGACAGTGATTTCATTTAGTCGTGCATGTTTTAGCCAGTGTATGTTAGACCAAATAAATATAAGTTTGATTTTTCACTGAAGCATTCCTGTCCGTGACTTATTCCATTTACACTCTGAATAATAATTCCCGGGTATAGAACTTTCGTAAGGCGGGGGCGATTCAAACCGTCTGTCAAGCAATTGGGCTAGGATCAAAAACCGCTTACATCATGGATGAAGACAGGCCACTTGGGTGAGGTACCATCAAGGTTCTGGCACCCATGTGTAAGGACCGGAACTCAGTGGACCCAACTGCAGTAAGGCAAACTGAGGCAGAGGTTAGGTTGCAAAACAAAGGTAGACTTTACTTGACATAAACAAAATAACAATAGCACAGAATACAGGCTCGCAGGCCAGCAAGCAGTATCACCAAGCAGTGCAACTCAAGCCTGAGCAATGAACATAAAGTGAACACCACTTAAATAGTAGGCATCTAACAATGCACAGGTGAATACAATAATGAATAAAGAAGGACACAATTAAGAGAGTTCATGGAGCCCTCTGGTGGTGAGGCGAGGCGAGGCAGAATCTGGGTCATTCCTTACACCATGATCCCGTATCCCAGCAGGATTCTGTGCTTTCAGGAAAGAGGAAGGGGAAGCAGGAGAAAAAAGATTGAGTTAAAATTTATTTATTGCCTCTATTCTTTCTACTAGATGCAGTGTCTTATCTAGAACCAGTCTTCACATGTGCTTTGGGCAGGGACTTGCTGAATGGCCAGCTACTCAACCCCAAACAGAGGTATGTAAGCCGGACTAGCAGTCTGAGGTCCTGCATAGAGTAGAAAGACAAAACACATTGTTCAAGCTACCTCCAGGAAATCCGTCACTGATAAATCAATGGATCAACGTGAAAATGAATACAATTACCTCTGGCTCAAGGAAGTAGAGGCAGCCAAGGACTTGAGCTGTGACATCAAGATAGATGTCAGGAGGAAGGCAGCCAGGATGGAGGCTTCCGTAAGTGTTGTTGGCTCTCTCGTCCAGCATTCCCGATACATGAGTGTGAACTACAGATTCAGCTGAAATGGTTTTAATGTAATAGCCATTACAGAGACCTGGCTACTGAGCTGGGCACGATTGAGAGGTAAATGTTGCAGGCTATAGGATCTTTGGAAAGGACAGGGACATTGGGAAAGGAGAGGAATTAGCAATATTGATAAAAGACACAATTATAGCAGTAGAGGAAAGAGATTTCGGTCAGGACGATCAGACAGTGGAAACACTATGGATAGAGTTAAAGAATAGCAAAGGAGGCAAGAGTCTGGTAGGAGTTGCCTACAGACCTCTTGATAGTAATGATGTAGTGGGGATGTATAAATACAGAGATCAGGAAAGCATGTAGCAAAAACAATTTGGTTAGAATGTACAATTTTAATTTTCACATAGACTGGGAGAAGCAGAACAGCTCAAGTAATAAAGGTAATGAATTTCTAGAATGTATTCAGGACAGTTTTCTCGAATAATATGTTTTAGAATCAACAAGGGAACAGGCCATACAAGATTTGGTGATGCGTAGTGAGCCAGAATTAGCTAACAATCAGACAGTAAGAGTATATCTTGCAAATAGTGACCATAATATGATTGAATTTGATAGTAGGTTTGTGAGGGAGAAAGAAGTGTCACAAACCAAGGTTTTAAATTTAATTAAGGCAAACTTTGAAGGGATGAAAAATAAATTAACCACAGTAAATTGAACGGAACTGTTAATGGGTAATCCTACAGAAGGAATAGAGAGTTGCATATCTAAGTTTGCAGATGACTCTAGGTTAGGAGGCACAGTAAGTTGTGTTGGTGGGAGCAGGAAGTACAAAGGGACGTAAACAAATTGGGGGGAATTGTTCGGGGGGTCATCACTGAACAGACCCGACACCAAGTGGCGGGGGAGGCAATTTAGGTGATTAAGAGCTTGTTAACAGCCTGTTGAAGAGAATTTTGAGCTGACCTTAACATTTTATGAGGTCGCCCCATAGGTTCCACACTGCTTGGGGATCACGTCAGGTAAGCAGGTCGGGAGATGTGTCACCATGAAATGATCTCTTTACTTGACAGCTGCAAATGTGGTATAAAAGCTCCCATCTCACAGCTGTTCACTTTCCAAGCTCAGAAGCTGTTGCTTACTGCACTTGGAAGACAGATTGAGCGTTATGCAGGTTGCAAGTGTTTGGAGTAAACCCTCTATCCAATGTCACCTCATTGGAACAACCTCTCTCACCATTGACAGATCGCTTCTGTCATCTCAACCTCACCTGCCATCTATTACATCAGCATCATTGCCCTTGAAACTATTTCACCATGGTCCTCAGAATCCCACCACAATCAGCCCCAACACCAGCAGCACCAGGCACACCAGCAGCACCAACAACAAGAGCGCCAACCTTCTCCGCAATCAACTGATGCTGCACAGGACACAGGGCATCAGCACTCGACCACATTGCTGCCCGGGGGGCCAGGGATGGCCTCACCATGGCCAGATTTACTTCACTTGATGCTGTACAGCCTGGCTACCACATGATGCGCCAGGTTGGCACCACCCCACACCAACACTATAAAGCATCCCTACAATGCCCAAGCCATTCCTTTCGCACTCGTCACCATTGCGGGGGGTTACCGTTATGTCTCACCATTCACTGCAACTCACTAAGCCACTTCCAAAGGTGCACACAAATCTGTCCAAGAACACAAAGAGGGAAAAATTCAGTATCGCCCCGTTTGGGGCGCGATTATTGACCGTGCGCAAAGTTTAGTGCCTGCCGCTAATTACCGCCTCCGACTGCAAACTTGGCTTTTATCGCCCCTGGAGGTGATTGGAACGCTAAATCAGGCACTTCACACCTGTCTTAAGGCGCAAAGGCCAAGGAGCGAGGCGCTATCTCAGAGCGCTGGCGAAGCTCATGTGATGTCAGTCAGCAATGGAACACAGACACACTGGCGCCGGCCAGTTCTTAAAGGGAAGGGTTGATCTTGCTCTCCATCCACATCCTGCTCATTGCAGCCTTGAATCTCGGCCTGGAGAGACCTGTACATCAAATCTGCTGTAAAGAACAATGGAGAGAACCAGGGAAAGAGCTCAGAGTGCAGTCCCCACAGTCTCTTCTAAATCGATACAAGGAAGGGCAAATCAAAATGAACCTGCAAAGTGCTGCTCAGTACCCAAAACTCCTTCACACAGTGTTGAAACTCTCCAGAAGTCTCTCTCTCTCTCAGAATGCGTGGTGCAAAAATGTCACCAACAAAAAAAGGAAGGAAGCGGTCGCCTTTAAATAGCGCTCCCCCAATCCCTTTCTGACTGCAAAATGCTCCCCTCAACCTGTCGTTGCTAGCGGCAGGCGGTAAGGCAGGGGGCGCCACTCAATATCTGGTCTGGGGCACTCGACTGACGTCACGATCTGCTGGTGCAGGAGATCATGGCGGTAGTGTTTAGCACCGCCACAAAATGTCTAGTTAATTTCGTGAGTGGCGCAAACATTGCCGCGCCCGGGCGCTAGTTGCTTTGCGCCCCATTAGTGCCCTCTTAAGGTGCTAACGGGTGGCGCAAATCAACTGAATTTTTCCCCCAAAGTGTTGAAAATAAAGATTTCAATGTTTGACAGCACATTAACAGAAACTTCACATAAACATTGGCTAAAACGCCCAAGTGCCTACCCGTATGTGTTGTTAGTTGGTATGATTGGACTAGGATGAGGGCGAGTGTGAGGGGTGGCTAGTGACATGGGGAAGTGATAATGTAGATAGAGAGGGAAGGGTGGAGGTGCAAGATAAGTTGGTGTGGGTAAGGATGTGCAGGAGTAGGGTAGGGAAGGCAGAGTGATAGGGATGTGGTGAGTGGCACAGCAGGATGAGGTTGAGTGTGGCTTTGCAGTAAAGTTTTGTGATCTACTGAGATCATTGAAATGTTTGTGCCACTGCAGCCTGATCCTCCTGACGGCATCGCTGCTTGTGTCCTCCTGTGCAATGTGCAACCAGGCTGCGTTGATCTCCTGGGGAGGTCTCTTCCGCCCATGGGAAGGGAAGAGAACCTCCCTGCGTGCTGTGACTTTCTCCATAAGCTTATGGAGGGAGCAATGGGACAGCTTGGGTGCAGCCGTGCACCTCTGTGCAGTGATTGTCAGTGTTTGCAGCACGTCAATGCTGTAGAACGCTGACAGCGCAATTGTCAAACTAACTTTGCGCATGGTCCCTTTAAGGAAACCGGCTGATGCCGCGTCATCGAATGACGTCATCAGACCCGCTTCCTTCAATTGGCTTGGAAACGCGCTGGGCGGGCTTACCAAGCCCAATCAATGAAAAATCATCTCACAGAGCAGGCTGGAGCCAGCAGTGGGGCCGGGAGCCACCACCAACCCCGGCCACACCGACCCCGCCGAGGTCAGCAAAAACGCGGCCATTATGTGAGTGGGCAAAACCATGGCAGATGGAGTTTAATTCGGGAAGTGTGAGGTTATCCACAGTCGGTCCGAGAAATAAAAATTGGAATATTTTCTTCATGGTGAGAGGCTAAGAACTGTGAAGGAGCAAAGGAGTTTAGGTGTCCGTGTACACAAATCACTAAAAGCCGGTGCACAGGTAAAAAAGGTAATCAAAAAGCCTAATGGAATGTTGACCCTTATGTCAAGGGGGTTGGAGTTGAAAAGAGATGAAGTGTTGCTTCAGTTGTAGAGCCTTGGTCAGACCCCATCATTCTTCATTCAGCTTTAGAGCTAAACCATGTAGGAGTGAAATCAGAAGGCATTTTTGCCACACAAAGGGTAGTGAAGATCTGAAACTCTCTTCCCAAAAGGCTGAGGGATGCTGGGTCAATTGACATTTTCAAGAATGAGATCCATTTTTTTTTTTTAGGTAAGGGTATCAAGGGATATGGATCAAAAGCAGGTAGACAGGGTTAAGATACAGATCAGCCATGATCTAATTGAATGGTGGAACAGGTTCGAGGGGCGGAATGGTCTACTCCTGTTCCTATGTTTCCTGCCTATTTATTTGGGGGTAGTTATTGTTAGATCCGTGTATCTTGATGTTGTGTGTCCTTAAATAATTAGACAAGAGACTGCAGGGAACAATCAACAGGTGTTTACTGGATGAGGGTTACTCTAAAACTAACTGTACAGATCCCTACTCAGGGTTTATATACAGGTGTGGTCACTGCCGGTACTACAGTATACAGGAGCTGTAAAAAGTAGTTCTCCCCTTAAAGGTACATACACTACAATTCCTCCCCTTTTAGATTAACAGTAGCATAACATTCATTTAACAATTAAATATCAACTAATTACAATTAACACTTTTAACATGCAACATTAACTGAAAATAGTCTATTTATAAATTCAGTCTTTGGGTCGGCTTCCTGATCCTTTCTGGATAGGGCCTTTCCTGAGTGTCTTGCTCTTGGTGCGGAGGCGATTCTGGCCCCCTGTCGTCGGTTGGTTCATCAGCTTCCGATGCTACTGTTTCTGGGGTAGATGCTACCTGTATGTCGGGTTCATCACCAGGTACGCGAGACATGGGGTTGACTCGTTCCTGTGACTCTAGGATCTGGTCAACATGGCGTCTCACAATGTTCTCCCCAACATCCACTGTGTACATTAGTGGCCCCTGCCGTGTGCATATCGTTCCTGGTTGCCATTTCTCTGTTCGGTAGTCGCGGGCCAAGACTGGTTGCCCTACGTTGAAGCTCCTTGTCGGCTTCTCATTGATGTGCTGGAATTGCTTATTCTCAACATCTCTTCGTACATTTGGTCTGAGCAAATCCAGACGAGATCTCAACCTTCGGTTAAAGAACATCATGGCCGGGGTCTGGTTGGTGACTGTGAAGTAAGATTTAAAAATGAGCGTAACAGGGCACGTTTAGTAGAACGCAATTGCGCAGCAAAATGTTTAAAGATGAAATGTACTAATTATTCGTATGTTTAATTGCAGAAATGACCATACCAGTTTAGAGAGATGAAACTTACAAAAAGAGACACTGACATAACCCTTTTCTGGAAAAACGAAACTTAGTAGTGGTCAAGAGAGAGAGGGTCTCGTTTCTCAGAAATCACATGACCTGATGACTCATTTCCAAGAAATCAGAGGGGCCACAGGCCCATACAGTGAAAAGTGAAACTTATGTTATTGGTTACCTTGTAGAAGTTAGGCACACCTAGTTAGTGATTAATGTATAGACTTTTAAATCGATTGGACCTCTGGAGTAGGAGGTCTCGGAATATGTGTATAACTGTGTAAACCTCAAGAGATTCGGTGGAGTTGGAGCCTTGTGTTGGGACGCAAGAGCCATAGCTCCCCAGGCCTGAATAAACCGTTTTTACTTCAATTATTGGGTCTGTCTTTCTTACAACAAGCCAGTGTTGTCGACTTTGTATATCACTCAGTCCACACTTTGGGGGCTTACATCAATTGGCGACGAGGATGGGATGCGCGTTCTGAACCAGACTCTCGGACAGCGTTAACCTAGGACGGGTGAGTATGTTTTAATTACCACCTGTAAAATTAGGGGTTAATCGCTGGCGAGACGGTGAGTCAGAATCGACGTATAAAAGAACTATAAAAAGAAAGACACCCTTAATTGAAGGCGGTTAAAAAGATAGGGATAAGGTGTTCCCTAAGCCGTATAGCGGCAAACCGACAGGGGCGGAAAAACCCCAGGGAGGCAGAGAAGTCCTCATTTAGCCGTGGGTAGGCGAACCGACAGGGGCGGAAAAACCCCAGGGAGGCAGAGAAGTCCTCATTTAGCCGTGGGTAGGCGAACCGACAGGGGCGGAAAAACCCCAGGGAGGCAGAGAAGTCCTCATTTAGCCGTGGGTAGGCGAACCGACAGGGGCGGAAAAACCCCAGGGAGGCAGAGAAGTCCTCATTTAGCCGTGGGTAGGCGAACCGACAGGGGCGGAAAAACCCCAGGGAGGCAGCGAAGTCCTCATTTAGCCGTGGGTAGGCGAACCGACAGGGGCGGAAAAACCCCAGGGAGGCAGAGAAGTCCTCATTTAGCCGTGGGTAGGCGAACCGACAGGGGCGGAAAGACCCCTACCCCGGGGAGGCGGGAAATCCTCTTTATCCGTGAGACGGCGAAATCTCGACAATTGAATGAATGGGTGCACCGTGGTGAGTGAATGAGATAAAACCCTACGGTCATAAAGAGGTTAGAACGGACAAGGGTGAGGTCTGTCCCCAGCACCTAGCCTGAGCCTGAATTAAGAGGACAGTAGTCCCACGTGACGGCCAGGATCAAGTAGGACGCCGGGAGCTACAGACCCCACAGTACCAAAACCTCGGGACTAAAGGGTTGGTGTGTGTCTAACAAAACGAAGTGACTAATAGAAAGCAAGAAACTAATGAAGGTGACGCTATAGGGGCGAACAACGTAGCGTACAAACCTAATTCCTCAACATCGTGAATTACGCGTGAAACATAGCAGTTAGTTATGACTAAGAGGGTGGAAGAAGAATCCTCAAGGGACCTGGATTCTATAACCCGACTCCTGGAAAATAAAAAGAAACAGTGCAGAGAGCCAAAGGCTTGGTGGGGAGGAACTAAAGATAAAGAGGCAACAGATAATGTAAGGAATTGAAACAGAAGGGAGAGATAAAGAAGGAAAAAGATCTAATTTGCAGGCGAACCAATTTGAAACCCCAGCGAAAAAAACCAAAAACAGGGATTTGGAAACGAGGGAAAGCTGTTGAGTCACAGATTTAAAAAGGAAGGAAAAGATAAACTTAAAGCTTTACCAACATGGAAGTTATTAGCATCTGTACCGAGACAAGTAAAACAAGAGGAATGAAAGGAACCTTAGACATATGCTGGAATTACAATTTGTATAAAAATGTGTGAGTGTGGATGTTTTCCTGATTAGGAATGTTTAAGAGGATTCAATATTCCTTTGTCTGAAAATCTGTCCGTTAAGAAAAAGAACTGTCTGCTGTGTGTTGTAGCTCCACCCACTTCTCTGTGTTAAAGTAAAAGCATTTAACCCCTTTGTCTTGTCGGGGATTTTGGAAGTTTAAGAATGTGCAAATAAGATTGTGCCCTCAGAATGAAAAAAACCTATTACAATTTAAGTTAAGCTGGAGTGTAAAAACTGAGAAGAGCAACAAAAAGTTTGTTTAATGAAAGATTAAGTTTCAGTCTAAGATCTAACCTTGGAGTTATGAGGTAAATTAACCTATTAAAACCAGACTTTCATTGTGGCCACAGTGAAATTCTGGTTGATGTAAATTGGTGTAGTCCAAATTGAATAAGATAACTCAACTCCGCAAGAATATCCAATAGTGGCAGGTCCCTCTACAATATTTAATTGACTATGGTACTGGAAGCCTTATAGAAGGCAGGACTAGAGTTAAACCTTAGAAAGGTATAGGTAGGGAAGGATGAAGTAGTCTACCTAGGATACATAGTGACACAAGGGAAGAGACAAATGCCCAAAAACAGATGGGAGGGGCATTAGGACTGGCTGCGTGCTTTGATTGCTCGCAAGCTTCTAGGGATGGCAGCAGGAAGGGACCGCGCCAGAGAGGGGAGGGGGATCCAAGGATGTTTGTTGATGCATTGGTAGGGGGCCGACAGTGCAAATTGTTAATAGACACAGGAGCCACAATCTCATTGACAGACTTACCCTTACCCCAAACGAAACTTTCAGTTAATATAGCAGGAATCGGTGGACGAAGAATCAGGGCTTATAAGAGCGAAACAGTCTTACTAGAAATTGGCTGTATAATAATACCTACACAGTTGTGGGTATGCGAGAACACCGAAGGAACAATCCTAGGGATAGATATACTACGAGAAGTAGGAGCTTTAGTCGACCCTAAAGCGAATGAAGTGTACTGGCCCCCAGATTATAAGTCAAACAAACAGGCAGGCCCGGGAAACAAAGTAGAAATGGCCCAGCCTATACAGGATTTGATCAAAGGGGGGTAGCCAAAGGAAAATGTGTAAACCTATATAGATAGTCGGAATGCCTTTGGGGTGGTGTCTGATTACATGATAGTGGGAGTAGGCAGGGATATATGACACCAGGAGAAGACTCGTAAGAGACAAGAATATAATCAAAGAATTAGTAGGAACCTCTCTCCTACCCAAAGAGTCCGTAATAATAAATTAAAGCACACAAGAGGATGGGCAGCTAAACGATCAACTGAGAGAGGGAATCTGACCAATGAAGCCCAAATGTTCATGTTGAATCAAAGTGTGAAACCACAACTGTCTTTCAGTCAGGGATGTTTTTTGGGTTGCGTGAAGTGACGCAATAATGTTTAGCTCCACCTTCAAAAGCCTGCGAAGGAGTTAACCCTTTCCACTGACAGCTGTTTGAGTTCACCAAGTAACAACTTCAGTATTACTGAACAGAATTTAAAGATATTGGACATTATTAAATGTAAATTTCTTAATGTTGAGTTAATATTTCCCCACAGTGATAGAAGGAAAATTAGGATTTGATAAATGGAAGTTATCTTATAAACTAATTGCAGCACCGTCTCAAACGGCCGGGAGACTGCTGGGGAGGCTGTCCGGTTACCCAAAGATAAATCTGGACAGATAGTTAGAGACATGAGGCCAAAGACCAACAGATTATACGGGATCGAGAACAGGATACACGGGACGACCAGAAGGAGGTCTTAGCAATAGATAGCAAAGTGATAGCAGAAATAATACCAGCCAAACCAGGGCTAGCACCCAGATGGTCAGGACCTTATGAAGTATTAATGAATAATGACACATGTGCTCATGTAGATGGGTCTGGAACGGGTAAAGGAAGGTGGAAACACTGGACTCAGTTAAAAATATATAAGAAAGACAATGAGTAAACCAGAGATGGTGCCCTTTTTGACAGAGTGAGGAGTATACTAGAAGATATAAAGAATGGGAAGGGGAGTTACTACATATATCAATGATAGGGCTGTGTATGATGATAATAGGCTGTGTATGATGATATTATATGCCATAGTTAGCATCTTCAGGTATGTCTGGGGACAGAGCCACAGAATAAGAAATGAACCAGATGTACAGCATTTTGAACTGATAAAATGTATAAGAGCAGAATAATTCTAACTGGCTGGTGACGACCAGCCCCCTTTTTGTAATTACAGGAACATTGGACGTCCGGAATGAGATGGAGCGTCCTCGCCTTGATTCTAGGGATGAACATAAGTATTGCCATTATCAAGGGGGATTAGTAATAAGGAGAACACAGGATGAGGTGTATTTTAGTGTAGCACATAGAGTTACTAAGCTTGCCATTAATAGGAGTACTTTTGAGATACAAAACAAACCTGGAACTCCCTGTGGGTAAAACAATTAGAGGATCCACAGAAAAAAAATCTATCTTACAAAGATGTAAGAAACGGGGAGTATTGGAAACGACCGGAGCAGGGTATGCGGCCGGGTTAGCAACAGTTAATAGCTTGGACATAGAAGGAGTAAACGAAGGAGTAGAAGAATTACAAGCAAAAATAGAGAAGTTACTAAAACAAGCTACTGGAAATAGCCAGCAATTGACACTGGCAGGGAAACCAAACAATAATGCAATTGTCGGGGGTGGAAGAGATAGTAGCCCCCCATGCAGAAACAATCAATACAATTATTGATAGACTTAATAATGCTTCTCGCCAAACCGATAAGGAACTAATATGTGCCACGTAGGGCTCATGGCTATTGTCGAATGCTCAGCATAACATGAGGCAAATAAATAATGAACAGATCCCTGATTGGATTACTAATAAGGATCTGGAACCTTGGATTGACACAAATAAAAGCCTATGTAAGGAATGTAAAATGGGACAAGTACACCGGGTAGGTGATTGTCTGACCCCATGGACTAAGATGATTGGCTTTGTACTGGCCATCCCACAATTCCCAGAAGGAGGACAACCCCGATACGATGTGATTAATATTAGGAGAAGTACAAAGGGAAAGTGGGTTAAATATCATGATGTCCCTACCAAGGTGCTTTGGGAAAGGGATGAAGATAATAAACAGAAGAATGAAACATGAAGGGGGGTGGTAGTGGACGGGTGCCACCACAAGGGAAGGACATGGGTGTGCACACACCCCCCCACCGAGGGAGACACATCCGAGTACGGATTTACGAAAATTACCAATTGCACCCTCGAGGTTCACCCAAGGGGGTACACTGGACCTGGGTAGCATCAAGGAACAATGGGACCTGTTGTGTCACCACAATTGAACAGAAATATGAATATCAAGATATGGCTTATACCATTCCCCAACCAAACCGTTGTTTTGGTCTAAAGATACCTACACAGATAGGAAAACCTGGTCATTTGATAATATGGGACTTACTACAAAGGGTTGAAACTTATGTCATACCAGAGCCCAAGGCAATTCCTAAGTTAGAGGAAGCTTGGCAGAAGTTACGGCAGGAAACGAAGGAAATTTTAAAGTACTATCATAAAATAGAAGAAGGCTTAAAGAAACAACAAAAAGACACTAGTACAACATTAGAGGAAACTCACCCACTTCCTCATATTTTGATAATTGGGGATCAGGATGGTCGGGGACTTTGGGCGCCTCGGTGGTACAAGGCATAATGATATTCCTCTTGATTGTTATTCTGATATATTGTGTATTTTTATTTCTCCAGTGCCTTTGTGCCAGAATGAGTAAGGCCGAAATTGGTGCGGTGAAAGAAGTAGAGCCTGAGGAGGGGCAGGTAGCGATGTTAAGAATGGACAACTCCCCCGCCTCTCCAAGGCAAATGGTGTAAGACGCGATGGGAAGCCCTGAAATTATATGGGATTAATTGGGCATGGTAATTAAAGACCGGGCTGGCCAACCGTAAGATGGAGGTGGCAGAAGGAGGGTGGCAGAAGGAGGGTGGTGAATGAGGATTGGTGTGTGATGACAGTCTCGAATTGGCACGTCACACACCCCACGTGGGAATGAGGGACAGGCTTGAGCAGAAAAGCCTCAACCATTAGTGCAGGGTCTAAGGGGCCCCGGGAATGGTTACACCGGAAGGAGTGCATAAAGGAAAGCCCACCCTAAAGGAAAGACCACCGTAAAGGAAAGACCACCATACCACAGGGGGGGAAGTTGGCCTCCAAATTAATAAGACATATACATGTATAACCTAGACTGGTAGAAGGCCAGGGAGTGCACGCTTTGGCAGACACCAGGCAGTGGAAATACATGTTGACCTGTTTTGGAACAATTGTCCAAAAGGTCAAAAGGAGGGACTGAAGTAAGATTTAAAAATGAGCGTAACAGGGCACGTTTAGTAGAACGCAATTGCGCAGCAAAATGTTTAAAGATGAAATGTACTAATTATTCGTATGTTTAATTGCAGAAATGACCATACCAGTTTAGAGAGATGAAACTTACAAAAAGAGACACTGACATAACCCTTTTCTGGAAAAACGAAACTTAGTAGTGGTCAAGAGAGAGAGGGTCTCGTTTCTCAGAAATCACATGACCTGATGACTCATTTCCAAGAAATCAGAGGGGCCACAGGCCCATACAGTGAAAAGTGAAACTTATGTTATTGGTTACCTTGTAGAAGTTAGGCACACCTAGTTAGTGATTAATGTATAGACTTTTAAATCGATTGGACCTCTGGAGTAGGAGGTCTCGGAGTATGTGTATAACTGTGTAAACCTCAAGAGATTCGGTGGAGTTGGAGCCTTGTGTTGGGACGCAAGAGCCATAGCTCCCCAGGCCTGAATAAACCGTTTTTACTTCAATTATTGGGTCTGTCTTTCTTACAACAAGCCAGTGTTGTCGACTTTGTATATCACTCAGTCCACACTTTGGGGGCTTACATCAACTGCATGTGTCGCATTTCTGTAGGCTAACAGGAAATTGTCCACCTTATGCTGCAGTGGAATGTCGTCATCGCACATGGCCCTTACTGCTTTTTTAAAGGTTTGTATGAACCTCTCATTTGTGGCTGGATGATACGGGGCGGATGTGTAATGCCTTACCCCATTCCTTGTCATAAATCTTCGAAACTCTTCGGAAACAAACTGTGGTCCGTTATCAGAGCAAATCTGCTCTGGCAAGCCATTCTTGGCAAATATGGTCCGTAGGACGGCAATAGTTTTCTCCGTGGTGGTGGAGGACATTTTGATCACCTCAGGCCATTTCGAGTGCGCATCCACGGCTATTAAAAACATTGAGTCCATGAATGGACCAGCAAAATCAATATGCACCCATTGCCATGGAGATGAGGGCCACTCCCATGGGTGTAGAGGGGCATGTGGTGGTGCATTTTGGACCTTCTGGCATCCTGAGCAGCTCTTTGTCAGGTCCTCGATTTGCTGATCGATCCCCGGCCACCACACATAAGCCCTAGCAAGGCTTTTCATTTTCACCCCTCCCAGATGGCCTTCGTGAAGCTCATTGAGCACTCTCTCCCTTAACTTGGGTGGAATTACCACTCGGGATCCACACATCAAGGTCCCCTGGCATACTGACAGCTGTTCTCTTCTGGATGAGAATGCTGGCAACAGTGAGTCGCCATGTGTTGACCATCCCTTCACCGTCAAGTCATATACCTGAGACAGTGTCGGGTCATTTCGGGTCTCCTTCTCTATATCAGCGTTAGTTACTGGCAAGCGTTCAATTATAGTCAAATAAAATATTTCGACAGGGTCCACTGCTGGTGCTTCCTCCACAGTAGGCAGTGGCAGGCGTGATAGCCCATCAGCGTTTCCATGCTGTTTCGTGCCCTTATACTCGATTTCATATTGGTTCGCCCCTAGAAAAAGGGACCATCTTTGTAGCCGTTGCGCAGTCATCACCGGAACGCCCTTCTTTGGATTAAAGATGGAGACAAGTGGTTGGTGGTCAGTCAGCAAGGTGAACTTCTGCCCGTGCAGATAGTGGTTGAACTTTTTCACTCCCCACACTAGGCTGAGGGCCTCCCTGTCAATCTGGGCGTAGTTACGCTCGGCTGAGGTTAGTGGCCGAGACGCAAAGGCTACTGGCCTCTCCGAGCCATCCGGGAATTTGTGCGAAAGCATCGCTCCAATGCCATAGGGTGATGCATCACATACCAACCGAATTGGTAGTGCTGGGTTGAAATGAGCCAACACCTCTTTTGATGTGATCAATTCTTTGCACTTCTGGAAAGCTCGTTTACATTCGTCATTCCACTTCCATGGTACCCCCGTTTGCAGTAGGGTGTTCAGTGGGTGTAGTACTGTAGACAAATTCGGCAAGAACTTATGGTAGTAGTTCACCAGCCCGAGGAACGACTTCAGTTGTGACACATTTTCCGGTGCTGGAGCCTTGACTACTGCCTCAATCTTTTCAGGGGACTTATGTAACCCCTCTTCATCAATAACGTGGCCACAATACGAGATCTGCTTCTGGAAAAACTCGCATTTGTAGCGATTAGCTCGGAGCCCATATTCCTTCAATCTAGTGAGCACCTGCTCCAGGTTGGCGAGGTGATCACTGTCATTTTTGCCCGTGACCAGGATGTCATCCAAATAACACTGGGTCCCTGGAATCCCTTGCAGGACTTGATCCATTGCCCTTTGCCAAATAGCCAGAGCTGATGCTACCCCGAACACCAGCCAGTTGTATTGGTCGAGACCTTTATGAGTGTTGATCGTGAGGTACTGTTTCGAGGCTTCTTCTACCTCCATTTGCATGTACGCCTGGGCCAGATCAATCTTAGTGAAGCGTTTCCCTCCAGATAGCGAGGCGAAAATATCTTCAATCCGCGGAAGCGGATATTGTACAGTGTGAAGGACTGGGTTCACTGTCACCTTAAAGTCCCCAGAGATGCGAACCTTCTTTGGTTCCCCAGGCGTATTACTCAACGACCTCTTCATTACAGGAACGATGGGTGTAGCCCACTCGCTCCAGTCCACTTTGGACAGTACTCCTGAACGTTCCAAACCTTCCAGCTCTGCTTCGACGGCTGGGCGGATCGCATAAGGTACCGGTCTGGCCTTAAAAAACTTTGGGCTTGCATTTTCCTCTATTTTGATCGTCGCTGTTATGCCTTTTAGTGTTCCGAGTCCCTCCTGGAACACTTCTTGTGTGTCAGTTAGCATTTTTGACAGTCGTCCAGGTGTGACGTCGTCATCCTTTTTGGCATTTACACTCAGTGCTTGTATGGAATGCCAATCTAGCTGTATCTTCCGGATCCATTCACGTCCTAGTAGTGGTGGTCCTCCATCTGGCAATACATATAGGTCCATTTTTGGTGTTTCCTTGCCGTTATATATAACGTTCACCCTTATTTTTCCTTTGGGGTAGACTTTTTGCCCCGTGTATGTCTTCAAGACAATCTCTGTATCTCTCAAGGGTATATGTGAGAATAGCCGCTTGTAGTCCCTTCGGTTTATGACTGTTAGGGCTGATCCTGCGTCCAATTCCATTTTCACTTGGACTCCGGCTATCTTGAGCGTGACCCAGATAGTTTGGTGATCCTCCGTTTTGATCACATTACGTAGTTTCAGACAACCCAGCTCCTTGCTTCCGGAGTCTGTATCACTTTTCTGTTCGTCTGCACTACTCTCCGTCACCTTATGTACCTTCTTGTACTTCTCCTGTGGGGATTTCTTGCTGCTGGTTTTCTTTCCCGACCTGCAGACTCTTGCTATGTGTCCTACTTTTCCACACTGTCTGCACACTTGGTCCTTGAACCAGCAATCCTTATGGTCGTGTGTTGTTCTGCCGCAGTGATAGCACTTCACTGTTCCGTATGACATTTCATTTGTGCCATATTCTTGCGGTCTCCGTTGTATCTCTGCCGCGCCCCGTGCTGCTGCTTCGTGTGATACTGCCATGCTGAAAGCCTTGTCCAGCGTAAGATCCTTTTCTGATAGAAGCCGTTTCTGGGTTCCTTCACTTTGAAGCCCACACACAAACTTGTCCCTTAAAGTATCTGCTAGTCCCGTTCCAAACTGGCAGTGTTTCAATAGCTTGCGCAGTTCCGTTAAAAACTGCATTACTTTCATCTTTATGCCGGTTCCTTTTGTGAAACTTAAATCTTTCCGCTATCAGCAGCGGTGTGGTGTCTAAGTGGTCCTGTAGGATTGACACTATGTTTTCAAAATCCTTTTCCACTGGCTTCTCTGGGGTTACTAGGTTTAGCAGTAAGCCATACATTTTTGCACCCATTGAATTCAACAATACCAGCGCTTTCCTGTCATCTGGCACTTCATTCGCCTTGCAGTACACTTCTATGCGTTCGACATATGTTGTCCAATCTTCGACTTCATTGTCGAACGCTGTGACACTGCCACTCTTCGGCATCCCTGGGTGCGGTTAGACTGGCTCAAAATGGCGTCTCCCGCGCTCTCCCTTCTTCTCCGCTGCGGCTCAAAATGGCGTCTCCCACGCTTTCCTTTCTTCCCCGCTGACGCTGCTCGGCCCTTGAACACCGGCTGCGCTCTGCGCGTTTTCCTGCACGTCTCTCTCTCTCGTTGACGCTGCTCGGCCCTTGAACACTGGCTACGCTCTGCTGTCTCTCGTTGACGCCGCTCGGTCCTGAACACTGGCTGCGCCCTGTGCGCTCTACCCTCTCTCTTCTCCCGTCGACGCCGCTCAGTCCTGAACACCGGCTGCGCCCTGTGCGCTCTACCCTCTCTCTTCTCCCGTCGGCGCTGCTCGGCCTTTTTCTGTGCCGTCGGTCGGCTCTAGCCGCCGCTGTCTGGGAAGCGTCTGCGCCGTACCTGTTGCCAGCCCGTTTCGCTGGACCACCGTGACTGGAGAACCAAGCCCAGCTCTCAACAGCCTCCCTTGCGATGCTCAAGTCTCCGCTGGATGGTCGACGCCCGTGCTTCTGGACTCGGCCTTCTTCTTTCACTGTTCGCCAGGAGCGAATCCCTGGGAGGTGATGCAGAGTTGCAGGTAGGTTTGAATCTTCTCGTCACCAATGTTAGATCCGTGTATCTTGATGTTGTGTGTCCTTCAATAATTAGACAAGAGACTGCAGGGAACAATCAACAGGTGTTTACTGGATGAGGGTTACCCTAAAACTAATTGTACAGATCCCTACTCAGTGTTTATATACAGGTGTGGTCACTGCCAGTACTACAGTATACAGGAGCTGTAAAAAGTAGTTCTCCCCTTAAAGGTACATACACTACAGTTATGATTCTGGATGATCTCCACTCTGCTGTAATCTCTACATCAACCATTTCCTGTGCCACAACATACCATGCTCCAACAACTCTGTCTGAAACAAAATTGCTTCCCCTCTTTCCTCACTCTCTCAGTAAAAATGTTTAATTGGAATATTTTCTTCATGGTGAGGGACTATGGGGGAAAAATTCGCTAACTTTGCACCTCCCATTAGCACCAGCAGACGGCGCTACTGGGGTGCTAGACCATTATTGTCGGGGTGAGGCTACTCCAACCCCACAAGCCAAAACCCACCCCCCAACCCCCCGCCCCAGCGCCAGAGCTAACAGTTATCGCCAGGAGCCTCAACGCCAAGTGGATCGTGACTTCAGTGAGCGTGCAACACTCACTGAGTGCCCGATCTGCGAAATTGATTGTCAGCACCTACCTTAGCACTTGGAGCAAACAGTGACGGGGAGAGCTGGTGTGAAGCACCAGGAAGCCGGCTCCAGGGACGTCATTTAAAGAGATCATCAGTAATGAGTTACAGCTGTAGTTTCGTGGAGTTTCAGTGCTTTCTTGTCAGTTTCACATAGTCCAACAGTCTCATTCTGTAATTTCAAGGTTATTTAGTATCAGGAGTGTTGTGGCAACTAAAAAGTAGTTACATTTCGTCTTTAAAAAAAATCAAACTGCTACCCTTGGTTACATTAATGAGGGCTGTACTGGCAGCGGACCTCGCCCTCCAGGAGCTATGGCGGAGGGCACGGAGTCAGCGACAAAGACTGGAACATGTGCCCAGGGGGAGGAGGAGGGCCATCAGGGCTCTCAACAGGAGGCTTTACCCTCCGAGAGCACTTCTCCTACCTCCAATTGAGCAGCAGTGTCTTAGAAGATTCCGCTTCATCAAGGAGGTGGTCACAGAACTCTCTCACCTCCTGTATCAAGCCCTCCAGCCTCAGATCAGGGCGACCACTGCTCTCACAGTGGCAGTCAGGGTCACCGTTGCCATCAATTTCTTCGCCAGCGGATCCTTCCAGTCTGCGACATAAAACATAGCTAACATCTCACAGTTCATCATCCATCGCTGGATCCGGGAGGTCACAGAGGCTCTCTACAGTAGGAGAAGGTACTACATTTCCTTCCCCATCACCAGAGAGAAGCAGGACGAGCATGCATGTGGCTTTGCCAGGATAGCGGGATTCCCTCTGCTGCAGGGCGCCATTGACTGCACCCACATGGCTTTGTGGGCACCGCATAACAATCCTGAGATCTTCCGCAACCGCAAAGGCTACCACTCACTTAATGTGCAGTTGGTGTGTGACTACAGACAGCGAATCCTCAATGTTAATGCCCACTATCCTGGCAGCAGCCACGATGCCTTCATCCTGTGCCAGCACTCTTACAGCCACCACGTCAAGCTCGCGGCTGGCTGTTCGGAGACAAGGGGTATCTGCTCTCCACCTGTCTCATGACTCCCGTCCGCAACCCCAACACTCCTGTTCAGCACTCATATAATGAAAGCCATGCTGCCACCAGGAACATCATCGAGCAGACCATTGGCCTGCTGAAGCAACCATCCCGCTGCCTTGACCGCTTGGGAGGACAGCAGGTTCCTGCTCCACTGACCTACTGCCACTCCCCCGGGCCAGCACCTCAGCATCCCTAGCAATCAGTTGGAGCAAAGATTGCTGGCTTGCTGTGACACCGTGAAAGCCCCGGTCAACGGTGGTAGACCCAGCCACAATGACAGCAGTCAGAGCTTGCGTGGCATCAAGCTGGGACTGCATGAGAGCAGTCTGAGATTGGATGCCACCAAGCATAGACTGCATCACAGCACTAAGACATTATGTCGCTTCCGCCTGTGCTGCAATGGAAGCTGCCAGGTCGCCCATCACACATGACATCAGGTCTGGGTCACCACGGTCTCTCTGGGAGTCTACCATCCTTTGCAGACTGGAAATGATGGGCTCCATGGTGCGCGCAGAGCCTTGTGTAATGTTGGAGGCGGACTCCTCCACGCTCCTTACCATTGCCGACAGGCTCTCAGGCACCCTTGCCATTGCACCTATTATCTCCATGTGCATGCCCATCACCCTTCTTCTAAATGCCTCCCCATCGAGGTCCTCATCTGAGTCCTGTGCAGCAGAACTCGCGCACGTACCCGCCCTCCGGGGAGCTGGCCCCCGAGCTACCCTTTCCCCCTGGCCTTGCTGCGGCCCGCTCATTCCCGGTGCATCACCCTGTGCCAATCCCGCTACTATACTTGCCTCTAAAGAACGTGTAGTGCCAGTATCTGAGCTGGTGCCTGCGGGTGAGACATGCAGTGACGCGGTGTGTTCTTCGTCCTCCTCCTCTTCTCCCGCCTCACTGTCAATGGTACCCTTAGGGACAGGCTGCTCAGATACCTGCTCATTATCTGAAAGCATAAAGGCACAAGAGTCGGGATAAGGTGAGGGGAGGGGGCAGGAAGGGAGAAACGCATGGAGACAGCATGATTAGCTGGAAAGTGCGAAACGCTTGTGGGGTGAGGGGGAAGTGGGATGTGAGAAGAAGGAGTAGGGATGAACATACTGTTGTCCCCAAGGGGGTCAACGTCGCTGGTGACCATGGCGCCCAATAATCCCCAGCACTCTATTTTCCAGCGCAGACAGTAGTTGTGTGTCGGCTTGTCCCCCGCCTGTGTGCTCCTGCTTCCTCCTGTTGTGAGCGAGCTTGGCCTGCAAGAGGGAAGAAAGTGTGTGAGTGAGTGAGTGTGGAGCGATGTGTTTGGGAGATGTGCCTGCCTGAATAGCTGTCATTGTGTGCAAGGTGTGAGGTGTGGGTGTGAGTGTTGGTAGGTGGAGATTGTTGGTGGGTGAGCACTAGGGGTATGGTGCTTTGGGCAGTGTGTGCAGACTGAGGTTCAGATGGTGGTTTGTAGTATTTGTTAAAGCATTGATTCACCCTGACCACCCGAGTGAGGTTGTTAAATTTCTCCCTGCACTGTGTGTGGGTCCTGGAGACCACAGTGCCACCCGAGACGTGCTGGGCTATATTCCTCCACATGGTGCAGAAGACTTGCAGAGAGGGCCTCCTGCCACTTGCCGGGTAGAGCACCGCCCTCCGTCTCTCCACAGCAAAGACCAATGCCTCCAATGCTTCATCGCAGAATCGGCAAGCTCTCTCCCTGGGGCGTGGATCTGCTATGAGTGCAGCTGCTTCAGTCCTCCAGCTCCTTCTCCTTGACCTACTGCTGCTTGCTGAGGCAGCGGGACAGCCAGCAATGCTGAGAATGAGGTTCTGCAGCATCAATGTAAGTACTGAAAAAAGCCTGTGGCAATCATGACTTGCAATTAGGCTGCACCTGATATTGGTCCACCCTTTGAGTATAACACCAATGAGCTTGGGCTTAAAGACTTGAATTAGGACTACAATCATTTCTTTGGGCAGTGAGCACGAATTTTGTGTGCAGTCTAAAGCATTAGCGCCTGGCGCTAATTCTCCAACTTTTATAATGATACCGCCGATTCTTGGGCTATAATGAATTTCTAGCCTTATGAGCTTTTAAAAAATTCGTTCCGGGATGTGGGCATCAGTGAAAAGGCCAGCATTTATTGCCCATCCCTAAATGCCCTTGAGAAGAGGGCGGTGAGCTGCCTTCTAAGAACATAAGAAATAAGAGTAGCAGTAGGCCATACAGCCCCTCGAGCCTGCTCCGCCATTCAATAATTCATGGCTGATCATCGACCTCAACTCCACTTTCCTGCCTGATCTCCATATCCCTTGATTCCCCTAGAGTTCAATAATCTATCGATCTCAGCCTTGAATATACTCAAAGACTCAGCATTCACAGCCCTCTGGGGCAGAGAATTCCAAAGATTCACAACCCTCTGAGTGAAGAAATTCCTCCTCATCAGTCTTAAATGTCCGATCCCTTATCCTGAGACTATGCCCCCTAGTTCTAGACACTCCAACCAGGGGAAACAACCTCTCAGCATCTACCCTGTCAATCCCCTTCAGAATCTTGTATGTTTCAATGAGATCACCTCTCATTCTTCTAAACGCCAGAGAGTATAGGCCCATTCTACACAATCTCTCATCATAGGACAGCCCTCTCATCCCAGGAATCAATCGAGTGAACCTTCGTTGCACCGCCTCCAAGGCAAGTATATCCTTCCTTAGATAAGGAGACCAGAACTGTGCACAGTACTCCAGGTGTGGTCTCACCAAGGCCCAGTACAATTGTAGCAAGACTTCCTTACTCTAATACTCCAGCCCCCTTGCAATAAAGGCTAACATGCCATTTGCCTTCCTTATTGCTTGCTGTACCTGCATGCTAGCTTTCTGTGTTTCTTTCACAAGGACACCCAAATCTCTCCGAACATCAACATTTGAAAGTTTCTCACCATTTAAAAAATATTCTGTTTTTCTATTCTTCCTACCAAAGTGAATAACCTCACATTTCCCTACATTATACTCCATCTGCCACCTTACTGCCCACTCACTTAGTCTACCTATATCCCTTTGCAGACTATTTGGGGGAAAAATTCAGTTGGTTTGTGCCTCCTGTTAGCAACTTAAGAGGGCGCTAATGGGGTGCAAAGCAACTAGCGCCCGTGCGCGGCAATGTTTGCGCCGCTCACGAAATTAACTAGATATAACTAAACACTACCGCCATGATCTCCTGCGCTGGCAGATTGTGACGTCAGTCGAGCGTGCAACGCCCCGGTAGCGCCCCGGACCGGATATTGAGTGGCGCCCCCTGCCTTACCGCCTGCCGCTAGCAACGACAGGTTGAGGGGAGCGTTTTGCAGTCAGGAAGGGACTGGGGGAGTGCTATTTAAAGGTCAACGCTTCCTGCCTTTTTTTGTTGGTGAAATTTTTGGAACACGCATTCTGAGTGAGAGAGAGACTTCTGGAGAGATTCAATGCTGTGTGAAGGAGTTTTGGGTACTGAGCAGCACTTTGCAGGTTCATTTTGGTTTGCCCTTCCTTGTATCGATTTAGAAGAGACTGTGGGGGCTGCACTCTGAGCTCTTTCCAGCAGATTTGATGTACAGGTCTCTCCAGGCTGAGATTCAAGGCTGCAATGAGCAGGATGTGGATGGAGAGCAAGATCAACCCTCCCCTTTAAGAACTGGCTGGTGCCATTGTGTCTGTGTTCCATTGCTGACTGACATCACATGAGTTTCGCCAGCGCTCTGAGGTAGCGCCTCGCTCCTTGGCCTTTGCGCCTTAAGACAAATGTGTAGCGCCTGATTTAGCGCGCCAATCACCTCCAGGGGCAATAAAAGCCAAGTTTGCAGTCGGAGGTGATAATTAGCGCCAGGCGCTAATCTTTGCGCCCGGCCGATAACTGCGACCCAAATGGGGCGATACTGAATTTCTCCCCCTTTGTGTTCTCCTCACAGCTTACTGTCCCAACTAACTTTGTATCATCAGCAAACTTGGATACATTACATTCAGTCCCTTCGTCTAGGTCATTAATATAGATTGAACCGCTGCAGTCCGTGTGGTGATGGTATTCCTACAGTGCTGTTAGGGAGGGAGTTCCAGGGTTTTGACCCAGCGATGATGAAGGAACAGCAATATATTTCTATGTCAGGATGGTGTGTAACTTGGAGGGGAACCTGCAGGTGGTGGTGTTCCCATGCACCTGCTGCCCTTGTCTTTCTAGGTGGAAGAGGTCGCCGGTTGGAAGGTGCTGCTGAAGAAGCCTTGGCGAGTTGCTGCAGTGCATCTTGTAGATGGTACACATTGCAGCCACGGTACGCCGGTGGTGGAGGGAGTGAATGTTTAAGGTGGTGGATGGGGTGCCAATCAAGCGGGCTGCTTTGTCCTGGATGGTGTCGAGCTTCTTGAGTGTTGTTGGAGCTGCACTCATCCAGGCAAGTGGAGAGTATTCCATCACACTCCTTGCTTGTGTCTTGTAGATGGTGGAAATGCTTTGGGGAGTCAGGAGGTGAGACACTCGCTGCAGAATACCCAGGGGGAAAAATTAGGTCGCGCCCCCTTTGGGGCGCTAACTTCGGCAGCGCCCTGAAAAAATTTGCGCCCCTGCAGCCGAAATTTATCAGTAGCGCACCAAGAGGGAAGCAGGGCGCTACTGGAAGCACCCTGCCTCCCTCTTGGGGCGCTGCAAGGGAATATCACGGCGCTACGTGCTGCGGTACTGCAGGCCTTCCTCCCCTTGTTAAAGGGGAGAGGCCTTGCGCAGCGCGACCCGGGGCCCAGATGGGCCACCGGGGATTGGAGTGCTGGCAAAAGAGCTCAGCATTCAAGAGAAGTGCCAAGCTCACAGAGTGGGCGGGAAAAATTTGGGTGCTTTGCGCTAACGGGGCGCAAAGCAACTGGCGCCCGGGCGCGGCGCCACCAACACCTCCTGCGAAATTCAGCGGGAGGTTAGCAGTAGCGGTAACCATTAGCGCCCCGCAGCGCTGCACCACCGGTGATGACATCGTCACCGTGCGCAGCGCCCCGCTCGCGCCCCAGCCGCGGTCTTCGGTAGTGCTCCCTGACTTACCGCCGGACGCGGCCGGGGCAGCGCTAATTAAATTATGTGGCTGGTCCAGTTAAGTTTCTGGTCAATGGTGACCCCCAGGATATTGATGTTGGGGGATTTGGTGAAGGTTATGCCGTTGAATGTCAAGGGGAGGTGGTTAGACTCTCGCTTGTTGGAAATAGTCATTGCCTGCCACTTGAGTGGCGCCAATGTTACTTGCCACTTAGCAGCCCAAGCCTGAATGTCGTCCAGGTCTTGCTGCATGCGGGCATGGACTGCTTAATTTTCTGAGGAGTTGCGAATAGAACTGAACACTGTGCAGTCATCAGCGAACATCCCAATTTCTGACCTTATGATGGAGTGAAGGTCATTGATGAAGCAGCTGAAGACAGTTGGGCCTAGGACACGGCCCTGAGGAACTCCTGCAGCGATGTCCTGGGACTGAGATGATTGACCTCCAATAACCACAACCTGTGAAGGAGCAAAGGAATCTAGGTGTCCCTGTACACAAATCCCTAAAAGCTAGTGCACAGGTAAAAAAGGTAATCAAAAAGGCTAATGGACTGTTGACCCTTATGTCAAGGGGTTTGGAATTGAAAAGAGAGGAAGTGTTGCTTCAGTTGTAGAGCCTTGGTCAGACCCCATCGTTCTGCATTCAGTATTAGATCTAAGCCATTTAGGAGTGAAATCAGGAAGCACTTCTTCACACAAAGAGTAGTGAACACCTGGAACTCTCTTCCCAAAAGGCTGAGGGATGCTGGGTCAATTGAAAGTTTCAAGAATGAGATCAATGGGTTTTTTTTAGGCAAGGGTATCAAGGGCTATGGATTAAAAGCAGGTAAATGGGGTTAAGATACAGATCAGCCATGATCTAATTGAATGGTGGAATAGGTTCCAGTGGCTGAATGTTCCTATGTTTCCTGCCTATTTATTTGGGGGTAGTTATGATTATGAATGATCTGCTGTAATCTCGACATCAATCACTTCCTGTGGCAAAGCATTCCATGCTCCAACAACTCTGTCTAAAACAAATGCTTACCCTCTTTCCTCACTCTCTTAGTGAACATGTTTAATGGTTGACCCCTTGTCACTGACTACCCAGACAAAGGAAATAGTCTTCCCCCATTCATTCTATCAAAACCCTTCAAAATTTTAAAAACCTTTGTTAAGCCTCCTCTTTGCTTTCTCCGCTCCAGTGGAAATATTCCCATCATTATTATTCAACCAGGTTTCAGAGATGCCAATTAGATCTAAATTCTCTATGGAAACATATATCTGCATTTTATTTCTTATACATCTAGCTTTAGCATAAAACCATTGCAAAATATTCTGTGCATGCCTTACAATGGACTCATGGAATAGTACAGCACAGAAGGAGTCCATTCGGCCCATCGAGTCTGCGCCGGTTCTTTCGAAGAGCAATCCAGTTAGTCCCACTCCCCCACTCTTTCCCCATATCCCTGCAATTTATTCTCCTTAAGTATTTATTCAATTCCCCTTTTGAAGGGCATATTGAATCTGCCTCCACCATCCTATCAGGCAGTGCATTCCAAATTCTAACCACTTGTTGCATAAAAAAGTTTTTCCTAATGTCGCCTCTGGTTCTTTTGCCAATCAACTTAATTCTGTGCCTTCTGGTTATCGATCCTTCAGCCATTGGAAATAGTTTGGGGGAAAATTAGGTTGGTGTGCGCCTCCCATTAGCGCCTTAAGAGGGCGCTAATGGGGCGCAAAGCAACTAGCGCCCGGGCGCGGCGATGTTTGCGCCGCTTGCGAAATTGACTGGACATTTTGCGGCGGTGCTAAACACTATCGCCACGACCTCCTGCGCCGGCAGATCATGACGTCAGTCGAGCGTGCAATGCCCCAGTAGCGCCCCGGACCAGATATTGAGTGGTGCCCCCTGCCTTACCGCCTGCCGCTAACAACGACAGGTTGAGGGGAGCGTTTTGCAGTCGGGAGGGGACTGGGGGAGTGCTATTTAAGGGCGACCACTTCCTGCCTTTTTTTTCGGTGACATTTTTGCACCACGGATTCTGAGTGAGAGAGACTTCTGGAGATATTCAACGCTGTGTTGAGGAGTTTTGGGTACTGAGCAGCACTTTGCAGGTTCATTTTGATTTGAACTTCCTTGCATCAATTTAGAAGAGACTGTGGGGGCTGCACTCTGAGCTCTTTCCCTGGGCCTCTCCATTGTTCTTTCCAGCAGATTTGATGTACGGGTCTCTCCAGGCCGAGATTCAAGGCTGCAATGAGCAGGGTGTGGATGGAGAGCAAGATCGACCCTCCCCTTTAAGAACTAGCCAGCGCCATTGTGTCTGTGCTCCATTGCTGACTGACCCACATGAGCTTCGCTAGCGCTCTGAGGTAGCGCCTCGCTCCTCGGTGTTAGCGCCTTAAAGAGAGGTTTTTTAGCGCCTGATTTAGCGCTCCAATCATCTCCAGGGGTGATAGAAGCCAAGTTTGCAGTTGGAGGCGATAATTAGCACCAGGCGCTATACTTTGCGCCCGGCCGATAATTGCGCCCCAAATGGGACGATACCGAATTGCTCCCCCTTTCTCTTTATTTACTCTATCTAAACCCTTCATGATTTTAAACACCTCTATAAAATCTCCTCTTAGCCTCCTCTGCTCTAAGGAGAACAACCCCAGCTTCTCTAGTCTATCCACGTAGCTGTAATCCCTCATCCCTGGAACCATTCTAGTAAATCACTTCTGTACCCTCCCATAAAGCCTTCACGTCCTTCCTAAAGTGTGGTTCCCAGAATTGGACACAATACTCCAGCTGGGGCCGAACTAGTGTTTTATATAGGTTTAGCATAACTTCCTGGCTTTTGTACTCTATGCCTCTATTTATAAAGCCCAGGATCCCATATGCTTTATTAACTGCTTTGTTAACCTGTCCTACCACCTTCAAATATTTGTGCACAAACACCCCAGGTCTCTCTGTTCTTGCACCCCCTTTAGAATTGTACCATTTAGTGTGTATTGTCTCTCTTTATTCTACCTGCCAAAATGTATCACCTCACACTTTTCTGCATTGAATTTCATCTGCCATGTGTCCACCCATTCCGTCAGCCTGTCTATGTCCTCTTGAAGTCTATCACTATCTTCCTCACTGTTTACTACACTTCCAGGTTTCGTGTCATCTGCAAATTTCAAAATATGGTTCAACATATGGCAACATCCTGTACTTATATAGTGTCGATAATGTGAAGAAACATCCTAAGGTGCTTCACAGATAGCCTTACAGAAACAGACTTATCCTACCGTGATCCCGGGAGTTGAAATAGATTAAATGGTTATTACTGTCAGCTGTCCTTCCTTCCCTATTCCCAGTGGAACACCACGAGCTACAGTAACCCAGCTCACAACTGGTTAAAATCCATCCCAAAGGAACATTCTAAATTTTAAACTAATCTTTTATCCCTTAACCTATTCAAATGCAACGATTGAACGAACAAACATTGACCACAACAGTAAGTAGAAGAAAATTTGAGTATTCGGTGTTTCCACGGGTTTTGAGAAAGTGGATGGCTCCTTTTCCGTGGAAAAGCTGAAGACCGTGTATAAGGACTATGATATTCTCTTCTTAGGCAGTCCCTCGGAACCGAGGATGACTTGCTTCCACATTAAAAATGAGTTTGCAGGTGACTGATGAGTCCAATGCGGGACCTACAGTCTCTGTCACAGGTGGGGCAGACGGTGGTGAAGGGGCGGGTGGGTGGGGTGAGCAGTACAGTGTTCCGGTCCGTCACTGTTGGGGTTGTCCATGAGGGTCCTGACATTCCAGGTCCCAAACTTCATTTTAAAGGGTGGAAGATGCCTGTGCGTGAATTCTTTTAACGTGGGGTGGCCGTTGCACACCAGCTACCACACGGGCTTGACAGAGCAAGGTCTTGGTCCAATGGCAAGGGGATCCAAGACGATTGGAGACCAGGCTCTGCTACAACGGCCTAGCACACACACACAAACATACACCTACTGTCCTCCTCCCTCCTTCCCGCAGGTCCTCTCTGCTTTGCACCGTCAACAACCTGCATTTATATAGCACCTTATAGAAAAACAAGGTGCTTCACAGAGGCATAATCACACAAAATTATATTACATAGTTAGATGATATCAAGTAAAAACGAGGAGTCACTAGATTTTCAATAGGACTGGCATAAAATTGTTTTTCACTAAAGGTACCTGTACTGTTAATATTATTGATTTATCTGTAAAATTTACCACTGCATTTATACTGTTAACCCTAAAGCTGTTCTCAAGGCTTTGTTTTATTGCGGCCAATGAATGTAATGGATTTATTATTGTAAGATTCGCGAAATTTTCATTAAATAATCACGTAGGAAAATAGGGTTAATAAAACAGCTTTATTGACCAAAAGAAGCTTATACAGAGAAACCTTTGATAAAAGGGCACACAAAATGGCCGCCAGACCTCGTGACCAGCTTCTGGGACCATTTGAATTTCTGTTACTGCAAGCCAGACAGGCTTGTGGATTGAGAACATTAAAAGCCCGCGAAAACCAGTTTCGGGAAGCCGAAACTCATGGAACTGAGTATACATATTGATTAGATTATAAGTACAGGACAGATTTGGGTGGCAGGATGAGACCCATGAAGAAATGGGCGGACAATTGAACGAACGCTTAAACCCATTACACTGTACAAAGAGAAGCCGTTTAACAGCCATCCAGGGCAATCTCCAGACCGATCAATATACAAACCGAGTTACGGTAACAAAGCAAAGACATTATCGGCCCAGGAAGGCCAGTTCAGCTATCACCGACTCCCGTTATGAAGACAAAACACCCCTGCAGAGAGTTCTGCCCGCCAAAATTATTACAAAGACAGGACTATGATTTGGCGGGAGATAAGAATGTTCCAAAAGGGTATAACTGTGGATTAAGTAAAGTCCATCAGGGAGTTCTCCATCGGTACGCTTCGGGACAGACTCCATCGGAACCAAGCAGCACTTCGGTTCGGACCGTGTTCGGTGTTCGGCCAGGCAAGGCCCGGCCACGACGAGAGGACGACGAGAAGATTTCGGCTTGGAAGCCAGCTCGGCCAGGCAAGGCCCGGCCACGACGGGACGACGACGAGGGAGGCCCGGGTACTTTTGTCGGGAGATCATCGACGACCCAGGCCGGAGAAGAAGACACTCAGGGCCCAGGTACTCCAGTTCTCAGAAGGACAATTATGACTGTATAAAGAGTCATTTCGGGGCCCGGTACTCCAGTTCTTCAACATCACATCGGCGAGCACTCATCGCAGGAGAACCAAGAGGAAAACAAGCTGCGCCAGAAGCTTCCAAACCCACGTGACGACGGAAAGCTGTGTCGAAAGGCTGGAAAGCCTTTTTCGCAATTCTTAAAGTGGTGAGCATGATCCTGAGTCCCTCAAATCGAAACTTAGTTAGGTTTAGGGGAGGGGGATAAGGGTAATTGTAATGTGTTACCCCTTTTACGATGTGCCGTGTGTTCCCCATTTCTATAGAGTTAAGTTTATAGATGTGTGCATGCTTGTAGTTGCTTTAATCTGTGCATATGACATGTATTTTATAATGCTGCAAACTGTTCAATAAAGGCATCCATTTCGTGCTATTCGACCTGGTCTATTGAGTTTTTCTGCACTACAGCTCCCTGCACCTAAGTCCAAGGTCTAGGACCGTAGGGGCGAGTGGGTCGAACCACTCACGGGTAATTATTGCAAGAAGCCTGGCAGGAGACCAGAGCAAGCAAGAGAAACCCCCTACAGAGATGGCGACCGCGGCAGGACCGCGGCAGCAGGAATGTAGTGTTTTAGATCAAGGTCTGAATAAACGAAATGTGATGGATGAGAGAATAGCGGATTATGTTTTTGGGAAGGTAAACCTTACAAAACAGTGGATAGCCGACCTATTAAGAGATAGGCGCCCGCTAGACGCAGCCATCAAGTGGACAGAAAGCAAAGAGCACAAAAGATCTGTAGAAAAAGCGGTCTGGCTGATGTGCTACAAGAAGCAAGTCCAGCTTTTGGACCAAGTCATTGTAGCACAGACGGCCCAGATCAAAGGGGTACTTGCAGAAGTAGAGGAAAAGGTTGCGGGAGGAAAGAGACTGATTGCATCGCTCAATGCGCTGAATCAGGAACGCCACTCCGTAACCACTCGCCATGAGACCAAGATAGATTACTTGGAGTGTCAGGTCACTGAGGCCAAGACCAGTGAAGGAAGAATGAGAGACAGGTGTGCCCGCCTAGCTCAGCAGGTAAAGGCACAGGAGGAGAGTATTCTGGGAGCTAGAGCAGCGTACAAGATGGCCATCGAGGATAGGTCTGAGAACACCGACCATAGCGCTTGCCAAAGGGAGCTAGAGGACCTGAGAATGGCCCTAGCGAAGGTAAACGGCTTGGTGTGTCTCATAAACCCACCAGCGAGCCGTCTACAGTTAGCCAGGGAATCCAAAAGACTGATCCCGCGAGAGGCAGTAGGGGTACCAACCACCGAGCCCTCGGCACCTCCCAGCTATCATGAGTCTTGGGTCGCGGGGGAGGAAACGGTGGAGTTAGTCGAAGAGATTCCTGAGGTAGAGCAACCCCAGGTAGTAGGGTCGAAGCCGGCACCAATGTGTCCCGCTAGACACCAGAGGCTCGGTCCGGACGAAGCCAATGGCGAAGACGGACCCCTCGTGAATCAGATCGTAATGCCCCACAGCGCACAACAGCTAAGGGCAATGATAAGCCACATCCCAAAACTCTCCGAGTCAGGAGATCCCTCCGTCCATTTTAGGGACGTGGAGCAGACCGCAGCAGTTAATGACTGCGACGGAAGAGAGCAGTCCAGAATGCTGCTGTTCTCCCTGGACAGCTCGATCCTCCAGTGTCTCTCTGACGAGAGCAAGAGAGGGCACCGGGAGTACGAGGTTTTACGGGATGAGATCATGGAGGTTATGGGGGAAAATGACGGAAGTCCGTTCCTCCGATTGGATAGGACGGTACAGCTAGAGGGAGAGCCCCCACGGGTTTTCGCCGGAAGGTTGTGGCCAGTGTATCGGCGCAGCTGCCCGGGCGGGCCGGCCCGAGACGGGCTGGACGCTGGTCAAAGGGCTCATTGGCTCCGGTGCCTGGTCACCAATTGCTTGCCACAGGTGAGGGAGCAGGCCAAAACATGGTTTGACCCCAATAACCCCCGTTCCACGGAGGAGATAGTACTAGATCAGCTCACGATAGGTTACAGGAACAGCAGGAGTAAGGAAGTGCCTCCCCCGAAGGGAAAGGTGCATGAGGTGAGGCCTGCAGCTCCTGTTAAAAAGGAATGGCATCAGGAGGGGAATCGCCCTCCCCAAGCCAAGAATAGTTGTTACGGGTGTGGGAAGGAAGGTCACTGGCGCCGGGACTGTAAAAATCCCTGGAAGGATTTAAAGGGAAAAGCTCCCTCAGCCCCAGCCCAAACGCCCATCCGGGAGAAAGGAGCCGATGTGTCGATCCATCCCGATGCGATCGAGTCAGTTTTAGAGGCAATGCGGTCTCTAATGACCTCGCAGGGGAAGGTGGCAGTCGCCAACGGCCCTGTTGCTCCCCCAGCCCCAACCGCAGCGCCCCAATGACTAAAGCCCGCGCAGCCCGTCTACCTGTGTCCGCTCCGATATGACGCGTGGAGAAGACCCCTTGTGGAGATGGAGGTAGAGAAGGAAAAGGGTAGTTACCTGTTGGATACGGGGGCATCATGTACCGTGATCCACACAGCTAAACCTTTTTCCTCACCTCTGTCTACCCAGGCTCCATTCTCATTAGCGGGTTTCACAGGCAAAGAACAGGCTGGCGCGTTCTCCATCCTGCTCTCCATTCATTTGGGAGCACTCCACACCACATGGACGTGTATCCTGATGAAGTGGAATGAGGGGGGTGGGAAAGGCATCCTCGGGTCTGATTTCTTGGTGGAACACGGGATCCTCGTGGACCTTAGAAATCACTGTCTCTGGGGAGCCGAGAATGGGTTAGGCAAGGTAGTCGTGATCCCACAGAAGGGAGGAAAGGGGACCCTGTGCACCATGAAGCCGTCAGGAGGTTACGACCTCGAGCTTATGGTCGCGGACGTCCCAACGGACTTGCAAGCGTTTGTGTCGGACAATCTGCCGCGTTTGCCACCCACAAGCACGACTGTGGGAGGGTCACCGGGTTTGAGGTCAGCGTAGACGGGGACCCCATGATCCGACCCCAAAAGCAGTATAACTTCCCCAAGGAAGCAGAACCCGACATGGAGACAGCAATATCTTCATTTGTGCAGCAGGGCGTGTTGAGGCCGATAGCCACTCACGTGAACTCCCCATTATGGCTGGTAAGGAAGCCGGACAATTCATGGAGGGCCACGGTGGACTACAGAGTCCTCAACAGTAACATCCCAGCCTGCGCGCCCACGGTAGCAGCAGTTGCCGACCTAATAGGGAGTATTCCAGCATCCGCGACCACGTTCACGGTGCTGGATGTCTCGAACGGTTTTTGGTCCATTCCGTTGCGGCGGGAGGATCAGTACAAGTTTGCCTTTACTTTCAAAGGGCAACAGTACACTTGGAACTGCTTGCCACAGGGTTTCCACAACAGCCCCAGCATTTTCCATCAGTGCATGGCAGGAAGTTTAAAGGAATTTAGCCAGCCCAATCAGTTAGTGCAGTATGTGGATGACTTGCTCCTGTTCACGGATTCAAGGGAGGAGCACGGCCCACTATTAGCCGAATTATTGGAGCTACTGGAAAGGAAGGGTTTTAAAGTAAACCCAAAGAAAGCACGGATCGGCCAGCAGGAGGTGAAATTCCTGGGTCTGACCATCCGCGCTGGGGAAAGAGCCATAGATAAGGCTAGGTGGGAATCGGTGCAAGATTTGCCGATTCCTAACACAGTAACGGGTGTGAGGTCCTTTTTGGGACTGACCGGGTATTGCAGAGACTTCATCAAGGACTATGCAGCCACAGCAGCCCCGCTACTCCGACTCTTACACAAGGGAGTCAAGTGGTCTTGGGACGAGGGTTGTCAGGCAGCATTCGAGAAGTTGAAAAGGGACCTGCAGGCCGCGCCAGCCCTAGGGGCCATAGATGGGGGGGAGGAGTTTTTCCTGGAAGTAGCTGCCAGTGGAGACAGCCTGAGTGCCGTGCTGCTCCAGGAGCGACACGGCAAGCTGAGGCCGGTGGTCTACTCCTCCAGGGTGCTTACGGATGTGGAGAGGAGTTTTTCCAATTGCGAACGGCATCTCCTGGCCACGCATTGGGCTGTGAACAGATCAGCGATCTTCACAGGAACCTCTCCCATCACTCTCCTCACCCACCACACACCCACAAAGATGCTTCTGGATGGAAGGATTAAGGATGGGACCGTAAGCAGCGCTCGGATTGCGCGCTGGACCCTCCTCCTTTCCCAGATGGATCTCAAGGTTAAAGGTCTTTGCGAGCCGAAGCTCGCGGCCAACATGGTATATCCCGGAACAGCCCATCGGTGTTCCGTCGAAGGGGTATGGGAGGTCAACATAGGTTTACGTTCCGGGATACACCCCACAGGCCGCGAGATCTACGTAGACGGTTCCAGCACGGTATCTGCTGGCGAACGACTCACAGGGTGTGGAGTTTATGACCCCGCGGCAAACATTGCCCTGGCGATTAGGCTCCCCAGCACTATGAGCGCACAGCAGGCTGAACTGTCCGCGGTGGCGTACGTGGTTACCCACCCCGAGATCTTCCCAACCCCATACACGATTTGCTCGGACAGCATGTTCACATGCAATTCGTGTACGGAATACCTGGCCATTTGGTCTCGTCACGGATATACCTCCGCGGACGGACGACCTTTAACAGTTAAGCCCTTGCTGGTAAAGATCCTGGCAGCAGTGGGGGAAGAAGGGGAGGTGTTCATCCACAAGGTGAAGGCTCATTCCACCACAGAACCCCGCAGTCAGGGTAACCAGCAGGCGGATGCGCTTGCCAGGGAGGGTGCCCGCAACGGCATTTTCTGGGACCCCTATGGACCCGGACCCGTGACAGCGATCCGAGGCAGGGAGGGGACTCCAGGGAACACAGGGGTGACACCGCCCCTAGACCTAAAGACCGTCCATTGGGGAAGAAGCAAAAGCGCGGGAGGCGCCATTTAAAATCGCCCAAGATGCCGAAAAGTGGCAGTATCACTGCTTTTGACAACGAGGTAGAAGACTGGACCACGTATGTGGAAAGAATTGAAGTGTACTGCAAGGCAAATGAGGTGGCTGATGGAAAGAGGGCGTCGGTATTATTAAATCTGATGGGTGCGAGTACGTACGGCCTATTGCGGAATTTAATTACCCCAGCTAAACCAATGGAGAAAAGTTTTGAGGAGATTGTTCATATCTTACAGGAACATCTAAGCCCTACACCACTGCTGATAGCAGAAAGATTCAAGTTCCATAAAAGAAACGAGCACAAAAGTGAGCAATGCTGACTATCTTACGGAACTACGCAAGTTATCGAAGCACTGCCAGTTCGGAGCAGGACTGGCAGACACCTTACGGGATAAGTTTGTCTGCGGGCTCCAGAGTGAAGGAACCCAGAAACGACTACTTTCAAAAAAGGACCTGACGCTAGAACAGGCTTTCAGCGTGGCAGTATCCTACGAAGCAGCAGCACGGGGAGCTGCGGAAATACAACAGAAACCACAAGAATACAGCGCTAACGAAATGGCGTATGGAGCCGAAAAGTGCTACCGCTGCGCCAGAACAACCCATGAGCAGAAGGACTGCTGGTTTAAAGACAAAATATGCAGGCAATGCGGGAAAATGGGACATATAGCAAGAGTCTGCAGGTCGGGAAAGAAGACCAAGACGACAAGAACTACTAAGGAACAGTACAGGAAAGTAAAGAAACTGACAGATAGTAGTTCAGAAGATCAGGGGAGTGATAAGGACTCCGGGAGCAGGCGACTAAGTTGTTTAAAGTTACACAACGTGATCACAAAAGAAGATCACCGAACCATTTGGGTCACCCTCATGATAGCAGGGTCCCCAGTGAAGATGGAATTGGACACAGGATCAGCCCTAACTGTCATGAATCGACGAGACTATGAGCGGCTATTCTCACACATATCCTTAAAGGACACGTCCATTGTATTGAAGACATACACGGGGCAAAAGGTCTACCACAGAGGAAAAATAAGGGTGCCAGTTGAATATAACGGAAAGGAAACACAGAAACTATACATGTATATACTACGAGATGGAGAACCACCATTATTGGGACGTGAATGGATCCGAAGACTACAATTGGATTGGCATTCCATTCTGGCACTAACTGTGACTGACAAAAAAGATGATGACGTCGCACCTGGACGTCTGTCACAAATTCTATCTGACGCGGAAGAGGTGTTCCAACAAGGACTTGGGACTCTAAAAGGAGTAAAGGCAACCATAAAGATTGAGGATAACGCAACCCCAAAATTTTTCAAGGCCAGACCGGTGCCATACGCGATACGCCCAGCTGTGGAAGCTGAACCGGAGAGTCTGGAGCGTTCGGGGATGCTGTCTAAGGTGGACTGGAGCGAGTGGGCCACACCCATCGTTCCTGTAATGAAGAAAGCATTGAGCAGCACGCCTGGGGAGCCAAGGAAGGTTCGCATCTGTGGGGACTTCAAGGTGACTGTGAACCCAGTCCTGCACACAGTACAGTATCCGCTTCCGCGGATAGAAGATATTTTCGCCTCACTATCTGGAGGGAAACGTTTTACAAAGATTGACCTGGCTCAAGCGTATCTACAAATGGAGGTGGAAGAAGCATCTAGGAAATACCTCACGATAAACACTCACAAAGGCCTTTACCAGTACAATCGACTGGTATTTGGGGTAGCATCGGCCCCGGCTATGTGGCAGAGGGCAATGGAACAAGTCCTGCAAGGGATCCCGGGGACCCAGTGTTATTTGGACGACATCCTGGTTACGGGCGAAAATGACAATGAACACCTTGCCAACCTGGAACAGGTGCTCACGAGATTGCAGGAATATGGGCTACGAGCCAACCGTCCCAAATGCGAGTTCTTCAGGAGACAAATCTCGTATTGTGGCCACATGATTGATGAGGAAGGGTTGCATAAGTCGCCGGACAAGATTGAGGCGGTAGTCAAGGCTCCAGCACCAGAAAATGTGTTGCAACTGAGGTCGTTCCTTGGGTTGGTGAACTACTACCATAAGTTCTTGCCGAATTTATCTACAATTCTGCACCCACTGAACGCCCTCCTTCAAACTGGTGTAACATGGAAATGGAGTGATGAGTGTAAGCGTGCCTTTCAGGAATGTAAATGCCAAATCACTTCAAAAGAAGTATTGGCCCACTACAACCCAACACTACCGATTCGGTTGGCATGTGATGCGTCACCTTACGGCATTGGAGCGGTGCTGTCACACAAATTCCGTGATGGTTCAGAGAGGCCAATAGCCTTTGCATCGCGCTCGCTAACCTCAGCCGAGCGTAACTACGCCCAGATTGACAGGGAGGCCCTCAGCCTGGTGTTGGGGGGGGGGGGTGAAGAAGTTCAATCACTATCTGCACGGGCAGAAATTCACCCTACTGACTGATCATCAACCCCTGGTCTCAATTTTTAACCCAAAGAAGGGTGTTCCGGTGATGACGGTGCAACGGCTGCAAAGATGGTCACTTTTTCTAGGGGCACATCAGTATGACATAGAGTACAAAGGTACGAAATAACATGGAAACGCTGATGGGCTGTCGCGCCTACCATTGCCTATGGCGGAAGAAACACCTGCAGTGGACCCGGTGGAGATATTCCATGCAACCATAGTCGAATGTTTGCCTGTTACAAACGCAAGTATTGAGAAGGAAACCCGAAATGACCCGACACTCTCTCGGGTCTATGATTTGACGGTGAAGGGATGGCCAGCATATGGCGACTCACTGTTGCCAGCATTCTCGCCAAGGAGGGAACAGCTGTCAGTGTGCCGGGGAACCTTGATGTGTGGATCCCGAGTGGTAATTCCACCCAAGTTGAGAGATAGAGTACTCAATGAGCTTCATGAGGGTCATCTGGGAGGGGTAAAAATGAAGAGCCTAGCCAGGGCGTTTGTGTGGTGGCCGGGAATCGATAAAGAAATCGAGGATATGACCAAGAGATGCACGGGATGCCAGAAGGTCCAAAACGCTCCAGCACAGGCCCCGCTACATCCATGGGAGTGGCCCTCATCTCCATGGCAATGGGTACACATTGATTTCGCTGGTCCATTTATGGACTCAATGTTTCTAATCGCTGTGGACGCCCATTCGAAATGGCCAGAGGTCATTAAAATGTCCTCCACCACCACGGGGAAAACTATTACAGTCCTAAGGACCATCTTCGCCAGGAATGGGATGCCAGAACAGATCTGTTCCGACAATGGCCCACAGTTTGTGTCTGAGGATTTCCGGAGGTTCCTGAAGAATAATGGGGTGAAACATTACACATCTGCCCCATATCATCCAGCCACAAATGGATTGGCTGAGAGGTTTGTTCAGACCTTTAAAAAGGCCATAACGGCAATGTATAATGACAACATACCACTGCAACACAAGGTGGATAACTTCCTGTTTGCTTACCGGAATGCAACACATGCAGTAACCAACCAAACTCCAGCCGTACTGTTTTTCAACCGGAGACTAAGATGTCGCTTGGATTTGCTCAAACCAAACATAAGACGAGATGTTGAGGATAAGCAGTTCCAGCACATAAATGAGAAGCCAACCAGGAGCTTCAAGATAGGGCAACCAGTCTTGGCCCGCGATTACCGCACAGAAAAATGGCAGCCAGGCACGATATGCACACAGTAGGGACCACTAATGTACACAGTGGACGTTGGAGAGAGCATCGTGAGACGCCATGCTGACCAGATTCTAGAGTCACAGGAACAAGCCAAACCTGTACCACAAGCATGTGCACCTGGTAATGAGCCCGAAGTACAGATTGCGTCTACCTCAGAAGCAGGGGTATTGGAAGCTGACGAACCAACCAATGACAATGAGCCAGAATTGACTCCACCGCCAGAACAGGATACTCGAGAAAGGCGCTATCCAGTCCGGATCAGGAAGCCTCCTCAAAGACTGAACTTATAAATGACTATTTCAGTTGATGTATATATTACTGAGAAAATTGTAATTGTAATTAGTTATTATTTAGTTGTGAAATGAATGTTATGTACTGTTTATCTAAAAGGGGAGGAATTGTTGTGTATGTATCTTTAAGGGAATAACTGGTCTTAGACTGCAGTACCGGCAGTGACCACCCCTGTATAAAAGGCCCTAGCAGGCTTCTGTAGTTTCAGTTTCAAGCTGCCTCTTGTTCAGTAAAGTACCTGTTAAACTGTTCTCCCGAAGTCCGTGTATTATTGAGGCGCGGACTTTACAAATAACTTAGCTCCTTTATTCTTAAATTTGCTTACCATTCTCCAGTAATTGCTTGCATCCATTATATCATTCGTACCAACGTGTAATTATAGGTGTAATTATAGGTTCCTTACTTGCTCCATTCATCACTCCTACTAGCTCTGTGGTAAAAAAAAATCCACTTCTGTGCTCTTAGTATGAACTGGAAGTGCATATGGTGAAATTGTGCAATCTCAGTCCATAATTTTCTATTAAATGTAATGAGTGGAAAATCATGGGCTGGTGCTATGCAATGTTCCCTGTAATTTTGTTTCGCGCCGCACGGCCCCTTTAAGGGGTCGTGCGGGCCGTTCAAATGACCGCGCATGCGTGGTTTTTGCATTGAAGAGACAGCAATCGGCTTCGCGGGTTCCCAGGCGCGCCCGCGCAGGTTAAAGGGGACATTGGTGGTGTGATATTTTGTGATACTGTATGTGTTCCCAGATATGTGCACTGGGAATGGAAGCTTTACCCCAAATTGTTCCCCTTAGTTCCTGAAATAGACATCATTTTCCATTTTCCATGATATAAAAAGTGTCATTTACCAGAATCTGAAGAGTCAGATCACATGTTGTCTCCCCTAACTAAATACTGAAATATTTTTGCCTGGCTGAGGCTTTCTTATTGGGAGGGGGAATGATACTTCCATTGATGATCTCGATTGCGTGCAATTCTAGATCTAACCACATGCAGCGCCCAACGGCTTTAAGGGATAAATACACAAGATGGTTTGTTAGTAAGTCATGCAGATCAGAAGGTTGAAGGTTTCATGCCCAGTCGGTGCTGAGCTAACGGTCCTCATGCAGGGTAGCAGCGGGGAAACTGCAACTCGTCTCAGCTCCACCGACTTAGGCAAGGGTAAAAATCATCTCAGGATCTGCTGTGGACTGAGCCTCACTGGAAAGCACATTTGTGTGAATGTCACAGCTTTGAGAGTCGAATGAGATCTTTCATGTTGACACTTACATGAACAAAGTCTTGTTTTATCGACTTCTCTTTGTTCTGTTTCTGTATTACTCAAAGCATTTCCTGGGAATCTCCGGGTTTATTGTTAAGTGGGGCTTATTCTTTATAGTGGGACATCTCATGTTCAGTTTAGACTGGCAATGGCATGGCTGACTTCACAAAAATTGACTGCTTAATTTGCAGCTTTGAGTAATTATGATGCACATCGCATCTGCTACAACTTGAGTTGCATTGCAATGTTGAACGTTTTCTGTCTAACTGAACATTTTAGGTTGCAGTCAGGAAATTGTTGATAAAAAAAGGAAGCCACATGGTTGGAAAAATATATGATCAGCGAAATGCTACGGGCAAAGAACAAGCACGCGAGTATTCTGAAACAAGGCCACATTATTTTAAATGAATGCACTCGAAATATATAATTTACAAAATAACTCAGTAAAAGTAATTTTAATGCACTACAATACTGAGCAAAATGCACAAAATACTGAGCAAAATGCACAAAGTTCTGTAATTATGGTGCAAGCAGACGTGATCAAGTTTACTTTTGCAGCTGTTTAATAGGCCTATTCTCTATTATTTGATTGAATGATATTCATTATAGGAAGGGCTGACAGTCGCCTGTTTTTGTTATTTATAAAAAAGATAGCAATACAAAAATTTTTAGACTATTAAAAAAAAATTCACAATCTCACTCGGTTCTTTTTCCAATTTCGTTTCCTTCTTTATTCACTGTGTGAAAAAACGATTTTGTTAATAGTCTCTGTGGCTCAGTGGGTAGCACACTCGCTTCTGGATCAGAAGGTTGTGGGTTCAAGTTCCCACTCCAGGGACTTGTGCACAAAATTCCAGGCTGAGGATGTAACTGGTAGATTAGTTAAGGGAGAACCAGTGGATGTGGTGTATTTGGACTTTCAGAAGGCTTTCAATGAGGTCCCACATAAGAGATTGGTGTGTAAAGTTAAGGCATATGGGATTGGGGGTAAGGTACTGACTTGGATAGAGAACTGGTTGGCAGACAGGAAGCAAAGAGTTGGAATAAACGGGTCTTTTTCCGAGTGGCAGGCAGTGACTAGTGGGGTGCTGCAGGGATCGGTGCTAGGACCCCAGATATTCACAATATATATTAATGATCTAGACAATGGCACTAGATGTAATATCTCCAAGTTTGCAGACGACACAAAGCTGGGTGGGCGTGTGTGCTGTGAGAAGGATGCCGAGAAACTCCAGTATGATTTGGACAGGTTGGGTGATTGGGCAGATGCATGGCAGATGCAGTATAATGTGGATAAATGCGAGGTTATTCACTTTGGTGGCAAAAACAGGAAGGCAGATTATTATCTGAACGGCAATAGATTGGGAAAAGGGGAAGTGCAACAAGACCTGGGTGTCCTTGTGCACCAGTCGCTGAAGGTAAGCATACAGGTGCAGCAGGCGGTTAAGAAGGCCTTCATAGCGAGAGGATTCGAGTACAGGAGCAAGGATGTCTTGCTACAGTTATACAGGGCCTTGGTGAGACCACACCTTGAGCATTATGTGCAGTTTTGGTCGCCTTATCTGAGGAAGGATGTTCTTGCTATGGAGGGAGTGCAGCGAAGATTCACCAGACTGATATCTGGGATGGCAGGAATGACGTATGAAGAGAGATTGGGTCGATTAGGCTTATATTTGCTAGAATTTAGAAGTATGAGAGGGGATCTCATTGAAACTTATAAAATTCTAACAGGACTAGACAGACTAGCTGCAGGAAGGATGTTCCCGATGGCGGGGGAGTCCAGAACCAGGGGTCACTGTCTAAGGATAAGGGGTAAGCCATTTAGGACCGAGATGAGGAGGAATTTCTTCACCCAGAGAATAGTGAACCTGTGGAATTCTCTACCACAGAAGGCAGTTGAGGCCAATTCATTAAATATATTGAAGAAGGAGTTAGATATATTTCTTAAGGCTACGATATGGGGAGAAAGCAGGGACAGGGTACTGAATTTGGATGATCAGCCATGATCTCATTAAATGGCGGAGCAGGCTCGAGGGGCCGAATGGCCTACTCCTGTCTTGTTTCTATGTTTCTGACACTCCAGTGCAGTGCTGAGGGAGTGCGGTGCGTCGTTCAGAGGAGATGTTCGTGTTAAACCGAGGCAACGTCTGCTCTCTCAGGTGGATGTAAAAGATCCTGTGGCACTATTTCGAAGAAGAGCAGGGGAGTTATTCCCAGTGTCCTGGCCAATATTTATCACTCAATCAACACCACTAAAAACTGATTAGCTGCTCAGTATCGCATTGCTGTTTGTGGGAGCTTGCTGCGTTTCCTACATTACAACAGTGACTACTCTTCAAAAGTACTTTATTGGCTGTAAAGCACTTTGGGGACATCCTGAGGTTGTGAAAGGCGCTACAGAAATCCATGTTCTTTCTTTCATTCATCGAGTCTAACAACTCATTCCTTTCATTTCTGACGTTACCTCACACTTCTCCACTTTAAATTGAACCTGTCTCCTCTCCGCCCATTGTGCTAATCAGCCCAAGTCTTCCTGCTGGCCTTGAAAATCCACGGACCGCTAATCATGAAGGCAGTGCCAATATCCACCCACCAGGAATCTTGCTGCTCACCCTGCTGCAGTATCTGGGCTCTGGGGGAGGTTGCCTAATTTAAATAATCTTGGTGAGTGCTGATTCTGCTATGGGCATATCTCAGGTGCCTATCATGGGCTGGGGGCAGGGTGTGTGCGAAGAGAAGCAGTAAAGACCTTCATCTTACACCCGCAGCGTCAGCCCCAGCAGCATCACCTCCCTTGTAAAGGGGCTCATTTCCAACGTCTTCCTGCTTTTGTCTTCGAGTGACCAGGCTGAGACCTAGGCCTAGATCCCTAGGTGGGTCTAATTCTGCTTGCTGGAAGGCCAGGAAACCTACTTTCACCAGAGATCCCAGGCAGGGGCCGTGAAAACATCTGGCATCAGAGTTCCTACTCTTGGCCATGCACCATCTGGAGTAGGACATCATGTTTGGGATAGACAAAGGATCTGTCAAACAAGCTCCATGGAAATTGACTTATAGTAGGAGTGTCTTCATAGGCGCAGGTTGAGAAAGCAGTTAAAAAGGGCTTATGGGATCCTGGGCTTCATAAATAGAGGTATAGAGTACAAAAGTGTGGAAGTTATGATGAACCTTTATAAAACACTGGTTCGGCCCCAACTGGCGTACTATGTCCAATTCTGGGCACCGCACTTTAGGAAGGGTGTGAAAGCCTTAGAGAGGGTGCAGAAAAGATTTACGAGAATGATTCCAGGAATGGAGGGACTTCAGTTACGTGGATAGACTGGAGAAGCTGGGGTTGTTCTCCTTGGAGCAGACCAGATTGAGAGGAGATTTGATAGAGGCGTTCAAAATCATGAGGGGTCTGGACAGAGTAGAAACAGAGAGAAACTGTTCCCATTGGCAGAAGGGTCAAGAATCAGAGGACACAGATTTAAGGTAATTGGCAGAAGAACCAAAGGCGACATGAGGAAAAACTTTTTTACGCAGCGAGTGGTTATGATCTGGAATGCACTGCCTGAAAGGGTGGTGGAGGCAGATTCAATCACGGCTTTCAAAAGGGAGTTGGATAAGTATCTGAAGGAAATAAATTTACAGTGCTACGGGGAAAGGGCGGGGGAGTGGGACTAGCTGAAGTGCTCTTGCAGAGAGCCGGCACGGGCTTGACGGGCTGTAACCATTCTATGATTCTATGGGCCTGTGAATTTTCAGCGCCGATGTCTTTTATGATCTGAGGGAGAAGCCAAGCCATTCAATTCAAATACAAACATTTTGTGGGTTTTGTTCATTTATTTGTTTGATGGACAACTCTGTCTAAGTTGAAGAGACACATATTTAAATTTCTATTGATCAGTCAGAAATTGAAAGAATTGAGCACAACGGTGCTATGCCCAGAAGTAGGTCGACCTGCCCTTCTTTGAAGGTTGAGGTAATTAGCACAGAATGGGCATGCGAGCATGGTAGCCCACCACAGGGCTGATGCTGACTCCATAGAAAAAGTCCTGCTGCAGGCCCTAAAGGCGAAGAAGTCCTGCTGAAGGTGGGAGGGAATTGTGAGTTTTAATTCACCTTCATCTTTCCTTTGGGGGCTGACATTTCACATTGCGTTCAGTGGCCTGGCCGCCTTTGGATTGTATATATTTTACATTGTAAGTCTGCAATCCTTCCTAATTGTTTGTTCTCTAGTTGCCTTTGCTGCTATGTGTTGTGTGGCTGGCGTAGCTTGGAATGCCTGGCAGCATTTGCAGTAGAAGCAGCAATGGGCTTACACATCATTGCTCAGGACCTTGGTAGAGATGTGGGAAGGATGGCATATAACTATGTTGCTGTTATGAAGAATTAGGCAGGAGCAGAGGAAAAACAACACAATTCCCCCTCAGATTTGGGACTTGTGAAAAATGCTAATGCGGTGTTTGCAAGGGCTGAGGTTACAGTTATTCCTGATAGGACAGCGTGTTGGTGCTTTGTGTACCACGGGAATATTGAATGATCATGTTTGAATGATGAGGCCTTGGTGGAAGAAGTGGAGGAGAGGGGGATGGCCCTCGCTTCAAGTCATGGCTGTAAGATGGCAAAGCCTGTGGCAAAAGGCTGTTTTTATTCCGCACCAGATGAAAAAACTCTGGAAGAAGATCCGCCCATAGTCAAATTCTGCGTCTTAATCCACTTTATCTTTGGCGTTACCTTCCTCCTTATTATTTCCCGCCTCTCGCTCTTCAATCTACCATAACTTGTGGGGGCAGGAGCTTGTTCTGTTGATACTTCACCTGCACTGCCCAACACCAAAGGAACGAGAAACTGAAAACCAAAAGCAAAAGGAAGGACAATGAAAGAAAGAACTTGCATTTATATAGCGCTTTAAATGATCTCAGGACGGCCTGAAACCCTATACAGGTAGACTACCTTTTATCCGAACTTCCGAAAACCGAAACCCTCTAAAAACCGAAGGTTTTTTCGTTCAGCGTAAGTCGTGCGCACGACATGACCAGAGTGGCGCACGACTTACGCTGAGCAGAGGGTCAGCGTAAGTCGTGCGCAACGACCCCCCGTGGACCCCCGCCGACCCCGACCCCCGCCGACCCCCCCCGCGGACCCCCGCCGACCCCGACCCCCGCCGACCCCGACCCCCGCGGACCCCGCGGACCCCCACCGACCCACCCCCGACAAATTTCCCAGTCTTATAAAATACCTTCTGAAATCCGAAATTTTCCAAAAACCGAAACACGGCTGGTCCCGAGGTTTTCGGATAAAGGATAGTCTACCTGTACAACCAATGAAGAACTTTTGAAGTGCAGTCACTGTTGTACTGTAGGAAAAGCAGCAGCTAATTTTCGCACAGCAAGGTCCCAAAAACAGCAATGAAATAAATGATTGGATCATCTGTTTTTAGGTGTTGGTTGTGGGATAAATGTTGGCCAAGACACTGGGAAAATTCCCCTACTCTTATTTGAATAGTGCCACTCGCTCCCACCTGAAAGGGCAGAGGTCTTGGTTTATCATCTCATCCAAAAGATGGCACCTCCGACAGTGCAGCACTCCCTTAATACTCCATGAGCACCAAGCTCATGGTCTACAGAGCAGCAGTGATACCCGCCCTCCTGTATGCTTCAGAGACATGGACCATGTACAGCAGGCACCTCAAAGCACTGGAGAGGTACCACCAATGCTGCCTCTGCAAGATCCTGCAAATCCATTGGCAGGATAGGTGCACCAACTTCAGTGTTCTCACTCAGGCCAACATCCCCAGCATTGAAGCTTTGACCACGCTCGATCAGCTCCGATGGCAGGGTCACATCGCCCGCATGCCCGATACGAGACTCCCAAAACAAGCGTTCTACTCGGAGCTCCGGCACGACAAGGGAGCTCCAGGTGGGCAGAGGAAACGCTTCAAGCACACCCTCAAAGCCTCCTTGAAAAAGTGCAACATCCCCTCCGACACCTGGGAATCCCTGGCCCAAGACCGCACAAAGTGGAGGCGAAGCATCCGGGAAGGCGCCGAATACCTCGAGTCTCTTTGCTGGGAGCAAGCGGAAGCTGAACGCAAACAGCGGAAGGAGCGCACGTCAACCCAAGCACCCCACCCACCCACCCACCCCTTCGACCACCGTCTGCCCCACCTGTGACAGAGACTGTAGGTCCCGTATTGGACTCATCAGTCACTTGGGAACTCATTTTTAATGTGGAAGCAAGTCATCCTCGGTTCCGAGGGACTGCCTAAGAAGAAGAAGAAGCAATCCCTTAATACTGCATTGAAGTGCAACCTAGATTATGTGCTTAAGTCTCTGAAGTGGGGCTTAAACCCACATTTTGCCCTGGAGGTGAGAGCGCTACCAACGGAGTCTGGGCTGGCACCTAATGGGAGAGAACCTGCAAGTTCTTACATTATGGATAAATAAATAGAAAGCATCTGGTTTGATTATTAGATTTATCTTTATGTCATCCAAGTGTTTAAAAAAAAATTCTATCCCCTGTTAATTTCCCCCCTCCAGTCCTTAAGACACTGAAGTTTGCTGGGGTTATGGTTTCATGAGTGCCTGCAGTTCTCTGCTACCTTCCCAAAGTGGTTCTCCATTATTAACATGCATGCTGAGACAGTGAATGTCGGGAGGCATCACAGCGAAACCGAATCCAGCCCTTCGTCTGATGTCCAGACATGCATATTTTCCAGCAGCTGTTTGCGATTAGTGATTGGGAGCAGGAACCCTGGCTGATTTTTCCCTTTCTTAGCCCACTGGGGGGCAAAGACCCCAACTACTGCTCCATCTGAAATCAGCTAACTGAGTGGTGGCTGGAGATCAAACCTGGGAACTTTCTGCTCTTATTACTTAGTAAGACAGTAGATGACTCATGTTTCCACTAAGTCATTGGTATGTTATATATAATGTTAGGTATGTTTTTTATATACACTGTGTTAGTTTTATCATTTTAATCATAGCCTTAGTGCCTCAGTTGTTCTGAATGCTTAAAAACAGCCTGGTGCTTCTCGCAGTATTGTGTTTTACTAAAGTTTTCATACGTCTTTGTCATGTCAAGTAAAGCCATATCCCATTCCAACACTGTGGAGGACGGGCAGTTGAGAATCTTTTATCTTTTTTGTCACGTTCAAGACTCACAAATTCAACAGCGGAACCAACGTCTGCGCTGATTGGACGCAGGCCTTCCCACTGCTAAAGCATGCTTTGTGTCCGTCTTACGCCAGAGAAACAGGCGCAACGCATACCGATTTCTACAACATCATGTCCATTGAAAGATTGTGGCTCAAAAACTCTGAAATATTCAAACATATTGTTTCAATGATACCTATAAGAAGGTTACTGTGGAATGGCTAATATTCTAATTTTTCTTTCTGCACAACTAGACATTTTGGGGGGAAAATCAGGTTGCTTTGTGCCTCCCGTGTGCGCCCCGGGGGGCGCTAACGGGGCACAAAGCCCCTAGTGCCTCGGCGCGGCGCTGCTAACGCCTCCCGCGAAATTCAGCGGGAGGTTAGCGGTGGTAGTAGCCGGTAGTGCCCCGCGGCGCTGTGCCTCTGGCGATGACGTCATCGCCGTGCGCAGCGCCCCACTCGCAAACTTCAGTTGCGCCCCCTGAACTACCGCTGGACGATATATCAGACAGGGTCCGGGTGGCGTTTTTGCAGCCGCGGCGGTGTTACTTAAAGGGCAGGTGTCGGGCGGCCTTTTTTTTTGGCCGCCTGCCCGCACCTGCCCCCTTCCCCTTTTTTATTCGGGGTGCTGGCGGCGATCGCTCATCCCAGCACTCCTCTTGAGTGCGGGGCTGCTTTGCCGGCACCCCGCTCCCTAGTGGTACAGCAGGGCCCTAGTGCGTGCAGCGCTAGGCCCCTCCCCTTTAATCAGGGGAGGGAGTCCTGCAATACATGCCGACACACGTGGCGCTGTTGCACGTAGCGCCGCGATATTCACTTGTAGCACCCCAGGAATGCGAAGGAGCGCTTCCAGTAGCGCCCCGCCTCCTGTTTGGGGCGCTACCCTTGAATTTATGGTGCAGGGGCGCTAAAAGTAGCGCCCCGGCGAAGTTAGCGCTCCAGAGGGGGGCGCCACCGAATTTTTCCCTCTTTGTCCCTTTAAATGACGCAACAGGTGAAATATAAACCATTCTCTTTGTCCCTTTAAATGACGCAACAGGTGAAATATAAACCATTCTGTGGTCGGTTTTCAAAAAGCAATGAATAACAAAACAACTTTGCTGTCAAACATTGTTGTAGCGTCTGCGTGCAAAGCAGCAAACATTGTGTCTACTTACAAGAAGTAGTCATAAGAGTTACACTCATAACGAGAGCACACGGAATCGGAGGTAACCTTTTGACCTGTGTTGGATATTGGTTGGGAGGCAGGAGGCACAGTGGAGGAGCAGAGAGATTTGGGAGTTGAAGTACACAAATCATCTAAAGCCAGCAGACAGGTAAAAAAAGGAATCTGAAAGACTAATGGAATGTTGGCCTTTATCTCAAGGGCTTGGAGTACAAAGGGGTGGAAGTGATGCTACAGTTGTATAAAGCTCCAGAGTACGGTGTTCAGTTTTGGGCACCGCCCCTCAGGAAACATGTACTGGTCTTGGAGTGGGTGCAGCGCAGAGTCACTAGAATGATACCGGGGCTTAGAGGGTTAAATTATGAGGATAGGTCACATAAATTTGGTTTGTAGTCTCTTGTGTGTAGAAGATTAAGGGGTGATCTGGTCGAGGTGTTTAACATGATAAGAGGATTCAATAGGGTAGATACAGCGAAAGTATTTCCTCTGTTGGGAACCAAGAATGAGGGGACATAATTTAAAAATTAGAGCCCGGGAAATCAGGAAGCACTTTTTCCACACAAAGTGTTGTAGAGATTTGGACTTCTCTCCCCCAAAAGGCTGTGAAGGGTGGGAGAATTGAAGTTTTTGAGATTGATAGATTTTTTGTTAGGCAAGGAGATCAAGTGATATGGAGCACAGGTGGGTAAATGGACTTTGTTCACGGACTTAACAGAGTTGAGGTACAGATCAGCCATGATCAGATTGAGTAGGCTCATGTTCTTATGCCAACTCCTGTTCCCATAAATACAAACTAGTACCAACTAAATATTGGGAAGACCAAAGCCATTGTCTTCAGTCCCCGCCACAAACTCCGTTCCCTAGCCACCAACACCATTCCTCTCCCTGGCCACATTCTGAGGCTGAGCCAGACCGTTCGCAACCTTGGTGTCCTACCTGACTCTGAGCTTCCGACTCCATATCCGCTCCATCACCAAGACTGCCAACTTCCACCTCCGTAACATTGTCCGTCTCCGCCCCGCCTCAGCTCATCCGCTGCTGAAACCCTCATCCATACATTCGTTACCTCTAGACTCGACTATTCCAATGCTGTCCTGGTTGGCCTCCCACCATGCACCCTCCATATACTTGAGCTCATCCAAAGCACTGCTGCCCATATCCTAACTTGCGTCATGCCTTGTTCACCCACCACTCCTGTGCTCACTGAGTTACATTGGTTCCCGGTCCAGCAACGCCTCGATTTTAAAATTCTCATCCTTGTTTTCAAATCCCTCCATTGCCTCGGCCTCCCTATCTCGGTAACCTCCTCCAGCCCTCCAAGATATCTGCGCTCCTCCAATTCTGGCCTCTTGTGCATCCCCAATTTTGATCGCTCCACCACCGGCGGCCGTGTCTTCAGCTGCCTAGGCCTTAATCTCTGAAATTCCCTCTCTAAACCTCTCCGCCTCACTCTCCTCCTTTAAGATACTCCTTAAAACCTACCTATTTTCCCAAGCTTTTGGTCACCTGTCCTAATATCTCTTTATGTGACTTTTGTTTGATAATTGCTCCTGTGAAGCACCTTGGGATGTTTTTACTACTTTATAGGCACTAGATAAATGCAAGTTGTTGTTGTAGTCGTATCATTGCTGACAATGATGTTAAAGTTCACTGAAAACAAAGTGAATGTAAAGTGTTTGCTCATGTTTGGAATTTTAAACTATTTTCTCACAGAATGGATTTGGAAAAAGAAGAGTTAATTTGAAATGTTGGATTTTTAAAGGAAAATGTATTCACACAAGTTAAAACAGACACTAAAATGATTAATATGCTAATAAGTTAAGCTTGATGTTGTTTTGCTACAGACTAAATAATAAGAAAATTGATAGACTGTCTCTGCAATCGGTTAACTCCTCACACCCATTGTGTTGGGAAGTCGCTTTTGAGAACCTTATAGCTTTTTCTCTACTTTTGCTTGTCCTCCATCCAGTCTTGGATGACATACAATTCCCTCCAGCCAAACATTGGAAAGACCAAAGCCATCGTCTTTGGCCCCTGCCACAGACCCCATACCCTTGCCAATGATTGCATTCCCCTCCTTGCCCATTGGCTCAGGCTGAACCAGACTTTTCAACCTCGGCATCCTATTAGATCCTGACCTGAGCTTTCCACTCCATACCCTCTCCATCACACAGACTACCTACTTCCACCTCCATAATGTTGCTTGCCTCCACCCCAACCTCAGCCCATTTGCCACTGAACCTCCTCAGCCATGCCTTTGTCACCTCCAGACTTGACTTTTTCAGCTGTCTTGGCTAGCCACCCATCCGCCACAAACTTCAGCTCAACTAAACCTCTGCAGCCCGTATCCCATCCTGCACCATCCTCACTCGCCCATTACCACTATCTTCTCAGGCATGTATTGACCAAGCACCTCAAATTTAAAATTCTCATTGTTGTCTTTAAATCCTTTCATGGCATTCACTTTCCTATTTTGGAACCTTCTCCAGCCCCATAAATCTCTTGCACCCACAGCCCCCTGGCCACAAACTCTTCATTCTCAGATTCTGGTCTCTTGTACATCGCCTCTCCTTTCGACCCACCACTGGTGGTCATGCCTTCAGCTGCCTAGGCCCCGTGCTCTGTCATTCGTTCCCTAAACCCTCCCCCTCTCCAACCTCCTCTCCTCCTTTAAGACCCTTCTCTTTGACAAAGCTTTTGGTCACCTGCTTCCTTGGCTTGGTGTCTACTATTTTGATTGCACCTCTGTGAAGCACCTTGGGACATTTTTTAAGTTAAAGGTGCTATATAAATGCAAGCTGTTGTTGTTGTTGTTTTTCTTCCTTTCTGATTGTGAGCAGAGGGAGATTAAAAAAAAAAATCAAAGACACAGGTAGCCAGTTGGGTCCAGCATAAGTTATGAAGCCAGTCAGGTCTTCAAACAGAATGCTGTAAGGGTAAACTTTGACATGGCTCAGAAGTGGTACGTAGAAAAGCAGTTAGGCGTTCAAAAGCAAAATACTGAGGAAGCTGTAAATCTGAAATAAAAACAGAAAATGCTGGAAATACTCAACAGGTCAGGCAGTGTCTGTGGAGTGAGAAACAGAGTTAACGTTTCAGGTCGATAACCTTTCGTCAGAACTGACATTTTCTGTTGTTATTATAGCAGTTAGGCGTTATTCTGTTTAAGTCAAGTAAGATGACCCACTGATGTGGGCAAATGTAGTGCTCTCATTATTTTGTATTATTAGATGAAGAAAACTGTACTGTTTGAAATAAATGAATCTAATCATAACTGTTGCTCTGTATGTTTGCACACAATAAAATAAATCAGTCTAACGATTGATATCTGGCCTTGTCTTACCGTGTTTTCTCAATCCACCTTGAAGAGATTGAAGAAGTACACATGTGGAAGACATGAATATCCAGTTCAGATCACAAGGGGGTAATATTGTTATACTCCTGTATTATGCTATCATATATGTAAATATTAGGCAGTGCAAGCACACCCCTAAATGAAAGACACTCAAAGCTGTTTATGGGAATGACTTGCAGCGCTGTACCTTTTATAAAAATTTGTTTATGGGATGTGTGCTTCGCTGGCAAGGCCAGCATTTATTGCCCATCCCTAATTGCCCTCGAGAAGGTGGTGGTGAGCCGCCTTCTTGAACCGCTGCAGTCCGTGTGATGAAGGTACTCCCACTGTGCTGTTCGGTAGGGAGTTCAGGATTTTGACCCAGCGACGATGAAGGATCGGCGATATATTTCCAAGTCAGGATGGTGTGTGACTTGGAGGGGGACTTGGAGGTGATGATGTTCCCATGTGCCTGCTGCCCTTGTCCTTCTAGGTGGTAGAGGTCGCGGGTTTGGGAGGTGCTGCCGAAGAAGCCTTGGCGAGTTGCTGCAGTGCATCCTGTAGATGGTACGCACTGCAGCCACGGTACGCCGGTGGTGGAGGGAGTGAATGTTGAAGGTGGTAGATGGGGTGCCAATCAAGCAGGCTGCTTTGTCCTGGATGGTGTCGAGCTTCTTGAGTGTTGTTGTCATCCAGGCAAGTGGAGAGTATTCCATCAGAGTCCTGACTTGTGCATTGTAGATAATAGAAAGGCTTTGGGGAGTCAGGAGGTGAGACACTCGCCACAGAATACTCAACCTCTGACCTGCTTTTGTAGCCACAGTATTTATGTGGGTGGTCCAGTTAAGTTTCTGGTCAATGGTGACCCCCCCAGGATGTTGATGGTGGGGGATTCGGTGATGATAATGCTGTTGAAGGTCATGGGGCGGTGGTTAGACTCTCACTTGTTGGAGATAGTCATTGCCGGCCACTTGTGTGGCGCGAATGCTACCTGCCACTTATCAGCCCAGAATATGTAGGCTAGACATTAAGCTTGCAACAATCCCAATCCCTATAATTACTGTTTGGTCACAACAGTGCTTCAAGGCAAATCAACTTGACTTATGATGCTCTCATGGTCCTTTCCTGGTGCTAAGGACGAAGATAAATAATTAATCTTTGATGTTTTTACAGAGTTTGACAGAAAATGACATTCTCATTGAGATGTTAGCCTGCTGTAGGCTGTTGAACAGGATTTGCAACTTCCTTATAGGAAGCACTAACTCATTCTTCTTATCACAGTACAGACAAAGAGTTCTATTACAGAAATTTGCTTGGGCCCATTTTGCTTCCCATCTTCATCCAATGACATCAAATTTGACATTGTTCTTCCTACTGATGTCCTACACAGAATGGTTACCTCAAAATTTGAAATATGCTGCAGGAAAATCCTGGTGGATAAATGGTGTGTTATCCCGAGAGCTGACATAGTTAGTCAAAAATGTCATCAAAAAACCATTGACGGTGATGTGATCCACCCATATTTAATTTATATATAAGGACTGTGATATCTCAGTTCTTTGGCTGCACAATTCTTTGGAGTTATGCTCGGGCAGAAATATGGTACAGATGGCTTGAAGAGTGGGATTCTTCAAGAAAGCTTATCTCCTCATGTCATCCTTAGTGACACCAGGGTTATAGAAAGCCTATTTCGGATTGAATACTGCAGTTCTGCTCGACATCCGGGAAAACCCATCGCTTGCTGGTTAGTATAATCTAAAAAACTGTGCAAACCTTAACTAACAGTCTTAATGAAAGAAAAAGACTTGCATTTATACAGTGCCTTTCATGACTTCAGGACGTCCCAAAGCGCTTTACAGCCAATGAAGTACTTTTTGAAGTGTAGTCGCTGTTGTAATGTGGGAAACACGGCAGCCAATTTGTGCACAGCAAGCTCCCACAAACAGCAATGTGATAATGACCAGATCATCTGTTTTTGTTATGTTGATTGAGGGATAAATATTGGGCAGGACACTGGGGATAACTCCCCTGCTATTCCTCAAAATAGTGCCATGGGATCTTTTACATCCACCTGAGAGCGCAGAGGGGGGCCTCGGTTTAATGTTTGGGGGCGGGGGGTCCGCCGAGGTGGGCAGGAAACCCGGGAGTCCGATCGGGGATCGCGGGGGAGGATCGGGGATCGGCAGGGGCGGTCGACTGAGGATCGGCGACGGGGAGAGAGGTTCGAGGCTGGCCACCGGAGGATTGTTGGCAGGGGGAGGCCTCATGGTGGGGATTGGAGGGCTGGGGAGGCGATCGGAGGCTTTGTGGTGGTGGGGGGGTCTCCAATCACGGGGGTTGGGTTGTTTAGGGACCCTGGAACCAGGAGGTAGGTATAAAGCCACTTATCTCCTGGATCCAACAGTCCCCATCTCGGTTTAACTGCCGGGTTTCACTAATTGTGTGAAACCCGTCCACATGCAGTTAAATGCAAAATGGAGGTTTAAAAAGTATTACAATATTTAAATTAATGTACCGCCCCCTGGGAGCAGGTTGGTCGCCCACCCCATTCCGCTTCAGTTAAAACTGGAAGTGGGCGGGTTGGAGAGGGATCGGGTCGGGAATCCCATTTTTAACACTTTAACTGCCCCCACGCTCCAAACCCACCAGCTTTTTTAGGGGAAAATTCCAGCCATGGAATCACATAGGCCAGAATATTTACCTGCCGACACGCTGGGAGCGGGTGGGTGTCTGCTAATGCGCGGGAAACCCGGAAGCAGCTGAAGGCTATCGCCTCCTGCGAGTTACACCTCTGTGCTCATCCCCTCTCTGCTGTGGAGCGGCAGGTCTGTGAGGAGAAGGCTACTGCTGGTGCTCATCGTGTTCCTCATCTGAGGTCCAAGGTGAAACAGCATAAGCGGCACCCATGCTGATCTGATATATAACAGCTCTCAAGTGGCGGTCAGGAGCACAATCCTCCAATGTAGTGAGAGTGACCTCCAATGTAGTGAAAGTCACCTCCAAAGTTGTAGAAATCACCTGCAAAGTACTGAAAGAAAACTCTCAGAATAAGTGCTGTGCGCCAAAGCCTTTCACTTGGGCAGGGAAGCAAGTGTGAGGTCTCAGTACTTATGTGATTTTTTTTTTTGCCTGTCATTGGTTCAGCCCCCTCAATTGCCGCTGTGCTCTCACCTTGCTTTAACTGGCGAGTGTAAGAAGTCACACAACACCAGGTTATAGTCCAACAGCTTTATTTGAAATCACAAGCCTTCGGAGCGCTGCTCCTTCGTCAGGTGAAGTGGAGAAATGCATAAAGACACAGCTTATATAGTCAGAGAATAATGTCAGATGTTTACAGGTAATCTTGCCAACTGCCATTTATCGCACCTCGGCAGAGAGATAATCACAGCAGTCAAAGGTGTGAATGGTGTCCAAACAGGTCAGTCAGAACTGGCGAGGTCCAGGACGCTCGGGAAACCCCTGCAGCCAGAGTGAAAGTTGAAAACCCCTGTTAAAAAAGCTGTTACTTACCTCTTAATAGCTTTAAATTGGTAACCCACCTCTCTCTCTCTCGGGGCGGTTTCTCGCACACGCAACCGAAGGCGCTCGTGTGAAGTTGGTGGGTTGGAGCCTGCTTCCCGACGCGCTGCCAATTTCAGCGCATTTAACCATCCACCCGCTCCCAAACCCACTCATTCTTTGCTGTTAAAATTCCCCCATAGAATCTACAGCACAGAGACAGGCCATTTGGCCCATCAGATCTATGCATGTGTTTATGATCCACACAGGCCTCCTCCCACCTTACTTGATCTCACCTTATCAACACACCCTTCTATTCCTTTCTCCCTCATGTACTTATTTAGCTTCCCTTAGATGCATCTATGCCATGTGCCTCAACCACTCCTGTGGTAGTGAGTTCCACATCCAGTTCTTTTTTTAAATGTATTCGTTCACGGGATGTGGGCGTCACTGGCAAGACCAACATTTATTGCCCACCCCTAATTGCCCTTGAGAAGGTGGTGGTGAGCCGCCGCCTTGAGCCGCTGCAGTCCATTTAAGGTATTGATAGAGGGTCAATGCTTTAAATGTTAACCTGTATTTTCAGATACTGACAGACCCACTGTGTATTTCTGGCATTTTGTGTGTTTTAAAAATAAAATTCTAAAGAATATAAACATTGTGCATTACTATTAATATATTCTTCCAGCTACTACCTGCACACTGTGCCACGAAAAAACGGTCTTCTTTTGCATCCAGTACACATGCTGCTACCCACCATCACTGATTTGTGTTCCCCTACCCCTAACATAGCTGAAAAATGTCATTTTCCAATAACCGAAAACAACACTATATAAAAACTCATCACAAAGCTCCTAACTGTGAACAACTCCGTGGTATTTAGTAATAAAGCTGCCTGACAGAAAGAGACAGACAGGGGTAATCACCGGAGCTGGCTGAGGGTTAAACTACAGTCGTGTATCTCCTCCTTAAGACATCTGCTACCCTCTAAGCATTTATAACTTAGGCAGACTTGGAATGATTGACTGGAAAGGTCGATGTGCAGTATTTCTTTTCACAAGCGCCGTTTGCACATTAACGCCTTCACTTACCGAAGAAACAGAAGGAAAGGATCCTCTGAGTTAAGTTTTAGTGAGAATGTGACCACTGCCGTCGGAGAGCCCCGAGTATCATGTGACGGCTGACAGTTGAGAGTTATTGCAGAAGGGTTTCCGTTTTGCTGTGAGGGAACTGGCTGGTTGCAGGGTTAGAGGAGGCTTTGCGCACTTTCATACATGAACTGGGCAAACCAGACTGCAACGAGCATGACACAAGCCTTATAAATTGATTATTATGGCTATCCGAGAATTAAAAGTCTGTCTCCTTGGGGTGAGTAAGATGGACACAATTGCTTTTTTCCCTTTTATTTTGTGTACTATGAGTTTTGGGTCCTCTTGGTATTATCCAGGCTGCTGGGACTCGCCTGGCAATGCTTTACTTTTTTTTTGTATACAGTATCTCCGGTGCTAGTTCATGCTGTCGCGATGATCTCTCCCATTCCTTATTGTGCTCTGAATCCATCCGAGCCAATTATTTCCCCGAAACCGGTCTCTCTTCCCAAGTTTCAGACACTGAAGTTTCTTGCAGTTGGCTGTGTCCTGCTGTTTGCAATTTGAGTGTCTCCTCGAGGTCAATTTTTTTTTGAGGAATGTTGAAAGTCTCCAAGGAGACATTCCACAGAGTCAGTTCCTGCAGCATCCAGTCTGAAAACAAGTCCAGTTTCTCGTTTTTCCAAAATTATTTTCTTTCATTTTTTTTCTCAAAACAAATGAGTAGAATTCAGGTTTAAACAAACCCGACTTTTTTTTCCCCCCAAACACTTCCTCTTCTGCCATACTACCAGCCCGAAAATGTGGTCCTGTATGAGTATGGTTGCCACTCAGTGACTAGGTTGGATGTCACTTGGGCTGTAATGCAATAGAAAATCTTAATTCTGCAGAATTGGTGGATCTAAACAATTGTGGATACCCGGGAGTAAATGCAGAGCAATTTGAGGAGGGGGGGTTCAAAAGACATCGTGCACCATGAGTGCTTTTTGACCGGCCTCTGAACTCCCAGATTAAATTGCATTTTGAAATCACTGTCCAATTTCGGTTGTTTTTTTTTTAAACATGCTGGTTTAATTTTATATGAGGAATTATTCCGTTTGGCTTTGTTTTGTGTTGTGTTGGCAGTGGTTGTCATAGATAGTCATTATCCAGGCAACTCCATGCTGTGTGTACTTGCAGTGTTATTGTTTGCAAGTTTAGGGAGAGGTCAATTCTAGTTGATTTTGAAGAAGTTGTGTTAAGATCAGTGTATAATAGTATCTTGTGAGTGAAAAATTCAACTTTATCTGAATTGTTTTTGCCCATTAATTTTTGCAGTCTGCTTTCCACCACCAATCTAGCTGGATGGAAAGGATGTAATTCTCTAGAATCCCATTTACTAGACAAAAGGACATGGGATTTATATGTAAATTCAGCTGACCACATTGCTCAAACATGCTCAATCACTAAAGTACCCTGGAATCCACCTCAGCCCAAAGAAAGAAAGACTTGCATTTATATAGTGCTTTTCACAACCTCAGGACATTCCAAAGAGCTTTCCAGCCAATGAAGTACTTTTGAAGTGTAGTCACTGTTGTAATGTAGGAAATGTGGCAGACAATTTGCGCACAGCAAGCTCCCACAAACAGCAATGTGATAATGACCAGATAATCTGTTTTTGTTATGTTGATTGAGGGATAAATATTGGCCAGGACACCGGGGATAACTCCCCTGCTCTTCTTTGAAATAGTGGCTTGGCATGGGATCTTTTACGTCCACCTGAGAGAGCAGACATCTCTCTTTAACATCTCATCTGAAAGACGGCACCTCTGACAGTGCAGCACTCCCTCAGTATTACACTGGAGTGTCAGCCAAAATTTTTATGGTCAAGTCTCTGGCGTGGAACCCATAACCTTTTGACTCCAAGGCAAGAGTGCTACCTACTGAGCCATGGCTGACAGGTTCAAAGTCAAGACCAATTTGGAGGTGTATGGAGAAAATAGCCCCGAGGCTTCAACATCCAGCTCCAAGTACCTAAGAACAGCTACTGCTTCAGTGATGGATTCCACCCTAACCTAAATTGCACTGCCTACATGTTGAAGAAAATGAAAACCAAAATTAAAAAACAGTTAGCATCATGCAAAACATAATCAATGTTTCATTTCCTCAGCTGGTATCTGTGCAGATCAGCCATGAAGGATGGGACAGGCTTGAGGGGCTGAATGGCTTATCCCTGATCCTATGTTTCTATGACATGACATGGTATGGTAGGGGAGAGAGACAATTTTTTTTTCTAATTATGGCGTCGAAATCATCCACAGTTAGGATGCAGCAGAATCACTGAGATGAGGAGGAACTACTTCACTCAGAGGGTGGTAGGTCCATGGAATATGCTGCCCCAAAAAGCTGTAGAAGCTACATCATTACATAAATTTAAAACAGAAATAGACAGTTTCCTAGAAGTAAAGGGAATTAAGGGTTACAGGGAGCGGGCAGGACTTTGGACACGAGTCTAGGTTCGGATCGGTCATGGCCCTGTGGGTAGCGGAGCGGGCCCAGGGGCTGTGTAGCCTGATCCTGCTCCTATTTCGTGTGTCTGATTCTGTTAGATTCAGGAGATGGTTCTGTGATAGTGGATTGGCGGTTAGGATCAGATCAGCCATGATCTTATTGAATGGCGGAGCAGGCTCGAGGGGCCGATTGGCCTACTCCTGCTCCTATTTCTTATGTTCTTATGTTATGAATCCATCTTTGTAAAGGCCTTTCCTCGCTGTCCCGCCTCTCACCCCACACTTCCTCATGTCTCTTGGTCACGCACCCTCCTTGACCCGAGAGGTGACATTCTCCAGGACTTCATCAATACCACTCTGCAGTCATTGTTAAGAGGGCCTGAGAAGGTTGTTTTTACCATTTTTCTCACCCCTTTTGGGAAAGTACCTGTTGTCTGTGCTGTGTGTATATGGCCATTGTTAACCTATGGTTAGTGAGTAGGAGATATAATTCAAATAGCTCGTGTGCTGGGCTGCCATTATCTGTTGTTCGATGTTCGAGGTCAGGCTTTATCAAGCTCCGAGGCAATGAGCTCAAATTTACAAATGTCCATAGGACTCGTCCTTGACCTTTCTTGGCGCAAATCAAAATGCAAATGTGTCATTTTGTATGTGATGTCACTGTAGTGTCGTAAAGAAATGTTGGGCACCTTCTCACTCCAACTGGGTTGCTTGATGAATGATGCAGTGTGAAGCGAAGTGACTGGGCCCTTTGCCTATGAACCTGCGAATAGCAGATCCTCAGGTGGCCCTACAGATACAATGGAAAATCATTTTATAAAATTTGCAAGACACTCATTATAACACATGTCGTCGTCTTCTTTTTCTTAGGCAGTCCCTCAGAATCGAGGATGACTTGCTATCACATTAAAAATGAGTTCTCAGGTGACTGATGAATCCAATGCGGGATCTACAGTCTCTGTCACAGGTGGGGCAGATGGTGGTTGAAGGGGCGGGTGGGTGGGATGCTTGGGTTGACGTGCGCATCTTGAGCTTGGCTTCCGCTTGCTCCCGGCGAAGAGACTCGAGGTATTCGGCGCCTTCCCGGATGCTTCTCCTCCACTTTGTGCGGTCTTGGGCCAGGGATTCCCAGGAGTCGGTGGGGATGTTACACTTTTTCAAGGAGGCTTTGAGGGTGTCTTTGAAGCGTTTCCTCTGCCCACCTGGGACTCTCTTGCTGTGTCGGAGCTCCGAGTAGAGCGCTTGTTTTGGGAGTCTCGTATTGGGCATGCCGACAATGTGACCCATCCATCGGAGCTGATCAAGCGTGGTCAAAGCTTCGGTGCTGGGGATGTTGCCCCCGCCACACAGTACTGCCCCCCCCCCCGATTATGAAAATCCACGACAAGGCCTTGGACAACGTGGACCACTTTCCATACTTCGGGAGCCTACTGTCAACAAGGGCAGACGTCGACGACAAAGTCCAACACCGCCTTCAGTGTGCCAGTGCAGCCTTCGGTCGCCTGAGGAAGAGAGTATTTGAAGACCAGAACCTCAAACCTGGCACTAAGCTCATGGTCTACAGAGCAGTAGTGATACCTGCCCTGCTGTATGCCTCAGAGACATGGACCATGTACACCAGGCACTTCAAAGCATTGGAGAGGTACCACCAACGCTGCCTCTGCAAGATCCTGCAAATCCACTGGCAGGATAGGCGCACCAACGTCAGTGTTCTCTCTCAGGCCAACACATGAGGTAGTAGTGGCAGCTCAGTTCCTATTGCAGAATGAAGGACTAATTCTTTGAGGAGGGAGAAAGATGGAAGAATAGGTACTAGTATGCAGATGAAGATTCTTATTCTGCATGCTCCTCTCCAGCGTGGCAAGGGTGTGACATTTGCAGTGCCCCTCTCCAATTTTCAGCCTTTCCTTGCTATTCTGGACTTCCTCTTCTTGCAGTCACGAGATTGCTGAATTGTTTTTTTGTGAACTTTGCAACAGCTACGCAGTTGGTCACTGTGCTTCACAAGACAAAAATGCTAATGGGTACGGGGGGGCGAAATGCGTCCATCAGTGACAGGTTTACACGGAAGATGAAATGTGTGTCGTACATGAATATGGGTGCCTTCTGTCCGTGTTGGAGAGAGCAGAGGGGCATGTAACGACGTGGGAAGCATTGCATGCAAGTATGCAGCTCGTTGAGGGAAAAGTGTGAGTGTGTGTGTGTTGCAGGCATGCCATTGGTAACCTCTGTTGAGATATAAGAACAGTGGTCACTTACCGTGGCAAATTTCTTCAAAGTGATGAATTTCTTCCTCATCTGGGAGGAAGATCTCTTTACTGCAGAAACTGCATTCGCTTGCTTTGCTACCTGCTGCTTTCTGAGAAGAGTGACTCTGACGAGCAAAAATACCAACCCTCCTTGCCTATCGCCTTCTTCAATGTGACATAGAAACATAGAAAAATAGGAGCAGGAGTAGGCCATTTGGCCCTTCGAGCCTGCTCCGCCATTCAATATGATCATGGCTGATCCTCTATCTCAATACCATATTCCCGCTCTCTGACCTCCAGGTCTCCCTCAGGAAAGGGAGCTGTCTTCCATCCCCTGGTATGTTCCTGGCTCATCTAACCACAGTATTTAGCAAAGGAAGCAATTTGCAGCCAATGGGAAGTGCAGGTGCCACTTTAAGGAGCAGACCCTGAACGACTTGGCTTCTGCCCAGGAAATCCTGCCAACCACTTTCATGCTCCGAGCATGTGATGCTAATTGTGACTTCCAGGTTATGCAAATGAGGGTCCTTGGCAAACCCCCTTCTCTGCACCAGAAGTATGGACTGTGCTGTGGAAAATGTGCTTAAGGGCACTTTTTTTCCACAGTGAAACACTGGCAGAGGATGTTGCACAGAACAGGTCTATTTGTAAAAGAGGAAGTGTGTTCCAGCCCATGTCTGCTATTTGCAGAACCTGATTACAGATCTTGGAAAAACCTCTAATGTTGCGATCATAAGTTACTCTTTTCAGGCATTAATGATTACATTTATTGTGCGACTTGATTGGAGAAAACTGCTTTTTAAAAGGGTGTCATTGGCTTTGAGTTAGTTCGGAGATTTCTCTGTTCGTATACATTATATTGCAAAAAGAAGGGTTGCGACTCATCTGTAATGAAAATTATGAATATTATTCAAGAATCATTCCCTCCCAAAGCAGCGATGGTCCCTGTAAGAAGGGGCGTTATCATATGATGGAGTGACCTCATGCCTGTCAGCACCCAATTTTTTCAACTTTGGGTTGCAGTGTGATGCACTGTCTCGATGGAGACAACTTATTACATGGCTTTGAATTTCAGAAGTTTTTGCAGCAAGCCGTGTCTAGGTGTTTGACTTTTTAAAAGCAGCAAAACTGCTGTCCAAAGGGAAAATGTAATTAATTGTCGGAGACCTTTTTAGGATCTCGCCCCATGATTGAACCTGATTACAAGAATGATTGATCCATAATTATTCACTGATAGGTTCCAGTCAATGTGAAGCTCTTGTCAACACAGCTGATCAGTGCTGGATCTGTCTGAAAGTTGTACATATGATTATATAACTTGAAACAAGTTATCCTAAAGAATATCACTGAAGCTACATGGTGTGGAGTTTGGGCCATCTTATGTCCCAAGGCATTAGGATGCAGAGAAGAGTGATTAAAGAAGCATAGAACTTTTCTCTCCCTGCATCCTCACTCTCTTGTATTACAACAACAACTTGCATTTATATAGCACCTTTTAATGTAGTAAAACGTCCCAAGACGCTTCACAGGAGCGTTAAAAACAAAATTTGACCCCGAGACACATGAGATATTAGGGCAGAAGAGGTAGGTTTTAAGGAGTGCCTTAAAGGAGGAAAGAGAGGTAGAGAGGTGGCGAGGTTTAGGGAGGGAATTCCAGAGCTCCGGGCCTAGGCAACAGAAGGCACAGCCACCAATGGTTGAGCAATTATAATCGGGGGTGCTCAAGAGGCCAGAATTAGAGGAGCGCAGGTATCTCGGGAGGTTGTGGAGCTGGAGGAGATTACAGAGATGGGGAGGGGCAAGGCCATGGAGGGATTTGAAAACAAGCATGAGAATTTTAAAATCGAGGCATTGCTTAACCAGGAGCCAATGTAGGTCAGCGAGCACAGGGGTGATGGGTGAACAGGACTTGGTGCGAGTTAGGACATGGGGCAGCAGAGTTTTGGATGACCTCAAGTTTACGTAGGCTAGAATGTGGGAGGCCAGCCAGGAGTGCGTTGGAAGACTCAATACACTGTTTCCTGTTCCAATTCATTCTTTCCCTGGACCTCAGGATGATAGAACCTCTTAGCTGCCTTAGTCTTTCCTTATTTCTACGTGCTGAGCAGTTTTAAAACCCAGGATTGGTGTCACCCAATGACTAGTTTGTTAGTGCTCTCATGTTCTCTCCTAAGGGTAATTTCTATTGCATCTTGACCGAACAGTAATGAATAGAGGAGATGGAATGAACCTTTTACTATTTACTGAGTAAGTGGGTGGACATTACAGCACATTGTCTGCATGGCAGAAGCCGAAACTGAAAGTGAAAGACAAAGTAAAACCGAGCCCCCCCCAGCACCCCCTTCAGGTAACACCCGGCTGGGACAAACTTCATTGAAGCAAAACTCAAAACACAACAATTTCAATGCTGCAAAAGGAAATCTGCATTCAAAGGCAGCGTGACTGGGAGAATTAGTGCTCCAATGCTGTGGACTTATCACCGACCTGACTGCCTTTGAGACTGGCTTCCCCGCTTGGGGCGCTGCATTGCTGAATTTACCCTCTACTCTTTTCAATTTTGGACTTGTTCTACACTATGGATATTGGTGGAAAAAGAAGGGGGAAGTAAAACCGCAGATGTGATGCCATTCTTATGAACCACGCATTGGCAAGTGCAGGAAAATGCGCAAATACATTTTTTTTCCCAAAACTGTCCAGAAACCAGCCACTACAGTAGTTTCAAAATGATGATGCGATGCCAAAGAAGGTAGTGAGCCAAATTCACGATGTTTCCTGGTAACTTGCGTTCATTATTTTTTTAGCTGGTTTCCCAATCTTGTAGTTTCTGTCTATGACAGTCAGTCTGTGACAGAGCGATACTTTATTTTATCAGAGAGTTGTTGCTACCCATTTTCTTTTTATAAAAAAAAAAAAAAAATTTTGATCGATATGAAATATTTTATATATTTTTGCAAACAATTTGAAGCTGACTTAAATAAAAGAGCCATGCTGAGGAAACATGACATGACAGGATATCATTATCCAGTGCCACTCAGTTCTGATTTCAGCTACACCCCTATGGGTTGCTGCTGAACGGAAGCAAAATGCTTACCCATAAGGAACTGACAGAAAATCAAATGGGAAGTTATCGCTCGGCTGTTTTGGGGCACCTGCCAACAAATGGTTCAGAGCAGATTTGTTTCTGCCTGTACTTTTGTTCGATTGTGGGCATGTCAACGTGCAAGTACCACTCCAGAGACTTGACCACAAAAAATCTAGGCTGACACTCCAGTGCAGTGCTGAGGGAGTGCTGCACTGCCGGAGATGCCGTCTTTCGGATGAAACGTTAAACCGAGGCCCCGTCTGTGCGCTCTCAGGTAAAAGAGCCCACGGCACTATTTCAAAGAAGAGCAGGGGGAGTTACCCCCGGTGTCCTGGCCAATATTTATCCCTCAATCAACATCACTAAACAAACAGGTCATTATCACATTGCTGTTTGTGGGAGCTTGCTGTGTGAAAATTGGCTGCGCGCAAATTGGCTGCCGCGTTTCCTACAGTACAACAGTGACTACACTCCAAAAAGTACTTCATTGGCGGTAAAGCGCTTTGGGACGTCCTGAGGTTGTGAAAGGCGCTATACAAATGTAAGACTTTGTGGCTAGGTTAGACAAGGAAATGAGAAGAAAATGAAGTAAATGGAAATGGGGAGAGATGTTAACGGCCGGTAGAATCGATATCACCCATTTTACACTATCGCCGAAAGTTAAAATTACCCTCCCCGCCCCCGCCATCCTCCCGGGTGTCTTGACCTCCGATATTTAAAGGCAAAAGCTGATGGCTGCCTGTGTGGGGGATGTCGATGACACTGCTGATGAGTGCAACTTGATGCAGGTCTGACCTGTGATTTGTGCCACGCTTGGAAAGCATATGTAATATGTTTGTCATTCATATTACATAATTTAGACAGTTCATATTTCAGTAATAGTAAAGGAGAAGTCCAATTTCGCAAAGGAATCTTTGTGCGTGTGTAGCTTTTTGAACTGTGGCAACAGGATTATAAATAGCAGCTTGTGCGTTGACATTCACACAAGTAACAAATTTGTCTGCAAAATAATGTATTATTTTAAAGGAAGAATTTGCATTCATATAGCGTCTTTTGTGACCTTTGGATATCCCAAAGTGTTTTTACAGCCAATGAAGCTACTGGAAAGATTACCTGGTTAGACATGTCCTGCTGTCTTAATTGGTCAAGCCACTGCTCAGTGTGGAACTAAGGGGGCGATTTTGCCAGCCCTGGGGAGGCGGGTATGGAGGCGGGACTACCGGGAAAATGGCAGAATTTGGGGGCGGGTGCCCAACCCGCCCCCAACCTGCCTCCATGCCATCTTCCCAGGAGGCGGGTAGCCGTCCCACGCCGGGTCCCGTCTCCTTGGAGGCGGGAAGGGATTAAAGCCTATTAACTGCCTGTTAACAGGCCGAAAATAGGATTATCCCCTTTTTGCCCTCAAGTGCGGGCTTCCCGAAGGCTCCAAAACACAGCACATCAGCGAGACGAGTACTGGGGGTCGGGGGGCGGGGTGCAAAAGTGTGGTGTGAAGGTAAGTGATGGGTGCAGGAGTGTAGAGGTGAGTATCTGAGGATGTCCTGAGGTTGTGAAAGGCGCTATACAAATGTAAGACTTTATGTGGCTAGGTTAGACAAGGAAATGAGAAGAAAATGAAGTCAATGTCAGTGTTTTTAAAAGTGTACTTACCTTTGTTTCTTCCTGCAGGCTTCAGTCAGTGTATATGCGGAGAGTCTCGGACCTCCGTGTTGCAGATGAGAGATGGCCGTTGCATTCTCAGATGCAACAAACATCTAATTTCTGTAAAACAAAGAAGGTCGATGAGGTCTTGAATACAAGACCTCATCAAACTGCAGAGAATGTCACTTTTTGACAGCTTCACAGAGCTGTCAAATGATGACAATTCATCTGTCAATTTTTTGACAGATGAAATATCATACGCTGATGTTCTCTGTAACCGGCTTTCCCTTAATCGGTCTGCTAAGCCCGCTGGGCGGGCTTAACAAGGTCGTTCAAAGGAAAATAGCGTGGGTTGGCCACAAGTCGATGGAGGTGGGACATCAACCCGACAAGCAGCAGTCCCGCCTCTAACGCACCGCCATTACCAACGCCCCCTAAGTGCCTCGTGTTCTTGGGATACCTTAGGCTTGATTCCCTGGTCTGTGTTAGCTGATCTTAGCTGGGGCAAAATAGGGTTACTGCAGCTGGCCTCTTGCTGTACCTCTTGCCTAGGAAGGGGAAAAATCAAATAGGGAACACTTTCCTGAACACTGACCATTGACCTCTGTTGAGAAGTGTCCATGTTGCACCTCTGCTGATTAATCATCTCCCTTTTAGTTCCCTCGAAGTTTGGGATTTACATTTACATTCTGACTGGGAGAGGGTATTAAACTTAGATGTTAAGTAAAATTGTCATTCATGCTGGAGTTTTTTTGTTATCCATGGGCTCAATCTCAGCGCACACATGGAGAACCCTAGCTTGATGTTAGCTGAACATGAGCGAGTCAGTTAAAGACCTGGGGGGAGGGATCAGTCTTATCAGCACCTGCAGTAACATTACCAGCTGCAAGTAAGAATATTCCCACCTTGCCGTATCTGCAAATAAGACATTTTATCAGTACAGAGACAAGGTCAACAGAAACCTGTTAATTTGAGGACTACCTAGCTTGTCGCTTTACTGTTCCCAAATGCATAGCTACAGTGAGAGAAGATCTTAAACTATAATCAGAGAGGATACAGAAATTTGAAGATGATTAACTTGTACAGAATTTAGTAATGGCAAGTCAGAATCTACCACAACCTGCACTATATCCTGTCCACCTTCATGATTGACCCCTTGGCAGCTCCATTCGGACATTAGATACTCTGTTTCAGATACTTGCCCCAACATTTTCACAAGTAACTAAAAAAGTAATCCAGGTTGAAGCCAATTAGGATCCATAATGGAGGAAAATAACTGGCTTTTCATTGCTTTTAACCTACAGATGTACACCACTATTCTGGTGCTGGTTCCAGTCACATGCACAATCCTTCATTAAAACCACACAAGCATAGTTCACCTAGAAAAGGGCCAATTCAAATTCACTGGCACCTCATCTTGGAATATTGGGTTGAAAATATTCCACTGGGAAATTTAGTACAGATAGGAATATGATTGGAATGGTCTTGGAACAAGGACAAGGATGAGACCAGAACTGAGAGGGTACAACTATCAGGAGAGGCTGAACAGGCTGGGGCTCTTTTCTCGAGAAAAGAGAAGACTGAGAGATGACCTGATAGAGGTTTTTTAAATTATGAAGCAGTTCATAGAAACATAGAATAATATGAGCAGGAGTAGGCCATTCGACCCTTCGAGCCTGCTCCGCCATTCAATATGATCATGGCTGATCCTAAGAACATAAGAACTAGGAGCAGGAGTAGGCCAATCGGCCCCTCGAGCCTGCTCCGCCATTCAATAAGATCATGGCTGATCTGATCCTAACCGCCAATCTACTATCACAGAACTATCTCCTGAATCTAACAGAATTAGACACATGAAATAGGAGCAGGATCAGGCTACACGGCCCCTGGGCCCGCTCCGCTACCCACAGGGCCATGACCGACCTGAACCTAGACTCATGTCCAAATTCCTGCCCGCTCCCCGTAACCCTTAATTCCCTTTACTTCTAGGAAACTGTCTATTTCTGTTTTAAATTTATGTAATGATGTAGCTTCTACAGCTTTTTGGGGCAGCATATTCCATGGATCTACCACCCTCTGAGTGAAGTAGTTCCTCCTCATCTCAGTCTTGAAAGAGCAGCCCCTTATTCTAAGACTATGCCCCCTAGTTCTAGTTTCACCCATCATCGGGAACATCTTCCCCGATCCAACCCCTTCACAATCTTATGTTTCAATAAGATCGCCTCTCATTCTTCTGAACTCCAATGAGTAGAGTCCCAATCTACTCAACCTCTCCTCATATGTCCATCCCCTCATCCCTGGGATTAACCGAGTGAACCTTCTTTGTACTGACTCGAGAGCAAGTATGTCTTTTCTTAAGTATGGACACCAAAACTGTATGCAGTATTCCAGGTGCGGTCTCACCAATACCTTGTACAACTGAAGCAATACCTCCCTATTTTTATATTCTATCCCCCTAGCAATGAAAGCCAACATTCCATTGGCCTTCTTAATCACTTGCTGCACCTGCATACTAACCTTTTGAGTTTCGTGCACCAGGACCCCCAGATCCCTTTGTACTTCAGTACTTTCCAGTTTCTTGCCATTAAGATAATAATTTGCTCTACGATTTTTCCTGCCAAAGTGCATAACCTCACACTTTCCAGTATTGTATTCCATCTGCCCATTTACTTAGCCTGTCTATGTCCCCTTGCAGGTTTTTTATGTCCTCCTCACTCACTACTTTCCCTCCCATCTTAGTATCATCTGCAAACTTTGATATGTTACACTCGGTCCCCTCCTCCAAATCGTTAATATAGATTGTAAAGAGTTGGGGACCCAGCACTGACCCCTGCGGAACACCACTAGTTACTGATTGCCAGTCTGAGAATGAACCATTTATCCCAACTCTCTGCCTTCCGTTAGATAGCCAATCCTCTATCCATGCCAGAATATTACCCCCAATCCCGTGATTTTTTATCTTAAGCAATAATCTTTTGTGTGGCACCTTGTCAGATGCCTTTTGGAAGTCTAAATACACTACATCCATTGGTTCCCCTTTATCCACCCTATATGTTACTTCCTCAAAGAACTCCAGCAAATTTGTCAAACATGACTTCCCCTTCATAAAACCATGCTGACTTTGTCCTATTAAATTATGATTATCCAAATGTCCTGTTACTGTCTCCTTAATAATGGACTCCAACATTTTACCTACCACAGATGTTAGGCTAACCGGTCTATAGTTTCCAGCCTTCTGTCTACTGCCCTTTTTAAATAAGGGTGTTACATTAGCAGTTTTCCAGTCTGCCGGGACCTTTGCTGAGTCCAGGGAGTTTTGGAAAATTATTACCAATGCATCCACAATCCCTACCGCCACTTCCCTCAAGACCCTAGGATGTAAGCCATCAGGTCCAGGTGATTTATCCGCCTTGAGTCCCATTATTTTACCGAGTACCACTTCCTTAGTGATTTTGATCGTGTTTAGCTCCTCCCCCCTATAGCCCCCTGTTTGTCCAGTGTTGGGATATTCTTAGTGTCCTCTACTGTAAAGACTGATACAAAATACTCATTCAGTGTTTTTGCCATCTCCATATTTCCCACCATTAATTTCCCGGTCTCATCCTCTAAGGGACCAACATTTACTTTAGCCACCCTTTATCTTTTTATATAACTATAAAAACTCTTACTATCTGTTTTTATATTTTTTGCTAATTTACTTTCATAATCTATCTTCCCTTTCTTAATCAATCTTTTTGTTATTTTTTGCTGTCTTTTAAAGTTTTCCCAATCCTCTATCCTCCCACTAGATTTGGCTACCTTATATGCCCTTGTTTTTAGTCGAATACTATCCTTAATTTCTTTACTTAGCCACGGATGGCTGTCTTTTCTTTTACACCCTTTTCTTTTCAGTGGAATATATTTTTTTTGGAAGTTGTAAAATAACTCCTTAAATGTACACCACTGATCATGTATCGTCTTACCCTTTAATCTATTTTCCCAATCCATTCTACTCAATTCCGCTCTCATAACTTCATAGTCTCCTTTATTCAAGCTTAGCACGCTTGTTTGAGATCCAACCTTCTCACCCTCTAATTGAATATGGAATTCAACCATGTTATGGTCACTCATTCCAAGGGGATCCTTTACTAGGACATTTTTAATTAATCCTGTCTCGTTACACAGGACCAGATCTAAGGTTGCTTGTCCCCTGGTCGGTTCAGTTACATACTGCTCAAGAAACCCATCCCTAATAAACTCAATGAACTCATCCTCAAAGATCCTCTTGAGATCCTCTATCTCAATACCATATTCCTGCTCTCTCCCCATACCCCTTGATGCCTTTTGTGTCTAGAAATCTATCTATCGCCTTCTTAAATATATTCAGTGACTTGAAATTTCTCCTCGTCTCAGTCCTAAATGTCCTACCCCGTATCCTGAGACTGTGACCCCTCGTTCTAGACCCCCAGCCAGGGGAAACATCCTCCCTGCATCCAGTCTGTCTAGCCATGCTAGAATTTTATACGTTTCAATGAGATCCCCTCTCATTTTTCTAAACTCTATTGAATACAGGCCTAGTCGACCCAATCTCTCCTCATACGACAGTCCTGCCATCCCCGGAATCAGTCTGGTGAACCTTCGCTGCAGTCCTTCTATGGCAAGTATATCCTTTCTTAGGTAAGGAGACCAAAACTGCACACAATACTCCAGGTATGGTCTCACCAAGGCCCTGTATAACTCTAGTAAGACATCCTTGCTCCTGTACTCAAATCCTCTTGCAATGAAGGCCAACTTACCATTTGCCTTCCTAACTGCTTGCTGCACCTGCATGTTTGCTTTCAGTGACTGGTGTACAAGGACACCCAGGTCCCTTTGTACATCAACATTTCCCAAACTATCACCATTTAAACAATAGTCTGCCTTTCTGTTTTTCCTACCAAAGTGGATAACTTCACATTTATCCACATTATACTGCATCTGCCATGTATTTGCCCACTCACTCAACTTGTCTAAATCGCCTTGAAGCCTCTTCACATCCTCCTCACAACTCACAATAGGGAACACGTAGAGAAGATGTTTCCAGTGGTGTGGGAGTCTAAAACTGTGGGACCATAAATGTAAGATAGACACTAACAAATCCAATAAGGAATTCAGGAGAAACATCTTTACCCAGAGAGTGGTGTGAATGTGGAACTCGTTCCCACATGGAGTGGTTGGGGCGACTAGCAGAGATGCTTTTAAGGGGAAGCTAGATAAGTACGTGAGGGAGAAAGGAATAGAAGGATATGCTGATAGGCTGAGATGAAGCAGGGTGGGAGGAGGCCCGTGTGAAGCATAAACACCGGCATAGGGCAGATGGACCGATTGTCCTGCTTCTGTGCTGTAAAATTCTATGTCATTCTATGAAACAATATTTAAATAAGTCACAATCTATAATCTATATAGATAGTGCAGTTGAGGCCTTTATTGTTTACTGTGTTTACCCCCAGTAACAGGCCTATATTGTGCTGTGTAACCCCTTTGATGTCCTGTGGGTAAAGACAGGTGTAGTACAAAGCCATATAGAGCTGCAGATCTCCAGTTTGATCCTTAGTTCATAACAGAGTTACTTCATCTCAACTGCTGTGCCACATTTAGCCTCAGCGGGGAGGAGGAGAGAAAAGAGCGTGGAGCAAAAACAACAAAAAGTCTTGAATTATCCAGTGTCTCGTAACCACTTTTACCTGGCTGAGACCCGCTCCATCAACACAGACTGGGATTGCAACTTGGCTTGCCTGGTTTGTTTGGCTCCGTTATATGTACACTTTACCAGGGCAGTTTAAAAAAAAATAAAAAAATAAAAAAATCCTTTTGACTTTCCAAATGATTCTTCGATCTCAATGCTGTATTTCTGTCTGTTTCATGATTTTAGGACACAGGGGTTGGGAAGTCAAGTATAGTATGCCGATTTGTTCAAGACACCTTCGATCTCAATACTCTGCCCACTATTGGGTGAGTACTGACAGATTTATCCTGTTCCTAGAGTTTTAATCATGCATTATTGTTTAACTGACTTCTTGTCTGATCTGGACTGCTTTCCAGTGCATCATTCATGACTAAGACTGTGAGCTGTGGAAACGAGCTCCATAAGTTTCTGATTTGGGATACAGCTGGCCAAGAACGGGTATGTAATTTTGCATGTTTTCAGTTTGCGGTTGGAAAAAAAATATAGATATTGTGTTATTTTCACAGTGACCAAGGGAAATCTGACGGTGGATTAGTAGGTTAGATCTTGGGATTATATGCAAGAGTGGTTGATACAATAACATCATTGTGCACTTCAGATGAGGACTTAATTTTTACGTTTAGATATCCCTTGGATTTAAAGTCAGAGATTTAACTTCACTGACAGATGTTTTTAGTTCATGTGCCTCCTCCCCTGGAGCATTGGGGAACTTTATAAATGAATGGCTCTGTCTGTCTTTTCCACAAGCAGTAAAGGGACAGTATTGTGTGGCTTTGCTCCTGGTGCGTAGATTCATTGGACAGGGAGAGTGAATCTCACAGTCACGCTCAGAGCTTTCTGTCACTGATTTGTGTTGGTGCAAATTTTGCAACCAAAAAATGTACATTTTTTTTTCTTGTGGGCTTACTGCCTCATTATAATTGGTCTGACAATTTGGGAGAGGCCCTACTTTGTTGCTAATGTTGCTTGAGAGTAAACTTGCAAGGAACATAAAAGCGGACTGTAAAAGCTTCGACAAGTATGTAAAAAGAAAAAGTTTACTGAAGAAAAATGTAGGTCCCTTGCAGTCAGAAACGGGAGAATTTATAATGGGGAACAAGGAAATGGCAAGGCAATTAAACCAATACTTTGGTTCTGTCTTCACGGAAGAGGACACAAATAACTTCCCAGAAATGCTAGGGAACCAAGGGTCTAGTGAGAAGGAGGAATTAAAGGAAATTAGTATCAATTACAAAATAATGCTGGAGAAATTAATGGGACTGAAAGCCGATAAATCCCCAGGGTCTGATAATCTGCATCCCAGAGTACTAAAAGAGGTAGCCATGGAAATAGTGGATGCATTGGTTGTCATCTTCCAAAATTCTATAGATTATGTAACAGTTCCTGCAGATTGGAAGGTGGCAAATGTAACTATTATTTAAAAAAGGAGGGAGAGAGAAAACGGGGAACTACAGACTGGTTAGCCTAACATCAGTAGGAGGGAAAATGCTAGAGTCTATTATAAAGGATTTGATAACAGGACACTTAGAAAATATCAATGGGATTAGACAAAGTCAACATGGATTTATGAAAGGGAAATCGCGTTTGACAAACCTACTGGAGTTTTTTTGAGGTGTAACTGGTAGAATAGATAAGGGAGAACCAGTGGATGTGGTGTATTTGGATTTTCAGAAGGCCTTTGATAAAGTCCCACATAAGAGGTTATTGTGCAAAACTGAAGCACATGGGATTGGGGGTAATATACTGGCATGGATTGAAAATTGGTTAACAGACAGGAAACAGAGTAGGAATAAATGGTTTTTGTTTGGGGTGGCAGGTGGTGGCTAGTGGGGTACCGCAGGGATCAGTGCTTGGGCCCCAGCTACTCATAATATATATCAATGATTTTAGATGAGGGAACCAAATGTAATATTTCCAAGTTTGCTGACGACATGAAACTAGGTGGGATTGTGAGTTGTGAGGAGGATGCAAAGAGGCTTCAAAGCGATTTAGACAAGTTGAGTGAGTGGGCAAATACATGGCAGATGCAGTATAACGTGGATAAATGTGAAGTTATCCACTTTGGTAGGAAAAGCAGAAAGGCAGAGTATTATTTAAATGGTTATAGACTGGGCAATGTTGATGTACAGAGGGACCTGGGTGTCATTGTACACCAGTCACTGAAAGCAAACATGCAGGTGCAGCAAGCAGTTAGGAAGGCAAATGGCATGTTGGCCTTCATTGCAAGAGGATGAGTGTACAGGAGCAAGGATGCCTTACTACAGTTGTACAGGGCCTTGGTGAGACCACACCTGGAGTACTGTGTGCAGTTTTGGTCGTCTTGCCTAAGAAAGGATATACTTGCCATAGAGGGAGTGCAGTGAAGGTTCACTAGACTGATTCCTGGGATGGCAGGACTGTCTTATGAGGAGAGATTGGGTCGACTAGGCCTGTATTCACTATAATGAGAGGGGATCTCGTGGAAACATATAAAATTCTGACAGGGCTAGACAGACTGGATGTAGGGAGGATGTTTCCCCTGGCTGGGGGGTTCTAGAACAAGGGATCACAGTCTCAGGATACGGGGTAGGATATTTAGGATTGAGATGAGGTGAAATCTCTTCACTGAGGGTGGTGAACCTGTGGAATTCTCTACCACAGAAGGTTGTGGAGGCCAAGTCACTGAATATATTTAAGAAGGAGATAGATAGATTTCTAGACACAAGGCTTCAAGGGGTATGGGGAGAGAGCAGGAATATGGTATTGAGATAGAGGATCAGCCATGATCATATTGAATGGTGGAGCAGGCTCGAAGGGCCGAATGGCCAACTCCTGCTCCTGTTTTTTCTATGTTTCTATGCTTGCCTATATAAAACAGGCGCAAATCTGTCTGGATGGTCCTGGCCTTTAAGATTTGGCTTCTTAAAACGTTTGTACAGGTAGACTATCCCTTATCCGCAATTCCGAAATTCGAAAACCAAAAGTTTTTTCTTGGCGCGTAACTCGTGCGCACAACATGACCAGAGTGGCGCCAAACATGACCCGACGCGGCCGATGCTTGACCCACGCAGGTGTGAGGCGTCAGTTGTGTCTCAGCGCTGTCACACGTGCGTCTGCTGCTCTCTTTGATATTTTTTGTTTTTTTGTGATTTGTGAAAATGTCAAAAAGAGCTGCAGATACCCCTATGGGTAACAGTGAGAAGCAGAGAAGGAAGCATCTCTCATTATCGATATCGCAGAAAGTGGAGTTATTGCAGAAGCTTGATCGTGGTGTGTCTGTGCGGCGTCTTACTGAAGAATATGGTGTGGGAACTACCACCGTATATGACTTAAAGAAACAGAAAGACAAGTTGTTGAAGTTTTACACTGACAGTGATGACCATAAACTAATGAAAAGTAGGAAAACATTGCATAGGGCTGATTGTGTAGATTCGACAACGGTGAAGTGAACGTGTGCCACTGACTGGTTTGATGGTCAAGAAACAAGCTAGAATATACCATGAAGAACTGAACATTGAAGTTGAGTGTGAATATTCAGAAGGTTGGCTGCATAAATTTAAGAAGCGTCATGGTATAAAATATCTGAAAATCTGTGGTGAAAAAGCTTCTGCTGATCATGAAGCAGCTGAAAATTACATAGATGAGTTTGCAAAAATAATATCGGATGAAAACCTCGGTCCTGAACAAATTTACAATGCTGATGGAAACAGCTCTGTTCTGGCGCTACGTTCCTAGAAAAACATTAGCAACGGCTGATGAGACTGCACCAGCAGGTTTTAAGGATGCTAAGGACAGGTTGACTGTTCTTGGGTGTGCCAATGCTGCAGGCACACACAAGTTAAAGTTGGTAGTGATTGGAAAAAGCCAACATCCGAGATGTTTGAAAGGTGTATGCAATTTACCTGTGCATTATTATGCGAGCAGGAAAGCATGGGTAGCCAGAGGAATATTTTCTCACTGGTTCAATAACCACTTCGTACCAGCGACACGAGCTCATTGCAGGCAAGTTGGACTGGAAGAAAATTGCAAAATTTTATTGTTCCTGGACAACTGCTCCGCACATCCCCCTCCTGAACTTCTTGTGAAAAGTTATGTTTTCGGCATTACCTTTCCCCCTAATGTGACATCTTTAATACAGCCTTGTGACCAAGGAATTTTACGCTCCATGAAGAGCAAGTATAAAGACGTTTTTTTGAACTCTATGCTTGATGCAATCAACAGAGGCGAAGGAATCCAAAGCTTCCTGAAAGAATTCAATGTTAAGGATGCCATTTATGCAGCTGCTAATGCTTGGAACGATGTTGACAAACCAGCATTAACAAATGCTTGGCACAGACTTTGGCCTTCAACGATGTTTGATGAAGATGGACCTGCAGATGAAGATTTTGAAGGATTTCCTGTCAGTAAGGAGAAAATGATATCAAACCTCCTTACTTACGCCAAAGGTTTATCATCCGAAAGTGTAAATAAGTTAGAGGAAGCTGACATCGAAGAAGTGCTGAACATTGACAATGATGCACCTGTTGTGCATTCGTTGAGTGATGGGGAAATTGCTGAAATGGTGTAAAATAAAGACAAGCATGAGGATAGTAGTGATGATGATGATGACATTGTGAACACAAGTGAAAAAATCCCCATAGACGATATGGTGAAAATGTGTGATCAGTTAATTGCTGGCCTTGAACAACGTGCATTTATCAGTGAGCAAGAGATTATGCAAGTTTACTCAATTAAAGAGAGACTGCTTAGACAGAAACCAATGTTAATGAGACAGATGACACTGGAAGAAGTCTTTAAAAAGGCCATCTGTCGTAGTGCTGCTTCATCACTTGAGAATCCTGTTCCTGGCCCATCTTCAGATGTCCGACTCCAACCTGATGACGACGATGACAACACTGATGTACCCTCTTCTCCAAGATCCTCAAGCCAGATGTAATGTACCTTTACTGCATGTATATGTACAGGTATTTAGCTTAGTTTGTACCTGTATATGCTTGAAGTTTTACTGAATGTTTTCCTTACAAATAAACTGTACTGGAGTATTTATGGTCTATATTTATCCCACTATTTAATTTACCAAATTATTGTACAAATAAACTGTAATACTATTTATAGTCTTTATTTATCCCACTGTGTGAATATTCATAAGGTTCGCTGCAGAAATATTAATGTGTTTGCTTACGGGGTGTTGCCCAGACCCCCGCTAGGGTGTTACCTGTAATACCATTCTGAAATCCGAAAAATTCTGAAAAACATCTGGTCCCAAGGGTTTCGGATAAGGGATAGTGCACCTGTACCACTTTTCAGTGATGGTTGCTTATTGTTACATTGTTTTATCTGCATTTTCATTGGTGCATTACTTTTTGTTGTTGTTTATGCCTGATTTTTCTCAATTGCTTGACATTATCTCCAACTTTTCCTTGAACTGTCTCGCTTCCGGCTGTGACTTGCGGCCAGCACCAATGGGTCGGATAGGCATTCCTTTGGAGATTCCAATGGTGCTCCTAAATTTGGAGGAGAAAGAACAGTTTTTGAGCAGACAAGAAAGGCAGATGTAACCACAACCCGGGTCATTTGAAAAAATACATATTCTCGGCATTTATTGCCCATCCCTAGTCACCCTGAAAAGGGGATGGGGTTGGCTTCAACTTAAATCGCAGCAGTTTGATATAACTGAGTGACGCACAACTTTTTATTCCTTCATCCATGTCATCAATATATATGACCTCCTTTAAAAAAAAATCCAAATGGATTAGTCAGACATGTCCTAATTTTAAGGTTGTGCCGCTTGGACTCTCCCACACTATCAAATCCTTTACTCATCTTAACACCTGAGTTAGTTCACTCCTTCATCTATATTCAAGGGAATACGAGCCTAGTCTATGTAAACTGCCGACAATTTAACCCTTTAAGCCCCGGTATCATAAGATCGTAGAATAGAATCAGAGAATAGTCTTCTTCTTAGGCAGTCCCTCGGAACCGAGGATGACTTGCTTTCCACATTAAAAATGAGTTCTCGGGTGACTGATGAATCCAATGTGGGACCTACAGTCTCTGTCACAGGTGGGGAAGATGGTGGTTGAAGGGACGGGTAGGTGGGGTGCTTGGGTTGACGTGCGCTCCTTGCGCTGCCTGCACTTGGCTTCCGCTTGCTCCCGGCGAAGAGACTCGAGGTGTCCGGCACCTTCTCGGATGCTTCTCCTCCACTTTGTGCGGCCTTGGGCCAGGGATTCCCAGGTGTCGATGGGGATGTTGCACTTTTTCAAGGAGGCTTTGAGGGTGCCCTTGAAGCGTTTCCTCTGCCCACCTGGGGCTCTCTTGCCGTGCCGGAGTTCCGAGTAGAGCTCATGTTTTGGGAGTCTCGTATTGGGCACGCGAACGATGTGACCCATCCATCGGAGCTGATCGAGCGTGGTCAAAGCTTCAATGCTGGGGATGTTGGCCTGAGTGAGAACACTGATGTTGGTGCGCCTATCCTGCTGATGAATTTGCAAGATCTTGCGGAGGCAGTGTTGGAGAATAGTGCAGCACAGACGGAAGCCATTCAGCCCATCAAATCTGCGCCGGTTCTTTCGAAGAGCAATCCGATTAGTCCCACTCCCTGGCTCATTCCCCATATCCCTGTAATTTTTTCTTCAAGTATTTATCCAATTCCCTTTTGAAGGCTACTATTGAAACTGTTTCCACCACCCTATCAGGCAGTGCATTCCAAATCACAACCACTTGTTGAGTAAAAAAAGTTTTTCCTCGTGTCACCTCTGGTTCTTTTGCCAATCACCTTAAATCTGTCCCCTCCGGTTACCAACCCTTCAACCATTGGAAACAGTTTCTCTTTATTTACTCTATCTAAACTCTTCATGATTTTAAACATCTCTATCAAATCTCCTCTTAGCCTTCTCTGCTTGAAGGAGAACAACCCAGCTTCTCTACTCTATCCATGTAACTGTAATCCCTGGAACCATTCTAGTAAATCTCTTCTGTACCCTCTCCAAAGCCTTCATGCCCTTCCTAAATTGTGGTGCCCAGAATTGGACACAATACTCCAGCTGGGGCCGAACTAGTGTTTTATTTTGAAATAACAACAGAAAATGCTGGAAAAACTCAGCAGGTCAGGCAACATCCGTGGAGAGAAATTTGAGTTGACGTTTCGGGTCGAACCCTTCTTCAAAACTGGAAAGAAAAGAAACTAGATCGAAGGCAGGGCTGCGATCGGACAAAAGAATAAAAGAAACAAAAGAAGTAAAAGAGATTAGAAGCTAGACGAGATGGTAATAGGCTGAGATTAGGTGTAAAGTGTACTGGCAGGGCAAAAGATAGCTGCCAGGTGTGAGAGAGAAACAAAAGGAAAGGGGGGGGGGGGGAAGGAGTGGAACAATTACAAGAGAAAATGAAATGGGGGCCGAGCTTATGATCTGAAATTGTTGAACTCGATATTGAGTCTGGAAGGCTGCAGAGTGCCGAATCGGAAGATGAGGTGCTGTTCCTCGAGTTTACGTTGAGCTTCCATGGAACAATGCAAGAGGCCAAGGACGGTGAGGTCCGAGTGGGAATGGAGCAGTGAATTAAAATGACAGGCGACCGGAAGCTCGGGGTCACCCTTACGGACTGAACGGAGGTGTTCCGCAAAGCGGTCACCCAATCTGCGTTTGGTCTCCCCAATGTAGAGGAGACCGCATCGTGAGCAGCGAATACAGTACACTAGATTGCGAGAAGTACAAGTAAATCGCTGTTTCACCTGGAAGGGGTGTTTGGGGCCCTGGACAGTGGGAAGGGGGGAGGTATAGGGGCAGGTGTTCCATCTCCTCCGCTTGCACGGGAAGGTGCAGCACTTCCTGGCTTTTGTACTCTCTGCCTCTATTTATAAAGCCTAGGATCCCATATGCTTTATTAACTGTTTTAACATGTCCTACCACCTTCAAAGATTTGTGCACAAACACCCACCTCTGTTCTTGCACACCCTCCATTTAGCTTCTATTGCCTCCTCATTCTTCCTACCAAAATGTATCGCCTCTCTTTCTATGTTTAATTTCATCTGCCACGTGTCTGCCCATTCCATCAGCCTGTCTATATCCTCTTGAAGTACTACTATTCTCCTCACTGTTTACTACACTTCCAAGTTTTGTGTCAGCTGCAAATTCCGAAATTGTGCCCCTTACCCCTCAAGTCCAAGTCATTAATGTATATCAGAAACAGCAGTGGTCCTAGTACAGAACCTTGGGGTATATTCTGGTAAATCTGCGCTGCACCCGCTCCAAGGCTAATATATCCTTTCTGGGGTGCGATGCCCAGAACTGAATGCAGTTCTCCAGATGGGGTCTCACCAGAGCTCTGAACAGCTGGAACATAACTTCCACCCCTTTGTATTCCAGATCCCTTGAGATAAAGGCCAACATTCCAGTAGCCTTGCAAATGGTTTGTAGCTGCCCACAAGCTTTTAGCGATTCCTGTACTTGGACCCTTAAATCTCTCTGTTCCTCCATAGTTCCTAGCTTCTGGCCATTTAGAAAATAACTGCCCAAACACAATGGGTGTGACGTGTTTATTCATCACTGAGACAATCTAATATATTGCTTCTTATTTATAGTCTGGGAAGTAACATCAAAGCTGGTTTGTTAGCATCTTAAATAGCTGTTAGTCTCGACCTTTTAAAAACAATTATGCAGATACACTAGGCTTTAAAATGCACAACGTTTAAGAGTAGCTTTTTTTCCCCCTCAATTCTTTCGTTTGAAAAAAAATGGTCAAAAAAAAATGCCAAAACATAAGGGTTTACTGACTGGAGTTCGTGTGTAGTCCAGGAACACCCCCAAGGCAGTCCCCCATAGCTGGCTGTGGAGGTCTGGGGCAGGTAGCAGACCCCAGCCACGTTTGGGAGACTCTTCCTGGGGCAGAAACCTGGGAGATCTGGGTACTACCCTGAATTCCTGCCCCCACCCGCTTTGAGTCCTCTCACCCTTCAGCAACTTTGGTCCAATGATGTGTTTTGGCCAGTACATTATAACAACTTGGTATAACCACTTTGTACTTCACTGTTCTGGCTATGTATCCCAATATTCTGTTTAGTTATTTAATTGCCTTTCCACATTGTCTCAACAATGACACTCCCAGGCCTCTTTCTAAGTCGCCATATACTCATACGATAGCAAAATACTGCGGATGCTGGAAATTCGAAATAACAACAGAAAACGCTGGAAAAACTCAACAGGCCAGGCAACATCCGTGGAGAGACAGACAGAGTCGACGTTTCGGGTCGAAACCCTTCTACAGAACTGAGGAAAAAAGGCAGGAAATGAAACAGATTAAAAGGCAGTTTGGGGGCTGGGAAATGGGGCACGTTACAGCCTTCCGGACTCGATATCGAGATCAACAATTTCAGATCGTAACCTCGGCCCTTTTTATATTTTTTATCCACACTTTTGGTTTGTGCCTTTTCCTTTTTTTCCCCTCTCTCCCACATGGCAGCTGTCTCTCACTCTGCCAGCGCATTTCACACTTCATCTAGAGCCATTGTCTGTTTCTTTACCTGTCCTATTACTATCTCGTCTCACCTTGAATATCTCTTAATGTCTCTTCTTTCATCCCCTCCCCCATTTCCCATCCCCCAAACTGCCTTTTAATCTGTTTCATTTCCTGCCTTTTTCTCTCAGTTCTGTAGAAGGGTTTCGACCCGAAACGTTGACTCTCTTTCTCTCTCCACGGATGTTGCCCGGCCTGCTGAGTTTTTCCAGCGTTTTCTGTTGTTATCACCATATATTCATTCTGTTTCTTCATTGTATACTGATGTAGTTCAGTTCATCAAATACATCATATTTTGCATTTGTCGGTACAAAATTTCATTTGCCACGTGGGCAAGATACCAGAAGGGAGTCTGCACCCATGAGACTACACCGTCACAGTCTTAAGAAGAGGAGAGCAAACTGTTGAGGAAAAATAATTAGAATACAAATTCGCTAGCTGAGGCCTCGTCGCCTTCTGACTCAGATCACCAAAAAAGGGTGATGTTTACTATTTTAGTATCAAACAGGATACAAAATAGCAGTCAGAGTGATGGATGGGGAGTCCCCTCGTTACATTTAAAAACACTAAATGCAAATATAATTTATAATTAAGAAAGAAACCAAGAACTTTCATTTATATACTCCCCTTCACGACCACAGGACGTCCCAAAGGAGTTCACAACAACTGAAATATTTCTGAAGTGCAATCACTCTTGTAATGTTGGGAAAAGTGGCACAGCAAGGTCCCAGAAACAGCAATGATACAAGAATGAGATGAAAGACCAGATAATTTGTTTTTTTAGTGATGTTGGTTGAAGGATAAATGATGGCCAGGACACGAGAAGAACTCCCCGGCTCATTTTCAAATAGTGCCGTGGTATCATTTATGTCTACCATAATTTAAAATAATGTTTGTGGAAGACAAAATTAAGACAAAAACCAAAGTAGTAGATTGGAGAAAAAAAAACTAATCTTGAGGGGATGAGAATGGAACTAGGGAAGTTAAACTGGGAAAAAGTCTTGACCGACAAAGAGATAGAACAGCAATGGGAAATATTTAAAATGATGATCAACTGAGTTCAGGAGAAATAAATTCCTCTTAAAAATACAAGATCAAACTCGCCAATGATGAGAGACCGTGGATAAACAAAGACGCAAGGGTAAATTTGAAACTGAAGAAAACAACATACTCTAAGTACACAGACAATAAAGGAGAGGATGACAAAAGGGAATAAGAGGAGGTGAGGGAAAAAAGTGGGAAAAAAAATTAGGAAAGCCAAGAGGAACTACGAAATTAAATTATCAAGGAATAAAAGAAGAAAATACTAAAGTATTCTACAGACACATAAATAACAGAAGTAAAATCAGGATAGGGATAGGGCCATTCAGGAATGCACAAGATAAACTCACAGGTAATGACAGCAAAATGGCAGAAATAGTGGATAATTATTTTGCCTCAGTATTTACCAGGGAGACTAACAAGCTGGGCATGACATTAGAAGAAGTGAACAAAAATGATACAAAGACATTTAAGATAGAAAGATAATTGATAAACTAATCAAACTTAGAGAGGATAAAAGCCCCTGATCCAGATGGATTGCATCCACGCATATTAAAATAAATTAGGGAAGAGATAGCAGAGGCACTATTACAAATATATCCAAATTCATTCGAAAAGGGAATAGTGCCAGAGGACAGGCGGACAGCTAATGTGATTCCTATATTTAAAAAGGGAGATAGAACAAGTCCAAGGAACTATAGCCCAGTTAGATTAACATCGATGATGGGAAAGTGTCAGCCTAGATTATATGCTCAAGTCTCTGGAGTCTTTCTTTGTCACAATCCAAGCTTGAGAGCCAAGTGTGCGCATCAGCACTCCCTTACCGGGCATGGTGACACATTCAGACTAAAACTAGTTGACTTTGCAAGTTATTCAAATCTGTTGGTTATCTGAGTCAGAATGGAAGGAAGGCTGCCTCTTTTATTGTGGTTTTATGTTGTTCTCCATCTCACATCAGGGTTGTCTGTTGGATAGCGGCTGCACAAAAACATTGAAAAGCTGCCCTTCGGCCACTGACGTAGATTATTGTTTTCCTCTGTCCAATTTTGCAATGTTTTGATTTTTCCCTTTTGATGAATGTTAACAGGGTTCTGTTTTCATGTTGTAGTGTTTGGCAATCATCTTTCCCATTTCTTTGTAAATTGCACCAAAGTAAACTATCCCTGCAGTCGAATATGATGTCATCACAGTGAAGGTGTCACAGTGAAGGTGGTACACGACTCCTCTCCGACTCCAAGCCAAAAAAATTGCCAAACAGTTCTCTAATGGACTTTAATCTTGGTCCTAGATCAATAATAAAACATGCTTCAGATATGTTTTTTCAAATCCTTAGCCTGAATATCAATCTATGTATCCACCAGAGTGTCCAAGCTTTTTGTCTTCATGGTCCATTTAAGTGCAGCTTTATGGCGCACAATGAATAGTTTAAATTAATGTACCCAGTGAGACTTGGCTCAGTGGTAACACTCTCGCCTCTTAGTCAGAAGGTTGTGGTTTCAAGCCCCTCTCTAGAAACTTGAGCACATCATCTACATTGGCATGTCCGTGCAGTGCTGAGGGAGTGCTGCACCGTTGGAGGTGCCGTCTTTCAGATGAGACGTTAAACCGAGGTCCCATCTGCCCTCTCAGGTGGATGTATAAGATCCCATGGCACTATTTTGAAGAAGAGCAGGGGAGTTCTCTTAGTTTCCTTGCCAATATTTATCCCTCAACCAACTTCACTAAAAAGAGTTGAGCTAGTCACCCGTGGCTCTAACATCTATAGCCATAAAGTGCCTGGAAAAGCTGGTCATGACACACATAAGCAGCATCATATCCGATTCCTTGGACCCGTTCCAGTTCGCATATAGGGCGAACAGGTCTGTAGACGATGCCATCTCCCTAACACTACACACTGCCCTGGAACACCTAGACAGGAGGGACACTTACATCAGACTGTTGTTCATTGACTACGGCTCTGCATTTAATACTATTATTCCCTCCAATCTGGTCCTGAAACTGAAGGACCTAGGCCTGGGCACCCCCATCTGCAATTGGATTCTGGATTTCCTGACTGGTAGGCCTCAAGTGGTGAAAATAGGGAACAACACCTCATCCACTCTGGTTCTCAACACCGAGCGCCACAAGGCTGCTGCCTCAGTCCTTGGCTGTACTCTCTGTTTACACATGACTGTACAGCCATACACAGCAACAACCGGATTATCAAGTTTGCCAACGACACCACAGTAATTGGCCTGATAAGCAACGATGACGAGACGGAGTACAGAGATGAGATAGTCCAGCTGATGAGATGGTGCAATGACAACAATATTGCCCTGAACGTTGGCAAGACTAAGGAGCTCATCGTGGACTTCAGAAGCCACCGAGGGAACCATCGCCCCATCAGCATAGACGGGACACCAGTGGAAGTCGTCAGTTGCTTCCGATTCCTGGGACTGCAGATCTCTGATGACCTGGCCTGGAACCATAATACTGAGGCTATGCTGAAGAAGGTACACCAGCGCCTCTACCCTCTACGGTGCCTGAGGAAATGCGGCATAAGCACACAGTGGCTTGTGAACTTTTACCGCGGCACCATAGAGAGCGTCCTGACGAGTGGTGTCAATGTGTGGTATGGTAACACCACTGCACAGAACAAGAAAGCCATCCAGAGACTTGTGAATACGGCAGAAAAGATCATCGGGTGTGCACTTCCGTCCATCGAGGAGATCTTCCAGACCAGGTGCCGGAACAAGGCCCGCTCCATCATCCAGGACCCCAATCACCCTGGGCACAAACTGTTCTCCCTCCTGCGGTCCGGACGTCGGTACTGCAGCATCCGAACCAGGACCAGCAGGTTTAAGAACAGTTTCTATCCACAGGCAGTGCGCCTACTGAACTGCTAACCGCACTGCCCCACATATTATAGTTATATGTTTATGTAAATATATATATTATACTTATATTACCATATATTTATCATATTACATTACTATTATTTCCAGTGGTAATTGAGGCTTTTTTGCACTATTCATCATATCCTGCAACTTGGACTGTTATTGCTATACTTTCTGCTTATTTGCTTATTGTTTTTATTTATACTTGTTTTTACTTTTTGCTTTTATATTTATATGCTTGTATTGTGGGAGTGAGTGGGGAGTAAGCATTCCATTGTACTAGTTACATATGGCAATAAAATAATCTTGAATCTTGAATCTTGTTTGTGGGAGCTGGCTGTGCGCAAATTAGCTGCCGCGTTTCCCCACATTACAACAGTGACTACGTTTCAAAAGTAATTCATTGGCTGTAAGGCACTGTAGGATGTCCTGAGGCCATGAGAAGTGATATATAAATGTAATTTGCATCTATCTCAAGCTCTTGATAAGATATATTGGGGTAGAGTTTCTGCTTTGGGTGCAATCCACGATCTGGGCGCACAAGTTTGCCCGTTTTGAGAAGTAATTTTTTTTTCTCGAGTCTCCGCCCAAACTTATTTGCATGTCGCTGAACACAAAATCTGCCAGGTTTAAACCAGCGCAATTGGGCAGCCTTTTAAAATGTAATTTAAAAAAAAAATTTTGCTTCAAAAAATATTGCTTGGTATATTTAAGAGTGGTAACTTGATGCAGTTTGATTAATACGGCTGAAAATGGGCTTAATCACAAAATATAAACATTTTAAATCAGAGTGTCAGTCCACCACCTGTGAGTAACCCGATTTTAAATTTCTGAAAATGAAGGAAGACTTCCATTGGCATTTACACCGCGCCTTTCACGACCACCGGACGTCACAAAGCTCCTTTAAAAAGAAATATACAGCACCATTTGCTAGTTGTACTGAGGCATAGTAATCAGTTTCTTAGAAAATTAAAAACATATATATATATATATATTCAAAAGCTTTTAAAACCTGCCTACTCGTGTCCTTGCGCCCAAAAGAACCAACTTAATTTTCAGAGCCTCCTCGACGGTCCGCAAACGCAATTAGCAGAAACTCCCAATTAATTCATCCTGGGAGGGGAGGGGGGGCATGGCCAGTTTTGTGGGCAGGGCTGGCTTCCAGCTTGATCTTTTTTAAACCAGCGCAAAAGATCGCGGAAACTCGATTTGCGCTGGACGCAATTTGCGCTTAAAATTCCGCGATCTTTTGGGCAAATTACGTCTGGGGGGAAAAAAACAGCGCGACCGAGCGGAAACTCTACCCCGTTGATGTTCCGATTTAGGATTTATGAAGCAACAGTGATAAGAATAGTACTTTCCAAACCTCCAGGCTAACAAAATTCAAACAGAACAAACCAGCAAGTAAGAAATAGAAGTGAAAGTTAATGATGATAGACGAAAAATGTGGAGCGGCAAATGCTTGACATTGTGGAGGGTACACGATTTAAATTATTGCCCTTTTTGGCAAAGTAATTTTCATGCTATTGTTTTATGAGAATGTGAATTGTATCTGAACCCCTAGCTATCTCTTAATGCATTCTTACAGTACATTCCTGGTTTACAGTTGGCAAATGTACAATCCATTTTATTCAACAAATCGTGCACCCGCCAGTGCCTTATTTCACAATGTCCTTTTTAGTTTTCGTTCCTGGGATGTGGGCATCTCTGGCAAGGCCAGTATTTATTGCCATTCCCTAACTGCCCTCGAGAAGGTGGTGGTGAGCGACCTTCTTGAACCGCTGCAGTCCGTGTGGTGAAGGTACTCCCACAGTGCTGTCAGGGAGGGAGTTCCAGGATTTTGACCCAGCGACGATGAAGGATCGGCCGATATACTTCTAAGTCAGGATGGTGTGTGACCGGAGGGGACCTTGGATGTGGTGGTGTTCCCATGTGCCTGCTGCCCTTGTCCTTCTAGGTGGAAGAGGTCGCGGGTTTGGGAGGTGCTGCCGAAGAAGCCTTGGCGAGTTGCTGCAGTGCATCTTGTAGATGGTACACACTGCAGCCACGGTGTGCCGGTGGTGGAGGGAGTGGATGTTCAAGGTGGTGGATGGGGTTCCAATCAAGCGGGCTGCTTTGTCCTGGATGGTGTCGAGCTTCTTGATTGTTGTTGGAGCTGAACTCATCCAGGCAAGTGAAGAGTATTCCATCACACTCCTTACTTGTGCCTTGTAGATGGTGGAAAGGCTTTGGGGAGTCAGGAGGTGAGACACTCGCCGCAGAATACCCAGCCTCTGACCTGCTCTTGTTGTCACAGTATTTATGTGGCTGGTCCAGTTAAGTTTCTGGGCAATGGTGACCCCCAGGATGTCGATGGTGGGGGCTTCGGCGATGGTAATACCGTTGAATGTCAAGGGGAGGTGGTTAGAATCTCGCTTGTTGGAGATGGTCATTGCCTGGCACTTGTGTGGCGCGAATGTTACCTGCCACTTATCAGCCCAAGCTGAACGTCATCCAGGTCTTGTTGCATGCGGGCATGGACTGCTTCATTATCTGAAGTTGTGAATGGCACTGAACACTGTGCAGTTATCAGTGAACATCCCCATTTCTGACCTTATGTTGGAGGGAAGGTCATTGATGAAGCAGCTGAAGATGGTTGGGCCGAGGACACTGCCCTGAGGAACTCCTGCAGTGATATCCTGGGGCTGTGATGATTGACCTTCAACCACCACAACCATCTTTCTTTGTGCTAGGTATGACTCCAGCAAGTGGAGAGTTTTCCATCCGATTCCCATTGACTTCAGTTTTACTGGGGCTCCTTGATGCCACACTCGGTCAAATGCTGCCTTGATGTCAAGGGCAGTCACTCTCACCTCACCTCTGGAATTCAGCTCCTTTGTCCATGTTTGGACCAAGGCTGTAATGAGGTCGGGAGCCGAGTGGTCTTGGCGGAACCCAAACTGGGCATCAGTGAGCAGGTTATTGGTGAGTAACTGCCGCTTGATAGCACTGTCGAGGACACCTTCCATCACTTTGCTGATGATTGAGAGTAGACTGATGGAGCGGTAATTGGCCGGATTGCATTTGTCCTGCTTTTTGTGGACAGGACATACCTGGGCAGTTTTCCACATTGTCGGATAGATGCCAGTGTTGTCGCTGTACTGGGACAGCTTGGCTAGAGGCGCGGCTAGTTCTAGAAACATAGAAACATAGAAGATAGGAGCAGGAGTAGGCCATTCGGCTCCTCGAGCCTGCTCCGCCATTCAATGCGATCATGGCTGACCATCCAAATTCAGTACCCAGTCCCTGCTTTCTCCCCATACCCCTTGATCCCTTTAGCCTTAAGAAATATATCCAACTCCTTCTTGAATATATTTAATGAATTGTTCTCTACTGCCTTCTGTGGTAGAGAATTCCACAGGTTCACCACTCTCTGGGTGAAGAAATTCCTCCTCATTTCTATCCTAAATGGCCTACCCCTTATCCTTATACTGTGACCCCTGGTTCTGGACTCCCCGACCATCGGGAACATCCTTCCTGCATCTAGTCTGTCCAGTCCTGTCAGAATTTTATAAGTTTCAATGAGATCCCCTCTCATTCTTTTAAACTCCAGCGAGTACAAGCCCAATCGACCCAATCTCTCCTCATACGTCATTCCTGCCATCCCAGGTATCAGCCTGGTGAGTCTTCGCTGAACTCCTTCCATGGCAAGAACATCCTTGCACAGATAAGGCGACCAAAACTGCACACAATACTCAAGATGTGGTCTCGCCAAGGCCCTGTGTAACTGCAGCAAGACATCCTTGTTCCTGTACTCAAACCCTCTCGCTACGAAGGCCAACATACCATTTGCCGCCTTAACCGCCTGCTGCACCTGCATGCTTACCTTCAGCGACTGGTGCACAAGGACACCCAGGTCTCCTTGCACTTCCCCTTCTCCCAATCTATTGCCATTGAGATAAAAATCTGCCTTCCTGTTTTTGCCACCAAAGTGGATAACCTCACATTTATCCACGTTATATTGCATCTGCCATGCATTTGCCCAATCACCCAACCTGTACAAATCATCCTGGAGTTTCTCGGCATCCTCCTCACAGCACACACGCCCACCCAGCTTTGTGTCGTCTGCAAATTTGGAGATATTACATCTAGTTCCCTTGGCTAGATCATTAATATATATTGTGAAATAGCTGGGGTCCTAGGACCGATCCCTGCGGTACCCCACTAGTCACTGCCTGCCACTTGGAAAAAGACTCGTTTATTCCAACTCTTTGCTTTCTGTCTGCCAACCAGTTCTCTATCCAAGTCAATACCTTGCCCCCAATCCCATGTGCCTTAACTTTACACGCTAATCTCTTATGCGGGACCTTATCGAAAGCCTTCTGAAAGTCCAAATACACCACATCCACTGGCTCTCCCTTATCTATTTTGCCAGTTACATCCTCAAAAAAATTCCAGTAGATTAGTCAAGCACGATTTACCTTTTGTAAATCCATGTTGACTTTGTCCGATCCAGTCACTGCTTTCCAAGTGCTCTGCTATTACATCTTTTATAATGGACTCTAGCATTTTCCCCACTACCGATCTGTAATTCCCCATTTTCTCTCTACCACCTTTTTTGAATAGTGGGGTAACATTAGCTACCCTCCAATCCATGGGTACTGTTCCAGATTCCATCGAATGTTGGAAGATGATCAGCAGTGCATCTACTATTTCTAGGGCCACTTCCTTAAGTACCCTAGGATGTAGATTATCAGGCCCTGGGGATTTATCGGCTTTCAATCCCATCAATTTCCCTAACACCATTTCCCTACAAATACTGATTTCTTTCAGTTCCTCCCTTTCATCAGACCCTATGTTCCCTGACATCTCTGGGAGGTTATTTGTGTCCTCCTTTGTGAAAACAGAACCAAAATATGTATTTAATTGGTCAGCCATTTCTTTGTTCCCCATTATAAATTTCCCTGATTCTGACTGCAAGGGACCTACGCTTGACTTCACCAATCTTTTTCTCTTCACATATCTATAAAAGCTTTTACAGTCAGTTTTTATGTTCCCAGCAAGCTTACTCTCATATTCTATTTTCCCTTTTTTAATTAATCCCTTTGTCCTCCTTTGTTGAATCCTAAACTGCTCCCAATCCTCAGGTTTACTGCTTTTTCTGGCCAATTTATATGTCCTCTCCTTGGATCTTATGCTATCCCTAATTTCCCTTGTTAGCCACGGTTGAGTCACCTTTTTTGTTTTATTTTTATGCCAAACTGGGATGAACAAATTCTGTAGTTCATCCATGCGGTCTTTGAATGTTTGCCATTGCCTATCCACCCAACCCTTTGAGTGACATTCCCCAATCAATCCTACCCAGCTCGCGCCTCAGACCATTGTAGTTTCCTTTATTTAAATTTAGGACCCTAGTCTCTGAGTCGACTACTTCATTCTCCATCTTAATGAAGAATTCGATCATATGATCGCTCCGACCCAAGGGGCCACATACAACAAGATTGCTAATTAATCCTTTCTCGTTACATAATACCCAGTCTAAGATGGCACGGTGGCATAGTGGTTAGCACTGTTGCCTCACAGCGCCAGGGACCCGGGTTCAAATCTGGCCTCGGGCGACTGTCTGTGTGGAGTTTGCACATTCTCCCTGTGTCTGCGTGGGTTTCCTCCGGGTGCTCCGGTTTCCTCCCACAGTCCAAAGATGTGCAGGTTAGGTTGATTTGGCTATGATAAATTGACCCTTCGTGTTAGGGGATTAAATACGTGGGGTTACGGGGATAGGGTGGGATATGTGTCGGTGCAGGCTCGATGGGCCGAAATGGCGTCTATCTGCACTGTAGATTCTGTGATTCTGTGATGGCCTGATCTCTGGTTGGTTCCTCGACATATTGGTCCAGGAAACCATCCCGTAAACACTAGGAATTCCTCCTCCACAGTATTGTTACTAATTTGGTTCGCCCAATCTATATGTAGATTAAAGTCACCCATGAGGACTGCTGTGCCCTTATTGCACGCTTCTTTAATTTCCCTTTTAATGCCATCTCCAACCTCTGCATTACTGTTTGGAGGTCTAGATACCACTCCCACTAATGTTTTCTGCCCCTTGGTATTTCTCAGTTCTACCCATACAGATTCCACATCATCAGAGCTAATATCCTTCCTTACAATTGTGTTAATCCCTCCTTTAACCAGCAATGCTACCCCACCTCCCTTTCCTTTTTGCCTATCTTTCCTGAATATTGAATACCCCTGGATGTTGAGTTCCCAGTCTTGGCCACCCTGGAGCCATGTTTCCGTAATCCCAATCAAATCATATTCATTTACCTCTATTTGCGCAGCTAATTCATCCACCTTATTATGAATGCTCCTCGCATTAAGACACAAAGCCCTCAGGCTTGTTTTTTTAACGCTCTTAGACCTATCCGAATTATTATTTACTGTGGCCATGTTTGATTTAAACTGTTGATTTCTCTGACTGCCACTTTTGTTTTTCTCCTTCCTTCTTTTGCTTTTGTCCTTGTTTCCCTTTCCTCTGTCTCCCTGCTCAGGTTCCCAACCCCCTGCCATTTTAGTTTAAACCCTCCCCCAGAGCACTAGCAAACACTCCCCCTAGGACATCGGTCCCGGCCCTGCCCAGGTGCAAACCATCCGGTTTGTACTGGTCCCACCTCCCCCAGAACCAGTTCCAATGTCCCAGGAATTTGAATCCCTTCCCCTTGCACCATTCCTCATAGCCTTTGCTTTATCCAGTGCGCTCAGCCGTTTCTTGATATCACGTGGAGTGAATCAAATTGGCTGAAGACTGGCTTCTGTAATGGTGGGGACCTCAGGAGTAGGCCGATATGGACCATCCACTTGGCACTTCTGGCTGAAGATGGTTGCAAACGCTTCGCCTTGTCCACCATTCATGACTGGATTTGGCAGGACTGCAGAGCTTTGATCTGATCCGTTGATTGTGGGATCACCTAGCCCTGTCTATAGCATGTTGCTTCCACTTTTTAGCATGCATATAGTCCTGTGTTGCAGATTCCACAGGTTGGCACCTCATTTTTAGGTATGCCTGGTGCTGCTCCTGGCATGCTCTTCTACACTCCTTATTGAACCAGGGTTGGTCCCCTGGCTTGATGGTAATGGTAGAGTGAGGGATATGCCGGACCATGAGTTTACAGATTGTAGTGGAATACAATTCTGCTGCTGCTGATGGCCCACAGCGCCTCATGGATGCCCAGTTTTGAGCTGCTATATCTGTTCTGAATCTTATCACATTTAGCACGGTGGTAGTGCCACACAACACGATGGAGGGTGTCCTCAGTGTGAAGACGGGACTTCGTCTCCACAATGACTGTGCGGTGGTCACTGCTACCAATACTGTCATGGACAGATGCATCTGCGACAGGTAGCTTGGTGAGGACGAGGTCAAGTAGGTTTTTCCCTCGTGTTGGTTCTCTTTTCACCTGTCGCAGGCCCAGACTGGCAGTTATGTCCTTCAGGACTTGGCCAGCTCGGTCAGTAGTGGTACCGAGCCACTCTTGGTGATGGACATTGAAGTCCCCCATCCAGAGTACATTCTGTGCCCTTGCTACTCTCGATGCTTCTTCCAAGTGTTGTTCAACTTAGAGGAGTGCTGATGAATCAGCTGAGGAAGGGCAGTAGGTGGTAATCAGCAGAAGGTTTCCTTGCCCATGCTTGACCTGAAGCTATGAGACTTCATGGGGTCAGGCGTCAATGTTGAGGACTCCCAGGGCCACTCCTTCCCGACTGTATACCACTGGGCCAGGACATACCCAGGGATGGTGATGGAGGAGTTCGGGACATTGGCTGAAAGGTATGATTCTGTGAGTATGACTATGTCAGGCTGTTGCTTGACTAGTCTGTGGGACAGCTCTCCCAATTTTGGCACAAGTCCCCAGATGTTGGTGAGGAGGACTTTGCAGCGTCGACTGGGCTGGGTGTGCCGTTGCCGTGTCCGTAGCCGGTGCCGAGGTTGATGCCGGGTGGTCCGTCCAGTTTCATTCTTCTTATTGTTTTTCGTAGCAGTTTGTTACAACTGAGTGGCTTGCTAGGGCAGTTAAGAGTCAACCACATTGTCGAGCTTCTTGAGTGTTGTTGGAGCTGCACTCATCCAGTCAAGTGGAGAGATAGAAAGGAACTTTTCCCCTTTAGTAGAGGGGTCAATAACCAGGGGGCATAATTTCAAGGTAAGGGGCAGGAGGTTTAGAGAGGATTTGAGGAATAAATTTTTCACCCAGAGGGTGGTTGGAATCTGGAACTCACTGCCTGAAAGGGTGGTAGAGGCAGGAGCCCTCACAACATTCAAGAAGCATTTAGATGAGCACTTGAAACGCCATAGCATACAAGGCTACGGACCAAGTGCTGGAAAATGGGATTAGAATAGACAGGGCTTGATTGTCGGCGCAGACACGATGGCCTAGATTTTCAGTGTGCCGTGAGGCGGGCTTTTAGGTGTGCGGGGGGCTAAAATCACGAATTCGGGGGTCCTGACACCACCCCCCCCCCCACAAAACCCGCCTCCACGTAAGTTTCAAAGGAGGCAGGTACCCACCCCGCACTGGGACCCGCCGAGCGGGAAGGGATTAGTGCCAATTAACTGCCTGTTAACAGGTAGTTAACAGGCAGTTTTTAGCCTAATCCCTATTTTGAGGGGTGTCGTGTGGGATTCCCGATGGCTCCAAACCACGCCAGGTTAGAGCAGGCGGGCCGTCGGGTTGAAGGACATGGAGGGGTCGTGATGTCGGTGTTCAGGTGAGTGATGGGTACATGAGTGCAAAGGTAAGTGTGTTTGGTGTGTCTAAAGTGATTAAATAAGTTTAAATTACCTGTACTTACCTTAACAGCCTTTCTTCCTCTAGGCTTTGGGAGTCCATCATTCAGCCGGCACTGAAAGCAAAATCGCTGCGAACTGTCAAAAGTGACAGCCTTCAGCTTTCAGTGCCGGTGAGAGTTCTAACTGAGTCTGTGTAGAAGGACTCAGGTTAGAAGTCAGACTGTCAGTGTTTGACAGCTTCAAACAGCTGTGAAACACTGATATTTCATCTGTCAACACGTCTTGACAGATGAAATTTCAGTCTGTGACGTCACCTGTTGCCGGGTGGCCCTTAATTGGCCACGGGCTCAACAAGGTCAATCAAGGGAAAATCGCGTGGATTGGCCGGACGTCGATGGAGGCGGGACTAAAACCCGAAATTTGTAGTCCCGCCTCCTTCCCAACTGCTGAATGAAAATCCAGCCCGATGGGCCAAAGGGCCTCTTTCTGTGCTGTATAACTCTATGACTCTGAGAGTATCCTGACTTGTCCCTTGTGGAAAGGCTTTGGGGAGTCAGGAGTTGAGGCATTCACGGTAGAATACCCAGCCTCTGACCTGCTTTTATGGCCACAGTATTTATGTGGCTGGTCCAGTTAAGTTTCTGGTCAATGGTGACCCCCAGGATGTTGATGGTGGGGGATTCGGCAATAGTATTACTTTGTGTCAAAAGGATTTGAAATATAATTTATTTTTCTGTTTTTCTCACTTCCCTTTTAAGAGGTTTCCATACACCATTTCCTGATTGAAAGGGCAGGGGGTGAACTGATTTTAGATCTCTGCTAATGTTGCTCAGAAGCCAGTTATTAGCTGATGCACAAGAGTTTCCCGAGGTAACCCGTAACGTGATTTACCCTGAGAACGGGGGTGGAGCCACGGGGAGTGGGTCGGGATGGGGGGGTGTGGATGCGGTGAGAGGGGGGGATGCGGGGGTGGGGGGGGTGTGAGAGTGTGTTGGGGAGGGAGGGGGGGAGGGTGTGATGGGTGAGGGGGAGTGGGTGTGAGGGGGAGGGGGTGTGGGTGGGGGGGTGGGGCTGAGGTGGGGGGTGAGGGTGTGTTGGGGGCAGGGGGTGAGGGTGTGTTGGGGGCAGGGGTTGGGGGTGTGAGGGGCTGGGGGTGTGTGAGGGGAGGGAGTGGGGGCGAGGGTGTGTTGGGGCTGAGGGTGTGTTGGGGGCAGGGGTTGGGGTGTGGGGGTGAGGGGCTGGGGGTGTGTGAGGGTGGGGGGAGGGTGAGGGGGTTTGGGGGGAGGGTGAGGGGGTTTGGGGGGTGGGTGGGAGGGGGTGGGGGGAGGGGTGTGGGGCTGAGGTGAGGGGGTGGGGGGGTGAGGGTGTGTTGGGGCAGGGGCTGGGGGTGTGTGAGGGGGTGGGGGGAGGGTGAGGGGGTGGGGGTGTGAGGGGCTGGGGGGGGTGTGAGGGTAGGGGGGGCTGGGGGTGTGGGGCTGAGGTGGGGGGATGAGGGTGTGTTGGGGTGTGGGTGTGTTGGGGGTTGGGCTGGGGGTGTGTGAGGGGCTGGGGGTGTGTGAGGGGCTGGGCGTGTGTGGGGGGGTGAGGGTGTGTTGGGGCAGGGGCTGGGGTGTGTGAGGGGGTGGGGGGAGGGGGAGGGTGTGAGGGGCTGGGGGGGTGTGAGGGTAGGGGGGGCTGGGGGCGTGAGGGTGGGGGGGTGTGGGGCTGAGGTGGGGGGATGAGGGTGGGTTGGGGTGTGGGTGTGTTGGGGGTTGGGCTGGGGGTGTGTGAGGGGCTGGGGGTGTGTGGGGGGGGGAGGGGGGGTGTGAGGCTGAGGTGGGAGGGTGAGGGTGTGTTGGGGGCAGGGGTTGGGGGTGTGAGGGGCTGGGGGTGTGTGAGGGGGTGGGGGTGGTGAGGGGAGAGTGGGGGTGTGTAGGGGGGCGGGGGTGAGGGGTTGGGGACGCGGAGGTGGGGGTGAGAGTGGTGGGGATAAAGGGGTGAGGGTGGGGATGCGGGTAGACAGAAGGGAAGAACATAGGCTTCTGTTATGTGCTTTCCTTCTAATGGTGCACTTCAGATTGGGACCTCACTGCATGGGAAAACTGCAAGTGCAAACCCACATTCCACTGTCTGTGACTCAATTCACCAACAGTAATCCTTTTGTGAACTTTTGTCTTTGAAAAACATTGAAGAAGGAAGGATTAGTGCGGCACAAAGTAGCATGCTAATGGTTAGTTCACGCCTTACAAATTGGCATCCTTTGTGCTGTTGGGGAAATACATAGATACATCGATAGGAGCAGGTGTAGGCCATTCGGCCCCTCAAGCCTGCTCCGCCATTTAATGAGATATGGCTAATCATCCAAATTCAGTACCCTGTCCCTGCTTTCTCCCCATATCCCTTGATCCCTTTAGCCTTAAGAAATATATCTAACTCCTTCTTGAATATATTTAATGAATTGGCCTCAACTGCCTTCTGTGGTAGAGAATTCCACAGGTTCACCACTCTCTGGGTGAAGAAATTCCTCCTCATCTCTGTCCTAAATGGCTTAGCCCTTATCCTTAGACTGTGACCCCTGGTTCTGGACTCCCCACCATCGAGAACATCCTTTCTGCATCTAGTCTGTCTAGTCCTGTTAGAATTTTATAAGTTTCAATGAGATCCCCTCTCATTCATCTAAACTCTAGCGAATATAAGCCTAATCGTCCCAATCTCTCCTCATACGTCATTCCTGCCATCCCAGGTATCAGTCTGGTGAATCTTCGCTGCACTCGCTCCATGGCAAGAACATCCGTTCTCAGATAAGGTGACCAAAACTGCACACAATACTTCTCCTTTTGCATCTCAGTGTTGTCACCTGAGCGTACAGAGATCAGGTATAACAGAGGTATCCGAACTATGACCTGTGTGCCATATCAAGCCTACAAACCATGGTAATATGGTCCATGAATGTGCTTATATTGAACTTCATTGGTTTTTCCTTTTTTAAGTAAGCCTGGAGGTTTAGAAAGGGCTATTCTGATTGTTACTGCCTCCTTGGTTATATATCCTGAATCAGATAACCTGGAGATGCTGCTTGAGATAAACAGAAATTCATGGGAACATTGATTTAAATTACTTACGTATGGGATGTGGGCATCACTGGCAAGGCCAGCATTTATTGCCCATCCCTAATTGCCCTTGAGAAGGTGGTGGTGAGCCGCCTTCTTGAACCGCTGCAGTCCATGTGGTGAGGGTACTCCCACAGTGCTGTTAGGTAGGGAGTTCCAGGATTTTGACCCAGCGACAATGAAGGATCGGCGATATACTTCTAAGTCAGGATATAGGGGAACTTGGAGGTGGTGGTGTTGCTGCCCTTGTCCTTCTAGGTGGAAGATGTCGCGGGTGTGGGAGGTGATGCCGAAGAAGCCTTGGCGAGTTGCTGCATTACATCTTGTAGATGGTACACACTGCAGTCACTGTGTGCCGGTGGTGGAGGGAGTGAATGTTTAAGGTGGTGGATGGGGTGCCAATCAAGCGGGCTGCTTTGTCCTGGATGGAGTCGAGCTTTGCCAGTATGGGCTGTTTAATGTTACAGATCATACTCACTGGAATCTGTGTTGAGTGTGTTCAGACTCATTTCATGTTAGGAACCTTCCACCTGGCAGAGAGAGGAGACTTGGATTCAATATTCACTGCTGGATTCTCAGAGAGGAAATATCTCTGTGCTAACTCATTGTGCCTGTCAATCCCCCTGTGACATGCATTGACACAGCAAGACATTACTCAAGGCAAACAAACGCCAAACTGTTGAGCAGCAGGGATGAGAGGGCTGTCCTATGATGAGAGATTGTGTAGAATGGGCCTATACTCTCTGGAGTTTAGAGGAATGAGAGGTGATCTCATTGAAACATACAAGATTCTGAAGGGGATTGACAGGGTAGATGCTGAGAGGTTGTTTCCCCTGGCTGGAGCGTCTAGAATTAGGGGGCATAGTCTCAGGATAAGGGATCGGCCATTTAAGACTGAGATGAGGAAGAATTTCTTCACTCAGAGGGTTGTGAATCTTTGAATTCTCTGCCCCAGAGGGCTGTGGATGCTGAGTCTTTGAGTATATTCAAGGCTGAGATCGATAGATTTTTGGACTCTAGGGGAATTGAGGGATATGGGGATCGGGCAGGAAGGTGGAGTTGAGGTCGAAGATCAGCCATGATCTTATTGAATGGCGGAGCAGGCTCGAGGGGCTGTACAGTCCACTCCTGCTCCTGTTTCTTATGTTCTTATCTAAACCTCCTTCCTTTATTCTGCATTTTTAAAATCGTCCTTTATTGCATTTTTGGAGAATTACGAAATCATTAAACATAAAGCAGCCAAGGGGCAGGATTGAAACTGAACAACAACGACTTGCATTTATTTCGGCCCGGAATTTGCAGTGGGTAATGACGACGAGCTGTCAGCGTTCGCCATCATTGCCCTTCTGAAACTGACCGCAACTTCAGGTTGTAACACATGTGCATCTAAACAGGGAAATCCTGAAGTTGCGGTCAGTCATTCACTGCTCCGACACTGGCTGCGCTGTGGACGCCCGCCCCCATAGCCGGCAATCCGTGTCATCAGGGAAACGGACAAAAACCTGGGCTTTTCTGCTGTTGAATACCCCTGACATGAATCTTGTCATTCATGTGGAAATTACTTATGAAATAATACTGCTGGTGGCGCTGTCCAGGGAGAGTATAAATACTCGGGCATGGGCCCAGCTTGCTCAGGACATTCTTTTACAGGAACTAGTGAAGGACACAACTAGATCTCCATGTTGTAAAACAGTTGATTAAAGCCTTGTTTAACGCTTAGACCAAGTGCCTCGTAGTTTTCTTACATCAACCCTGTTAAATGTTCAGCCTTGTTGGATTAGGTGTAACCGGGGTTTTAACAGTTCATTGTCTGCTAAACAAAGGTTCTGGCCCTGAAAAACTCATTTTAATTTTGTGGCGTGTCAAATTTCTCCAGTATGATTAAAAATTTACATTTTTAAGAAACATAAAAGCAACTTCTTCACTTCCTGGTTGCCTGACCTGTGAGAAGTCTATATTATGATTGGCTGCTTAGGCAGCTTGTTGACGTCACAGCGGGCACTGTGCCCGGGATTCTCCACGATCTGTCTTGGGCGTCGAAAAAGGCAAACTTCTGGCCACAGGGGATCGCAAGACCTTTGTGGGCAGCTTTCCCTGGGGCCGGCAGCGAGTGCCCTTTGCTTCGCCGCTGACTGCAAATTCCAGGCCATAGCGCCTTTAATATAGTCAAACGTCCCAAGGCGCTTCACGGGAGCGTTATCAAATAAAACTCAACACCGATCCACATAAGGAGATATTAGGTCAGGTGACCAAAAGCTTGATCAAAGCGGTAGGTTTTAAGGAGCATCTTAAAGGAGGAGAGAATGGCCGAGAGATTTCGGGAGGGAAATCCAGAGCTCAGGGCCTCGACAACTGAAGGCATGAACGGCAATTGAGGGGTGATGGAAATCTGGGGGTGCACAAGAGGCCAGAACTGAAGGAACGTAAAGTTCTCGGAGGGTTGTAGGGCTGGAGGAGGTTACAGCGATAAGGAGGGGGGGCGAGGCCATGGAGGGATTTGAACACAAGGATGAGAATTTTTAATTTGAGGTGTTGCTGGACTGGGAGCCAATCTAGGTCAGCGAGCACAGGGAGGTGATGGGTAAACGGGACTTGGTGCGAGGGAGGATATGGGCAGCACAGCTTTGGATGAGCTGCAGTTTATGGAGAGTGGAAAACAGGAGGCCCGTCAGGAGAACATTGGAATAACTCTTGTCAGTCCCAGCTGAAACATTGCACCAGATGGAGCTGAATATGGGACATTTTGTTGTGTATTCTGACGAGTTTAACATTTTAAATGAAAATTCTGACAGAAGAACAGAATTGGCTTCTTCACCATGTTGGTGGGCAAGTGCATTGTGTTGTATGTTATTCAGCTATACAAACCGAAAATGTTCCAAGTTCATTCCATGACACTATGTGCGTGTGTGTGTGGTGATGTAGAAATGGCAATTGGCCTCATAGTGTGTCAAGCATAAGGATACAGAATATAAAACTCATTTGGCTTGATTAAAGAAATAAAACAGATAGCTGAAACAGATTGGGAATCTTCCAGATTTGGCAATGCCTCAGGAAAAAGCAGGAAAAGGTCCATTCATCAAACTTGATAAAAGATGCTGGTCACTCGATAACAAAACCAGCAACAAAAATAAACGTGGATTTCTCAACAGGAAAGTGAGTCATTGCACAGCGCTGCTGCCTGAGGAACCACAGGCTGCTGGGAATGATTTTTCCCTTTACTGTTAAAAACCTTCATTTCCAACAGCGATAGTTGTATGCTGGGGGTGGGGGAAGTAGCCCAGGGAAAGCGAAGGGTTAAAAGAGTTTAAACGGCCCACATCCTTTGAACTGACCCATGAGCCATCTTGATCTTTTCCTGTCTCAGTGTGAACGTGCAGATTTACAGACCCAGGATATGGGATGAAAGGAATCAAAATATTTAATGAATAACATTCAAGAATTTTCACCATCTGTGCTCAAACCAAGAACAGGCCGTACACTTCATTTCCTATGTTATTAAAAAACATGAGTCTCTTACATAACAGTGTGGAATCCAGTTTCAGTAAACTGTTAACTTTTGGCCGTGTTGCTTGTGAGGTCATGGTGCTTGTGGTTCTTCAGAAGGAGAAGAATTACTTGTACAGACCCTTTGCGTACTACGCACTCGCATTCCTCTGCATGATCGCCCCAGCCAACTCAACATCAACAACTAGCAAGAAGAGAGCGAGACCTGGGGGTCTTTGTGCACACATCTTTGAAGGTGCCAGGACAGGTTAACAAAGCAGTTAGTAGAGATTTATAAATAGAGGCATAGCGTACAAAAGCCAGGAAGTTATATAAAACACTAATTCGGCCTCAGCTGGAGTATTGTGTCCAATTCTGGGCACCACACTTTAGGAAGGGCGTGAAGGCTTTGGAGAGGGTGCAGAAGAGATTAACAAGAATGGTTCCAGGGATGAGGGATTACAGTTACATGGATAGACTGGAGAAGCTGGGGTTGCTCTGCTTAAAGCAGAGAAGACGAAGAGGAGATTTGATAGAGGTGTTTAAAATCATGAAGGGTTTAGATAGAGTAAATCAAGAGAAACTGTTTCCAATGGTTGAAGGGTCAATAACTAGAGGGCACAGATTTAAGGTGATTGGCAAAAGAACCAGAGGCGACATGTGGGAAAAATCTTTTACGCAACAAGTGGTTTGGATTTGGAATGCACTGCCTGATAGGGTGGTGGATACAGAATCAATAGTAGTCTTCAAAAGGGAATTGGATAAATTCTTGGTGTACCTGCGGATATGGGGTGGGCAGCTCATCTCGGGGTCAAATACGACACCAAGGTTGCAAACGGTCTGGTTCAGCCTCAGACACTTGCCAGGGAGAGGATGGAATCGGTGGCTAGGGAACGGAATTTGTGGCGTGGATCGAAAACAATGGTTTTGGTCTTCCCAATATTTAGTTGGAGGAAATTTCTGCTCACCCAGCACTGGATGTCAGACAAGCGGTGTGACAAATCAGAGACAGTGGAGGGGTCGAGAGAGGAGGTGGTGAGGTGGAGCTGAGTGTCGTCAGCGTACATGTCGAACCTGATGAGTTTTCGGATGATGTTGCTGAGGGGGAACATGCAGATGAGAAATTGAGGGTGCTAAGGATAGATCCTTGGGGGACTCCAAAGGTAACAGTACGGGAGAAGCCATTGCCGGTGATATTCTGGCTACGATTGGCTAGATAACAATGGAACCAGGCGAGGGCAGTCTCACCCAGCTGGACGACAGAGGAGCGGCGTTGGAGGAGGATGGTGTGGTCAATTGTGTCAAAGGCTGCAGACAGTTCGAGAAGGATGTGGAGGGATAGCTTACCATGGTCTCAATCATGCAGGATGTCATTTGCGCCTTTGATGAGGGCCGTTTGCGGGAAAGATTGGCACAGATTTGGGAGGTGAAAACAGGCTTCAGCACTTTGGAGAGGAAAGGGAGGTTGGAGATGGGGCTGTAGTTTGCAAGGACAGAAGGGTTTGTTTTTTAGGAGTGGAGTGATGACCGCAGATTTGAAGGGGAGGGGGGACCGTTTCACAACATCAGCTAACATGGGGACATGGAAGGGAATTTGTGTGGTCAGTAGTCTGGTGGGAATAGGGTTGAGGGAGCAGGAAGTCGGTCTCATGGACAAGCTGAGCTCAGAGAGGACATGATGGGAGATAGGGGAGAAACTAAAGTAAGATGTGAGTTTAGGTCTCGGGCGGGGGGGACCTTAGGGGATATTTTGCCTGGTGTGCTAGGGGAAGGGAGGGAAGTGGCACAGACAGCTGAATGGATGGTCTCAATCTTTGTGACTCCCACACCGATACCCATACTGTGCCACCAATGGTAATTCTAACTTCAGTAGCAGAAACTATAACTAGAAAGAAAGACTTGCATTTATATAACGCCTTTCACGACCTCAGGATGTCCCAAAACACTTTACAGCCAATGAAGTACTTTTGAAGTGTGGATAATCAGTTTTTAGCTGTTGGTTGAGGGATAAATATTGGCCAGAACACCAGGGAGAACTCTCCTGCTCTGCTTAGAAATAGTGCCATGGGATCATTCCCCTCTACCTGAGAGGGCAGACGAGGCCTTGGCTTAACATCTCATCTGAAAGACGGCACCTCTGACAGTGCAGCACTCCCTCCATACTGCACTGGGGTATCAACCTGGATTATGCACTCAAGTCTCTGGAGTGGGACTATGAACCCACAACCTTCTGACTCCGAAGTGAGAGTGCAACCAGCTGATCCATGGCAGACACCGAATGAGGTGGTGGTGCTGTTGTTAGGGCATGGGAGAATCCCCCGGAAGCTCTTCTAAAGGCAGGAGTATCACTGGTGGCAAATATAAATGGCCATTGGTGGCGGTGTTGGTCTTCAGTTTTTCTTGGCTATAGGAACAGGAGTTGGCCATTCAGCCCCTCGAGCCTGTTCCGCCATTCAATGAGATCATGGCTGATCTGTGCTCTAACTCCATATACCCGCCTTTGTCCCATATCCCTTAATACCTTTGGTTAACAGAAATCTATCAATCTCAGATTTAAAATTAACAATTGATCTAGCATCAATTGCCATTTGTGGAAGAGAGTTCCAAACTTCTACCACCCTTTGTGTCTACAAGTGTTTCCTAATTTCACTCCTGAAAGGTCTGGCTCTAATTTTTAGACTCTGCCCCTTAGTCCTAGAATCCCCAACCAGTGGAAATAGTTTCTCTCTATCTACCCCTTAATATCTTAAACCTCGATCAGATCACCTCTTAATCTTCTAAATTCTAGGGAATACAACCCTAATTTTTGTAATCTCTCCTCATAACCTAACCCTTGCAGTCCGGGTATTATTCTGGTAAACCTACACTGCACTCCCTCCAAGGCCAATATATCCTTCCTAAGGTGTGGTGCCCAGAACTGCTCACAGTTCTCCAGGTGTGGTCTAACCAGGGCTTTGTACAGCCGCAGCATAACTTCTACCCCCTTGTATTCTAGTCCTGTAGATATAAAGGCCAGCATTCCATTAGCCTTTTTGATTATTTTCTGTACCTGTTCATGACATTTTAATGATTTATGTACCTGAACCCCCAAGTCTCTTTGGACCTCCATTGTTTTTAGCCTTTAACCATTTAGAAAGTGCCCTGTTCTATCCCTTTTAGGTCCAAAGTAGACCTTTGCTTACATTGAAATCCATTTGCCACAATTTTGCCCATTCACTTAATCTATCAATATCCCTTTGTAATTTTATGCTTCCATCTACACTGCCTACAATGCCACCTATCTTTTTGTCATCGGCAAATTTGGATATGTGGCTTTCTATCCCATCATCTAAGTCATTAACAAATACAGTGAATTATTGAGGTCCCAACACAGATCCCTGTGGGACACTACTAGTCACCTCCTGCCAATTTGAGTCCCTACCCATTATCCTTGCTGCCTGTCTCCTGTTGCTCAGCCAATTTCCTAACCAGATCAATAATTTGCCCTCAATTCCATGGACTTCTACCTTAGTTAACAGTCTCTTATGTGGGACTTTATCAAATGCCTTTTGGAAGTCCATATAAATAACATCCATAGACATTCCCCTGTCCACTACTTTAGTCACCTCCTCAAAAAGTCCAATCAGGTTTGTCACAAATCCATGCTGGCTCTCTCTGATAACTGAAAAATTTTGAGGTGTTCAGTCACCCTATTCTTAATTATAGACTCTAGCAATTTCCCAACAACAGATGTTAGGCTAACTGGTCTATAATTCCCTGGTTTCCCTTTCTCACCATTTTTAAATAGCGGAGTGACATGCGCAATTTTCCAATCTAAAGAAATGGTTCCTGAATCGAGAGAACTTTGGAAGGTTATAGTTGGGGCATCTGCAGTGTGCTCACCTACTTCCTTTAAAACCCTGGGATGGAAACCATCTGGTCCTGGGGATTTGTCACTCTTTAGTGCCATTATTTTCTTCATTCCTGTTATTTTACTTATGGTAATTTTATTGAGTCCCTGTCCCTATTATATTGAGTTTTAAAGTGATTTAGTTAAATCTGAAACTAGGGTCTTAAATCTAAACAAAGCAAACTACGTAGGTATGAAGTGCGAGCTGGCTAAGGTAGATTGGAAAACTACATTAAAAGGTATGATGGTAGAGAAGCAATGGCTGGCATTTAAAGAATTAATACATAATTTACAACAAATATACATTCCTTTAAGGCACAAAAACCCCACAGGAAAAGTGGTCCAACCGTGGCTAACAAGAGATGTTAAGGAAGAGGCTTATAATGTTGCCAAAAAGAATAGAAAGCCTGAGGATTGGGTGGATTTTAGAATTCGGCAAAGGAGAACCAAGAAATTAATAAAGGAAAAATAGAATATGAGAGAGAACTAACAAGAGACATAAAAACAGACTGTAAAAGGGCCATTTTTGGGTTGGCAGGCTGTAACTAGTGGGGTATGTGAAAAGGAAAAGATTAGCAAAAGTAAAGGTGGGTCCCTTACAGGCTGAGACAGGAGAAATTATAATGGGGAATAAGGAAATGGCAGAGAAAAAAATCTGAAAGAACAAATACTTTTGGCAGGATTTTCATTGGGCCGTGGAGGCGGGATTGGAGGTGTGTGGGGGGTTAAAATCTCGAAATCGGGGGGCACAAACCCATCCCGCCCCCAACCCGCCTCCATGCCAGTTTCAAAGGAGGCGGATACCCGACCTGTGCTGGGAGCCGCCTCCCCGAGGCGGGCAGGGGATTAGTGCCAATTAACTGCCTGTTAACAGGTAGTTAACAGGCAGTTTTTAGCCAATCCCTATTTTTATTCCTGAAGTGTGGGATTCCCGACGGCTCCAAACCACGCCAAGTTAGCGAGGCGGACCGTCGGGCTGAAGGGCTTGGAGGGTTCGAGATGTCCGTTGTTCAGGTGAGTGATGGGTGCATGAGTGCAGAGGTAAGTGTGTTTGGTGTGTGTAAAATGTTTAAAGAAGTTTTACTTACCTTTATAGCCTTCCTTCCTTCAGGTCTCGGGAGTCCCTCATCTCACCGGCACAGAAAGCAGAATGGCCGCGAGCTGTCAAAAGTTGCAGCATTCAGCTTTCTGTTCTGGAGAGATCTGTAAATCAGCCTGAGAGGAAGGAATTAACTTGGAGTACAGATTGTCAGTGTTTGACAGCTTCAAAGAGCTGTCAAATGCTGATATTTCATCTGTCAAAAGGTCTTGACAGATGAAATGTCAATCTGTGACATCACCTGTTGCTGGGTGGCCCTTAATTGGCCTGCTGAGCCCACTGGGCGGGCTCAACAAGGTCAATCAAGTCAAAATCGAGTGGGTTGGCCACAACTCGATGGAAGCGGGACTACAACCCCGAAAGTTGTAGTCCCGCCTCCTACACGCCTCCAGTATTAAAATCCAGTCCTTTGTGTCTGTCTTCACGGAAAAAGACGCAAAAAACAGAAATAGTGGAGAATCAAGGCTCTTGCGAGAATGAGGAACTGAAAGAAATTAGTATTCGTAGAAAAATAGTACTGGAGAAATTAATGGGACTGAAAGCTGATAAATCCCTTGGACCTGATGGCCTCCATTCTAGAGTTTTGAAGTGGCTATAGAGACAGTGGATGCATTGGTTGTCATTTTCCAAAATTCCATAGATTCTAGAACGGTTCCCGTGGATTGGAATGTGGCAAATGTAACCCCACTATTTAAGAAAGGAGGGAGAGAGAAAACGGGGAACTACAGACTAGTTAGCCTGACATCGGTAGTAGGCAAAATGCTAGAATCTATTATTAAGGACGTGGTAACATGGCACTTAGAAAATAATAATAGGATTGGGCAGAGTCAACACGGATTTATGAAAGGGAAATAGTGTTTAACAAACCTATTAGAGTTTTTTGAGTTGTAACTAGCAGAATAGATAAGGGGGCACCAGTGGATGTGGTGTATTTGGATTTTCAGAAGGCATTCGATAAGGTGCCACACATGAGGTTATTAAACAAAATTAGGGCTCATGGGATTGGGGGCAATATACGAGCATGGATTGAGGATTGATTAACGGACAGAAAACAAAGAGTAGGAATAAACTGGTCATTTTTGGGTTGGCGGGCTGTAACTAGTGGGGTACCACAAGGATCAGTGCTTGGGCCTCAGCTATTCACAAACTACATCAATGATTTGGATGAGGGGACTGATGTAATAAAACTCACTACGCACTTGGTTTGAGCATAAAGCAAGGATTTAATCAACGTTTCAGAACATGGAGGTCTAGTTGTACTTCATTAGTTCCTGTCTTACAAAATGTCCCTGGGCAAACTGGGCCCACGCCCGAGTATTTATACTCCTTGGACGGCGCCACCAGCTGTCCGTCCAGCATTATTTCACGAGTAGTTTCTTGATGAATGATGAGATTTATAACATTCTTCCTGCATAAAAGATTTGGAAGTCCGACGACTTCCTCTTAACGGATTAGGCGCACCACGAATAGCCGCAGTCTTTTAAATCTTTGTTTATGTCTAGAAGGCACGCCTCCCCGTGCTGTGTCTTGGTCCCTGGGCTGCTTGATCCGTACTGGTGGATCGACAGGGCCCGTGTTGCCCTGATCGACCCGAGGGAGGCTGGGGAGATCGTGACTCCGGGTGCGGGTCCCCACAGGCGCAGAGCTGGCTTCATCCTGTTGGATAGCCGGGGATTGACCGGCGTCCTGCTTTTGGGTGGCCATCACACGGGGAGCGCTCGGCTCCCCGAGTGGATCCGGTGGGTCAGCCGGCAGATCTCTCGATGTCCCAGGTAGGGTGCCATCTTCAAGGGAGCGCAGAGTGTCGGCATCATTACCGTGGGTCCCTCTATCAGTTGGGTCCGTGGAACCGGCTGGACAGGGAGCCAGGTCCCGGAGCGAAACGGTGGACTCACGGCCATCAGGGTACCGCACGTGCGCGTACGTGGGATTGACATCCGTGAGTTCTACCTCGTCGACGAGGGGATCGTTTTTAGAAGATCGGACGAATCTTCAGTGCAGCACGGGGCCGGAGCTGCGAACCATGATAGTAGAGACGTCCCATGGGTGAAGCGACGCGGGAAGCTGAAGAATCGCTCGTGAGGTATGACATTGGTGGACGTATAAAGAAGAGACCTGATGGAATGCAACACATCAGGGAGCATAGTTTCCCACTGCTGGTCTGGTAGGTTGCGTGACCTCAGTGCAAGACGAACAGTGTTCCAAATGATAGCGTTGTATCTCTCAACCTGTCCGTTACCAATGGGATGGTACGGTGTTGTTTTACTTGTGGCGGTTCCCCGTTGGGAAAGATAACTTTTGAGTTCGCTTGACATGAAGGAGGGACCCCGATCAGAGTGGATGAAATTGGCCGTACCGCAAAGGGAAAAGACTTGATCAAGGCATTTGATCACTGTGGAAGTAAGCATATTGGGACAGGGGAAAGCAAAGGAAAACGTGAATATTCGTCCACCATAGTAAGTAAGTAGGTGTTTCACGTTGAGGAAAGCAATGGCACTTTAAAGTCAATGCTGAGTCGCTGCATAGCGTGTATGAGTGAGCCATCCGATGGACGGAAGAATTGCAGTTTTAATTCCACACAAATTCTACAGGAGGAGCATGTTCTTTTTACGTCTTCCGTAGAAAATGGGAGATTTTTAGATCGCACAAAGTGCAACATACGGGTAACGCCAGGATGGCATAAGTCAGTATGAAGATCCGCAAGAGTTGAAGTTGACATAGAAGTGCAGAATGCCTGCGTGAGTGTATCCGGGGCCACATTCTCTTTGCTGGGTCGATAATGTATGGTGTATCCAAAGGCGGCCAATTCCATCCTCCAGAGTTGTATTTTGTTATTCTTGATCTTAGTGCGTTTCCGGTTATCCAGCATAAAGGCCACGGAGCGCTGATCGGTTATAAGTGTGAAATGGTGACGAGCGAGAAAATGACTCCATTTACGTGCAGCTTCGATGATGGCCGTAGCCTCCTTCTCGACAGGAGGATAATAGAGCTCGCTACCCTGCAAAGTTCTGGACAGAAATGCAACGGGTCGACCACCTTGATTCAAGGTAGCAGAGATCGCCACATCCGATGCACCGCACTCGACCACGAAAGGAAGATTTTCTTCAATGGAACGAAGCGTGGCTTTTTCCAGTTGTCGCTTGAGGAGGTTGAAAGCTGAAATAGCCGTTGCCTCCAATGGAAATGACTTTGCGTGAAGCAGGGGCTGGATCTTGTCGGAGAAGTGGGGTGTCCATTTCACATAATAGGCGAACATGCTGAGTGCCCGACGATGAGAGCCAAGATTCGTAGGGGGAGGGAGCTCCTGAAGCGGACAAAGTCACTTCGGATCCGGTTTGATGACACCATTGCCCACCCAGTAGCCAAGGATGTTGACTGATGGTACTGATTTCACAGATTTGGACTCATTTAAGGTTAAGTTGCGACGACGGAGAACGTCAAACAATTTCTGGAGATTGGCATTATGTTCCTTCTGGTCATGACCAGCAATGGTGATATTATCCAGATGTGGAAAAGTGTCCGTTAAGTTCTCCTGTTTGACTAGGCTATCCATTGCCCATTGAAAGACGGCCACCCCATTGGTGACCCCAAATGGAAGGCAACAAAAGTGGTAAAGCCAACCATTGGCCTCAAAGGCCGTATACCTTTTGTCAGAGTCCTTTAATGGTACTTGATGATATGCGCTCTTTAAATCAAAAGTTGAAAATACCTTGTAGCTGGTAAGGTTATTGACCATGTCATCGATGCGTGGTAGTGGGTAGGCATCCAGGTCGGTATACTGGTTAATAGTTTGCGAGTAATCGATGCAAAGACGTTTTTTGTGTTGCTTCAGAGGATTTTTAACAACGACGACTTGAGCCCGCCAGGAAGATGAACATGGCTCAATGATACCGTCCGCTAGAAGGCGAGAGATTTCTGCCTTGATAAAGGATTGATCATCTTGGCTGAAACATCGTGATTTAGTGACTATGGGCTTACATCGGGGGGAAAGATTGGCAAACAAGGAGGGCTCGTCGAGCGAAGCTGCCGAAAGCGCACAAAACGGTACTTTGGAAATAGTAAGCTCCGGCTTTGACACTCCAAACTCGAAAGTGAGTCTTTTGTGTTGTTTCTGGAAATCCTGTCCCAGGAGTACATCATTGCATAGGTTTTTGAGCATCCTGAACCGGGTGGAGAAATAAGTGTGGCCATTGAGAATAAGGTCGACAAGACAAAAGCTGGAAGAATTGGTGGTCAGTGTCGTCAGAGCCATTGCAATTTCCCTGTCTGAGGGGTAAATACGCAGTTTTAATTTACTGACAGCCCGCTCGCTAATGAAGCTGTCAGAGTTGCATGAGTCAATTCGTGTGCTCAAAATGTATCCACTTACCGAAACCTTCGTGGCTGCATGGGACAGACTTTGAGGAAAAACAGCTGTGATGGGAGGAGGGGCAGTTTTACCCTTGACAGCTGTAACCTTAGTAGTGGTTCTTGGGGGAGGAGCAGTTTCATAGATAGCAGCTGTAACCTTAGTAGTGGCTCTTGGGGGAGGAGCAGTTTTATAGATAGTAGCTGCAAAATTAACAGAAGCTCTTGACTGGCATACCTTAGAAAAGTGACCTTGCTGCAATGATTGCAGGTTGCGTTACGAGCAGGACAAAATTTCCTATAGTGGAACACACCTTCACAGAAGAAACACTCCTTCCAGATTGCCAAGATGCCGCTAGGGCAGGGTTGCCATCAGTGAAGGCTTCTAGGGTAGGGTTGTCATCCGCTAGGTTAGAGTCATCATCAGTGAGTGCTTCTACCCGAGACCTATCGAAGGAGTCATTAAAAGTGATAAGAGCAGCCCGTGCACGAGGTAAAAGATAGGTATCTGCATTCCTCTTTGCTAAGTCCAGGGAACATGCCTGATCACAGGCAGCCTGTAACTCAAGGGTTTTATTCTCCAACAGACGCTGGCGTATGAAAGGAGACGCGATCCCATTAAAAAAGGAATCACGAATTAACTCCTGCTGGTACTGCTCAGCTGTGACAGCTTTAAGATTACAATCCTTGCTGAGCCTGCGAAGTTTCTGAAGGAATTCGTCAAGTGATTCCCCGGGTTGTTGTCGAGATGTGGCCAGTAGATGCCGAGCAAAGATTTCATTTGGGGCCTTAACATATAGTCGCTGTAATATTAGGATAGCTGAGTCATAGTCTACACAGTCTTCGATATAGTCAAACACATGAGGAGATACATAATTGGCAAGTATCTCTAATTTTTCAGGAACATTCTCACCACACACCCTGAGGAAGTTGCTGAAAGTACGATACCAGTGTTTCCATACCTTAGCAGTTGTAGGTGAATTTGGGTCCAGGTCAAGACGGGCAGGTCTGAGTAGTTTGTCCATGATGGATTGAGTACTATGCCGGAGTTCCTTTCTGCAGTTGAAGTTGTAGCTGGCTGTTCCCGAAATCACTCAGAGCGTGGAGTCGATATCAAGTTGATTAAATTGACGTAATAAAACTCACTACGCACTCGGTTTGTTGAGTATAAAACAAGGCTTTAATCAACTTGTTTCAGAACATGGAGGTCTAGTTGTACTTCACTAGTTCCTGTCTTACAAAATGTCCCTGGGCAAGCTGGGCCCACGCCCAAGTATTTATACTCCTTGGACGGCGCCACCAGCTGGCCGTCCAGTGTTATTTCATGAGTAGTTTCTTTATGATGATGAGATTTATAACAGGGACCAAATGTAATATATCCAAGTTTGCTGATGATACAAAGCTGGGTGGGAATGTAAGTTGTGAGGAGGATGCAAAGAGGCTTCAAGGGGATATAGACAGGTTAAGTGAATGGACAAGAACATGGCAAATGGAATATAATGTGGAGAAATGTGAAGTTATCCATTTTGGTAGGAAAAATAGAAAAGCAGAGTATTTTTTAAATGGTGAGAGATTGGGAAATATTGGTGTTTCAGAGGGACTTGGGTGTCCTTGTACACAAATCACTGAAAGTTAACATGCAGGTACAGCAAACAATTAGGAAAGCAAATGGGATGTTGGCCTTTATTACAAGAGGATTTGAGTATAAGAGTAAAGACATCTTACTGCAATTATGTAGGGCTCTGGTGAGACCACACCTGGAGTATTGTGTATAGTTTTGGTCCCCTTACCTAAGGAAGGATATACTTGCCATAGAGGGAGTGCAACGAAGGTTCACCAGACTGGTTCTTGGGATGGGGAGATTGTCCTATGAGGAGAGATTGAGTAGACTAGGCCTATATTCTCTGGAGTTTAGAAGGATGAGAGGTGATCTCATTGAAACATACAACATTCTTAAAGGACTTGATAGGGTAGATGCAGGGAGGATGTTTCTGCTGGCTAGGGAATCTAGAACCAGGGGTCACAGTCTCAGAATAAGGGTAAGAAGTCACACAACACCAGGTTATAGTCCAACAGCTTTATTTGAAATCACAAGCTTTCGGAGCGCTGCTCCTTCGTCAGGTGAAGTGAAGAGATGCATATAGGCACAGCTTATATGCAATGAGTCGTCGTTGGCGTGTTCTCTCTACACAGATGCAGTCGGACCTGCTGTGATTTCCAGCAAAAAAAATTTTTTTTTAATTGTTTTTTGTTTGATTTTTGTTTTTCATACAGACACCAGCATCTGCAACATTTGACCCCTTGTGACCCCACCTCATTGTTCTTTGATGTAATGTTTTCCTAACTGACCTGTTTAGACACCATTCACACCTTTGATTGCTGTGATTATCTCTCTGCCGAGGTGTGATAAAGGGCAGATGGAAAGATTACCTGTAATCATCTGGCAGTATTCTCTGACTATATATGCTGTGCCTATATGCATCTCTTCACTTCACCTGACGAAGGAGCAGCGCTCCGAAAGCTTGTGATTTCAAATAAAGCTGTTGAACTATAACCTGGTGTTCTGTGACTTACATTTGTCCACCCCAGTCCAACACTGGCATCTCCACATCAGAATAAGGGGTTGGCCATTTAAGACTGCGATGAGGAGAAATGTCTTCACTCAGAGGATGGTGAATCTTTGGAATTCTCAACCCCAGAGGGCTGTGGAGGCTCAGTCGTTGAGTATATTCAAGACAGAGATCGATAGATTTTTGAATATTAAGGGAATCAAGGGATATGGGATAGTGCAGGAAAGTGGAGATGAGGTAGATGATCAGCCATGTTCTTATTGAATGGCGGAGCAGGCTCGAAGGGCCAAATGGCCTACTCCTGCTCCTATTTCTTATGTTCTTATGTTCCCTGATTCAGTATTGTTTCCTTGGGATTTATAGCATGCTATCCTCTTCCTCTACTGTAAGTACTGACGCAAAGTAATTATTCAACATGCCCGCCATTTCCTTATTATCATTGATGATATCACCGCTTTCAGTTTTTAAGGGGCCAACATTGCTCCTCTTTTTCTGAATATAATTGTAAAAACTCACTCTCTGTCCCTCTCTCACACACTGTCCCTGTCTCTCCTATTCTGTCCCTCTCTCTCACACACTCCTTCCCTGTCTCTCTCACTCTCTCTTGGTCCCACTCACTCTCTCTGTCCTACTCTCACTCTATGTCTTCCTCTCAGAGCCGGTGGCTGGCCTGGAGGAACTTTTCCCAGCTGTGAGGCTAGGCTTACGGGGAGAAGATGTACGCATGCGATTGTGGCTCTGCTCTGCAGGTTTCTCTCCATTGTTCTGTGGAATCTGAATGGAGTCAATTCTACAACCCAGGAGCTGCTTGAAGTGGAAGTGGTTCTCCAGGCTAAAGGTGGTATAACTTTTAACCTGCAGGACCACTTGTATATGAGGTGTCAGTTTTGCTCAGTTGGTAACATTCCCAACAGGTTCACTGATGTCCTTCAGGGAAGAGAGTCTGCCCCCCCTGCCCGGTCTTGCCTACATGCAGCCCTAGTCCACATCATGTGGTTGACTCTTTATGCCCCCTGAAGTGGCCAAGCAAGGCAGCTAGCTGTAAGCAATTGCTAGTGGTTCATAGAGAAGGCCCACCACCACCACCTTAGGACAAGCAGGGATGGGCAATAAATGCGGCCTTGCCAGCGTTGCTAACATCGAGAGAATAATAAGGAGAAAACTTCTTGCCTCTGAGTCAGAAAGTTGTGGGTTCAAGCCCCACTGTCGATTTGAGCACATAATCTAGGCTGACACTTGAGTGCAGCACTGAAGGAGTGCTGCACTGCCGACGTTTCAAAAGTAATCCACTGGTTATAAAGTGCTTTGGGTTGACATGATGAGGAACTATATAAATGCAAGTTAATTTTTGCTTTGACATTTAAGTCTTCCTAGGCACAGTCCCTTTACCTCAACTTTGGCCTTCCCTGTGGCCTATTCCCATCTGTGATCCATTCCATTGCCTTCAAACAGTGCTGGCCATACAGTACACATACCTGTCCAATGGAGTTTTCTCACTGTAACATGCCTGTTATTGCAGGCAGATCGTTCCTTCTCATGACTTCATTGTTGGTCATTTTGTCAATCCAGCTGCTGCCAATGCTGTGCTAAAGCCTCCAGCCTTTGTTTCTCAGCCTTCAGTAAGGTCCAGCTCTCAGAGTCGAGCAGAACTGCCGACCATGCTTTAGCCTTCTACACACTTTTTCAAACCCTGTAATCCGTTTTCTCCTCCAGAGTGCTTTCCAAAAGCAGCTAAATTGTATCCCTGTGCAGCGTTCAATGGTAACTTTCAATTGGGGGGAAGTCGTCTTGTGCAATAGTGCAGGAAGCTGTTAACCCATTTAAAATAAACAGGTTAGTGCCTTTATTTAAAAACCTGGCAGAGGGATTTCAAATGATGCGTTAACAATGGCCCCGATATTTCCGGGGAGGCGGGAGGGAGTGGGGGCACCTGTCAGCAACTGGAATGCCGGGAATGTGGAGGCCCTGACAAATTTAACGGCAAGCCCTCATTCGGAATTTTTTACTCCATTTCCCGTCCGACAGCCGGCCAGATTGAAGGCTGAAGGACGGGAAAGCCAACACTACAAGGCAGCAGCCGGGGACCGCTGGGGACGTTCCCCGTCAATCGAGAAGATCGGGGGACTTGGGGGGGTTCGGGGTGGGCTCGGAGTGCAGCGGAGAGGAGGGAGGGACGGAGAGATCATGGGGGGTGGGGTGACTGGAGATTGTGGGAGCGGGGAGAGATCGCGGGGACAGAGATTGCGGGGGGTGGGGGGGAGATCGCTGGAGAGGAGAGAGATCGCAGGGAGAGAGCGCGGGGGGGAGAGGTCGCGGGGACAGAGATGGTGGGGGGGGAGACCGCTGGAGAGGAGAGAGCATTGGCGGGGTTGGGAGGAGATCGCGGGAGTGGGGAAAGAGATCACGGGGTCGGGGGGGGGGTGGAGAGATCAGGAGATCGCTGGGGGGGGGGAGAGATCAGGAGATCGCTGGGGGGGGGGAGAGATCAGGAGATCGCTGGAGAGGAGAGAGCATTGGCGGGGGTGGGGGAGATCGCGGGAGTGGGGAAAGAGATCGCGGGGTGGGGCGAGGTCAGGAGATCGCTGGAGAGGAGAGAGCATTGATGGGAGTGGGGGAGATCGCGGGAGCAGGGGAGATCGCGGGAGCGGGGAGAGATCGTGGGGAGAGAGATCGCGGGAGCTGGAGGGGAGATCGCTGGAGAGGAGAGAGCATTGACGAGTAGGGGAGATCGCGGGAGTGGGGAAAGAGATCGCGGGGTGGGGGGAGATCAGGAGATCGCTGGAGAGGCAAGAGCATTGACGGGAGTGGGGGAGATCGCGGGGAGAGAGATCGCGGGGTGGGGGGAGATCAGGAGATCGCTGGAGAGGCAAGAGCATTGACGGGAGTGGGGGAGATCGCGGGGAGAGAGATCGCGGGGTGGGGGGAGATCAGGAGATCGCTGGAGAGGCAAGAGCATTGACGGGAGTGGGGGAGATCGCGGGGAGAGAGATCGCGGGGTGGGGGGAGATCAGGAGATCGCTGGAGAGGCAAGAGCATTGACGGGAGTGGGGGAGATCGCGGGGAGAGAGATCGCGGGGTGGGGGGGAGATCAGGAGATCGCTGGAGAGGAGAGAGCGTTGGCGGGAGTGGGGGAGATTGCGGGAGCGGGGAGAGATCGCGGGGAGAGAGGTCGCGGGGGGTGGAGGGGAGATCGCGGGGAGAGAGATCACGGGGGGTGGGGGGGGAGATCAGGAGATCACTGGAGAGGAGAGAGCATTGGCGGGAGCGGGGAGAGATCGCGGGGGGAATGCGGTCGGCCGAATATGGGGAGGCAGATCATGGCAGGATTTCTTCGGGGGGCCGGGGGGAAGATCTCCTGCTCCTCCTGGCCCACAAGCAGTGTTGGAAAACCCGGCCTGCAGCCATTAAATCCAAATCGCTGACAAAAGCTGAGGCACGGAGCCTCATTTATATATTATAATCACAGACCCGCCTCTCCAGAGCGGGTTACTTGTCTCACCCCAAAACCCGCCCTGGTTAACCTGAACGTAGACGCATTTGCCGCAGGTTGTGGTCGGGTTTTCCATTTTTAACAATTTAACCTCCCCCCACCACCCCCGACATAGTCCTGCCCATCCTGGGAGGGAGGCAATCAATATTACCCCCAACGTGTCTGCTATTGCTGCATAGTGCAATTTCAAGTGTGAATTTTAGCTTTCTCCAATTTAAAATTTCATTGTATCTTCATCAACTTTCCAATCAACGAATCGGGTTGCAAGTATCCATTACTGACGTCAATGTACAGCTGGGATTTGGAATGGGAGACTGAGGGGACCAGTCAAAAAGATATATCACAATCCAGATTCTTTACTAACACTTTTGTATTGTGTTCATGGCAAAAGGTGGGTTCCATTAGTGTTGTCCCATGGACTTATACCCGCACCCGTATATATGCCATGTATGGATTCGTGTGCCCAGCTTTAATGACTGATGCCTAATCAGGCAGTATTGTTCACTGGCTTATATAAGATGCCCGCCATATTCTCTATCTTTTCAACAGGTGGGGGGTGATTTTGTCACTGGGGGCGCGTTGGAGGCGGGACTGCTGCTTGTCGGGTTTTAGTCCCGCCTCCATCGACTTGTGGCCAACCCACGCTATTTTCCCTTGATTGACCTTGTTAAGCCCGCCCAGCGGGCTCAGCAGGCCAATTAAGGGGAAGCCGGTTATAGAGAACGTCAAACACTGACATTCTATGTTGTTTGATGAGTTGTACAGGGCCTTGGTGAGACCACACCTTGAGTATTGTGTGCAGTTTTGGTCGCCTTATCTGAGGAAGGATGTTCTTGCCATGGAGGGAGGGCAGCGAAGATTCACCAGACTGATACGTCATTCCTGCCATCCCAGGTATGAGGAGAGATTGGGTCGATTGGGCTTATACTCGCTGGAGTTTAGAAGAATGTTTCCTTGTATTCAAGACTCATCAAACCTCTTTTGTGAGCAGAAATTAGATGGTTGTTACATCGGAGAATGCAGCTGCCATCTGTCATCTCTGCTGGTGAGATGCGAGACTCTCTGCATCCCCAACTGTTGAAGCCTGCAGGAAGAAACAAAGGTAAGTAAACATTTTCTATCACTTTCCACTCACCTCACATACTTACCTCTCCACACTTGCACCTATCACTTACCTCCACAGCGCACTTTTGCACCCCTCCGACCCCCGCAGACCTACTGCTCGCCTCGGTGACCCTGGCAGGGTTTCCCAACGTCGGGAAGCCCGCGCCTCTGTTGGAAAAATGGGGATAATCCTCTTACCTGCCTGTTAACTACTTGTAACAGGCAGTTAAGTGGCTGTAATCCCCTTCCCGCCTCCAGGAGACGGGACCCGGCGCGGGTCAGCTACCCGCCTCCGGGAAAGATGGCACGGAGGCGGGATGGGTACCCGGCCCCCCAGATTCTGCCATTTTCCCGGCAGTCCCGCTGCCAAACCCGCCTCCACAGGACTGGCAAGATCGTGCCCGAAGACAACAGGAAAAGAGGCCAAAGTGTAAAGGCTAAAATTATTTGGTTGAATTTATTAAAACATGATAAAGAACAGTATTGAATCAGCATAATACTTAAAAACAAAAGGACGATCAAGTCCCCAAGGGTTAATATACCACTTTTACCGTTATCTAGATCTATGTGATTACTTTTACCCCTGTGAACATTTTACTATTTACTGTTAATGGTACTATAAAACTGCAAGCTGTTGCGTGTGACTGGAATCATATGATGTAGGATTCAAGAAACATGTACGGTTTTCGAATAGTGTCAGTCCCTGAGCTGTAAGGTTGTGAGTGCGCTTAATGGAAACCAGAGCACTGTCAACTTCAAATCGACTGCTATGAATTGCGAATAGTTTTGCTGGCCTTTTACCTTCAAGTCGATCTACAATATGTGCAACAGCAAAGCATTCACATCCATCTTGTGGCGATTATATTTTCTATATGAGTTCTGTTTTTTATCAGAATTAATGGAAAGTCATGTTGCAGTAATGTCAGATTGGAGGTCCTTGATAACATGGTAGATTCTCGGACGTTAGAAGCTATCTGGTTTTCTGCCAAAACAACCCTAAAGCAGTTTGAATTTTGGCCTGATTTTTAAATGGGTGAGCCATATGGCTAAGGCAGTAAAAAATAGATTGAAATGTTCAAGAGGGAACTGGGGAGATCTGCCTCAGCAGTGAAATATGGATCATACATAATTTGCTTTTTCTGTGCTCTCGCTGTCTGGGACTTCACATGGCTGGAGATGCTGTACCAAGACTTCAGCCACTTTGAAGAGTTTTCATAAGAACATAAGAACTAGGAGCAGGAGTAGGCCAATCGGCCCCTTGAGCCTGCTCCGCCATTTAATAAGATCATGGCTGATCTGATCCTAACCGCCAATCCACTATCACAGAACCATCTCCTGAATCTAACAGAATTAGACACACGAAATAGGAGCAGGATCAGGCTACACGGCCCCTGGGCCCGCTCCGCTACCCACAGGGCCATGACCGATCCGAACCTAGACTCATGTCCAAATTCCTGCCCGCTCCCCGTAACCCTTAATTCCCTTTACTTCTAGGAAACTGTCTATTTCTGTTTTAAATTTATGTAATGATGTAGCTTCTACAGCTTTTTGGGGCAGCATATTCCATGGACCTACCACCCTCTGAGTGAAGTAGTTCCTCCTCATCTCAGTTTTGAAAGAGCAGCCCCTTATTCTAAGACTATGCCCCCTAGTTCTAGATTCACCCATCATCGGGAACATCTTCCCCGCATCCACCCGATCCAACCCCTTCACAATCTTATATGTTTCAATAAGATCACCTCTCATTCTTCTGAACTCCAATGAGTAGAGTCCCAATCTACTCAACCTCTCCTCATGTCCATCCCCTCATCCCCGGGATTAACCGAGTGAACCTTCTTTGTACTGACTCGAGAGCAAGTATGTCCTTTCTTAAGTATGGACACCAAAACTGTACGCAGTATTCCAGGTGCGGTCTCACCAATACCTTGTACAACTGAAGCAATACCTCCCTATTTTTATATTCTATCCCCCTAGCAATGAAAGCCAACATTCCATTGGCCTTCTTAATCACTTGCTGCACCTGCATACTAACCTTTTGAGTTTCGTGCACCAGGACCCCCAGATCCCTTTGTACTTCAGTACTTTCCAGTTTCTTGCCATTAAGATAATAACTTGCTCTACGATTTTTCCTGCCAAAGTGCATAACCTCACACTTTCCAGTATTGTATTCCATCTGCCAAATCTCTGCCCACTTACTTAGCCTGTCTATGTCCCCTTGCAGGTTTTTTATGTCCTCCTCACTCACTACTTTCCCTCCCATCTTAGTATCATCTGCAAACTTTGATATGTTACACTCGGTCCCCTCCTCCAAATCGTTAATATAGATTGTAAAGAGTTGGGGACCCAGCACTGACCCCTGCGGAACACCACTAGTTACTGATTGCCAGTCTGAGAATGAACCATTTATCCCAACTCTCTGCCTTCTGTTAGATAGCCAATCCTCTATCCATGCCAGAATATTACTCCCAATCCGGTGATTTTTTATCTTAAGCAATAATCTTTTGTGTGGCACTTTGTCAAATGCCTTTTGGAAGTCTAAATACACTACGTCCACTGGTTCCCCTTTTGTTAAATAACTTGCTGAGTGATGCAGTAAGAACATAAGATCATAAGAATTAGGAGCAGGAGTAGGCCACACGGCCCCTCGAGCCTGCTCCGCCATTCAGTAAGATCATGGCTGATCTTCAACCTCAACTTCACTTTCCACAGAGTGGGATTAAACAGAATGCATCTAAATAGAGTGTTTTATTTGGGGAGGACAAGGGCAGCAGGCGCATGGGAACACCACCTCCAAGTTCCCCTCCAAGTCACACACCATCCTGACTTAGAAGTATATCGCCGTTCCTTCATCGTCGCTGGGTCAAAATCCTGGAACTCCCTCCGTCACGGCACTGCGGGAGTACCTTCAACACACGGACTGCAGCGGTTCAAGAAGGCAGCTCACCACCACCTTCTCGAGGGCAATTAAGGATGGGCAATAAATGCTGGCCTTGCCAGCGATGCCCACATCCCATAAATGAATTAAAAAATTTGGGGAGAGTGGGAATTCGGGGAAGAGGGGGAAGGAGATACTGCTTTTTGCCTCCACTACTTGTAGTGCTTTGTGTTACAGGTAGCTATTTAATTTCATTTACCCATGATTTAATCTAGATCAAGTAAGTAGTCAAGAAACTAAACTGTAAACTCAGTTGCTTAAATACAAATGTAATTAAATAAAACAAGGTCATATAGGGATGGCAGTGCAGGTGGTGTGCCGCAACTGCATCATGTGGGAGTTTGTGGAGAGCATTGTGATCCCGGACAACCACATTTGCAGTAAGTGCCTGCATCTTGAGGAACTTCAGCTCAGAGTTGTTGAGCTAGAGTCTGAGGTGCAGACATTGCGGGGGCATCAGGGAGGAAGAGAATTACCTGGACACTTTGATCCAGGAGGCAGCCACACTCCCTTAGATGAGGTAGTGTTACAGGTCTGGTTAGTGGTCAGGGACAGGAGGATGTGACTGCAACTGGGGCAGGTAAGGGGACCCCAGGTGCAATGCTGGAGGAGCCTCAGCCTTTGCCCTATCCAACAGGTATGAGGTTCCTGCTGCGTGTGTGGATGAGGGAAAAGCCTGCAGGATGGATGAGCAAGCTGACCATAGCACCATAATGCAGGAGGCCATTCAAGGGGAGAGTGAAAGGGAATGTAGTTGCGGTAGGGGACAGTATAGTTGGAGGGATAGATACTGTTCTCTGCAGCCGCGACCGGGAGTTCTGAAGATTGTGTGGCTTGCCCAGTGCCAGAGTTAAAGACATCTCCTCGTGGCTGGAGAAGACCTTGGAGTGGGAAGGGGAGGATCTAGTTGTCGTGGTTCACGTAGGAACCAACAACATAGGTAGAACTAGGAATGAGGTTCTGCTGAGAGAGTTTGAGGAGTTGGGGTCCAAATTAAGAAGCAGAATCTCAAAGGTAATAATCTCTGGATTGTTACCTGACCCACACGCCAATTGGCAAAGGGATAAGCAGATTAGAAGGTTAAATGCATGGCTGAAAGAATGGTGTGGGAGACAGGGCTTTTGCTTCATGGGCCACTGGCACCAGTACTGGGGAAAGAGGGAGCTGTTCCATTGGGACGGGCTCCACTTAAACCGGGCTGGGACCAGTGTCCTGGCAAACCGAATAACTAGGGCAGTAGACAGGGCTTTAAACTAATGAAGGGGAGGTGGGAGGATTCAGGAAAGAGTAAATTTAAAAGCAGCGAGTGAAATATCAAGGCTCTAGAGAAGAGCAGAGTTTTGGGTAAAAATAAGCAGCGTGGGTCAGGAAGGGACAGAGCGACTAACAAAGGTAATAGGGCATCAGTGACTAAGGTGACTGTAGTGTATGTACCTTTAAGAGGGAGAACTACTTTTTACAGCTCCTGTATCCTGCAGTACCGGCAGTGACCACACCTGTATATAAGCCCTGAGTGGCGCTCTGTACAGTCAGTTGCAGTTTGAACTTCATCCAGTAAAGACCTGTTGATTGTCCCCTGCAGTCTTTGTCTGATTATTGAAAGGACACAACATTAAGATACCCGGATCTAACATTGGCGACGAGGATGGGATTCGAACCTACCTGCAACTCTGCATAAGGAGGTCGAGTCCAGAAGCACAGGCATCGCAGGGGAGGCTGTCGAGAGTCAGGCTTGGCCTTACAGCCACGGTGGTCCAGCGAAACGGGCTGGCAACAGGTACTGCGCAGACCCTTCCTGGACAGCGGCAGCTAGAGCTGACCGAGCGGCACAGAAAGGGCCGAGCAGCGTCGACGGGGGAGAGAGAGAGAGGGCAGAGCGCACGGGGCACAGCCGGTGTTCAAGGTCCGAGCAGCGTCAACGAGAGAGAGCAGAGCGCAGCCGGTGTTCGGGACCGAGCGGCGTCAACGTGGGAGAGAGGCGAGAGCGAGCAGAGCGCAGCCGGTGTTCAGGGGCCGAGCAGCATCGACGGGGGAGAGCGGCGCGCAGGAAAACGCGAGGCGCTGCCATTGCCACGAGGATCGCAGAGAACGGCATTGGCAGCAGCGCAGGAGCAGCGCGCGAGGCCCACAGAATGTCGCCATTTGCCAGGAGGACCGCTGAGATTGGCGTTGGCAGCAGCGCGGGAGACGCCATTTTAAGCCGCTGCGGGGAAGAAAGGAAAGCACGGGAGAAGCCATTTTAAGCCGCAGCGGGCAAGAAAGGAAAGCGCGGGAGACGCCATTTTAAGCCGCAGCGGGGAAGAAAGGAAAGCGCGGGAGACGCCATTTTAAGCCAGTCTAACCACACCCAAAAATGCCGAAGAGTGGCATTATCACAGCGTTCGACAATGAAGTCGAAGATTGGACGACATATGTCAAACGCATAGAAGTATACTGCAAGGCGAATGAAGTACCAGATGACAGGAAAGCGCTGGTATTGTTGAATTCAATGGGTGCAAAAACGTATGGCTTACTACGAAACCTATTAACCCCAGAGAAGCCAGTAGAAAAGGGTTTTGAAAACATAGTGTCAATCCTACAGGACCACTTAAACCCCACACCGCTGCTGAGAGCAGAAAGATTTAAGTTTCATAAAAGGAACCAGCATAAAGATGAAAGTAATGCTGAGTATTTAACGGAACTGCGCAAGCTATCGAAACACTGCCAGTTTGGAACGGGACTAGCAGATACTTTAAGGGACAAGTTTGTGTGTGGGCTTCAAAGTGAAGGAACCCAGAAACGGCATCTATCAGAAAAGGATCTTACGCTGGACAAGGCTTTCAGCATGGCAGTATCACACGAAGCAGCCGCACGGGGCACTGCAGAGATACAACGGAGACCGCAAGAATATGGCACAAATGAAATGTCATACGGAACAGTGAAGTGCTATCGCTGCGGCAGAACAACACACGACCATAAGGATTGTTGATTCAAGGACCAAGTGCGCAGACAGTGTGGAAAAGTAGGACACATAGCAAGAGTCTGCAGGTCAGGAAAGAAAACCAGCAGCAAGAAATCTCCACAGGAGAAGTACAAGAAGGTACATTAGTTGACGGAGATTAGTTCAGACGAACAGAAGAGTGATACAGACTCCGGAAGCAAGGAGCTGGGTTGTCTGAAATGACATAATGTGATCAAAATGGAGGATCACCAAACTATCTGGGTCATGCTCAAGATAGCAGGAGTCCAAGTGAAAATGGAATTGGACACAGGATCAGCCCTAACAGTCATAAACCGAAGGGACTACAAGCGGCTATTCTCACATATACCCTTGAGAGATACAAAGATTGTCTTGAAGACGTACACGGGGCAAAAAGTCTACCCCAAAGGAAAAATAAGGGTGAACGTTATATGTAACGGCAAGGAAACACCAAAAATGGACCTATATGTATTGCCAGATGGAGGACCACCACTACAGGACGTGAATGGATCCGGAAGATACAGTTAGATTGGCATTCCATACAAGCACTGACTGTAGATGCCAAAAAGGATGACGACATCACACCTGGACGACTGTCAAAAGTGCTGAACTGACGCACAAGAAGTGTTCCAGCAGGGACTTGGAACACTAAAAGGCATAACAGCGACGATCAAAATAGAGGAAAATGCAAGCCCAAAAATTTTTAAGGCCATACCGATACCTTATGCAATCCGCCCAGCTGTCAAAGCAGAGCTGGAAGGTTTGGAACGTTCAGGAGTACTGTCCAAAGTGGACTGGAGCGAGTGGGCTACACCCATCGTTCCTGTAATGAAGAGGTCGTTGAGTAATACGCCTGGGGAACCAAAGAAGGTTCGCATCTCTGGGGACTTTAAGGTGACAGTGAACCCAGTCCTTCACACTGTACAATATCCGCTTCCGCGGATTGAAGATATTTTCGCCTCGCTATCTGGAGGGAAACGCTTCACTAAGATTGATCTGGCCCAGGCGTACCTGCAAATGGAGGTAGAAGAAGCCTCGAAACAGTACCTCACGATCAACACTCATAAAGGTCTCTACCAATACAACCGGCTGGTGTTCGGGGTAGCATCAGCTCTGGCTATTTGGCAAAGGGCAATGGATCAAGTCCTGCAAGGGATTCCAGGGACCCAGTGTTATTTGGATGACATCCTGGTCACGGGCGAAAATGACAGTGATCACCTCGCCAACCTGGAGCAGGTGCTCACTAGATTGAAGGAATATGGGCTCCGAGCTAATCGCCACAAATGCGAGTTTTTCCAGAAGCAGATCTCGTATTGTGGCCATGTTTTTGATAAAGAGGGGTTACATAAGTCCCCTGAAAAGATTGAGGCAGTAGTCAAGGCTCCAGCACCGGAAAATGTGTCACAACTGAGGTCGTTCCTCGGGCTGGTGAACCAGTACCATAAGTTCTTGCCGAATTTGTCTACTATACTACACCCACTGAACACCCTACTGCAAACGGGGGTACCATGGAAGTGGAGTGACGAATGTAAACGAGTTTTCCAGAAGAGCAAAGCATTGATCACATCAAAAGAGGTGTTGGCTCATTTCAACCCAGCACTACCAATTCGGTTGGCGTGTAATGCATCACCCTATGGCATTGGAGCGGTGCTGTCGCTCAAATTCCCGGACGGCTCGGAGAGGCCAGTAGCCTTTGCGTCTCGGTCACTAACCTCAGCCGAGCGTAACTACGCCCAGATTGACAGGGAGGCCCTCAGCCTAGTGTGGGGAGTGAAAAAGTTCAATCACTATCTGCACGGGCAGAAGTTCACCTTGCTGACTGACCACCAACCACTTGTCTCCATCTTTAATCCAAAGAAGGGCGTTCCGGTGATGACTGCGCAACGGCTACAAAGATGGTCCCTTTTTCTAGGGGCGCACCAATATGGTATCGAGTATAAGGGCACGAAACAGCATGGAAACGCTGATGGGCTATCACGCTTGCCACTGCCTACTGCGGAGGAAGCACCAGCAGTGGATCCTGTCGAAATATCTCATTCGACTATAATTGAATGCTTGCCAGTAACTAACGCTGGTATAGAGAAGGAGACCCGAAATGACCCGACACTGTCTCGGGTATATGATTTGACGGTGAAGGGATGGCCAACACATGGCGACTCACTGTTGCCAGCATTCTCATCCAGAAGAGAACAGCTGTCAGTATGCCAGGGGACCTTGATGTGTGGGTCCCGAGTGGTAATTCCACCCAAGTTAAGGGAGGGAGTGCTCAATGAGCTTCACGAAGGCCATCTGGGAGGGGTGAAAATGAAAAGCCTTGCTAGGGCTTATGTGTGGTGGCCGGGGATCGATCAGCAAATCGAGGACCTGACCAAGAGCTGCTCAGGATGCCAGAAGGTCCAAAATGCACCACCACATGCCCCTCTACACCCATGGGAGTGGCCCTCATCTCCATGGCAACGGGTGCATATTGATTTTGCTGGTCCATTCATGGACTCAGTGTTTTTAATAGCCGTGGATGCGCACTCGAAATGGCCTGAGGTGATCAAAATGTCCTCCACCACCGCGGAGAAAACTATTGCAGTCCTACGGACCATTTTTGCCAGGAACGGCTTGCCAGAGCAGATTTGCTCTGATAACGGACCACAGTTTGTGTCCGAAGAGTTTCGAAGATTTATGCATTACACATCCGCCCCGTATCATCCAGCCACAAATGGATTGGCTGAGAGGTTCGTACAAACCTTTAAAAAAGCAGTGAAGGCCATGTGCGATGACGACATTCCACTGCAGCATAAGGTGGACAATTTCCTGTTAGCCTACAGAAATGCGACACATGCAGTCACCAACCAGGCCCCGTCCATGCTGTTCTTTAACCGAAGGTTGAGATCTCGTCTGGATTTGCTCAGACCAAATGTACGAAGAGATGTTGAGAATAAGCAATTCCAGCACACCAATGAGAAGCCGACAAGGAGGTTCAATGTAGGGCAACCAGTCTTAGCCCGCGACTACCGAACAGAGAAATGGCAATCAGGAACGATATGCACACGGCAGGGGCCACTAATGTACACAGTGGATGTTGGGGAGAACATTGTGAGACGCCATGCTGACCAGATCCTAGAGTCACAGGAACGAGTCAACCCCATGTCTCGGCCATACGTACCTGGTGAGGAACCCGACGTACAGGTCGCATCTACCTCAGAAACAATAGCATTGGAAGTTGATGAATCAACTGACGACAGGGTGTTAGAATCGCCTCCGCACCAAGAGCGAGACACTCGGGAAAGGTGTTATCCAGAAAGAATCAGGAAGCCTCCCCAAAGACTGAATTTATAAATAGACTATTTCCAGTTAATGTTGCATGTTAAAAGTGTTAATTGTAATTAGTTTGATATTTAATTGTTAAATGAGTGTTATGGTACTGTTAATCTAAAAGGGGAGGAATTGTAGTTTATGTACCTTTTTAAGAGGGAGAACTACTTTTTACAGCTCCTGTATCCTGCAGTACCGGCAGTGACCACGCCTGTATATAAGCCCTGAGTGGCGCTCTGTACAGTCAGTTGCAGTTTGAACTTCATCCAGTAAAGACCTGTTGATCGTTCCCTGCAGTCTTTGTCTGATTATTGAAAGGACACAACATTAAGATACCCGGATCTAACAGTGACATCAGGGAAAAATAAAAAAAAGTCAAAGCTAAAGGCATTGGGGTCGATTTTAACTCAGCCGTGAGGCGGGCTTTGAGGCGTGTGGGGGGTTAAGTTCGCAAAAACTGGGGGTCGGGACCCCCCTGCCTGGTTCCCGACCCCGAGCCATTTTAACACAGGCGTGTCTGATGGCCCCGAATCAGTCCCGCCTCCAACAGGTGTGACTGGTCTTTAAGGCCCTTAATCAGCAATAATTGGCCTTTTTAATCCCATTTTAACAGGCCCTTGCATTTTTAACCCTTTTCCCACGTAAAACACGCCTGGTCGGGATCACGCCTGTGAAACCTGGCGTGAGCACTATTGGCTTGCTGACTATCAGCTGCAGGTCAACCATTAAAGAGGAGATTTGATCAGTCATCATTTGCAGGTGGCGGGACTTTGTTGTTTCAGGCCTGGGGCAACTTTTACCAGGCTTAACCACACCTGTGGATGGTTGGAGCCTCACACACATCTCCAGTGTGACCTCCTGGGAAACCCCACTCGCCACCTTCACTCAGCGCTTCCTCAACGGAGGCATATACCAGAAGAATGGGAGCCATTTATTTCCTTCCCTTCTGGGCATTAGATGAGCTCGAACACCAGCTGCGGCACCAGCAGAACCAGGAACAACAGCAGCAGCAACAGGAGCACCAGGCTGCTGCTCACCCACCTGAAGCTGCACAGGCCAGAAGGGGCCAGCGCTTGGAAGTGGCTTGAGAGCACCTTGCTGCACATCAGGGGGCCATGGGGACCCGTATCTGCACTGGCAATGCTACTCAGAAGGACTTCCATGAAGGTCTGGTTTCTCTGTTCAGTAGATGCCCATCGCTCCTCAAGAGATGTCATTCTATTATGAACACTCACCATGTTTTCCATACCCTGGCAACTTATCTCCTCCATGGAGGTTGCCATCCTTTCCATGGTGATGCGTTCATGCGCCAATGACTCCACAAAGGCTCTGCTCATGTTTGCTATGGACTCCTCCATTCGCTCCACACTCACATCAACCCTGGAGACAAAACCTGTCAGAGACTCCTGCATCTGTTCCTGGAGTTCCAGCTCCGCTGATCTTATGGATGGACCCAGAGGCAGAGGGTCGACATGCAGCTGAGCCGAGCTGGCTGAGTCCTGCGCCCTCCGACGAGGACTCTCCACTGCTGTCCCTGTCTCCACAATCTGCTGATGCTCACTTGTGAGCTGTGATACACCAGGTGACAACACTACTCTATGTCCCGAAGGTCCCACCGAGGTGTGAGTGTGCGCTGGTGCTGGGTGCGCTAAATTCTGCTGACGCTGCACCCTCACAGGTTGCAGATTCCTCTGAGGAGTCTGGAAGCTCAGGCTCTTCCTCCTGGACAGTGGGAACGGGGGCTCTCGATGGTCCTGTGGGGGAGTAAAGGAAAGAGTTAGAGATGTGAGGTCAAGGTTACGTGCACATTGCATATTGCAGATGATCATAGGTCCATCTGTTAGAGCTTCAGAATCATTATCAGCGACTCATGCAATGTCAATGAGAGAGATGGAAAACTATTCTGTCACCAGCTTGCTGTGGTGCACCCGTCTGTCCATCCCCCACTTGCGCCTCATCCTCCAGTCCTACGATCTCCAGGACCGCCTCCTCCCAGGGGGTGAGGTGGGCTACTGATGGTGGCCCTCCTCCTGTCCTCGCTCGTTCTCTTTTATTGTGAGCTCTCTTTTCCTGCAATGAGGGAGCCAAGTGGAGTTTGAGTGAGAATGAAGGAGTGAGTGCAGAGAATCCATAGCATAGATGCTTAGAAGGAGACAAAGATGGAGTGAGGTGGCAAGACCAAGGGCCCTCCCTGTGTGTTATCAGTTGTTTTCATAGCATCAGAGTGATAGGGAGTGTGAGGGCTGCATAGTCGAATAGTTAGGTGAATGTGAGCAGAGAGAGAGAGGGAATGGGTAAGGGTGCATGGATGTCAGTGTCAAGTGGGATGTGGAGGAAGAGATTGCTAAAGCTGAGTGCTGGTGAGGAGAGGCAATGGAGATCAGATTGAGAGTGATGGGAACTTCATACTCACTTTTCCAGTGTGCTGAAGGTCATGAAATCTCTTCCTGCATTGTATCCAGGTTCTGTGGGTAGCCGATAAGGAATTGACCTCCTCTGCCACTTGCAGCCACGCAGCCTTTGTCTACTGGGGAGACTTCTTCCTCCCTGATGAAGAGACGAGCACCTCCTTATGAGCTTTTGCTCCCTCCACTAAAGCCTGCAGGGCAACGTCGTCAAAACGGGGTGCAGACCTCGGTCTTTCTCTTACACTGAGCTGGAAGCAGAATGGCATCAGCAAATGCCAAAAGGTTGGCAGCCTGCAGAAGAAGCAAGGCTTGTTGCAGACCCTAAATGCAGCAGCAATAATGACGTCATATCATGCGACTTTCTGACTGGAAATGCTCATTTGCCAAGGGTTCCCACACGTTGGAAATCAATTGGCCAATTGAGTTAAAATTGCATCAATCTCACAGACCCATTTAGATTCGTGTGGGAAACACCAAATTCGGGGAACCCGACAATTCCCCGCACCTGAGTTAAAATCGACCCCATTATACCTGAATGTGCGAAGCATTCACAACAAAAATAGATGAATTAATAGCGCAGACAGAAATACATAGGTTTGATCTAATAGCCATTATGGAGACGTGGATGCAAAGTGACCAAGGTTGGGAACTAAATATTCCAGGGTACTTAACTTTTAGAAGAGATAGGCAAAATGAAAAAGGAGGAGGGGTAGCCCTGATAACACAGGATGGGATAAAGGCAGTAGAGAGAAAGGCCTAGAAATTCAGTTGGTAGCGCCAGCCGCTAGCGCCTTAGGAGAAGTGGGGCGCTAAGCGCCTAGCGCCCGGGCGCGGCGCGATCTGCGCCTCTCGCGAACTTCACTCAAGATTTAGCGGCGGCGCAAAACCGCAGCGCCCGCTCAGCTGCGCGCGCAGATTCTGATGTCATTTCATGGTACAACGCCCTTGGTGCGCCCCGAACCGGAACTTCAGTGGCGCTGCCCGTCTGTGCACCTGGCGCCCCCAGCGCCTGGTTGAGGGGAACGGTTCTCAGTCGCTGCGGGGCGCGGGGGCGTTATTTAAAGGGGACTCCTCCTGCATTTTAAGTGACAGCCATTTTGTGGCAATCCTGTGTGAGAGACGGATATTTGGAGAGAGACAAAGGGAGAGAGCTTTCTGCTTTGACTCAGCGCTCGCACAGGTACTTCTGGCTTCAGGCCAGAGCTTTGCACTTGGATTTAACTTTCAGTGCCATAGCCTTGAGTGGCCACATATAATGGGGGCTGCAATGGGTGGAGACATTGGCTTACTGCATTGCATTCAAAGGGCTTAGAGACGCCGTGAGAGAGTGCCAGTCATGGCCAGACGGAGGAGGGCCAACAGGCGTCAGCACATGAGGCCTTACCTGCCCAGGGTATACCGCCAGCAGTTCTCATACCTCAACATGTCTGAGGAGCAGTGTGTTCGGAGGCTGCGATTCAGAAGGGAGGTCGTCACTGAGATCTGCCACCTGCTTCGCAGAGATCTGCAGCCACAGCTGAGGAGCAGGACGTCTCTGTCGGTGACAGTGAAGGTGACGGTGGCTCTCAACTTCTATGCCACCGGCTACTTCCAATCCGCTACCGGGGACATTGCCAACATCTCCCAGTTCGCGGTACATTGCTGCATCCGGCAGGTGACCAATGCCCTTTTCAGAAGGAGACGTCAGTACATCTCCTTCCCCATGACCCTGGACAAGCAGCAAGAGCGTGCAATGGGATTTGGAAGAATAGCGGGCTTCCCCGTGGTCCAGGGCGCCATTGACTGCACGCATGTGGCTTTGCAGGCACCTCTAGAGAATGCAGAGGATTTCCACAACCGGAAGGGCTACCATTCGCTCAACGTCCAGTTGGTGTGTGACCACAGGCTGCTCATACTAGCTGTCAATACCCGCTTTCCAGGCAGTAGCCACGATGCCTTCATCCTGCGCCAGACTTCTGTGGCAGACATTTTCGAAGCCCAGGCTCACCCACGAGGATGGCTTCTCGGGGACAAGGGCTACCCTTTGTGCACCTGGCTGATGACCCCGCTCCGTGCGCCCAGCACCCCTGCTGAAGAGCGATACAATGACAGCCATCAAGCTACCAGGAACATCATTGAGCACACAATCGGCGTGCTGAAGCAACGGTTCTACTGTCTGGACCGTTCCGGAGGAGCCCTACAGTACTCGCCTGAGCAAGTCTCCCATTTCATTGTAGTGTGCTGCATGCTGCACAACCTGGCTATCCTCAGGACTCAGCCACTGCCAGCAGACATTGGAGGACCACCAGGGGAGGAGGAGGAGCACCAAGTCGGGAGGGAGGCACAAAGTGCAAGGGCCGTCCGTCGGCGGCTTATAGCAACTCTGCTCTAGGCCCCCTCTGAGGGACTGTCTTGTGCCAATGAAAGAACATGAATGGAGCTGCTCCGCACACCCTCAGCCGGTCAAGGCAACAAATAGTTCAAAGTGCAAACATGGACAATGTGATTGAAGAAAATTTATTTCTGTGCCCTTCCCGCATAACAAACTATTTCAGATAAACCCCCCAAAAAACAGTCAGAAACATAACTGACTCTCAGAACCTTCAGAAAATGAACAAAACAGTTAAACAAAAATGACCATGATCCTCGGCCTTCATAAAAAACAAACACACCAGTCTCGGCCTTCATAAAAACCAACCACAACAGTCTCGGCCTTCATATTTAGAAAAAACATTTGGCCACACCTCCTACTTTTTCCCCTGTGAGGGTGATCCGCCTCGCTTCCGCGATTGTCCCCTTCCCGCCCTGCAGCTCCTCCTCAATGGGACCCCAGTGGCTGCAGCAAGGCTGGGGGAAGGCTGCTGAGGGTCAGATGGTGAGACGGCAGATGCCTTTGGGGGATGGCCTGGACCAGCTCTGGGCCTGGAGGGCCCGGCTGATGCTCCAACTCTGCTTGGGCGGCAGCAGTCTGTCCTACGGGTGGTGGCAGCTGCAGTGGAGGAGTGACCGTGTTGGCAGCAGGATCCTGACAGAGCACAGGCACTCCCTGGTCGGCTGATACACTGGCACTCGAAGGGGCCAGCACTGCAGTAGGCGCAGCAATCTGCTGAAGAACAGACTGCTGGGCTGTTGCGGCGCGGCAAGGACCCCGGCGATGCCTGGCCGATCCAGCGAGGGTGGCAGCAGTAAGTTCCCGTGTGGCCCTGATCTGTGTCTGCATCAGACCAGCCAGTGAATGCACGGCACGACTGAGCACTTGGCTGGAAGCCGCCTGTGCTGCCGCGAAGTCCTGCAGACTCCTTGCCTGTGCTGCACTGAATTCTTGCAGACTCCTGGCCTGTGCTGCCCCGAATTCCTGTACACTCCTTGCCAGTGACTCTATGGAGTCAGGCATCCTTGCCACTGCAGCCATGAGCTCAGTGTGCCTGCGCTCAGCCTGGGCGCCCATTTCATGAAGGAGCCGCACCTCCTCTGCGCTCACCGTAGCAGGACTGGAGGCCACACTCACTCTCCGGGGAGAAGGCCGCCGAGCTTCCCCACCCCTCCCGCGTTGCTGCAGCCCGCTGGGCCCCGGAGCTTCACTCTCCTCAGACACCTTGCCCCTGCTCCCCTCCAGGGAAGACGTGTCCCCATCATGGCCATGGGCTGCCTCGGATGAGGGTGGCTGTGATGGGCCGGCTTCCTCTTCCTCCTCCTCGCCTTCCGATTCACTGACAGTGGCAGCTTGAGGGCCCGCCTCCTCACCTGGCGATTCAGCATCTGAAAGCAGGGAGGCACAAGAGTTGCTTTAGTGTGAGGACAGGGCGGCAGGGAGGGAGGCATGAGTGCTGCAATGCACTGTATTGGTTCGATAGTGGCAAAGGATGCTGGTGTGAGGCACAAGTGGAAAGAGAGAGGCCCAAAAGGTGATGACCTTACCATCTCTGTCCAGAACAGGGTCAGCATCTCCACTGGCGACGGGGCCAATCACCCGTCCTGACATAATGCGCTCCACACGCTGCTCCAGGTCGCTGAGCTCTTTCAGGTCAGGACGGCCTCCCCCGGTCCATAGCTGCTGCCTGCGGTTGTAGGCCAGCTTGCCCTGCAAGAGAAAGGACGGCCTCTAAGTACAGTGTGAAGCCCTGATCTTGCCTGCACTGCCTCCCATGGTGGAATAGCCCTGACAATGTGAAGCCCTGATCTTGCCTGCACTGCCTCCCATGGTGGAATAGCCCTGACAGTGTGTTAAGTGATGAATGTGCAAGTGGTTTTCATGAGAGCCCCACAGCTCCTGGATGAGGGCTGGGCATTGGGGCTTTCAGGGCCATTTGGCCAGAAACTGAGGTGCACATGCAGGGATGAAGAGGATAGTGGAAAGAGTACTCACCCTGACAACCTGAGTGAGGTCGTTGAACTTTTTCCTGCACTGAAGTGGAGTCCTGGCAACCAAGCTGTTGGTGGTGACCCTGTTTGCAACCTCCCTCCAGGCTTTTCGGTATTCGTTTGGAAGTGGCCTCCTCCCACTGTCAGGGAAGAGGGCAGGGCGCCTGCGCTCCACAGCGCCAACCAGAAGCCTCAGGGCAGCCTCACTGAAGCGCTCCGCTCGCTCACGAACCTTCTCCATTGTCTTGGGGGGGGTGTAGAGCTGATGAATCACCAATGCTCAGGCCTTGTTTGAGGGCTGCAGTGTGCAGGGCGTGGCAGCCAAACAAGTCGACCCTCCCCCTTTAAGAGCTGACCAGCGCCACCGTGTCTGCCGTCAATCAGCAGCTCGCCGCACCTGCGTTGCGCCCGCCCTCGGGGTCAGCGCCTCGGCTCGCCGGTTTAGCGCCTTATGATAGTCGTGCATCGCCTGCTTTAGCGCCGCAGCAACCTCTTGGGGCGAAGCAACTGAATATCGGCAAAGGTGGCGCTAAATTTAGCGAACGCCCGGCTGTAGCGCCCCAAACGCGGCTATGCTGAATTTCTAGGCCAAAGGATCTTAGCTCTGAAAATCAAGAAGTAGAATCATTTTGGGTGGAGCTAAGAAACAGCAAGGGGCAGAAAACATTGGTGGAATTGTTTATAAGCCCCCAAACAGTAGTTGTAATGTAGGGCAGAGTATAAATCAGGAAATTAGAGGCGCATGTTACAAGGGTAATACAGTAATCATGGGGGACTTTAATCTACATGTAGACTGGGCAAATCAAATTTGCAGTAATAGTGTGGAGGACAAGTTCATGGAATGTATACAAGATAGTTTTCTAGATCAGTATGTTGAGGAACCAACTAGGGAACAGGCTATTTTAGATCTAGTTTTTTTTTTTAATTATTCGTTTTATGGGATGTGGGCATCGCTGGCAAGGCCAGCATTTATTGCCCATCCCTAATTGCCCTTGAGAAGGTGCTGGTGAGCCGACTTCTTGAACTGCTGCAGTCCGTGTGGTGAAGGTACTCCCACAGTGCTGTTAGGAAGGGAGTTCCAGGATTTTGACCCAGCGATGATGAACGGCGATATACTTCTAAGTCAGGATCGTGTGTGACTTGGAGGGGAACTTGGAGGTGGCTGTGTTCCCATGCGTCTGCTGCCCTTGTCCTTCTAGGTGGAAGAGGTCGCGGGTTTGGGAGGTGTTGCCGAAGAAGCCTTGGCGAGTTGCGGCAGTGCATCTTGTAGTTGGTACACACTGCAGCCACAGTCCGCCGGTAGTGGAGGGTGTGAATTTTTAAGATGGTGGATGGGGTGCCAATCAAGCGGGTTGCTTTGTCCTAGCTGGTGTTGAGCTTCTTGAGTGCTGTTGGTGCTGCACTCATCCAGGCAAGTGGAGAGTATTCCATCACACTCTTTACTTGTGCCTTGTAGATTGTAGAAAGGCATTGGGGAGTCGGGAGGTGAAACACTTGCCGCAAAATACCTAGCCCCTGACCTGTTCTTGTTGCCACAGTATTTATGTGGCTGGTCCATTTAAGTTTCTGGTCAATGGTGATCCCCAGGATGTTGATGGTGGGGGATTCGGCGATGGTAATGCCATTGAATATCAAGGGGACGTGGTTAGACTCTTGCTTGTTGGAGATAGTCATTGCCTGGCACTTCTGTGGCGCGAATGTTACCTGCCAACATCGTCCAGGTCTTGTTGCATGCGGGCATGGACTGCTTCATTATCTGAGGAGTTGTGAATGGCACTGAACACTGTGCAGTCATCAGGAAACATCCCCATTTCTGACCTTATGATGGAGGGAAGGTCATTGATGAAGCAGTTGAAGATGCTGCCCTGTGGAACTCCTGCAGCGATGTCCTGGGGCTGTGATGATTGACCTTCAATCACCACAACCATCTTCCATTGTGCTAGGTATGACTCCAGCCAGTGGAGAGTTTCCCCCCTGATATTGTGCAATGAGAAAGGGTTAATTAACAACCTTGTAGTAAAGGGGCTGTAGTGTATGTACCTTTAAGAGGAACTATGTTTTTGAAGCCCCTGTATACTGTAGTACCAGTAGTGACCACTCGGCTATATAAGCCTGTGTAGCGTCTTGTGTTGTTAGTTCACCTCCAGACTTTGTTCAGTAAACACTTGTTAAATCCGTGTCTCCATTAACACACGGATCTAACAGTGGCGACGAGTTAGAAACGAACTTACCTGCAATTCGGCAGCACCTCAAGGGGATCGATTCCTCAGACGAAGGTCGAAGCCAGAAGCAAGAAAAATAAATAAATAAATAAATAACTCGAAGAAACTCAAAAACGAGGGCCAGGCTTGGTCTCCAGTCTGTGGTTTCCCCAGCTAAACGGGCTGGTGGCAGGTAGTGCACTGATCCTTCCTGGGCTGCGGCGGGCTAGAGCTCGATCGGGTGGCTCTGCAACGGGGCCGGGCAGCGAGTCGGGAAGCAGAAGCAAAGAGAGAGAGAGGGTGGAGCACTCAGGGCGCGGCCAGTGCTGCAAAGCAGGTCGGCGTTCGGACCGAGCAGAGGGAGGGGAAAGTCCCAGAGGGTCCGCTCCACGACGGGAACGGTTCTCCAAGTAACGGAGAAACTATTGAAGCGATATATTAAAAAAAATAGAAATACAGCGAAAAGCTGCAGGTCGCAACGGGAACCGCGGAGAACCGCGTTGGCAGCAGCGGCGGGAAAGTGCGGAAGGCGCCATCTTAACTCGGCGGGGAAGAAAGAAAAGCGCGGGAAGCGCCATTTTAGATTTTCAGGATGCTGAAGACTGGCAATATTACTGCTTTCGATAGTGATATAGAAGATTGGACCACATATGTGGAAAGAGTGGAGGTATATTGCAAGGCGAACGAAGTAGCGGATGATAGAAAGGCATCGGTACTTCTAAATCTCATGGGCGCAAGGACATACGGGCTGTTACGAAACTTGATCACTCCAGCCAAACCGATGGACAAGAATTTTAAGGAGATTGTTGATACCTTACAGGAGCACTTAAACCCAACACCGCTGCTGATAGCGGAACGATTCAAATTCTTCAGGAGGAATCAGCACAAGAATGAAAGTAACGCTGATTACCTCACCGAATTACGAAAGCTGTCAAAGCACTGCCAATTCGGGGCAGGACTGGCAGATTCTCTACGAGACAAATTCGTCTGCGGTCTCCTAAGCGAAGGAACACAGAAAAGACTACTTTCTGAGAAAGATTTGACACTGGACAAGGCTTTCAGTGTGGCTGTATCATACGAAGCAGCAGCAAGAGGAGCTGCAGAGCTACAGCAAAAGCCACAGGACTTCGGCACCCATGAAATGACACGGGGTTTCGAGAGATGTTATCGCTGCGGCAGATCCACCCATGACCAGAAGGACTGCTGGTTCAAGGACAAAGCATGCAGGCAATGCGGAAAGATGGGACACATTGCACGTGTATGCAGATCTGGAAAGAAATCCGCTGACAGTAAAAAGGTCAATAAGGAAAAGTACAGAAAGGTACAAATGATGACGGACAGTAGCTCCGAAGACCAGAAGAGCGATAGCGACTCCGGAAACAAGAGACTAAGCTGTCTCAAATTACATAATGTAATTGCCAAAGAAGATTACCAGACCATTTGGGTTACCCTCACGATAGCGGGGTCCCCAGTCAAAATGGAGCTAGATACAGGATCAGCTCTGACCGTCATGAGTCGACGGGATTACGAGCGGCTATTTCCGCATATACCTTTGAAAGACACATCCATTGTCTTGAAGACATATACGGGGCAGAAAGTATACCCCAGAGGGAAAATAAGGGTGCCTGTTGTATACAACGGCAAGGAAATGCAGAAGTTGTATTTATGCGTTCTGCAAGATGGTGGTCCACCGTTGTTGGGACGTGAATGGATCAGAAAGATACGTTTAGACTGGCACTCCATTCAGGCACTGACGGTGACCAGTAAGAAAAAAAACGATGATGACGTCATGCCTGGACGATTAAAAGAAATCTTGGCTAACGCCAAAGAAGTGTTTCAACAGGAACTAGGAACCCTGAAAGGCGCCACCGCCTCAATAAAAGTGGAAGATGCGGCAATTCCCAAGTTTTTTAAGGCAAGGTCGGTGCCATACGCAATTCGTCCAGCCGTCGAGGCAGAGCTGGAGAATTTGGAAAAAGCAGGCGTGTTATCCAAGGTAGATTGGAGCAAGTGGGCAACACCCATCGTCCCGGTCATGAAGAAAACATTGAATAATGATAAATCTGAAGAACAGAGAAAAGTTCGCATCTGTGGGGACTTCAAGGTGACTGTAAACCCGGTTCTTCACACGGTACAGTATCCTCTTCCGAGGATTGAAGATATTTTCGCCTCACTATCCGGAGGGAAACGTTTCACCAAAATTGACTTAGCACAGGCATATCTACAGATGGAGGTTGAGGAGGCCTCTAAAAAGTATCTCACGATAAACACACACAAAGGCCTGTACCAGTACAATCGACTGGTTTTCGGAGTGGCATCAGCTCCGGCTATCTGGCAAAGAGCTATGGAGCAAGTCCTGCAAGGGATTCCGGGGACTCAATGCTACCTAGACGACATCCTTGCAACAGGAGAAAACGACAATGAGCAGCTTGCCAACTTGGAGCAGGTGCTCACGAGGCTGAGAGAACGGGGCCTACGAGCAAATCACCCCAAATGCGAATTTTTCCAGAAACAAATATCATATTGTGGCCATGTCATTAACAAAGAAGGGTTGCATAAGTCACCTGAAAAAATTGAAGCGGTCGTAAAGGCCCCAGCGCCTGAAAATGTCTCACAATTAAGGTCGTTCCTGGGATTAGTAAATTACTATCATAAATTTTTACCAAACTTGTCGACGGTTCTGCACCCGCTTAACACACTGCTACAAACGGGAGTAGTTTGGAAATGGAGCGAAGACTGTAAACGTGCCTTCCATAAATGCAAAGGCTTGATCACGTCCAGGGAAGTGTTGGCTCATTACAACCCATCACTGCCAATCAGACTGGCGTGCGATGCATCTCCTTACGGCGTGGGAGCGGTATTATCGCATAGATTCCCTGATGGCTCGGAGCGGCCGATAGCTTTTGCGTCACGCTCATTGAACTCAGCTGAGCATAACTATGCCCAGATCGACAGGGAGGCACTCAGCCTGGTGTGGGGGGTGAAGAAATTCAACCATTACCTACACGGACAAAAGTTTACCTTGTTGACTGACCATCAACCCCTCGTCTCCATATTCAACCCTAAAAAGGACGTTCCCATTATGACAGCGCAAAGGCTACAGAGGTGGTCCCTTTTCCTAGGGGCACACCAATATGACATAGAGTACAAAGAAACAAAACAGCATGGGAACGCTGACGGGTTATCGCGCCTACCGTTGCCAACGGTGGAAGAGGCGCCTACAGTGGACCCAGTGGAGATATTCCACTCGATCATAGTGGAATGTCTACCAGTAACAAATTCTACCATTGAAAAGGAAACGCGAAATGACCCGACTCTCACGAGTCTACGATTTAACGGTGAAGGGATGGCCAGCACATGGCGAACCACTGTTGCCAGCATTCTCGCAAAGAAGAGAACAGCTGTCAGTGTGCCGAGGAACCTTGATGTGTGGATCCAGAGTGGTGATTCCACCCAAACTCCAGGATAAAGTGCTAAAGGAGCTTCACGAGGGGCATCTGGGTGGAGTGAAAATGAAGAACTTAGCCAGAGCGTTTGTGTGGTGCCAGAAGGTCCAAAACGCCCCACCACAAGCCCCTCTACATCCATGGGAGTGTCCCTCATCTCCATGGCAAAGGGTACATATCGACTTTGCTGGTCCATTTATGGACTCAATGTTCTTAATCGCGGTGGATGCACACTCCAAGTGGCCGGAGGTAATAAAGATGTCCTCCACCACCACGGAAAAAACCATCACAGTATTAAGGACCATATTCGCCAGGAATGGGCTGCCTGAACAGATCTGTTCTGATAATGGACCGCAATTTGTATCCGAAGAATTCAGGAAGTTCTTAAAAAAACAATGGGGTTAAGCACTACACGTCCGCCCCATGCCATCCCGCCACCAATGGATTGGCTGAAAGGTTTGTCCAGACCTTCAAGAAGGCCATAAAGGCCATGGGTAATGAAGACATAAATCTACAACATAAGGTGGATAACTTCTTGTTTGCGTACAGGAATGCAACACATGTGGTTACAAACCAAACCCCCGCCATGATGTTTTCAGTAGAAGACTAAGATGCCGGCTGGATTTGGTCAAGCCAAACGTCAGAAGGGACGTAGAGAACCGGCAATTTCAAAGCATGAATGAAAGGCCAACTAGAACCTTCCAGATAGGTCAACCAGTTTTGGCCCGGGACTACCGTACCGAGAAATGGCAGCCTGGAACTATTTGCACATGACTAGGACTGCTGATGTATACCGTGGACATTGGAGAAAGCATAATAAGGCGCCATGCTGACCAGATCATAGAGTCATCCGAAAAAGGACAACCTACACCACAACTCTATACGCCTAGTGATGAAGCAGAGATACCCATAGTATCTACCTCCGATCCGGTGATACTGGAACCAGATGAACCCGACACTGGCATTGAAGCCGAATCGACCTTGCCAAAAGAACCTACTACACCACCGAAACCTACTACACCACCGAGGCGTTATCCGGACCGAGTCAGGAAGCCTCCAGAGAGACTGAATTTGTAATTGATTAACTTCAGCAAATGTGTATATTATTGTTCTTGTAAAAATGTTATTTAATGATTACTTAAAATGTTATGTACTAATTATCTCAAAGGGGAGGAATTGTAGTGTATGTACCTTTAAGAGGAACTATGTTTTTGAAGCCCCTGTATACTGTAGTACCAGTAGTGACCACTCGGGTATATAAGCCTGTGTAGCGTCTTGTGTTGTTAGTTCACCTCCAGACTTTGTTCAATAAACACTTGTTAAATCAACTCCTGCATTCCGTGTCTCCATTAACACACGGATCTAACAGGGGCCTTTAGGGAAGAGTGACCATAATAAGATAGAACTTTATATTGAGTTTGAAAGTGATTTAGTTAAGTCCAAAACTAGGGTCTTAAATCTAAACAAAGCAAACTACGTAGGTATGAGGGGCAAGTTAGCTAAGATAGATTGGGAAACTGCATTAAAAGATATGATGGTGGACAAGCAATGGCTAGCATTTAAAGAATTAATACATAATTTATAACAAATATACATTCCTTTAATGCACAAAAACCCCACAGGAAAAGTGGTCCAACCATGGCTAACAAGAGAAGTTAAAGATTGTATTAGTTCATAGGAAGAGGCTTATAATGTTGCCAAAAAGAGTAGTAAGCCTAAGGATTGGGAGGATTTTAGAATTCAGCAAAGGAGGACCAAGAAATTGATAAGGAAAGAGAAAAAAGAACGAGAGTAAATTAGTAAGTGACATAAAAACAGATTGTAAACATTTCTATAGGTATGTAAATAGGAAGAGATTAGTGAAAGTAAATATGGGCCCATTAGAAGCAGAGACGGGAGAAATTATAATTGGCAATAAGGAAATGGCAGAGACATTAAACACATGTATCTGTCTTCACGGTAGAAGACACAAAAAACATTCCGGAAATAATGGGGAACCAAGGGCCTAGAGAAAATGAGGAACTTAAAGAAATCAGTATAAGTAAATACATAGTACTGGGGAAATTAATGGGACTAAGTGGCAACAAATCCCCTGGACCTGACGATCTGCATCCTTTGGTTTTAAAAGAGGTAGCTGCAGAGATAGTAGATGCACTTGTATTAATCTTCCAGAATTCCTTCGATTCTAGAGCAGTCCCCAAGGCTTGGAAAGCAGCAAACATAACCCTGCTATTTAAGAAAGGAGGAAGAGAAAAAATGGGAAACTATAGGCCAGTTAGCCTGACATCAGTAGTAGACAAAATGCTAGAATCTATTATTAGTGACGTGGTAACAGGGCACTTTGTAATATGATTCGGCAGAGTCAACATAGATTTATGAAATGGAAATCATGTTTGACAAATCTATTCGAGCTTTTTGAAGATGTAGGATGGATAAGGGGAAAGCAGTGGATGTAGTGTATTTGGATTTTCAAAAAGCATTCGATAAGGTGCCACACAAGAGGTTATTACACAAAATTAGGGTTCATGGGATTGGGGTAATATATTAGCATGGATTGAGGATTGGTTAATGGACGGAAAACAGAGAGTAGGAATAAACGGGACTTTTTCGGGTTGGCAGGCTGTAACTAGCGGGGTACTGCAAGGATCAGTGCTTGGGCCTCAGCTATTTACAATCTATATTAATGACTTAGATGAAGGGACTGAGTGTAACGTATCCAAGTTTGCTGATGATACAAAGTTAGGTGGGAAAGTAAGCTATAAGGAGGACGCAAAGAGGCTGCAGAGAGATATAAACAGGTTGACTGAGTGGGCAAATGGAATACAATGTGGGAAAGTGTGACGTTATCCACTTTGGTAGAAAAAGCAAAAGAGCAGAATATTTTTTGAATGGTGAGAGACTGGGAAATATTTGCATTCCGAGGGATCTGGGTGTTCTTGTACATGAATCACAGAAAGTTAACATGCAGGTACAGCAAGCAATTAAAAAAGCAAATGGTATGTTAGCTTTTGTTACAAAGGGATTAGAGTACAAGAGTAAATAAGTCTAACTACAATTCTTCTTCTTCTTAGGCAGTCCCTCGGAACCGAGGATGACTTGCTTCCACATTAAAAATGAGTTCTCAGGTGACTGATGAGTCCAATGCGGGACCTACAGTCTCTGTCACAGGTGGGGCAGACGGTAGCTGAAGGGGCGGGTGGGTGGGGTGCTTGGGTTGACGTGCGTTCCTTGCGCTGCCTGCGCTTGGCTTCCGCTTGCTCCCGACGAAGAGACTCGAGGTGTTCGGCGCCTTCCCGGATGCTTCTCCTTCACTTTGTGCGGCCTTGGACCAGGGATTCCCAGGTGTCAGTGGGGATGTTACACTTTTTCAAGGAGGCTTTGAGGGTGTCCTTGAAGCGTTTCCTCTGCCCACCTGGGGCTCTCTTGCCGTGCCGGAGCTCCGAATAGAGCGCTTGTTTTGGGAGTCTCATATCGGGCATGTGGACAATGTAACCCGTCCAGCGGAGCTGATCGAGCGTGGTCAAAGCTTAGATGCTGGGGATGTTGGCCTGAGGAAGAACACTGATGTTGGTACGCCTATCCTGCCAATGGATTTGCAGGATCTTGCGGAGGCAGCGATGGTGGTGCCTCTCCAGTGCTTTGAGGTGCCTGCTGTACATGGTCCATGTCTCTGAGGCATACAGATCGGTTTCAAGATGGCTCCTGTGCTGGCAGCTCCCTAGTGAGCTCCTTTGGCATCCTTGACAATCCATTGCCATCCTTTGCTCTCTTTCCCCCCAGTCTCCTCTCTTCTGCTGTTTAAGCTCCCCTGGCTCTAATAGTGGGTGCATTTTTATCCCTAACTGCAAGTTCAAGCTGCAAGGTTAAAGTTACCTGAGCCAACTGCCCATCCCCCGACCATGCCTGTTCTTTGTTCTCAGTGAGCACTGGCTCTTCACTTCAACTTAGCTCCCAAAGCGAGAATATCAATGCTAATTTGATCCTGTGAGAGACAACATCATTCATGTCCGAGGCCGGGACCCAGGAACGAGGATGAGCCCAGCAGCGAGGCCAAGGCCCAGGAGTGGCGCAGCATGGACCAACAGCGGGGTCAGGGCCCAGGGAAGGTGCGGCACGGGCCAACAGCGAGGTCGGGAGGACCACCATGCATCCTACAAAACCCAAGCAAAGAGGACCTGCGAGAAGGAGGGAGGAGGACAGTAGGAATATGTACAATTATTCAGGGCATTGGTGAGGCCACACCTGGAATACTGTGTACAGTTCTGGTCTCCTTACCCAAGGAAAGACATACTTGCCTTAGAGAGAGTACCACCTCAACTTTGCCAGCCACTAAAGACAGGGTTAGAGTGTTGCACTGCTCCATCAATCAGCTTCCTGCCTCCAGTTTATTGAGCCACTGGTGTTTACCAGATGATTTTATTACTTTAAAATAACCTTTTGTAAAGGTTGAAAACAATATACCTGCAAAATATTAGCTGGCTTGGTAAAAGCTACCAACATTCTTATCCCCATTTTTTTTTAAATTCGTTTTTATGGGATGTGGGTGTCGCTGCAATGAGGGATGATATCTTAGCAGGTTCCTCTAATGAGGCCATATTGGTAGAACTTAAAAATAAAAAGGGGGCAAGCCCTTTGCTGGGAGTGTACTATAGGCCCCCAAACAGTCAGGGGGAGATAGAGGAACAGATATGTAGGCAAATCTCAGAGAAGTGTAGAAATAATAGGCTAATAATAGTAGGGGATTTCAATTTCCCCAATATTAACTGGGATAGTCAGAGTGTGAAAGGCTTAGAGGGTGCGGAATTCTTAAAGTGCATCCAGGAGAGCTTTTTGAGCCAGCACGTAGAAAGTCCGACAAGAGAGGGGGCGGTACTGGACCTAATTCTAGGGAATGTAGCCGGGCAAGCGGTGGAAGTGTCAGTAGGAGAGCATTTTGGTAACGGTGACCATAATTCGGTGAGATTTAAGGTAGTTATGGAAAAAGACAAAGATGGACTGAAAATAAAGGTTCTAAATTGGGGGAAGTCCGATTTTAATATGATAAGGCAGGATCTGGCCAAAGTGGACTGGGATCAGCTACTTTTAGGAAAATCCACATCAGAGCAGTGGGAGTCTTTCAGAAAGTAAATAGAGAGAGTACAACGCCAACATGTTCCCGTAACGGTCAAGGGTGGGACCAACAAGCCCAGGGAACCCTGGATGTCAAGGGATATACAAGAATGGATTAGGAAAAAAAGGGAGGCTTTTGACAGATACAAAGGACTAAAAACAGTGGAAGCCCTGGAGGAGTATAGAAAGTATTATGTCCGTGTATAATTGAGACACGGACTGCAGGAGTTGATTATAACAAGTCTTTACTGAATGGAGACAACCTGGAAACTGAAACTACAGAAGCCTGCTAGGGCCTTTTATACAGGGGTGGTCACTGCCGGTACTGCAGTCTGAGACCAGTCATTCCCTTAAAGGTACATACACAACAATTCCTCCCCTTTTAGATAAACAGTACATAACATTCATTTAACAACTAAATAATAACTAATTACAATTACAATTACGGTTGCAAGATACATTGGTTGAAGTTAAGCAATTATAAGTTCAGCCTTTGAGGAGGCTTCCTGATTCTGTCTGGATAACGCCTCTTTGGGGTATCCGGTTCTTCTGGCAAGGTTGAGTCGGGATCAATGTCGTTGTTTGGTTCGTCTGCTTCCAATATCACCGATTCTGCGGTAGATGCCATTGGTACTTCGGTTTCATCGCCAGGTGTATCAGATCGTGGTGTGGAGTTGACGTTTTCCAGTGACTCTAGAATCTGGTCAGCATGGCGTCTTACAATGCTCTCTCCAACGTCCACGGTATACATTAGAGGTCCTTGCCATGTACAGACCGTTCCTGGCTGCCATTTCTCTGTGCGGTAGTCCCGGGCCAAAACTGGTTGACCTATCTTAAAACTCCTGGTCGGCCTTTCATTCATATTCTGAAACTGCCTGTTCTCCACATCTCTTCTGACGTTTGGCTTAACCAAATCCAAGCGGCATTGTAGTCTTCGATTGAAGAACATCATGGCTGGAGTTTGGTTGGTAACCGCATGTGTCGCATTCCGGTAGGCAAACAAGAAGCTATCCACCTTGTGTTGTAGGGGTATATCTTCATTACACATTGCCTTGGTAGCCTTCTTGAATGTTTGAACAAACCTCTCGGCCAATCCATTAGTGGCTGGATGATATGGGGCGGATGTGTAATGCTTAACACCATTGTTCTTTAAGAACCTCCGGAACTCTTCAGACACAAACTGTGGTCCATTGTCAGAGCAAATCTGTTCAGGCAGCCCATTCCTGGCGAATATGGTTCGTAAGACTGTGATAGTTTTTTCTGTGGTGGTTGAGGACATTTTTATTACCTCTGGCCACTTTGAATGTGCATCCACCGCAATTAAAAACATCGAGTCCATAAAGGGACCAGCAAAATCAATGTGCACCCTTTGCCATGGAGATGAGGGCCACTCCCATGGATGTAGAGGGGCTTGTGGTGGGGCGTTTTGGACCTTCTGGCATCCTGTACAGCTCTTGGTCATCTCTTCGATTTCTCTATCGATTCCCGGCCACCACACAAACGCTCTGGCTAAGTTCTTCATTTTTACCCCTCCCAGATAACCCTCATGAAGCTCATTGAGCACTCTGTCCTTCAATTTGGGTGGAATTACTACTCTGGATCCACACATCAAGGTTCCTCTGCACACTGACAGCTGTTCTCTTCTCGGCGAGAATGCTGGCAGCAGTGGTTCGCCATGTGCTGGCCATCCCTTCACCGTTAAATCATAGACCCAGGAGAGTGTCGGGTCATTTCGTGTTTCCTTTTCTATGTTTGCATTCGTCACCGGGAGACATTCGACTATAGTCGAGTGGAATAACTCCACTGGATCCACTGCCAGTTCTTCTTCCACCGTCGGCAACGGTAGGCGCAACAATCCATCAGCATTCCCATGCTGTTTAGTTCCTTTGTACTCGATGTCATATTGGTGTGCCCCTAGGAAAAGGGACCACCTCTGTAGCCGTTGTGCCGTCATTATCGGTACGCCCTTCTGAGGGTTGAAAATGGAGACGAGAGGTTGATGATCAGTTAGTAGAGTAAATTCCTGACCGTGCAGGTAGTGATTGAACTTCTTCACCCCCCACACCAGGCTGAGGGCCTCTCTGTCAATCTGGGCGTAGTTACGCTCGGCTGAAGTTAACGAGCGTGACGCAAAAGCTATCGGCCTCTCTGAACCATCAAGGAATTTATGTGACAGTACCGCCCCAATGCCGTAGGGAGACGCATCACACGCCAGTCTTATCGGTAGTGATGGGTTGTAGTGAGCCAATACTTCTCTTGAAGTGATTAGGTCCTTACTCTTCTGAAAGGCCCGCTTACATTCATCGCTCCATTTCCATGCTACTCCCGTTCGTAGTAGGGCGTTCAGTGGGTGCAGAATTGTGGACAAATTCGGCAAAAACTTATGGTAGTAATTCACCAATCTGAGGAATGACCTCAGTTGCGACACATTTTCAGGTGCTGGAGCCTTAACTACCGCTTCAATTTTGTCAGGGGACTTATGCAACCCCTCTTTATCAATCACGTGGCCACAATACGATATCTGTTTCTTAAAAAACTCTCACTTGGGGCGATTGGCTCGTAGCCCATGTTCACGTAGTCTAGTGAGCACCTGCTCTAGGTTGGCAAGGTGTTCACTGTCATCTTCACCTGCCACTAGGATGTCGTCCAAGTAACACTGAGTCCCCGGAATCCCTTGCAGGACTTGTTCCATCGCTCTTTGCCATACCGCCGGAGCTGATGCTACTCCGAATACCAGTCAATTATACTGGTAAAGACCTTTGTGAGTGTTTATTGTGAGATACTTCCTAGAGGATTCTACAACCTCCATCTGCAAATATGCTTGTGCTAGGTCAATTTTTGTAAAACGCTTCCCTCCAGATAGTGAGGCGAAGATATCTTCTATCCTTGGAAGAGGATATTGTACTGTGTGAAGGACTGGGTTCACCGTCACCTTGAAGTCCCCACAGATGCGAACCTTCCTTGGCTCCTCAGACTTATTGTTTAACGTTTTCTTCATGACAGGGACGATGGGTGTCGCCCACTCGCTCCAGTCTACCTTAGATAACACGCCTGCATTCTCCAGATTCTCCAGCTCTGCCTCGACGGCTGGGCGAATTGCATATGGTACCGGTCTTGCTTTGAAAAACTTGGGAATTGCATTCTCCTCTATTTTTATCGAGGCGGTTACGCCTTTAAGAGTGTCCAGTTCTTGTTGAAATACCTCTTTGGCATCAGCTAAGATTGTTGACAATCGTCCAGTAGTGACGTCGTCATCGTTTTTACCAGCCACCGTCAGTGCCTGAATGGAGTGCCAGTCTAAACTTATCTTTCTGATCCATTCACGTCCCAATAACGGTGGTCCACCATCTTGCAGAATGTAGAGATACAATTTCCGTATTTTCTTGCCGTTGTATTCGACAGGCACCCTTATTTTTCCTCTGGGGTATACTTTTTGCCCCGTATACGTCCTCAAGACAATGGATGTCTCTCTCAAGGGTATGTGTGAGAATAGCCGCTCGTAGTCTCGTCGATTCATGACGGTTAGAGCTGATCCTGTATCCAATTCCATTTTGACTTGGGACCCTGCTATCGTGAGGGTGACCCAAATGGTTCGGTGATCCTCTTTTGCGATTACGTTGTGAAGTTTGAGACAGCTTAGTCTCTTGTTCCCGGATTCACTATCGCTCATCTGGTCTTCGGAACTACTGTCCGTCATCTTTTGTACTTTCCTGTACGGTGCCTTAGTAGCCTTTTTGTTGTCGTTGGTCTTCTTCCCAGACCTGCAAACTCGTGCAATGTGTCCCATCTTTCCGCATTGCCTGCATATTTTGTCCTTGGACCAGCAGTCCTTCTGGTCATGGTTTGTTCTGCCGCAGCAATAACATTTTGCAAATCCCCGTGTCATTTCGTGGGTGCCGTATTCCTATGGCTTTTGTTGTATTTCCGCAGCTCCCCTTGCTGCTGCTTCGTACGATACTGCCACGTTGAAAGCATTATCTAGCGTCGGCTCTTTCTCTGAGAGTAACCTCTTCTGGGTTCCTTCACTCAGGAGTCCACAGACAAATTTGTCCCATAAGGTATCTGCCAGTCCTGGCAGTGCTTTGATAGCTTGCGTAGTTCCGTAAGGTAATCAGCATTGCTCTCATTTTTATGCTGATTTCTCCTGTGGAATTTAAATCTTTCTGCTATCAGCAGCGGTGTAGGATTTAGGTGTTCTTGTAGGATAGCAACAATTTCGTTAAAACTCTTCGCCTTTGGTTTGGCTGGAGTAATCAGGTCCCGCAATAGGCCATACGTTCTTGCGCCCATTAAATTTAGCAATACCGATGCCTTTTTCTCATCGGCTATTTCGTTTGACTCGCAATATACCTCGACTCTTTCCACATACGTGGTCCAGTCTTCTATTGCCTTATCGAAGGCAGTGATATCGCCAGTCTTTGGCATCTTGAAAATCTAAGATGGTGCCTCCTGCGCTTTGCCTTCTTTCCCGATTTAACAAAATGGCGCCTCCAGCGCTTTTGTCTTCTCCGCTGTTGCTGGCGTTTTATGCCTTGATGGCGATGCCCTATGGTCTTCGCGCACTTCCCCCCGCGCTGCTGCTAATGCCGCTCTCCGCGGTTTCCGTGGCAACTGCAGCTCCTCAGCGGCTTTTTGCGTGTTTCATTTAAATTTTTTTATTTCCCTGTCGTCGGAACAACCCTGCGGGACTCTTGCCTCCCTCTTCTCGGGTCTGTACGCTGCCCGGCTTCGTAGCACCGGCCGCGCCCAGTGTGCTCCACCCTCTCTCCTCTTCCCGACAACGCTGCTCGGCCCCGTTGCAAGCCACCCGCTCGAACTCTAGACCGCCACAGCCCAGGAAGGATCAGTGTACTACCTGCCACCAGCCCGATTAGCTGAAGCACCATCGACAGGATAGCCAAGCCTCGCTCTCGACAGCCTCTCCTGCAAATTTTCAACTCCGCTGACTCAGAGGCGGATGCCCACCATCGACGCCCCTTTCTACTGTTTCTTGCTTCCTTCTGGCCTCGACCTCTGATAACTTTGCTTCAGGGATGGATCCCCATGAGGTGGTGCAGATTGTAGGTAAGTTCGTATCTGCTCATCGCCAGTATTATGTCCGTGTATAATTGAGACACGGACTGCAGTCTTTACTGAATGGAGACAACCTGGAAACTGAAACTACAGAAGCCTGCTAGGGCCTTTTATACAGGGGTGGTCACTGCCGGTACTGCAGTCTGAGACCAGTCATTCCCTTAAAGGTACATACACAACAGAAAGTGCAGGGGGGTACTTAAAAAAAGAAATTAGGAGAGCGAAGAGGGGGCATGAAAAAACACTGGCGGGCAAAATAAAGGAAAATCCCAAGGTGTTTTATAAGTATATTAAGGGTAAGAGGATAACCAGGGAAAGAGTTGGGACCAAAGTGGCAATCTGTGTGTAGAGCTGGAAGATGTGGGTGAGGTTTTAAATGAATATTTTGCATCTGTGTTCACTATGGAGAAGGACGATGTAGGCATAGAAATCAGGCAAGGGGATTGTGATATACTTGAACAAATTAGTATTGAGAGGGAGGAGGTACTAGCAGGCTTAAAAGTGGATAAATCCCCAGGCCCAGACGAGATATATCCCAGGCTGCTGTACGAGGCAAGGGAGGAGATTGCAGGGGCTCTGGCACAAATTTTCAGAACCTATCTGGCCACAGGGGAGGTGCCAGAGGACTGGAGGACAGCTAACATAGTACCATTATTCAAGAAGGGTAGTAGGGATAAACCAGGGAATTACAGGCCAGTGAGCCTAACATCAGTGGTAGGAAAATTATTGGAAATCATTTTGAGGGACAGAATTAGTCTCCACTTGGAGAGGCAAGGATTAATCAAGGATAGTCAGCATGGCTTTGTCAGGGGGAGATCATGTCTAACCAATTTGAATTTTTTGTGGGGGTGACTAGGTATGTGGATGAGGGTAATGCAGTTGATGTAGCCTACATGGACTTCAGTAAGGCTTTGGACAAAGTATCACATGGGAGACTGGTCAAGAAGGTAAGAGCCCATGGGATCCAGGGCAATTTGGCACATTGGATCCAAAATTGGCTTAGTGGCAGGAGGCAGAGGGTGATGGTCAAAGGTTGTTTTTGTGACTGGAAGCCTGTGTCCAGTGGTGTACCACAGGGATTGGTGCTGGGTCCTTTGCTGTTTGTAGTGTACATTAATGATTTAGATATGAATGTTGGAGGTATGATCAGTAAGTTCGCAGATGACACGAAAATTGGTGGAGTGGTAAATAACGAGGAGGGAAGCCTCAGGCTACAGGGCGATATAGACGGGTTGGTTAGATGGGCAGAACAATGGCAAATGGAATTTAACCCTGAGAAGTGTGAGTTGATGCATTTTGGGAGGACTAACAAGGCAAGGGAATACACAATGAATGGTAGGAACCTAGGAAGGACAGAGGATCAGAGGGACCTTGGTGTGCATGTACATAGATCCCTGAAGGCAGCAGGACAGGTGGATAAGGTGGTTAAAAAGGCATATGGGATACTTGCCTTCATTAGCTGAGGCATAGAATATAAGAGCAGGGAGGTTGTGATGGAGCTGTACAAAACGCTAGTTAGGCCACAGCTGGAGTACTGTGTGCAGTTCTGGTCGCCACACTATAGGAAGGATGTAATTGCATTGGAGAGGGTGCAGAGGAGATTCACCAGGATGTTACCTGGGCTGGAGCGCTTCAGCTATGAAGAGAGACTGGACAGGCTGGGGTTGTTTTCCTTAGAGCAGAGAAGGCTGAGGGGGAACCTGATTCAGGTGTACAAAATTATGAGGGGCATAGATAGGGTAGATAGAAAGGAACTTTTCCCCTTAGTAGAGGGGTCAATAACCAGGGGGAATAGTTTCAAGGTAAGGGGCAGGAGGTTTAAAGGGGATTTGAGGAAAAACTTTTTCACCCAGAGGGTGGTTGGAATCTGGAACTCACTGCCTGAAAGGGTGGTAGAGGCCGGAACCCTCACAACATTCAAGAAGCATTTAGATGAGCACTTGAAACGCCATAGCATACAAGGCTACGGACCAAGTGCTGGAAAATGGGATTAGAATAGATAGAGCTTGATGGCTGGCGCAGACACAATGGGCGGAAGGGCCTCTTTCTGTGCTGTATAACTCTATGACTCTATGCCCATCCCGAGTTGCCCTTGAGAAGGTGGTGGTGAGCAGCCTTCTTGAACCGCTGCAGTCCATGTGGTGACAGTACTCCCACAGTGCTGTTTGGGAGGGAGTTCCAGGATTTTGACCCAGCGACGATGAAGGATCGGCGATATACTTCTAAGTCAGGATGGTGTGTGACTTGGAGGGGAACTTGGAGGTGGTGGTGTTCCCATGAGTTTGCTGCCGTTGTCCTTCTAGAGGTCGCGGATTTGGGAGGTGCTGCCAAAGAAACCTTGGCGAGTTGCTGCAGTTCATCTTGTAGATTGTACACACTGCAACCACGGTACGCCGGTGGTGGAGGCAGTGAATGTATACAGCCATCTAACATGCATCCCTTTAAATTAACCCATCACGTCTTTTAAGCATCCCTTTAAGTGCTGCTTTTCTGTGATTTCCTATTTCCATTTGGTGAGCTCCTAACGCCAGACGCAGTGTGGGCCAGGATCTCACCCATTCCTACATTACAACAGGAACCGCACTTTGAAAGTACCTCATTGGTTGTGAAGTCGCCCTGAGGTCATGAATGGCGCTATATAAATGCAAATTGTTTCCTTCTTTCCTCCTAATCTATGTAAATTAAACTGACGCTGGAAAATCCGCCGACATCAGCACATTAATGGTTGGATGGACATGAATAGCACGTTGATCAACTAACACGCGATTGGAAGTGCAATTGGAAAATTTGCCCCAACAGTTTTACCCCTTTTCCTCTCCCCACAACAGAGTGAAGCATAAACACCAAATGAGAAAATTGGGATCAAAAGTACAAAATAACATAGACTTTATTTGTAATTTTATTCAATATATATATGTCAGCCTCATCTCCACCGTCCTTCTGTGACTGTCCTAATACTGACCATCTTGAAAGAGTTCCTCAGAGAATTCCACACTTCCTTTTTAATCTTTTAACCATCTTTGGATCTGTCAATTGGCTCTTGCCATTGGAACATGTAACACCTTATGTGCAATATATGATCACATATATTCCGAAGGAAGAACGTGTGGAACATTGAAGCTGGTGTAGCTCAGCTGACGCGTAACTTTATACCTGTTAGTTGGTAAGTGAAGAAAAAAACAAGCACAATACATGTTAAAAGTTCGGAATGTGATTTTTTTTTTAATGGTATAAATGATGAGCATACAAACGAGCTGGCCTTAAGGGTCGCTGTTATAAAATAACCATGTATTCATTTTGGAAATGCACACTTGAAGCTTGTTTGATTTTGTTTCGTCTTTTCTTCCCATTAGTTCCACTCGTTGGCTCCGATGTATTACCGTGGATCTGCCGCTGCTGTTATAGTTTACGACATCACAAATGAGGTAAACATGCTGTAAAGTCCAGCTCTCTAAACCCTGTTTCAGATTTGGAGAATGTCAATCGCTGTTTGTGGGAATTACATCTGGAATATCAGATCACTTATAGCTGAGCTTTCATGAAAATGAAGGCTACAAATAAGAACATAAAAATTAGGAGCAGGAGTAGGCCATACGGCCCCTCGAGCCTGCTCCGCCATTCAATAAGATCATGGCTGATCTTCTACCTCATCTCCACTTTCCTGCCTGATCCCCATATCCCTTGATTCCCCATGAGTCCAAAAATCAATCTATTTCAGCATCCACAGCCCTCTGGGGTAGAGAATTCCCAAGATTCACAACCCTCCGAGTGAAGAAATTCCTCCTCATCTCAGTCTTAAATGGCCGACCACTTATCCTCAGGCTATGCCCCCTGGTTCTAGACTCTCCAGCCAGGGGAAACAACCTCTCAGCATCTATTATGCTACTAGTCTGAGTTATTATTGAAGAGCATGTTCAATTAGGGTTACAATTTCTCCCATTTTATAGCAGATGCAAAGAAAAGCATCATTTTACTGTATGCGCTTTCTGCAAGATTGGGTATGTTATAACTGGCGCTCAACTGAAGAACATATCGGAATAAGCCCCTCCCTATCTCTGTCACCTTCTCCAGCCCTCTGAGATCTCTGCGGCCTCTAATTCTGCCCTCTTGTGCATCCCCGATTTTAATCGCTCCACCATTGTCGGCCGTGCCTTCAGCTGCCTGGGCCCTAAGCTTGAAAATTCTCTCCCTAAACCTCTCCGCCTCTCTACCTCTCTCTCCTCCTTTAAGTTACTCCTTAAAACCGACCTCTTTAACCAACCTTTTGGCCATCTGTCCTAATATCTCCTTATTTGCAGATGATACAAAAATTGGCCGTGTGGTTGATAGTGAGGAAGAAAACTGTAGACTGCAGGAAGATATCAATGGACTGGTCAGGTGGGCAGAAAAATGGCAAATTCAATTCGGAGAAGTGTGAGGCAATCCATTTGGGGAGGGCTAACAAGGAAAGGGAATACACAATAAATGATAGGATACTGAGAACTGTAGAGGAACAGAGGGACCTTGGAGTGCATGTCCACAGATCCCTGAAGGAAGCAGGACAGGTAGATAAGGTGGTTAAGAAGGCATACGGGATTTAAAAAAATTTTATTCCTGCAATGTGGGCATCGCTGGCAAGGCCAGCATTTATTGCCCATCCTTAAGTGCCCTTGAGAAGATGGTGGTGAGCTGCCTTCAAAAACCGCTTCAGTCCGTGTGGTGAAAGTACTCCCACAGTGCTGTTAGGGAGGGAGTTCCAGGATTTTGACCCAGCGACAATGAAGGAACAGCGATATATTTCCAAGTCAGGGTGGTGTGTGACTTGGAGGGGAACTTGGAGGTGGTGGTGTTCCCATAATCCTGCTGCCCTTGTCCTTCTAGGTGGTAGAGGTTGCAGGTTTTGGAGGTGCTGTTGAAGAAGCCTTGGCGAGTTGCTGCAGTGCATCTTGCAGATGGTACACACTGCAGCCACGGTATGCCGGTGGTGGAGGGAGTGAATATTTAAGGTGGTGGCTGGGGTGCCATTCAAGCAGGCTGCTTTGTCCTGGATGGTGTCGAACATCTTGAGTGTTGTTGGAGCTGCACTCAGCCAGGCAAGTAGAGAGTATTCCATCACACTCTTGGCTTGCGTCTTGTAGATGGTGGAAAGACTTTGGGGAGTCAGGAGGTGAGACAATCACTGCAGAACACACTGCCTCGGACCTTCTCTTGTAGCCAAGGTATTTATGTGGCTGGTCCAGTTAAGTTTCTGGTCAATGATGACCCCCCTCCCCCCGCAGGATGTTGATGGTGTGGGATTCGGCGATGGTAATGCCGTTGAATGTCAAGGGGCGGTGGTTAGACTCTCTCTTATTGGAGATAGTCATTGCCTGGGACTTGTGTGGTGCAAATATTACTTGCCACTTATCAGCCCAAGCCTGAGTGTTGTCAAGGCCTTGCTACATGCGGGCACGAACCACTTCATTATCTGAAGAGTTGTGAATGGAACTGAACACCGTGCAATCATCAGTGAACATCCCCACTTCTGACCCTACGATGGAGGGAAGGTCATTGGCAAAGCAGCTGAAGATGGTTGGGCCTAGGACACTGCCCTGAGGAACTCCTGCAGCGATGTCCTGGGGCTGAGCTGATTGGTCTCCAACAACCAAAACTTGCCTTTATTAGCTGAGGCATAAAATACATAGGCAGGGAGGTTATGATTGAACTGTATAAAACGCTAGTTAGGCCACAGCTAGAGTACTGCATACAGTCCTGGTCACCACATTACAGGAAGGATGTGATTGCACTAGAGAGGGTACAGAGGAGATTGACGAGGATGTTGCCTGGACTGGGGAATTTTAGCTATGGGGAAAGATTGGAGAGGCTGGGGTTGTTTTCTTTGGAACAGAGGAGGCTGAGGGGAGATTTAATTGAAGTGTATAAAATTATGAGGGGCCTAGATGGAGTGGATAGGAAGGATCTATTTCCCTTAGCAGAGGTCAATAACCAGAGGGCATAGATTTAAAGTAATTGGTAGAAGGAATAGCGGGGGGTTGAGGAGGAATGTTTTCACCCAGAGGGTGGTGGGGGTCTGAACATCTTTCAGCCACCACATCCAACCTAAGGGTGGTCTAGAGTTGCACACTCACTGAAGTCACGATCTGCCTAATCTAAATGTCTGCAGCGAGTGCAGGCATCGGCAGCGATGCCGACCTACCCAAAATGATGGCGGGCAGAAGCGAGGCGGCCGCCATTTTCCTTCAAAATGGGCTTTAGCGGCCAGCGCTAAACCCTCGAATTTCTAGGCCAAATTTTCTAAACAGGATTTTTAGCTTTTTTTTAAATGCTGTGTGTATAATGAGGAATATTTAACAGTAAATTTCTCATTTTTAACATTTTTCCAGTTCAATTGCAGCTTATTAGGAGCCTCTGGTAATCCCAGACGCTGGTCGGATATTCCTGTGGGTACTTTCAGAGCTACTATTTGGGCCAAATCAATTCACAGCAAATACAATAAAAAAAAATTCTAAAGAACCTTCTTGAAATTATCTGCGTGCAAGTCATTAGCAAATGCAGATGAATGCGACGTGTCATGATAATTCTCATGTAATGTTACGAACCTGCACTGGAAGAATTCCAGCAGACTGCAGTCAATATTTATTATCCATATACATCGATTGTTTCATGGCTACTTGTACAGTATTTCAGGCTGCCTGCTGTCTCTGGTACCTCCTAATGGACTGGAAGAGAGACACAAGATTTAGTAACATGAGATGTGTCTCCCAAGATGCATTGAATAATCCTGAAGCTCCCTGGACTCTCCGTTACTAAGTGCACTGTTCGGTGTGAAATTGAGCCATACTAGGCCACAGAGGTTTGCAAGCTCGATCCCTGGTCTGTACTGAGTTAGTTAATCTCAGAGCGATCCTGTAATTGGTCTCGGCAAAGGAGGAGAAAAAAAATGACTCATTCCTGAAGAAAAGAAAAACCGCAGATCTGAAATAAAAGCAGAAGTTGATGAGAATGCACAACCGCGCCAATGTTATGAGGTGATGCATGCATCAGGGGGCCTTATTTGCACCGTGGATTAGATGGGGAAACCTAATGGTGTGTTCACTCCATGCCTGATTGGCTGGCATTCCGTTGTGCGCCCGGCAGACTTCACTTAAGGTCTGTGAAATCCCTGATTAGCCGATTAAAGCTATTTTTTATTTATTCCTAAGAAAATTTCCTGTGGTTGGATGAGGCTCGGCCCAACAAGGTGCAGTTTGCTGTTGGAGAGTTAAGGGTTAATAATCAAACTGATCTGTATAACTGTAACTAGCCATCGAGCAAAAGGCTTTCTAAGATAAACAGGAAAACAGCACGATGTACTCAGCCAGGAAATAAGTGACTGGGACAGCATTGACTGAGTGCTTAATGTATAATATTTGGCTAGTGTAATAAATATAGGCAGAGGAGTCAATTAACTATGGTATAGAGTGGATGTTTAGGGAGATAAGTTGTTGATAAAACTAGTTCTCAAAGGACCCAAGACAAATAGATCAGGAAGTCTTGGTTGTGGAAAGTATCTTTGAAGTAAACAACTAAGACGGTTTATGTAAATAAACCGTTCTTAAAAGGATTCAAGAACAGATAACCTATGAGATCTTATCTGTGACATGTACCTTTTGAACTGAGGTGTATAAAGTAGCATAGTTTTACAGAATTCGTTGGAGAACTCGAAAGATAGAGAAACCAAAATCTACTCTTTTTTGTACAGTATAGATTGATCACCTGTGCTGTATATGAATAAAGTCTGTTCCGTAGACTCCACCATTCAAGTGTCTCGTGCTCACTCAAAGCGTGTCGATGTGAACCGTGGAAGGAAGGAGGTTGACTAGCAGTTGATCCAACATTCTCCCATTTATAGATTTTCATGAAGCTATGGGGGTGGATTTTCCTCTTCAGGGGACTGGCAAGAAATCTTTGACGGGCAAGGCTTCTACCCACTCCACGCGTGTGCTCCTGAGCCTGACTGACCTCCTGGGATCTGGGCAATTATCATAACTTGGCTGGGGGAGGGGGGCGGGGTTAGGGCCATTTATTCTGCCAGTGGATTTCCCACCTCTACCACGCAAAGAGAGAAATTGCTGCAGTGCCTGCTGACGTAATAAAACTCACTACGCACTTAGTTTGAGCATAAAGCAAGGCTTTAATCAACTTGTTTCAGAACATGGAGGTCTAGTTGTACTTCACTAGTTCCTTGTCTTTACAAAATGTCCCTGGAAAGCTGTGCCAACGCCCGAGTATTTATACTCCTTGGACGGCGCCACCAGCTAGCCGTCCAGTGTTATTTCTTAAGTAGTTTCTTGATGATGAGATTTATGACACCTGCTATTGTGCAGCATGGCCAGTTGACGAACAAACATTTTTAAAGAAAAATTAGCATTTTTATCCTTCCTTCTTTGTGTAGTGCAATGCAATCGATCGCAGTAAACAAAATAACTTTTGAAAGCGTGACCCCTCCCTCCTGCGGCCCATGGCGACACTGGATGCCAGCAACACACCGGAGTTCCTTATGCCCAGCATTGCTACGGTGCAAGCGATGGAAAATATGATGAAGTCTCTCATTTCTGTTGAATTATAATACAGTACACCCTTATTTAGGCCAATGCATTATTATGTATCTGACATCACTTACGCCCAGGAAATGCTGTTGGGTTGGGCATGCCAGCGGAGTGGCTCCCCGCCTGATTTTCCACTCCTGCCCAACCAGATTACATTGGTTGGAGCGGAAATTTAGACCAGGATTGTTGTAGGATTATGATTGGCAGTCACCATGTAATTTTTAGTTACTGAGTATTTCTGTTTGGCTGCACTATACACCCGGCATATTCTGGAAGCTTCCATTTTTGGTCCCTTTTATGCTATAGCCTGCAGCCTGGGCCATTACTACTACTGGTGCAGCTCAGCAAGGTGGGAGGATAGGAATCCCTTTGGGTATTCCCATTTATGCTGTGTGACATGGATAAGGAGGTTGAATTCTTCAGAGCACTGTAGGAGCTATGTGCGCTCTTGCACATTATACCTCAGGACCTGAGTTATGCAGATCAAGTCAGTCGGACCAGGGGAGGTCTGAGGAGATTTGCCTTTGTTAGTTCTGCTTTTCCAGAGATGCAGCGACCAAGCTGCGCACTTGTTGCAGGCTGATCTTCCGACAACCCAAAGAACTAGTATGGCGCACCCTGTAGCTGTGAAGGTGACAATGGCATTAACCTTTTATGCTCCTGATTCCCTCCAGCCCCCCCACAGGAGACACCAGCCAAATCAGCCAGAGTTGTCTTGTGTTGTCCCTGCAAAAGCGGGAGCCACGTTCAATGACGCAGCGCCTGCCCTCTCTCTGGCAGTTCTTCACTCCTTTGAGGGGCCTGGTTAGAGTGGGAACTTGTGCCGAGTCCTTGAGGGAAGGCTACCTTCTCTGAACCTTCTCCTGTCATAGCCTCGATGCTGCGGCTCCCCCCTAGATACCTCACAAACTGCACCAGAGTGGTCTGTCGGATGCCTATGATGTGGGTGAAGCCAGATATCACTACTGTTTCTAAATGATCACCCAGTCTACCAAATCTGGCAGTAACATATTCCTATAACTGGCTTAGAGGGAGTGTAACGAAGGTTCACTAGACTGATTCCTGGGATGGGGGGGATTGTCCTATGAGGACAGATTGAGTAGACTGGGCCTATATTCCCTAGAGTTTAGAAGAATGAGCGGTGATCTCATTGAAACGCATAAAATTATTAAGGGGCTTGACAGGGTAGATGCTGGGACATCTAGAACTATGGGTCACAGACTCCGAATAAGGGGCTGACCATTTAGGACTGAGAAATTTCTCACTTAAAGGATTGTGAATCTTTGGAATTCTCTATGCCAGAGGGCTGTGGAGGCTCAGTCATTGAGTATATTCAAGACAGAGATCGATAGATTCTTGGGCACTAAGGGAATCGAAGGATATGGGGATAGTGCTGGAAGGTGGAGATGAAGTAGAAGATCAGCCATGATCTTATTGAATGGCAGAGCAGGCTCGAGGGGCCGAATGGCCTACACCTACTCCTATTTCTTATGTTCTTATCAAGGTCTCAGTGAGAACTCTGCTCCATGCTTGCGCCCTCACTGCTTTGCGGTTCCCCTACAGAGGGCAGCAGAGAATCTGCTTACTTCATTATCTGCTGCGTGTCAGTAAGTCCCTCCTGCAGGGCTGTAGCGATGTGAGAGGCTCTCCGATAACTGCTGCAGGTTGCTCACGGTGGACTCAAGCGATGTAATAAACACGTTGTTCTCCTGCATCAACTCGTGTGAAGGCTGGCTCATTAGGATACCAATCCCTGGCCTATGCTTTTGGCAACTGCAGTGGGCCGGCAGCCTTGTCAGATCGTTCTGCTTCCCCCCCCCTGCCGACTGCACTTGCTCCTTACTTGTGCTTCATTCAGTGCCAATTCCGCAAACTCACTAAGTGTTGTCAGCGAGGTGCGAGTTGTCGGTGCCTGGCGCAATGTGTTGCGAGGTGCCAGGCTCTTGTCGTGCAGCTTGCTCTCACGCCGTCTCGGGAAGAAACGATAGGAAGAAGAATTACAATGTACAAAAGCAAAATACTGCGGATGCTGGAAATCTGAAACAAAAACAGGAAATGCTGGGAACACTCAGCAGGTCAGGCAGCATCCGTGGAGAGAGAAACACAAGTTAACGTTTCAGGTCGATGACATTTCGTCAGAACTGGAAAAAGTTGGAGATGGAACAGGTTTTTAAGCAAGTGTAGGGGCAGAGAGAGGGGGGAGGGGAGGAAAGAACAAAAGGGAAGGTCTGTGATAGGACGGAAGGCAGGAGAGATTAAGAGACAAAAGGGATGATGGTGCAAGGCAAAAGGAGATGGTAATGGGACAAGTTAAGAAACAAAAGATGACTCGAGTTGTAGTGTAAATGGCACTGGCAGAATTACAATGTACCTGCCTTCAGAGAGACATCACTGCGGACCAGATACTTCTTCAGCCAATGAATACGCTCCTCAGCTCCCCTTTAAGAGCAAGCCGCAGTGGAGGCAAAAACCCTGGAATAATTCAAGAGATAGTTAGATGCTGTCATACGGGACAGTCTAGGCTCCATTGGAAGGAAGAACTAGGTGGGCTGAATGGCCTCCCTCACCCACGTACCTTTGTGAGTTAGCTGACTAAGCCGGGTTAGGGATGCTGCTACAAATGGCTTCAGAATCGGTGGGACAGGGAAGGGAAAATTCACTATAAAAATCACCTAGGGATCCCACTCCTGATATATGATTTAGGGTGCGGCCAAGATCTGGCTCGACTGTAATGCAGCCTGTGATTGAATACACGACTAAATACTCTCTGTCTGTTCCCTCCCCGCACCCCCCCCCCCCGCCCTACACACACACACAAAGAATGGCCTTTTGGGCGAGTTACTGGAGACTCCCTGGAGCCGTGCAACTTACCTCGGCATGAATCGTCATCTTCAGGAGAAGAGGAAATAAGGGATTAAAAATGAGGAGAGGAAAATGTGGGGGAGTAGCATTCTAGATATATGCAAGTCTCATTATCAGTCACACGCTCTTGCTTTTATCTCTCTCAACCTGCATAGCATGATTACTCTGTGTCCAATTATTATATTTTATATACTAGTCAATCCCTGGTGGCATTGCTCACAGTGAGTTGGGTGGGGTAAGTTTGACAGGGAAGTTGTTACATGATGCAATTGTAAAAATTACAGGAAGTGTGCTCTATATGCAAAACTATTAATATATTCTAGATATATATGTGTTGCAATAGATCTCCTCAAAAGGGAAGTGGGGCTAATTGGTAACACTTTCAGAGATCCGACAAAGGCATGATGGGTCGAATGGCCTCCTTCTGTGCTGCATGATACTCTAATTCTATGACAAGGCACTGTACAGTAAGGAGGAGAAACAGCCGGCATTGAGCAGGAGGGAAGAAGGGAAAATGGAGAGGGCTAGTGGCTTGAAGGTGTGGTGGAGAAGAAGGGCTGAATCTTAAACACCAGAAATGGGTGGGTTGGGGGTCAGGTGAGATGACCAAACTTTAAAAATCTCAAACCCGACCCCAATCCGCCCACTTCTGTGTTTAACGGGGCAGGACAAGGGGCGGGCAGCCAACCCGCCCCCAGGAGGCAGGTTGGCCAATTAAATATTTTAATGAGGCTGGCAGCCTCTGATTTAACCTGCTTTGCAGGATTAACTCTGGCCGGCCGGGTTTCCCAGGTCCCTGGAAATCCGGTAGCTGAAGGGAGGCGAGGACAGCTTCGGGGAAGAAGGTAAGCGCTTCTCCGCGGCCCCCCCAAGTTCCCCCCCCATCAGACCCCCCCCACCCTCCCAGCCCCGGGTCAGGGATCGCCCTTTCCCCCCCACCCCCCACTCCCAATAGCAGCAGTAAGTGACTTACCTGCGGTTGCGGCCTCCTCTGGAGGGCTCCCCGCCCAACTGGAAGCCAAGTCTGTCAATCAGACTGACCTTTGGGCGGGGAACCTGTCAAAGCAAAATTACACACGCTGTGGAGTCAAACCTCGAACTTACGGGCTTCCCGACTGAAACTCCATCACCCCCCCACCCCTCTGCCTGCACAGCACGCCCCTGTCAAGATTCAGCCCGAAGGGTTTTTAGTGAGAGTTTTGGCATGTATTTCTTTCTTGTATCCAGCTAATGGAACTAGAATCGAATAAGGTTGGCTAAATTATCCTAGCAGCAAAACCTGATTAAAAAAACAAGTCCCCAGATAATTCTCAGACATGCTTGATGAAAAACTATTACTCAGCATCTCAGGATAATAGTTGCAGGACCACGCTAATGCCTAAGCCAAAATGTCGAAGAGCAATCTTTCCTGGCTGAGCAGTTTCCATTTCTGACTGCACTTTCCACAGGCCAGGGAAAATACTTTTTTTGCATAACTGCTCACATGCAACATTCCTGAGGTTGAGATGCTCCAGACGTACAGTTTCCAGGCACCCAAACATGTCACCGTATCTCTTCCAATCCCAGGGTCAAGCTGACATGAAAAGGCTGTCTGTCGCTGTTTGGGAATGTGTCTGCTCCGGATCTGGAGCCCACTTTGGTGAGAGGTTTCAACTCTGAGGAAAAGACAGAAATTAAGTAGGTGATTCACTCTCTGGCTAACGAGAGAGGTTTTCTTGTAGCAATCATAGCGGAACACCGACGACAACTCCGAATTCCCTTGACTGAAAGAGCCAATGTAGCCATGGGAAGTTTAGCAATAGCATCACTTTTAGATCTGAAGGACGAAAGGTTACGTAGTAAGCATTCATTTCTGGAAATATCAACACCACTCTCACTGGGAAATGGTACATGGTAAAGGAAAACTAAAAGAGGAGATAAAATAACCAAATAAGGCAAGATTTAAAAAAAAAAATAACATGTCTTATTATTTTTATTACTAAAGCCAAATTTATGGACTGTGAGAAAATAATGTCTGTTTTATTTAGAGCTCTGATCATGTTCATTCTGTGCTTTCACTCAGGAATCATTCTACACTTTGAAGAAATGGGTGAAGGAATTGAAAGAGCACGGGCCTGAAAATATTGTGGTGGCAATTGCTGGAAACAAATGTGACCTTTCTGACATGAGGTTGGTATATGCACAACATAATCCAGGTTGGTTTGAACTGAAGCGGCAGTGTAGATTATTTCTGCCCTTTTAATAATTTAAATATTGCATCTGTACAAAAAACCTTTGTCACTTCCCTCAAATCTGGGTTACACTGCCAAGTATCTTCATCTGGTTTGTAAATTGATAGCAGACCATTGATGTGATTAATGCAGCGAAGTAATAAGCTTGGCTCATGTAAACAAGGTTCAGTGTAACAGTCCACTATTTAATGTAATGTAGATACAACAACATCATTAAAGGCTCACAATTTAAACAAAATGACTAGTGCATGTGAATGAATAATAGCTCATAACAAAAAATTCTAGTTTGATAGTGTGCAGTTGCTAATTGGATGAACCACTTGTACATACACAAACCTCCAACAACTGAAGATTGTTTATAATCTCCATATCCCTGATTGATTCACGTTTGACTAATGGACCTTTCTTTGCTGTTCCAGAGAGGTTACAGTGAAGGATGCCCTTGAATACGTTAAGTTCATAAATGCGATTTTTGTTGAAACAAGTGCAAAAAATGCCATTAATGTTGGAGAGCTCTTTGAAAGAATCAGTAAGTAATACTCGTTCACCTGAAATTATATCACCAGTTAATGAAGTTATTGTGTGAAATGTTGTCCGATCACAAAGCTTTATTTTTTTTTTTAAATTGAGAATCCAAGAGGACATGACCAAGGTTAAAAAAAAATAAAACATAAGGTAGATCATAAAATAGTGACTAGGTGATGCCAACCTCGAGTTTTAATAGCTTCAGGAATGTAGGAGAAAGGGAACATTGAAGGAGATAAGGAGATCCTAGGAAGGAAGGAATTTGAGTCATGACTTTTAATTTCAATGCAGTGGGGATGTAGGGAGAAGGCAGAGAATAACATTGTTATAAATCTCATCATTCATCAAGAAACTACTCATGAAATAACGCTGGACGGCCAGCTGGTGGCGCCGTCCAAGGAGTATAAATACTCGGGCATGGGCCCAGCTTTCCAGGGACATTTTGTAAGACAAGGAACTAGTGAAGTACAACTAGACCTCCATGTTCTGAAACAAGTTGATTAAAGCCTTGCTTTATGCTCAAACTAAGTGCGTAGTGAGTTTTATTACGTCAAACATCTTTGGAGATAAGAAGGAAGAGTGTAGGAAAGTTCATAGTATCAATAGAGAACAATTGCAATATAGAGACAATTTGAGAGATCGCCTATCAGGCAACAAGCATTCTCTTGTGCAACCTTCAGAGTGTGAGAGAGATGGTAGAATTCAATAAACCTGGCATCAGAAAAAAACAGCCATTAACTTGCCATTTTATTCAATAAAATCTCAGCTGATTCACTAAGTACTGCTGGATCTGGCCTACATATACCTCTTAATGCCCTCTAAAATGACCAAGAAGGACATCCAGCAACGAAATTCAAATAAGAAGAAAATAGGCAACAGGACAAGAATAAGGCAATCTCAGCCCAGTTGGCTGTGCAGAGTCCTCCTAACATCTGGGGGCTGGTGTGCAACTTTGGCAAATCCTATCCCACCTGCAGGATAGACCCACCAAAAGTGGAGACATTTCATGGCTTCAGGTCAGGGAAATTTTCTGCTGATCAGTATCACCAGCTACAGTTCACTGACCCTTCAACTGACAAATCAGTAATCCTCTATATTGAACACCACCTGGAGCAAGGTAAGGGCATAGCATATACAGTAAACTCTTGTTTAAACGGCACTTAATCACCCGGAATACTTTAATAACCGGCAAAATAGATAACCGTTAATCTTGCCGAATCCATCCAGCACTCGTTTTGCCGAGTCCAAGTCTCCCGCGGTGGCCGAGTTAGTCAGTGGTTTTTATTTTTGTTTGTGTTAAAAATTGCCTTGGTCGGTAGACCTCTCTGTTATCCAGAATTTTTCATCAACCGGCACCATCCTGGTCCCATAGGTGCCGGATACGAAAGAGTTTACTGTACACTGGGTGGGTGGCTTGGTAGTACCACCAATGACCAAGCTAGTTCCTTCCTGAAGGACATAGCTACCAGACTGGGCTTGTGTCAAGTGGTGAGAGAACCAACGCGAGGAGAAACCAAATTGACCTTGTCCTCACTGACCTACCTGTCACAGGCACAATAAGATTGATAGGAGTGGCCACTGCATCGTGCTTGTGAGGACAAAGTTTCTTCTGCACATTGGGGACATCCTACATTGTATAGTGTGACAGTACTGTTGTGCCAAGTGGGACAAACTAAGGTTAGATCTAGCAATCCAAAACTGGGCATCTATGAGGGGATGTTGACAGCAGCAGCAGCATTATACAACACCATCTGTAACCTGACGGCATGGCACCCCTCATATCACTATCAAGCCAGCAAACTAACCCTGCTTGAGTGTGGAGTATAGCGAGAAGCAGCACCAGGCATATTTAGAATGAGGTATCAATCTAGAAGCTACAACACAGGGCGATCTGCATCTTAAATGACAAAAACTGAAGGGCTACATGGTCCCATAATGAATGGATCAGAGCAAAGTTCTGTAGCCCTACCGCATCCAGTCCTGCGCACCATAACTGGTTACCCACCTAGCCAGGCTATTCCAGCGTAGCTATGATACTGGCATCTATCTGATAATGTGGAGAATTCACAAAAAAGAGGTATTTTTATAACTGCCCAATTACTGCCCTATCAGTCATCTGCCAATTATCAGTAAAGTGATGGAAGGAGTTATCAATAGTGCCTTCCTATGTCACCAATAATTAGGTGTCAGCCTTGACTCAGTTATAGCATACTTGCCTCTGAGTCAGAAGGGTGTGGGCTCAAGCCCCAGTCCAGAGGCTTGGGCACATAATCTAGGCTGCCACTTCGATGCAGTGCTGTTGGAAGTGCCATCTTACAGATAAGATGTTGGCTGGGTCAAATACTGGAATTCCTTGTCCAACACCATGTTGGAGCACCATCATCACAAGGACTGCAGTTCCAGAAGGTGGCCAACCACCAGCATCCCAGGGCAACTAGGGATGGGCACTAAATGCAACCCGGCCAGTGTTGGCCACATTCTGTGAACAAATAATTGAAAAAAAATCCTGGGTTTGCTTTTAAATAGCTTAGTTTTAATTTTAAAATGAGGTCAATACAAAATAAAGTGACAGTACAAAACAATAAAATGGGGCACATTTACTGAGCAAAAACAATTAGGGTTAGATTTTACAAATTCACATTACTGACTCAGAGATTCGCAGGCTGGGAGCACATAGCCGGGATTAGCACATGGAGGTCAGAGGTCCTGCAGGATTTCCATCCATAATGCTGCTCTGGATCATGAATTTATACAATTGCCACTTACATGTTCAAGTTGAATCAACGACTTTATTTTTATTCGTTCATGGGATGTCGCATCTCTGGCAAGGCCAGCATTTATTGCCCATCCCTAATTGCCCTTGAGAAGATGGTGGTGAGCCGCCTTCAAAAACCGCTGCAGTCCGTATGGTGAAGGTACTCCCACACTGCTGTTATGTAGGGAGTTCCAGGATTTTGACCCAGCAATGATGAAGGATCAGCAATATATTTCCAAGTTAGGATGGTGTGTGACTTGGAGGGGAACTTGCAGCTGGTGGTGTTCCCATACGCCTGCTGCCTTTGTCCTTCTAGGTGGTAGAGGTCGCGGGTTTGGGAGGTGCTGTCGAAGAAGCCTCGGCGAGTTGCTGCAGTGCATCTTGTAGATGGTACACACTGCAGCCACGGTACGCCGGTGGTGGAGGGAGTGAATGTTTAAGGTGGTGGATGGGGTGCCAATCAAGCGGGCTGCTTTGTCCTGGATGGTGTCGAGCTTCTTGAGTGTTGTTGGTGTAAAGTCTGTGTGTTCTAGTTGTAATTAATAACACACAGGCTACAAGCTTAAAGTTCAACAGGTCTTTACTGGTTGGAGGTCAGGACGATCTGCAATACATCTTACTACACAGTGCTTATATACCGGTGGTCACCACCGGTATTACGTATACAGCAGCCAGAGAAAGTAGCACATCTCTTAAGGTGGAACAGGCTTAAGTTCTCTTAAGGTGGAACAGGTTACATACACCACAATCCTCCCTTTTTAGCTTAATAGTCATATCCCCATTTAACATAACATCATAACATATATACATATATAACTTCAGGTATAAACAGTTCAAAGGTTCAGTCTCTCAGGAGGCCTTCTGATTCGGTCTGGATAACGCCTTTCAGTGGTCTCTGATTCTTGTTGCTGAGGTGACTCTGCTTGTTGGTTCCCTATGTATTGGACGTCATCATCAGGTACAGTCCCTGCCGAGGTAGATGCTTCAGGTTCATTAACGTCTTCCACAGTTGTCTCTGTCGCAACCATGGGTTCGACTCTTGCTCTTGATTCTACCAATTGATCCGCATGACGCCTTATCACATTGTTACCAATATCTACTGTGTACATCAGAGGTCCTTGTCTGGCCCGAATTGTTCCGGGCTGCCATTTTTCGTTTCCATAGCCCCTTGCCAACACTGGTTGTCCTACTTCGAAACTTTGCGTGGACTTGTTATTAATATGCCGGAACTGTTTGTTTTCCACTTCCCTCCGCACATTTGGTTTTAACAAGTCCAACCTGGACCGCAACCTCCTGTTATAAAACATCATGGCAGGACTTTGGTTAGTCACTGCATGAGCGGCGTTTCGATACGCCATTAGGAAATTGTCCACCTTGTGCTGGAGCGGAATCTGACCATCGTTCATGGCCTTTATTGCCTTTTTGAATGTTTGGACAAATCTCTCGGCCAACCCGTTTGTCGCCGGGTGATATGGGGCAGAGGTATAATGTTTCACCCCATTCTTCTTTAAGAATTTTTGGAATTCTTCTGACACGAACTGTGGTCCGTTGTCCGAACAGATCTGTTCTGGCAATCCGTTCCTTGCGAATATTGTTCTTAACACCGCAATTGTCTTTTCTGAAGTAGTGGTATTCATCTTGATCACTTCTGGCCATTTGGAATGTGCGTCCACCGCAATTAGGAACATGGAGTCCATGAATGGACCAGCAAAGTCAATATGTATGCGTTGCCATGGGGCTGAAGGCCATTCCCATGGGTGTAGTGGTGCGATCGGAGGTGCATTTTGCACTTTTTGGCACCCAGCGCAGCTTTTCGTCAACTCCTCTATCTGTTGGTCAATACCCGGCCACCATACACAAGCCCTAGCAAGACTTTTCATCTTAACTCCCCCCAGATGACCTTCATGCAGTTCTTTTAGAACTCTTTCCCTTAACTTGGGAGGAATAATCACTCTTGTCCCGTACATCAAAGTACCATGGCAGACGGACAGCTAGTCTCGCCTTGCCGAGAATGCCGGTAACAGAGGATCACCACGTGTTGGCCATCCTTTCACTGTCACCTCGTAGACTCTGGACAGTGTCGGGTCGTTCCTGGTTTCCCTTTCAATACTTGCATTGGTGACTGGTAAACACTCGATGATGGTCGAATGAAATAACTCAACAGGGTCAACTTTCGTCGTTTCTTCTTCTTCAGGTAGTGGCAGGCGCGACAGCCCATCAGCATTGCCATGCTGCTTCGTACCTTTGAATTCTATTTGATATTGATGTGCCCCTAGGAAAAGGGACCATCTCTGGAGACGCTGTGCTGTCATCACTGAAACACCCTTCTTAGGGTTAAAAATGGATACCAACGGCTGATGGTCTGTCAGAAGTGTGAATTTTTGGCCCTGCAGGTAATGATTAAACTTCTTCACTCCCCATACAAGGCTGAGAGCCTCCCTATCGATCTGTGCATAGTTACGCTCAGCGGAGGTCAATGATCTGGATGCAAACGCGACTGGCCTTTCCGTGCCATTTGGCAACTTGTGTGAGAGTACTGCCCCAATACCATATGGAGAAGCATCACAAGCCAACCGAATAGGCAGTGTCGGGTTGAAGTGAGCCAACACTTCCTCTGAGGTGATCAATTCTTTGCTTTTGCGAAATGCCTTCTTACAGTTTTCGCTCCATTCCCATGGTACCCCCTTCTGTAAAAGAGCGATTAGCGGGTGCAGTACCGTGGATAGATTTGGTAGAAATTTATGGTAATAGTTAATCAATCCTAGAAACGACCTCAATTGAGAGACATTATCTGGAGCGGGAGCCTTTACAACTGCCTCTATCTTGTCAGGAGACTTATGAAGCCCCTCCCGGTCAATGACATGACCACAGTACGAGATCCGCTTCTGGAAGAACTCGCATTTCTGCCGATTAACTCTAAGTCCATACTCTTTCAGTCTGTTGAGCACCAGTTCCAAGTTTGCGAGGTGTTCTTCATCACCATCACCTGTAATCAGAATATCGTCCAGGTAACATTGTGTGCCTGGAATTCCCTGTAATACCTGCTCCATGGCCCTCTGCCAAATTGCTGGAGCCGATGCCACTCCAAAAACCAGTCTATTGTACCGGTACAAACCTCGATGCGTGTTGATCGTGAGGTATTGGCGTGACTCTTCTTCAACCTCCATCTGCAAGTACGCCTGCGCCAGGTCTATCTTGGTGAAGTGTTTCCCTCCAGACAACGAAGCAAAAATATCCTCAATCCGCGGAAGCGGATACTGCACCGTGTGAAGCACCGGATTAACGGTGATTTTGAAATCTCCACAGATGCAAACCTTCCCTGGTTCTCCTGGCTTGTTGCTCGAAGGACGTTTCATAACGGGAACAATGGGCGTAGCCCACTCACTCCAATCTACCTTAGACAGTACACCTGAACGTTCTAGCGCTTCCAGTTCCGCTTCTACAGTAGGTCGTATTGCATAGGGTACCGGTCTGGCTTTAAAAAATTTTGGTTGTGCATGTTCATCAATCTTGATGTTTGCCGTAATTCCTCTCAGTGTTCCCAGTCCCTGCTGGAACACCTCTTTAGCATCATCCAATATTCTGGACAATCGTTTAGGTTTGACATCTGTTTCCCCGGAATCTACTGTTAGTGCCTTCAAGGAGTGCCAGTCCATATTCATTTTCCTAATCCACTCCCGTCCCAGTAGTGGTGGACCTCCTTCAGGTAGCACATATAAGTCCATTACTTGGCTTTCTTCGCCCTTGTGGACCACTTTTACCTCTATCTTTCCGACGGGGTACACTCTTTGCCCCGTGTATGTATTCAATATAATCTCCGTATCCCGTAGGGGAATATGTTGGAATAACCTTTTGTAATCTTTCTTATTCATGACCGTCAATGCCGATCCAGTGTCCAATTCCATCTTTACTTGGACTCCTGCTATCTGAAGGGTGACCCAAATTGTCTGGAGATCTGCATCCTTACCAACGTTGTGTACTCTTAAGCTACCCAGTTCATTACTGCTAGCGTCTGAATCTGACTTCTGTTCGGTCGAACTGTTCTTTGTCACCTTGTGTACCTTTATGTATTTTCCTTGCGGTGACTTTTTGTTGCTGGTCTTCTTTCCTGACCGGCATACTTTAGCTATGTGGCCAAGCCTGCCACACGTTCTGCATTCTTGGTTTTTAAACCAACACTGGTTCTGATCGTGCGTTGTCTTTCCGCAACGATAACATTTTACAGTACTCAAACCCAATTTATTTGTACTGAGTTCCGGTGACCGTAGCTGCATTACTGCCGTGCCTCTCGCTGCGGCTTCGTGTGCTGCTGCCATAGTGACCGCTTTCTCAAGCGTCAGCTCATTCTCCTCGAGCAATCGCTTTTGTGTATCTTCTTTTAATAAACCACACACAAATTTATCTCGTAGCGCCTCTGTCAATCTCGTTCCGAATTGACAGTACTTTGCTAGCTTACGCAATTCCATTAAATATTCAGCATTGCTTTCATCCTTCAGCTGCCTTCTGCTGTAAAATTTAAATCGTTCCGCTAGCATCAGCGGCGTGGGGTTTAGGTGATTTTTCAGGACAGTAACAATCTCCTCGAACGTCTTATCCGTCGGTTCATCTGGTGATACAAGGTGTTTCAATTGCCCGTATGTCTTCGCACCCATTAAGTTTAATAATGTTAGTGCTTTCTCTGCATCTGGGATTTTATTTGCTTTACAATAATTTTGTATGCGTTCTACATACATATCCCAATCTTCGATGTCGCTATCAAAGGTATTAATGTTCCCATGTTTAGGCATCGTTGCAATTTAATTTCTTTTTATTTTTATCCAAGATGGCGGCTTCCGCGCTCTTTTCTTCGTCCTCCGCCTACAAAATGGCGGTTTTCCCGCGCTTGGCGGTCTTCACCCTTCCCCCGACGCTGTCTCCGCTTCACCGCGGCTCTCGCGCCTTCAGTTGCCCCCAGACGCTGCACCTTTTTAGCCCGAATGCGGCCCGGCCCTTATCACCAGCCGCGATCGATGTCCCCGTGCTGCGCCTTTCGGCCCGAATGCGGCCCGGCCCTTATCCCCGGTCGCGATCGATCTCACCGCCCTTATTCCTCCGTCTTCCCTCCCCGTCTGTACAGCCAACGTGGCCGATTTTCTGGTCGCGTCGCTGCCCGGCTTACCCACTACCGAGGTAGAAAGAAGATAGCTGACAGCCGCTGATGGAGGCTTCGAGTTCAGGGTGTCTTCTGCACTCTGGTTTCTCGATGTCTGCCGCGCGACGTGTCTTCCAGCAGGGTGATGAGGGTGGAAACCTCTCTTCGACGTCCGTTCAGTGGACGAAGCCGCCGTGGATATAACTGCCGCAGGGTAAGAATCTGACTCGTCGCCACTGTAAAGTCTGTGTGTTCTAGTTGTAATTAATAACACACAGGCTACAAGCTTAAAGTTCAACAGGTCTTTACTGGTTGGAGGTCAGGACGATCTGCAATACATCTTACTACACAGTGCTTATATACCGGTGGTCACCACCGGTATTACGTATACAGCAGCCAGAGAAAGTAGTACATCTCTTAAGGTGGAACAGGTTACATACACCACAGTTGGAGCTGCACTCATCCAGGCAAGTGGAGAGTATTCCATCACACTCCTTACTTGTGCCTTGTAGATGGTGGAAAGGCTTTGGGGAGTCGGGAGGTGAGACACGCCGCAGAATACCCAGCCTCTGGCCTGCTATTGTGGCCACAGTATTTATATGGCTGGCCCAGTTAAGTTTCTGATCAATGGTGACCCCCAGGATGTTGATGGTGGGGGATTCGGCGATGGTAATGCCGTTGAATGTCATGGGGCGGTGGTTAGACTCTCTCTTGTTGGAGATAATCATTGCCTGGCACTTGTGTGGCACGAATGTTACCTGCCACTTATCAGCCCAAGCCTGAATGTCATCCAGGTCTTGCTGCATGCGGGCATGGACTGCTTCATTATCTGAGGAGCTGCAAATGGAACACTGATCCACTACTAATAAATAAACCTTGGCAGGGCACCTCCCCAGCCATCAGGTTGTTTGTGAACCTGTGTAGCATTACCAGGTATGTGTTATTACCAAAACTAAAGAGTGGTGGGATCGGGGCAGGGCAGTGGGTGGGATCGGGGCAGGGCAGCGGGTGGGATCGGGGCAGGGCAGCAGGTGAGATCGGGGCAGCGGGCGGGATCAGGGCAGTGGGTGGGATCGGGGCAGGGCAGCAGGTGGGATCGGGGCAGCGGGTGGGATCGGGGCAGCGGGTGAGATCGGGGCAGCGGGTGGGATCGGGGCAGCGGGTGGGATCGGGGCAGCGGGTGGGATCGGGGCAGCGGGTGGGATCGGGGCAGCGGGTGGGATCGGGGCAGCGGGTGGGATCGGGGCAGCGGGTGGGATCGGGGCAGCGGGAGGGACCGGGGCAGCGGGAGGGATCGGGGCAGCGGGTGGGATCGGGGCAGCGGGTGGGATCGGGGCAGCTGGTGGGATCGGGGCAGGGGCAGTGGTTGGGATCTTGGCTTGAGTTCTGATGTTTGCTTTGCTGCTACTGAAAATTAATTGAATATCTTAGTAGCACTCATAACTAATACCTTCACATGATTATAAGACACTAGACTAGGTTGGAAAAAATAGATTTCAAGGTTAAAAATCAGGTTTCTGATATCCAGTTTATATTCTGGAAATTTCCGGACACTCCACTCAAAACCAGAAACGTCTGCTTAAATCCAGAGAGCGGGCAGCTGAAAGGATCCTCTCTTTCATTCAGCATCCTGACCAACTCCACAGATCACGTTTCTGCAACCCATGTATCCACTTTCTTGCACAGACGTTACACATGTCATACACATCAATATTGAATTAGCAAAACAAAGGAATGAGCTGTGTCGATACGTAACCCTCCCAAGATTGAGTTTCTTAGCTCCTACCACTGACCCGCTTCAACTGCCAGCCACTGGGAGTTGTCATTTGATTAACTGGCAGTGGCTATCTGCAGCTTAAAAGACCACAGTGCGGGGAGTGGGGGCGGGGGGGTGGTTGCGGGGGTGGAGGAGGAGGGCGGTATTTTAACCCTACCCGTCTGGCCAAAACTGAGCGAGTGGACATTTCAAGTCGCCCAGGTTACTTACCCGCTGGTAAAACCGCCAGGATCCCACCATGCGCCATTTTAATCTGCTCGACTGAGCAGGCGGCAAAGGATGCCCGCCCAAAGCCGGCGGGGTCCTTCTTTACAAGTGCATGCTGGATCCCGATGAGGTCAATTGTAACCGAGGCTTGAGTGGTGCGGCCGTCCGTCAGGTGGAAGCCAGCCGTAACCTGCCAGGGAGAAGCAGAGGTTGGAAAAAGGTATGCGTTTTTTTTCCCTCTCCTTTCTGGGGCCGGGAGGAGCGGGAGTGCCAACTCTGGAACCCACGAGGAAAGCTTATGCCTTCCCTGCCTCGATCACTATCTAATAATTCCCCTTAGAAAGGGTGGAGGACACAATTGGACTCAACTCTGATAGTTGAATCTCTTAGCTGAATAGCCTCCAACACACAGTGGGGGTAATTCTAACTTTGGGTGAAAGTGCAAAGTGGACAATATCGAATCAGCTGCCCTTTAAACATCGGAAATGAGAATCGGGAGAAATGTATAACTAGTGGCCGATTCGACATTGCCTGTTTTACACTGTCGCCCTACGTTAAAATGACCCCCATTGTCTTGATTCATTTATGAAGATTGGTCAAGTAAGCATGGAACCAGAGACCATGGAATACTTTGCAGCATGAGGCAGTGCCTTTAGATGAGGAGAGAAGAAGAATGACCAAGAGCCAATGGGAATCGGGGGGAAAACTCTCCACTGGCTGGAGTCATACCTAGCACAAAGGAAGATGGTTGTGGTGGTTGACGGTGAATCATCACAGCCCCAGGACATCGCTGCAGGAGTTCCTCAGGGCAGTGTCCTAGGCCCAACCATCTTCAGCTGCTTCATCAATGAGCCTCCCTCCAACATAAGGTCAGAAATGGGGATGTTCCCTGATGACTGCACAGTGTTCAGTGCCATTCACAGCTCCTCAGATGATGAAGCAGTCCATGCCCGCATGCAACAAGACCTGGACGACATTCAGGCTTGGGCTGGTAAGTGGCAGGGTAACATTCGCGCCACAGAAGTGCCAGGCAATGACTGTCTCCAACAAGCAAGAGTCTAACCACCTCCCCTTGACATTCAACGGCATTACCATCGCCGAATCCCCCACCATCAACATCCTGGGGCGTCACCATCGACCAGAAACTTAACTGGACCAGCCACATAAATACTGTGGCAACAAGAGCAGGTCAGAGGCTGGGTAGACTGGATGGACTTGATGCTGATACCAGGTGACAATAGGGTACAGGAGGTTGGCAAAGGATCTGTTCTTGGCATTCATTTCCCTCACTTTGAGCACAGAAATTTAGCACAAATTATAAATTAAAGTTAGGGAGAGCCCACGGTGATGTGAATTGTTGAACGATATATCTGAAGGAGAGGAGCTTTTCTCTCTGTGCATTCTTACATTCCTGACTGTAGTGTATGTACCTTTAAGAGAGAACTACTTTTACAGCTCCTGTATACTGTAGTACTGGCAGTGACCACACCTGTATATAAGCCTTGAGCATGCATCTGTACCCCAGTCTTGAGACTACCCTACTCCAGTAAACACCTGTTGATTGTTAAGCTACAGCATCCGTGTGGTTATTGAAAAACATCATACTCTCAGAATCACGGATCTAACAGTGGCGACGAGTGTCGATTCGAATCTACCTGCAACTCTGCATTTCCCTTCGAGGATTCGCTCCGGGAGGGCGGTGGAAAAAAGTCGAGGCCAAAAACACGGGCGTCGACCACGAGCAACCGTCCAGTCGTCCGGCAGAGAGTGAACATCGCAGGGGAGGCTGTGGAGAGCCGGGCTTGGTTCCCCAGCCACGACGATCAGCAATAGACTGACGACAGGTACAGCGCAGACCCTTCCCGGACAGCGGCGGCTGGAGCTGACCGACGGCGGAGAGAAAGCCGAGCAGCGTCGACGGGGTAAGACAGAGGGTGAAGCGCACAGGGCGCAGCCGGGGGTTGAAAACCGAGCGGTGTCGAGGAAAAACAAAACGGAGAGAGAGAGGGTAAAGCAACAGCCGGGTTCAGGACCGAGCGGCGGAAATGGGAAAGGCGCACAAAAAAAAAAGAACACGCAGAGCACAGCCATGGCTCAAGGGCTGAACAGTGTCTGCGGGGAGAAGAAGGGAGAGCGCGGGAGACGCCATTGAGCCGCGGAGAAGAAGGAAGAGTGCGGGAGACGCCATTTTTAGAAGCCGCAGCGGAGAAGAAGGGCGAGCGCGGGAAGGAAGGAAAGCACGGGCGACTCCATTTTGTGCCAGCGGAGAAGAAGGGGAAGCGCGGGAGACGCCATTTTTGACAGTTAAATCACACCCAGGGGTGCCGAAGAGTGGCAGTATCTCTACGTTTGACAATGAAGTCGAAGATTGGGCGACATATGTGGAACGTATTGAGGTGTACTGCAAGGCGAATGAAGTGCCAGATGCTAGGAAAGCAATGGTTTTGTTAAATTCCATGGGTGCAAAAACTTATGGGTTACTGCGAAACCTAATAACCCCAGAGAAGCCTGTGAACAAGAATTTTGAAAGCATAGTAGAAATCCTACAGGACCACTTAAACCCCACACCGCTGCTGATAGCAGAACGATTTAAGTTCCATAAAAGAAACCAACACAAAGATGAAAGCAATGCTGAGTACCTAACGGAACTGCGCAAGCTATCGAAACACTGCCAGTTTGGAGCGGGACTAGCAGATACGTTAAGGGACAAGTTTGTGTGTGAGCTGCAAAGTGAAGGAACCCAGAAACGGCTTCTATCAGAAAAGGATCTTACGCTGGACAAGGCTTTCAGTATGGCAGTATCACACGAAGCAGCCGCAAGGGGCGCTGCAGAGATACAACGGAGACCGCAAGAATATGGCACCAATGAAATGTCCTATGGAACAGGGAAGTGCTATCGCTGCGGCAGAACAACACATGACCAGAAGGATTGTTGGTTCAAGGACCAAGTGTGCAGACAGTGTGGAAAAGCAGGACACATAGCAAGAGTCTGCAGGTCTGGGAAGAAAACCAACAGTAAGAAATCTCCACAGGAGAAGTACAAAAAGGTACACCAGGTGATGGACAGTAGTTCAGATGAACAGAAAAGTGACACAGACTCCGGGAACAAGGAGCTGGGTTGTCTGAAACTACATAAGGTAACCAAAATGGAGGATCACCAGACTATCTGGGTTACACTCAAGATAGACGGAGTCCAAGTGAAAATGGAATTGGACACAGGATCAGCCCTAACAGTCATAAACCAAAGGGACTACAAGCGGCTATTTTCATATATACCCTTGAAAGATACAGAGATTGTCTTGAAGACGTACATGGGGCAAAAAGTCTACCCCAAAGGAAAAATAAGGGTGAAAGTGATATATAAAGGCCAGGAAATACCTAAAATGGATATATATGTATTGCCAGATGGAGGACCACCACTGCTAGGACGTGAATGGATCCGGAAGATACAATTAGATTGGCATTCCATACAGGCACTGAAGGTTGAGGCCAAAAAGGATGACGACGTCACACCTGGACGACTGTCAAAAATGCTAACTGACGCAAAAGAAGTGTTCCAGGAGGGACTCGGAACACTAAAAGGCATAACAGCAACGATTAAAATAGAGGAAAATGCAAGCCCAAAGTTTCTTAAGGCCAGACCAGTGCCTTATGCGATCAGACCAGCTGTCGAAGCAGAGCTGGAAGGGTTGGAACGTTCAGGAGTACTGTCCAAAGTAGACTGGAGCGAGTGGGCTACACCCATCGTTCCTGTAATGAAGAGGTCGTTGAGTAATACGCCTGGGGAACCAAAGAAGGTCCGCATCTGTGGGGATTTTAAGGTGACAGTGAACCCAGTCCTTCACACGGTACAATATCCGCTTCCACAAATTGAGGATATTTTCGCCTCGCTTCACCAAAATTGATCTAGCCCAGGCGTACTTGCAAATGGAGGTAGAAGAAGCCTCGAAACAATACCTTACGATTAACACTCATAAAGGTCTTTATCAATACAACCGGCTGGTGTTCGGGGTAGCATCAGCTCCGGCTATTTGGCAAAGGGCGATGGATCAAGTCCTGCAAGGGATTCCAGGGACCCAGTGTTATTTGGACGACATCCTGGTCACGGGCGAAAATGACAGTGATCACCTCGCCAACTTGGAGAAGGTGCTCACCAGATTAAAGGAATATGGGCTACGAGCTAATCGCCACAAGTGGGAGTTTTTCCAGAAGCAGATCTTGTATTGTGGCCACGTCATCGATGAAGAGGGGTTACATAAGTCCCCTGAAAAGATTGAGGTAGTAGTCAAGGCTCCAGCACGGGAAAATGTGTCACAACTGAGGTCGTTCCTCGGGCTGGTAAACTACTACCATAAGTTCTTACCAAATTTGTCCACGGTATTACACCCACTGAACACCCTACTGCAAACAGGGGTACCATGGAAGTGGAATGACGAACGTAGACGAGCTTTCCAGAAGTGTAAAGAATTGATCGCATCAAAAGAGGTGTTGGCCCATTTCAACCCTGCGCTACCAATTCGTTAGGCATGTGATGCATCACCCTATGGTATTGGAGCGGTGCTTTCGCACAAATTCCCAGACTGGTTGGAGAGGCCAGTACCCTTTGCGTCTCGGTCACTAACCTCAGCCGAGCGCAACTACGCCCAGATTGACAGGGAGGCCCTCAGCCTAGTATGGGGAGTAAAAAAATTCAACCACTATCTGCATGGGCAGAAGATCACCTTGCTGACTGACCACCAACCACTTGTCTCCATCTTTAAACCTAAGAAGGGCGTTCCAGTGATGACGGCACAACGGTTACAAAGATGGTCCCTGTTTCTAGGGGCGAATCAATATGAAATAGAATATAAAGGCACGAAACAGCATGGAAACGCTGATGGGTTATCGCGCCTGCCACTGCCTACTGTGGAGGAAGCACCAGCAGTGGACCCTATCGAGATATTTTATTCGTCAATAATTGAACGATTGCCAGTAACGAACGCGGATATAGAGAAGGAGACCCGCAATGATCCGACGCTGTCTCGGGTATATGATTTGACGGTGAGTGGATGGCCAACACATGGCGACTCACTGTTGCCAGCATTCTCATCCAGAAGAGAACAGCTGTCAGTATGCCAGGGGACAGTGATGTGTGGATCCAGAGTGGTGATTCCACCCAAGTTAAGGGAGAGAGTGCTAAATGAGCTACATGAAGGTCATCTGGGGGGAGTGAAAATGAAAAGCCTTGCTAGGGCTTATGTGTGGTGGCCGGGAATCGATCAACAAATCGAAGACCTAACCAAGAGCTGCTCAGGATGCCAGAAGGTCCAAAATGCACCACCACCACATGCCCCTCTACACCCATGGGAGTGGCCCTCCTCTCCATGGCAATGGGTGCATATTGATTTTGCTGGTCCATTCATTGACTCAATGTTCTTAATAGCAGTGGATGCTCATTCGAAGTGGCCTGAGGTGATAAAAATGTCCTCGACCACTACAGAGAAAACGATTGCAGTCCTACGGACCATATTTGCCAGAAACGGCTTGCCAGAGCAGATTTGCTCTGATAATGGACCACAGTTTGTGTCCGAGGAGTTTCGAAAATTTATGAGAAGGAATGGGGTATGGCATTACACAGCCGCCCCGTATCATCCAGCCACAAATGGATTGGCTGAGAGGTTCGTACAAACCTTTAAGAAGGCGATAAAGGCCATGTGCGACGATGAAATTCCACTACAGCATAAGGTGGACAATTTCTTATTAGCCTACTGAAACGCGACACATGCAGTTACCAACCAGACTCCGGCCATGATGTTCTTTAACCGAAGGTTGCGATCTCGTCTGGACTTGCTTAGACCAAATGCGCGAAGAAATGTTGAGGATAAAGAATTCCAGCACATCAGTGAGAAGCCGACAAGGAGCTTCAATGTAGGACAACCAGTCTTGGCCCGTGACTACCGAACAGAGAAATGGCAACCCGGAACGATATGCACACGGCAGGGGCCATTAATGTACACAGTGGATGTCGGGGAGAACATTGTGAGATGCCACGTTGATCAGATCTTAGCGTCACAGGAACGAGTCAACCCCATGTCTTGCGTACCTGGGGATGAACCCGACATACCGGTAGCATCTACCTCCGAACCAGTAGCAGTGGAACCCGATGAACTAACCGATGAAAAGGGGCCAGAATCGCCTCCGCACCAAGAACAAGAACCTCAGGAAAGGCGCTATCCCGAAAGGATCAGGAAGCCGCCCCAAAGACTGAATCTATAAATGGACTATTGTTGTTTAATGTACATGTTAAAGTGTTAACTGTTATTTGAATATTATGGGTACTACTAATCTAAAAGGGGAGGAATTGTAGTGTATGTACCTTTAAGAGAGAACTACTTTTACAGCTCCTGTATACTGTAGTACCGGCAGTGACCACACCTGTATGTAAGCCTTGAGCATGCCTCTGTACCCCAGTCTTGAGACTACCCTACTCCAGTAAATACCTGTTGATTGTTAAGTTACAGCATCTGTGTGGTTATTGAAAAACATCATACTCTCAGAATCACGGATCTAATACTGACCACCGTCGGTCAAATGCAGCTTGGTACATTACTGCAGTCAGTTGGTGGAAGCATTTGGAAAAAAAAGCAACACAGGAACAGAGAACTCACTTCGCATTTTCAACAATAGCAACGCAAAGTGTTCAATGAATCACTTGTTTTCAGCGAATTTTCCATTTAAGTTGCAACTGTGGCGTGCTGTGGAATTTGGGAGGGTTCATTTTTCGAATTCAATACTTCCTCACTGCAGAATCCCAGTGGGGCTGAAAATGATTAACCTTCGGTCCGCTCAGTAAACCAGATGCTGCAGGAAACGGAAAAGTCACACGTGGTGTAGGAGTGTGCTCTAGGGGCTGGACGTTAGGCCCATGGTTGCATCCAACCTGCCTCCTGACCTGGTAGTGCTTGGTATGGTCATTGGGTGTGAAGGGGAAGAAAAATCAAGTGGTTAATTCTGCCACAATGAAAGCCCTCATCCTAATGAGCACTAAGTGCATAGAGACATATAGAAAGATGCAGACACTGAACGAGATACATATTACAGACAAGATGTAACAGCAGACACTCTCTGGGGTAGATCTCCTCAGGCTCCCATTTCTTTGGAGAAAAACTATGGACTTGCATATTCCTGACACATGCTTAAAAGGAATTGCCCTTTTTCAAGAATATTCCTTTAAAAAGAACATACAGGATCGATCCTGTGCTGAATTAACTGTTCTCCGCTGAGGTAGAAGTACGGGCACTACAACTTGGTTCTGCAATCCATAGGTTAGGAAGGAGAAAAGGGATCAGGGTCCCTTGTCCTGGTTGCTATAAGCATGTGTGGTAATCGAGTGAGGGCAGGGGTCAGGCGTAGCTGTGATATAATGCTTGCACATGTTTACGGTGTTGGCCCAGTGTTGCTATGTCGCAGCGATTTGGTGTGGAGTTACGACTGGAATTGGAAAAGGAGTAAAGATTGAAATAGTTAAATGGCCTGCCAATACTGTCAAGGCTTGCGCATAAAGATTGGATACTTGGGTGAGATACAAGCGGTCCTGGATGGCAAGTTATACTTGTGAAACTGTACCCCAGCTGTGAGCAAGTTCCTTCAGGAGACGAGTTCTGATGAAAGGTCATCGACCTGAAATGTTAACTCTGTTTCTCTCTCCACAGATGATGCCTGACCTGCTGAGTGTTTCCAGCATTTTCTGTTTTTATTTCAGATTTCCAGCATCCGCAGTATTTTGCTTTTCACTAGACTGATTTCTGGGATGAGGGGATTACCCTATAAGGAGAGATTGAGTAGATTAGCAATAGGTCTAGTTTAGAAGAATGAGAGGTGTGATCTCATTGAAATATTCAAAATTCTTAAGGGGCTTGACAGGGTAGATGCTTGAGGATGCTTCCCCTGGCTGGGGAATCTAGAACCAGGGGTCACAGTCTCAGAATAAGGGGTGGGCCATTTAGGACTGAGATGAGGAGAACTTTCTTCACTCAAAGGGTTGTGAATCTTTGTAATTCTCTACCCCAGAGGGCTGTGGAGGCTCAGTCGTTGAGTATATTCAAGACAGAAATCGATAGATTTTTGAACTCTAGGGCAATCGAGGGATACGGGGATAGTGCAGGAAAGTGGAGTTGAGGTCGATGATCAGCCATGATCTTATTGAATGGTGGAGCAGGCTCGAGGGGCCGTATGGACTACTCCTGCTGCTATTTCTTTCTTTCCTTCTGAGATTGGGGCTGAGACATATTGTTGGGTTACAGTAGAGGGAGCTTTAACCCTCTTTTCCCTGACTTGTGAATGATTGATGTAGATACTTATGACCTGAAGTGGAAAGTGTTCCATTCCCCAGCACAAACATCCCTCACTTCAATAAGTACAAAATTCACACAGAAAAAGGTATGAAAACTATTCCATTTTGTTGATGGAATGTTTTCCTAAAATCCTTGAACAAAAGGTATGCTTCAGTCAAAGTGACAGTTTCTACTCCTAGGGATTCCGTTCTTTTTTATATGTCTCCATTGCACTGACAGGGTTACATTGGACGTGTGTGGTGGCCGCTCTGGGCTCCTCTGAATTTTGGAGCATGAATATGTTGAAATGTGTAGTGTCCTATGTGGACATATTTGCACAGGATGCAGTATTGTAAGAACACTGGGATTAATATTCCCGGCATGAATATTCATCAAGGACACCAGAAAAATTCTTAACCTCTTCAGCTAACTCCTCGTTAAGGAACCGCCTGGGGTTTACCACCCCGTCTATTACTCAACAACAACAACAACAACTTGCATTTATATAGCGCCTTTAATGTAGTAAAACATCCCAAGGTGCTTCACAGGAGCGTTATCAAACAAAATTTGACACTGAGCCGCATAAGAAGATAATACATAGGATTACATAGGATATACAGCACAGAAACAGGCCATTCGGCCCAACCAGTCCATGCCGGCATTTATGCTCCACTTGAGCCTCCTCCTGTCTTTCCTCATCTAAATCTATCAGCATAGCCCTCTATTCCCTTCTCCCTCATATGCTTGCCTAGCCTCCCGGTAAATGCATCCATACTATTCGCCTCAACCACTCCCTGTGGTAACGAGTTCCACATTCTCACCACTCTCTGGGTAAAGAAGTTTCTTCTGATTTCCCAATTTGATTTCTTGGTGACTATCTTATATTGATGGCCTCCAGTTTTGCTCTTCTCCATAAGTGGAAACACTCTCTTTGTGTCTACTATTAGGGCAGGTGACCAAAAGCTTGGTCAAAGAGGAAGGCTTTAAGGAGTGTCTTAAAGTAGGAAAGAGAGGCGGAGAGGTTTAGGGAGGGAATTTCAGAGCTTAGGGCCTCGGTAGCTGAAGGCACGGCCACCAATGGTGAGGCGATTATAATCAGGGATGCTCAAGAGGCCAGAATTGGAGGAGCGCAGATATCTCGGAGGGTTGTAGGGCTGGAGGAGATTACAGAAATAGGGTGAGGTGAGGCCAGGGAGGGATTTGCAAACAAGGGTGAGAATTTTGAAATTGAAGTGTTGCTTAACCGGGAGCCAATGTAGGTGAGCGAGCACAGGTGTGAGGGGTGAACGGGACTTGTTGCGATTTAGGACATGGGCAGCCGAGTTTTGGATGACCTCAAGTTTACGGAGGGTAGAGCGTGGGAGGCGAGTTAACGATACCTAAAATAAAAACAGAAAATGCTGGAAACACTCAGCAGGTCAGGCAGCATCTGTGGAGAGAGAAACCGAGTCAACGTTTCAGGTCGAAGACCCTTTGTCAGAACTAATGATGCCTAAACCTGGCTTGCCCAACTGTCTTACATCATGCAGTTTGGATTATATTAGCATTTGCACTGCCAATCTCCCAACAGGATCTGCACAGTAAGGTACTTACTGAGTGAATTAATTAATCCGTTCTTGCTAATTATCAAAGAAGAGATCAGACAACAAAGTCACGGGGGGTAATTTTAACCTAATCACTCCAACTCGAAACTGACGGGATCAGATCAGCCGCCCATTTTACACGCTGCCCACGATTTTATATTCCATTTGTAGTCAACTGAAAGTAAAATCAGGCAGGGTGTACAATGGGCTGCTGAGTATCCCCATCGGGAGTGGACAGTTCTGTAAGGAGCATTGAGATGAAACACAGGGGGTAAAATTAGTCTTGGGCGAGAGCACAAAAGGGGTGATAGCGTCTGATATTCTGGGATTATAGAAATATTCTCGTTTTTTGAATTTGTTTCAAGTTTATCTCTAAAACAAGAATCCTTGCTGCTGTGCGTGTATGTGAGACAAAAAACTATGCTACGCTGCCATCTCTTGGTTATGTGAGGTCTCTCAGTCTGAAATGGGATGTGTATTTTGAACTTGCCAATGGCCCAGAAATTCGGGTCGGAGGCTTCCCGCGGGTGCAAGCCCCCGACCTGCACTTACCTAGCTGTGGGCCCCCGTGGGATTCCGATCCTGGGCCTCCTCCAACTGCCGGCGCGCAGTGCTTGTGTATCCCAGGGGCGCAGTTAGTTCGATGCGTCCCCTGGGATCACGTGGGCCATGGAGAGCCAATGGTAGCAGGGAATGCTTCATTCATAAAATTGACAAGAAGAGCTGTCAAACCTATAAATACTATAAGCCCCAAAACATCACTAAATCTTCAAATAAATTTTTTTTTTAATCACATTTTTAAAATAAACTATAAATTGCATGAAATAACAATTTTAAACAATAATTTAAATTTTTGAAAAAATTTATTATATTTTCTAACGGGGCTAAAAATAAACTTACCTTTCTTTAAAGTATTTAAAAAATAATAAACCTGTGGAAAAAATGTTTTAATTTTAATTAATTCGCCACTTACCTTGTAAAAAGCAGGCCTTGCGACTGCTTTTTACATGTCTACCTTCTGGAGACTTACCCTCCCGGGAAAACCTGCAAAAAAAACGTAAGTTCAATGCGCACGCGCTGCCTCTCCTGCGCACGCGTTCGAACTCTGAACCCCTACTTTCAGGGGAACGCAAGTGCTGGTTTCCCGCGCATGCGCAGTGCATGCACGAAACCGGCACTTCCATTGGGCTTACGGGTGAGTACCCAGCACGTACTCACCCGTGGAGACCCGAATTTCTGGGCCATGTGTGGGTGTCATGCGATACCAAACACTCTTTTCAAAGCCATATGAAATGTAATGCATACTTGCAGTGAATAAATGCACATCCAGTTTTGCCTTACACTCTAGAAGAGATCAAAGAAAAGCTTCATTCTCCTTTTGCGCCCCTGTCTCAGCTCATCTGCTCATCCATGCCTGTTACCTCTAGCCTTGACTATTCTAACGCACTCCTGGCCGGACTCTCACGTTCTACCCTCCGTAAACTTGAGGTCATCCAAAACTCGGCTGCCCGTGTCCTCACTCGTACCAAGTCCTGTTCACCCATCACCCCTGTGCTCGCTGACCTACATTGGCTCCCGGTTAAGTAACGCCTCGCTTTTAAAATTCTCGTCCTTGTTTTCATACCCCTCCATGGCTCTCGGCTCTCCCTATCGCTAATCTCCTCCAGCCCCACAGCCCACCGGGATTTCTGCGCTCCTCCAATTCTGGCCTCTTGAGCATCCCCGATTTTAACCGCTCCACCATTGGTGGCCGCGCCTTCAGCTACCGCGCCTTCAGCTCTGGAATTCCCTTCCTAAACCTCTCCGCCTCTCTATCTCTCTTTCCTCCTTTAAGACGCCCCTTAAAACCTTCCTCTTCCAAGCTTTTGGTCACCTGCCCTAATATCTCCTTAGGTGGCTTGGTGTCATTTTGTTTGATAACAAAAGGCGTGAAGCGCCCTGGGAGGTTTTACTATGTTAAAGATGCTACATAAATACAAGTTTTTAAAAAACATTTTCCTCCTCCTTCATTTTGCTCACTCTTCTTCAGGATTCTATACCCCAATCATTAACATGAATTGTTGCCAGATTAAAGGATCAAGCCAATCTGCCTGTGTTGCTTTTGAATCGACCTCCAGCAATGCATACATTGACTCACTGGCCTCAATTTTCTGAAAATGGGATTGAGCTGGCCTAATGTGAAGGCTTGCGTGCGGCACTAAAGGCCATTTTTCGGATTCTCTCGCCCTAATTTGAATAGGCTACGGATGCAGGAAAAGCTTCACCAGGGAGCTTGGCATAATTGCAAACTTGGCTGAAGATTGGTAAAATCCAGCGAGGAAGCAGCACTTAAAGGGCTGCAGCGAGCCATTAAAGAGGAGGTTTTGGGCAGCACAGAAAAATTGGGTTTTGATCACTGTGGCACAGTAGACATGTGAAGACCAACGTTACCTTCAAGCCGCGCGGCCGCGCAGAGTCTCGAGGTCCCGCACAGCCGGTGAGCGGACTTCACAACGAAAATAACTACACAGGCGCGGATGGTTAAATGGGCCGCCATCTCCGCCATCGTTGAGGATGAGGTTGATGATGAAGCATCTCCTCTCATTGGAGTTTAGAAGAATGAGAGGTGATCTCATTGAAACATATAAGATTCTGAGGGGGGCTTGACAGGGTAGATGCTGAGAGGATGTTTCCCCTCGTGGGGGAATCTAGAACTAGAGGGCATAGTTTCAGAATAAGGCGTCACCCATTTAAAACGGGGATCAGGAGGAATTTCTTCTCTCAGAGGGTCGTGAATCTTTGGAATTCTCTACCCCAGAGAGCTGTGGAGGCTGGGTCATTGAATATATTCAAGGCTGAGATAGACAGATTTTTGAATTACAGGGCAGTCAAGGGTCATGGGGATCGGGCGGGAAAGTGGAGTTGAGGCCAAGATCAGATCAGCCATGATCTTATTGAATGGCGGAGCAGGCTCGAGGGGCCGAATGGCCGACTCCTGCTCCTATTTCTTATGTTCTCTCAATAGTTGTGTAATTGTGCAGCACCATTCACGACTGGATATAGTGGGGCTGCAGAGATTTGACCTGGTCCATTGGTTGTGGGATCGCCTAGCTTGTCTATAGCATGCTGCTTTTGCTGTTTAGCATGAATGTAGTCCTGTATTGTAACTTCACCAGGTTGACATCTCATTTTCAGGTGCACCTGGTAGTGCTCCTGGCATACTCTTTGTAGTGTATGTAACTGTTCTACCTTTAAGAGAACTATTGTATGTAACCGTCCACCTTTAAGAGAACTATTTTAGGTGTGGCACTACTTTATCCTGGCTGCTGTATACTGTAATACCGACGGTGACCACACCGGTATATAAGTGCTGTGGCAGAATTTATTGGGCAGATTCGCCCTGACCTTCGAATAGTAAAGTCCTGTTTAAGTTACTCTTGTAGTCTGTGTATTACTTCACTATACAACCCACAGACTTTACACTCTTCTACATACGTCATCGAACTAGGATTAGTCATCTGGCTTGATGGTGATGGAGGAGTGAGAGATATGCCGGGCCATGAGGTTATACATTATGATTAATGTAAGAAGTCACACAACACCAGGTTATAGCCCAACAGCTTTATTTGAAATCACAAGCTTTCGGAGCGCTGCTCCTTCTTCAGGTGAAGTGGAGAAATGCATAAAGACACAGCTTATATAGTCAGAGAATCATGTCAGATGTTTCAACGGATGAACGGACACCGCGCAACAATCACCAGGCAGGAGTGTTCCCTCCCAGTCGGGGAACACTTCAGCAGTCAAGGACATTCAGCCTCCGATCTTCGGGTAAGCATTCTCCAAGGCGGCCTTCGAGACACACGACAACGCAAAATCGTCGAGCAGAAACTGATAGCCAAGTTCCGCACTCATGAGGACGGCCTCAACCGAGATCTTGGGTTCATGTCACGCTACATGTAACCCCACCTGATGCAGGGTCATCCAGACTCGAGTCGACATTGGCTTGTTCTCTCTACACAGATGCGGCCGGACCTGCTGTGATTTCCAGCCAAAAAAAATGTTTTTTGTCTTTTTTTGTTTTTCATACAGACCCCAGCATCTGCAATATTTGACCCCTTGTGACCCCACCTCATTGTTCTTTGATGTAATGTTTCCCTGACTGACCTGTTTGGACACCATTCACACCTTTGACTGCTGTGATTATCTCTCTGCCGAGGTGTGATAAATGGCAGTTGGAAAGGTTACCTGTAAACATCTGACATGATTCTCTGACTATATAAGCTGTGTCTTTATGCATTTCTCCACTTCACCTGAAGAAGGAGCAGCGCTCCGAAAGCTTGTGATTTCAAATAAAGCTGTTGGACTATAACCTGGTGTTGTGTGACTTCTTACATTTGTCCACCCCAGTCCAACTCCGGCATCTCCACACCATACATTATGATGATATACAATTCCTCTGAAAGCCTGGAGTGCCTCATGGATGCCCAGTTTTGAGCTGCTAGATCTGTTTGTACAAAAGCTAAATACTGCGGATGCTGGAAATCTGAAATAAAAACGTAAAATGCTGGAAATACTCAGCAGTTCAGGCAGCATCTGTGGAGAGAGAAACAAAGTTAAGGTTTCAGGTCGATGACCCTTCGTCAGAACTGGAAAAAATTGGCGATGTAACAGATTTTAAGCAAGTGTAGGGGCAGGGAGAGGAGGGAGGGGAGGAAAGAACAAAAGGGAAAGTCTGTGATAGGATGGAAGCCGGAAGAGATTAAGAGACAAAAGGGATGATGGTGCAAGGCAAAAGGAGATGGTAATGGGACAAGTTAAGAAACAAAAGATGGGTCTAGATGAAGTGTAAATGGCGATGGCAGAATGATCGACAGCTGCCATGTGAGAGAGAGAAAAAAAATGGTAGGGGCAGAGGTTATGGTCTGAAATTGTTGAACTCGATGTTGAGTCCAGAGGGCTGTAAAGTGCCTAATCAAAAGATGAGGTGCTGTTCCTTGAGCTTACGTTGAGCTTCATTGGAACAATGTAATAGGCCGAGGACAGTGAGGTCTGAGTGGGAGTGGAGCGGAGAATTAAAGTGACAGGCGACCGGAAGCTCGGGGTCACCCTTACGGACTGAACGGAGGTGTTCCGCAAAGCGGCCACCCAATCTGCGTTTGGTCTCCCCAATGTCGAGGAGACTGCATCGTGAGCAGCAAATACAGTATGCTAAATTGCAAGAAGTACAAGTAAATCGTTGTTTCACCTGGAAGGAGTGTTTGGGGCCCTGGACAGTGGGAAGGGAGGGGGTAAAAGGGCAGGTGTTGCATCTCCTGCGATTGCACGGGAAGGTGCCGGGCAAAGGGAAAGGGGTGTTAGGGGTGATAGAGGAGTGGACCAGGGTGTCGTGGAGGGAGTGGTCTCTTCGGAATGCTGAAAGAAAGGTGAGGGGAAGATGTGTTTGGTGGTGGGATCACGCTGGAGATGGCGGAGGATGATCCGTTGAATGTGGAGGCTGGTGGGGTGAAAGGTGAGGACAAGGGGAACCCTATCGTTGTTCCGGGAGGGAGGGGAAGGGGTGAGAGCAGAAGTGCGGGGAATAGAACGGACACGGTCGAGGGCCATGTCAATCATGATAGAGAGGATTCCTCGGTTGAGGAAAAAGGAAGACATGTCAGAAGCACTCGTATGGAAGGTGGTATCGTCAGAGCAGATACGGCGGAGACAGAGAAACTTGGAGAATGAAATAGAGTCCTTACAGGAAGCGGGGTGGGAGGAAGTGTAGTCCAGGTTGCTATGGGAGTCAGTGGGCTTTTAGTGAATAGCCTATCCCCAGAGATGGAGACAGAGAAGTCGAGGAAGGGAAGGGAAGAGTCGGAGATGGACCACGTGAAGGTGAGGGAAGGGTGGAAATTGGAAGCAAAGTGAATGAAATTTTCTAGTTCAGGGCGAGAGCAGGAGATGGCACCGATACGGTCATCAATGTACCAGAAAAAGGGGTGAGGGAGGGGACCTGAATAGGACTGGAACAAAGAATATCCCACGAAAAGGCAGGACCGGTGGATCTGTTTGTAATCTATCCCACTTAGCACAGTGGTAGTGCCACACAACTTGATGGATAGTCTCCTTAGGTTCTGTCCTGAACCTAAGTCGTAGCCAAGTGGCCCATCCAGGTTTACCCTTGTTATTCATTGTAGTGGTTCAGAAAAACAGAGTTACTTGCTAGGGCACTTCAGTGGGCAGTTAAAAGTCAACCACGTTAACGTGGGGCTAGAGTCACGTACAGGCCAGACTGAGTAAGGATGTCTCCTTCCCTGAAGTACATACTCATTTTGCCAAAGCTGGATGGCACAGTTCTCCGCAGATAGAGGTGGTGGATGCTTAAGTCTCCAGCCAATATAATCCTTTATGTTAGGGTTTTCTCAGTGGGGCAACAGCCATGGATGCCGAAGGTAGCAAGGGTCTCCAAAGAGTCATTCCTTCCACCCAGTCTTTCTTCTTCTTACAAAAATGTAGCCACTGTGGGATGCCGCTTACCGATGGCATAATGGGTATCTCCTGGATAAAGGCCATGGACATGCATAATATCTCTGTGGCCAAGTACCATTAGTTGAGTGCGGACCCTTTATTTGCATATAGGCAATAAGGTTGATACACCGATGCCCACATGGGTTGTTAACTGTGACACCTTGCCCTTGAGGGAAGCCTCCGTCCAATGAAAAATATGCTGCCCTATCTAGCTGATATAGGCACTACACAACCAAACACCGCCACTTCCCGCAAGGGACCATGTTTAAATAATTATGCTGTTGTAGGAACTGGGGTTCCTAGCCGAAGAATTGAGATCAACTCAGAAAATCAAAAACAATCAAATTTAATGAACAAACGAAGCTGTACAGGAAACTGTAGGATACAATGCAAATAGGTCTGGTCTGCTTGAAAGCCTCTCTGGAACTGTTAGAAGGTTCCGAGCTCAACTGCTAGAAGGTTCCAAATAGTAATATGGAGGTGAGGGAAGGCATAAAAAGGGAAATTAGAGAAGCGTGCGATAAGAGCACAGCTGTCATCATGGGTGACTTTAATTTACATATTGATTGGACTACCCAAATTAGTAAAAATTCTGAGGAGGAGGAATTCCTGGAATGTTTTCGGGACGGTTATCTGGACCAATATGTCGAGGAGCCGACTCGAGATCAGGCCATTTTAGACTGGGTATTGTGCAATGAGAAGGGACTTATCAGCAATCTTCTTGTACGAGGCCCCTTGGGTCAGAGCGATCATAATATGATCGAGCTCTCAGTCGAGATGGAGAGTGAGGAAATTGAATCAGAGACTAAGGTCCAGAACTTAAATAAAGGGAATTACGAGGGTATGAGACGGGAATTGGGTAAGATTGATTGGGTGGTGTTTCTGGGGGGATTGACAGTGGATAGACAATGGCAAGCATTCAAAGATAGAATGGAAGAATTCCAGAACATGTTTATACCGGTTTGGCATAAAAATAAACCTAAAAAGGTGACTCAACCGTGGATAACGAGGGAAATTAGGGACAGCATAAAATCAAAAAAAAGGGCATATCAACTGGCAAAAAAAAGCACCAGACCAGAAGATTGGGGGCAGTACAGGATACAGCAAAAGAGGACAAAGGGATTAATCAGGAAGGGGAAAATAGAATACGAAAGTAAACTTGCAGCAAACATAAAGACAGACTGCAAAAGCTTTTATCGGTATATCAGGAGGGAAAGACTGGTAAAATCCCAAGTCGGTCCCTTGCAGTCCGATTCGGGAGAATATATAATGGAGAATAAGGAAATGGCAGACCAATTAAACTCATACTTTGGTTCTGTATTCACAAAGGAGGACACAAATAACCTCCCAGGAATATCGGCAAACATAGGGACTAATGAGAGGGAGGAGCTGACAGAAATTAGTATCTCTAGGGATATGGTGTTGGGTAAGTTGAGGGGACTGAAGGCCGACAAATCCCCGGGGCCTGATAAACTACATCCTAGGGTACTTAAGGAGGTGGCCCTGGAGATAGCAGATGCTCTAAGGATCATCTTCCGGAACTCCATTGACTCGGGAACAGTACCCGTGGATTGGAGGGTAGCTAATGTTACCCCAATATTTAAAAAGGGGGGTAGAGAGAAAGCAGGGAATTATAGACCAGTAAGCCTTACATCGGTTGTGGGCAAAATGCTAGAGTCCATTATTAAGGATAAAATAGCGGAGCACTTGACAAATGGGGAAAGGATCGGACAGAGTCAACATGGATTTACAAAGGGTAAATCGTGTTTGACTAATCTGCTGGAATTTTTTGAGGAAGTAACTGGTAAAATAGATGGGGGAGAGCCAGTGGATGTGGTGTACCTTGACTTCCAGAAAGCCTTCGATAAGGTTCCACACAAAAGATTATCATGCAAAATTAAGGCTCATGGAATTGGGGGCAAAGTATTAACGTGGATAGAGAACTGGCTGGCGGATAGAAAACAGAGAGTTGGAATAAACGGCTCGTTTTCGGAGTGGCAGGCAGTGACCAGCGGGGTGCCGCAAGGATCTGTCCTGGGACCCCAGCTGTTCACAATATATATAAATGATCTGGATCAGGGAATTGGATGCAATATTTCCAAATTCGCTGACGACACTAAACTAGGAGGAGGGGTGGGCTCTGATGAGGATGTCAGGAGGCTACAGTGCGATTTGGACAGGTTGGGGGAATGGGCGGATACGTGGCAGATGCACTATAATGTGGATAAATGCGAGGTTATCCACTTTGGGGGTAAAAACAGGAGGGTAGATTATTATCTAAATGGCAATAGATTGGGAGATGGGGAAGTGCAGAGGGACCTGGGTGTTCTTGTGCACCAGTCACTGAAGGAGAGCATGCAGGTGCAACAGGCGATTAAGAAGGCAAATGGTATGTTGGCCTTCATATCAAGGGGGTTCGAGTATAGGAATAGGGATACCTTACTACAGCTGTACAAGGTGCTGGTGAGACCGCATCTGGAGTATTGTGTACAGTTTTGGTCGCCCCATCTGCGGAAGGATGTTCTTGCCATGGAAAGAGTGCAACGGCGATTCACCAGGCTGATACCTGGAATGGCGGGAATGACCTACGAAGAGAGATTAAATAGTTTGGGCTTGTACTCACTGGAGTTTAGAAGATTGAGAGGGGATCTCATCGAAACATATAAAATTATGGCAGGCCTGGACAGGCTGAATTCAGAGAGAATGTTTCCAATGGCCGGGGAGCACAGAACCAGGGGCCACAGTCTAAAAATAGCGGGCAAATCATTTAGAACAGAGATGAGGAAGAATTTCTTCACTCAAAGAGTGGTGAGCCTGTGGAATTCCCTGCCACAGAGGGCTGTGAAGGCTAATTCAATAAATATTTTCAAGAGAGAATTGGATATATTTCTGAAGGCTAAGGGGATTAAGGGTTACGGAGAAAAGGCGGGGACGGGGTACTGAACTGTTAAGATCAGCTATGATCTCAGACGAAGATCAGCCATGATCTCATTGAATGGCGGAGCAGGCTCGAAGGGCCGAATGGCCTACTCCTGTTCCTATCTCTATGTTTCTATGTTCCGAGCTCTACTGCTAGAAGGTTCCGAGCTCTGACGTCATGACATCATCACGTTCTTCCCGCCGTTGAGAGATCACGTGACGGACGGCATGACGTCATCACGCGGAGTACAGGAAAGAAGCCCTAGTACAGTTAACAGATACATTAAAGGTGCAGCCCCCAGCTGTACTACACTGCTGTAAAAGGAATTATATACAATTGTCCGTAACCCTCTGGTGGTTCCGCCACACTGTTTAAATAACCTGTATGCAATTCAAGGCTCACAGCCGAATTTGCATTGGGCACAGCACGCAACGGGTGAGTGTATCCACAGACCCAATTTTCCACCACCCCTCCCTCCACCTGCACTGCTGGCAGAGTTTTCGTTTTATTCGTCCCTGGGATGTGGGTGTCGCCGGCAAGGACAGCATAGATACAGTGGCAACGGGAGCAGGTCAGAGGCTGGGCATTCTGCAGCGAGTGTCTCACCTCCTGACTCCCCAAGGCACAAGCCAGGAGTGCAGCGGTTCAAGAAGGCGATTAGGGATGGGCAATCAATGCTGGCCTTGCCAGCGACGCCCACATCCCATAAACGAATAAAACAAATTTTTGAATTGTATTGCCCATCCCTAGTTGCTCTTGAGAAGGTGGTGGTGAGCCGCCGCCTTGAACCGCTGCAGTCCGTGTGGTGAAGGTACTCCCACTGTGCTGTTAGGGAGGGAGTTCCAGGATTTTGACCCAGCGACGATGAAGGATCGGCGATATACTGCCAAGTCAGGATGGTGTGTGACTTGGAGGGGAACTTGGAGGTGGTGGTGTTCCCATACGCCTGCTGCCCTTGTCCTTCTAGGTGGAAGAGGTCACGGGTTTGGCAGACGAAATTGCATAGCTTTTAAGAGCAAACAAGCTTGTCCTCACTTTTAAAGGGGAAAATGTTCCTTGTTGATTGTATTTTATATTCAACAGTCTTAACAGATCCTGATTGATCTTTTGCTCCTATGCAGCATTAAGCATTTTCCCATTTACAATCAATAGCTAACAACAGCCAAGGGTTTGGAAGCACTGCAACTGTAGAGCTATTTTATCAAACAGAAATCGTGGCCATCAAATGTTGGAAAAACCTAATCATTTACTAGTAAATAGCCTATGGCATTACCCACAGTTAGTCGCTGAATATACTTTTTTAAATATATATTGGCCCAGATATTCTGATCCCTACGGGTGGGTACGCACTGTGTACCCATCCGTAGGGACATCGGAAATGCCGGTTTCAGGCATGTGCTGGAAACCGACATTTCCGATCTGTCAAGGAAGCTCTTGACAGAAACACAGAAACATAGAAGATAGGAGCAGGAGTAGGCCATTCGGCCCTTCGAGCCTGCTCTGCCATTCAATGAGATCATGGCTGATCATCCAAATTCAGTACCCTGTCCCTGCCTTCTCCCCATATCCCTTGATCCCTTTAGCCTTAAGAAATATATCCAACTCCTTCTTGAATATATTTAATGAACTGGCCTCCACCGCCCTCTGTGGCAGAGAATTCCACAGGTTCACCACTCTCTGGGTGAAGAAATTCCTCCTCATTTCAGTCCTAAATGGCTTACCCCTTATCCTTAGACTATGGCCCCTGGTTCTGGACTCCCCGGCCATCAGAAACATCCTTCCTGCATCTAGTCTGTCCAGACCTGACAAAATTTTATAGGTTTCGATGAGATCCCCTCTCAATCTTCTAAACTCCAGTGAGTATAAGCCCAATCGACACAATCTCTCCTCATATGTCATTCCTGCCATCCCAGGTATCAGCCTGGTGAACCTTTGCTGCACTCCCTCCATGGCAAGAACATCCTTCCTCAGATAAGGCGACCAAAACTGCACACAATACTCAAGGTGCGGTCTCACCAAGGCCCTGTACAACTGCAGCAAGACATCCTTGTTCCTGTACTCGAACCCTCTTGCTACGAAGGCCAACATACCATTTGCCTTCTTAACCGCCTGCTGCACCTGCATGCTTACCTTCAGCAACTGGTACACAAGAACACTCAGGTCTCTTTGCACTTCCCCTTCTCCCAATCTATTGCCATTCAAAAAATAATCTGCCTTCCTGTTTTTGCCACCAAAGTGGATAACCTCACACTTATCCACATTATAGTGCATTTGCCATGTTTCTGCCCAATCACCCAACCTATCCAAATCGTACTGGAGTTTCACGACATCCTCCTCACAGCATACCCTCCCACCCAGCTTTGTGTCGTCTGCAAATTTGGAGATATTACATCCAATTCCCTCGTCCAGATCATTAATATATATTGTGAACAGCTGGGGTCCTAGGACTGATCCTTGCGGTACCCCACTAGTCACTGCCTGCCACTCGGAAAACGACCCGTTTATTCCAACTCTTTGCTTTCTGTCCGCCAACCAGTTCTCTATCCAAGTCAATACCTTGCCCCCAATCCCATGTGCCTTAATTTTGCACGCTAATCTCTTATGCGGGACCTTATCGAAAGCCTTCTGAAAGTCCAAATACACCACAGCCACTGGTTCTCCCTTATCTATTTTACCAGTTACATCCTCAAAAAATTCCAGTAGATTAGTCAAGCATGATTTACCTTTTGTAAATCCATGTTGACTTTGTCCGATCCTGTCACTGCTTTCCAAGTGCTCTGCTATTACATCTTTTATAATGGACTCTAGCATTTTCCCCACTACCGATGTCAGGCTTACCAGTCTGTAATTCCCCGTTTTCTCTCTACCACCTTTTTTGAATAGTGGGGTAACATTAGCTACCCTTCAACCATGGGAACTGTTCCAGATTCCATCGAATGTTGGAAGATGACCAGTAATGCATCTACTATTTCTAGGGCCACTTCCTTAAGTACCCTGGGATGTAGATTATCAGGCCCTGGGGATTTATCGGCCTTCAGTCCCATCAATTTTCCTAACCCCATTTCCCTACAAATACTGATTTCTTTCAGTTCCACCCTTTCATCAGACCCCATGTTCCCCGGCATCTCTGGGAGGTTATTTGTGTCCTCCTTTGTGAAGACAGAACCAAAATATGTATTTAATTGGTCAGCCATTTCTTTGTTCCCCATTATAAATTCCCCTGATTCTGACTGCAAGGGACCTTCGCTTGACTTCACCAATCTTTTTCTCTTCACATATCTATGAAAGCTTTTACAGTCAGTTTTTATGTTCCCTGCAAGCTTACTCATAATCTATTTTCCCTTTCTTAATTAATCCCTTTGTCCTCCTTTGTTGAATCCTAAACTGCTCCCAGATCCTCCGGCTGCCCGGGAGAAGGGCCTCTGCGGGCGGATAGTTCCGCTTTTTGGAGACCCTCCGCCCGCAGAAAACCCTTACAATTCTTGCACCTGGTAAAAGCAGGCAGAGTGTAAGGCCTGCTTTTACCAGGATAAGAGTTGAAAAAAGTTTTTTTTTAAATTTCCACTGATTTATCATTTAAAAATACTTTAAAAATGGTAAGTTTATTTTTAGCCCTGTAAAAAACTTTAATTATTTTTTTGAAAAATTTAAAGTTTTGTTTAAAATAGTTAATTTATTGTACTTTCAAGTCATTTTAAAAATGTGATTTTTAAAAAAAAATTATTTAAAGTTTTACTATGTTTTGGGGGTGAGCTCCATTCATATATTTGACAGGTCTTCCTGTCAAATGTATGAAGGGAGATTCCCTTTTTTGATTGACTCCCTATGGCCCACGTGATCCCAGGGATGCTGCGAACTACCTGCGCCCCTGGGATACGTGGGCCCTGCGCACCGGCAGTTTGGAGAGGCCCAGCACCGGAATTGTGCGCCTCCTGGGAGCCCTCAGGTAAGGGCGCAGATTTTTCCAGATCGCAGTCCTCCGCCCGCGGGAGGCCTGCGATCGGAATATCTGGGCCATTGTTTAGAGATTTCAGAAGCTCCATACATGGAGACACCTAGTGGCACAGTCTACAACTACACCATGACGGATGACAAAGCAAAATTGAATGGGAAATATTGATGTAGCAATTTATAATGGTAAATGCAGATGCAAAAGTGCAACCAAAATTCGTGACAACAGGAAGTAATGTTTATGGACAGAAAGTGTGTGTTCTATGCAAAATTTTAATAATGTACAGGCAACTAGATAGAGCAGCCCTGCTTTATGCCTCAGAGACATGGACCATGTACAGCAAGCACCTCAAAGCACTGGAGGTCCCACCAACGCTGCCTCCGCAAGATCCTGCAAATCCATTGGCAGGATAGGCGCACCGACGTCAGTGTTCTCGCTCAGGCCAACATTGACATGAATCAGTCATTCATGAAAGAAAGACTTATGAAACAATACTGAGCGGCCTACGGGTGGCGCTGTCCAGGGAGAGTATAAATACTCGGGCACGGCCCCAGCTTGCGCAGGACATTCTTAACAGGAACTGGTGAAGGACACAACTAGACCTCCATGTTGTAAAACAGTTGATTAAAGCTTTGTTTAACACTTGGACCAAGTGCCTAGTAGTTTTCTTATGTCAAACACCCCCAGCATCGAAGCTTTAACCACGCTCGATCAGCTCCGATGAACAGGTCACATCGTCCGCATGCCCGATACGAGACGCCTAAAACAAGCGCTCTACTCAGAGCTCCAGCACGGCAAGAGTGCCCCAGGTGGGCAGAGGAAATGCTTCAAGGGCACCCTCAAAGCCTCCTTGAAAAAGTGTAACATCCCCACCGACACCTGGGAATCCCTGGCCCAAGACCGCACAAAGTGGAGGAGAAGCATCCGGGAAGGCGCCGAACACCTCGAGTCTCTTCGCCGGGAGCAAGCGGAAGCCAAGCGCAGGCAACGCAAGGAGCGCAGGTCAACCCAAGCACCCCACCCACCCGCCCCTTCAACCACCGTCTGCCCCACCTGTGACAGAGACTGTAGGTCCCACATTGGACTCATCAGTCACCTGAGAACTCAGTTTTAATGTGGAAGCAAGTCATCCTCGGTTCCGAGGGACTGCCTAAGAAGAAGACATTTATATACCACTTAAATCATGCCTGTAAGTTCCATGGAGGTTCTTCCAATCGGTTCACTCGGTTAATCCCGGGGATGAGGGGATGGACATATGAGGAGAGGTTGAGTAGATTGGGACTCTACTCATTGGAGTTCAGAAGAATGAGAGGCGATCTTATTGAAACATATAAGATTGTGAAGGGGTTGGATCGGGTGGATGCGGGGAGGATGTTCCCGATGATGGGTGAAACTAGAACTAGGGGGCATAGTCTTAGAATAAGGGGCTGCTCTTTCAAAACTGAGATGAGGAGGAACTACTTCACTCAGAGGGTGGTAGGTCCATGGAATATGCTGCCCCAAAAAGCTGTAGAAGCTACATCATTACATAAATTTAAAACAGAAATAGACAGTTTCCTAGAAGTAAAGGCAATTAAGGGTTACGGGGAGCGGGCAGGAATTTGGACATGAGTCTAGGTTCGGATCGGTCATGGCCCTGTGGGTAGCGGAGCGGGCCCAGGGGCCGTGTAGCCTGATCCTGCTCCTATTTCGTGTGTCTAATTCTGTTAGATTCAGGAGATGGTTCTATGATAGTGGATTGGCAGTTAGGATCAGATCAGCCATGATCTTATTGAATGGCGGAGCAGGCTCGAGGGGCCGATTGGCCTACTCCTGCTCCTATTTCTTCTTATGTTCTTATGTAATCTCTCGTTGTAACTTTGGCGGAGGATTGGCAGAAACCCTGGAGAAATGGCGTGAATGCCAATTCTGTGAGGTTTCCACTGATCTCTGCCGGAAGTTACAGCAGGAGATTGGGGGACCCCACAGAAATTCTACCCCATAGTTAGTAAGTACAAAAGATCTTATTAATAATATGGTAAAAATGCCATAGAGGAACAGCCTGATGCCCTTTTCATAGGTAACGAACATACGAGATTGACGGGCAGGAAAAGACCAGCTGCTCCATCAAGCCTGGCGCGCACCACAATGGCTGGAGAATCATGACCAGACACTGTTTTATTGCAGTCTGATTCAAATTAACAGCAAGCTCATTCAGGAGCCTAAGGTTAATTTTATTTTTAGGTTTTTGGTGTATCAATTCCTGCACTAATTTGGATGAAGTCTGGTTAATGGGTGTTGAGTTTCGTGATAGTTCCTGTGATGGATTGTGGGCACTGCACTTATTGCTAAGATGAGAGGCAAATTTGACAAAAGTACTGATGCAGATATAGTGCGTGTGGTATTCATCACCATGGGCATTTGGGACAGTTGGACTGCATTTGCTGGGTGGATAAACTGACCAACCATCTACTTCCCATTGAAGAGTGTGTACATAGCAGGTGGTTGCAGCTAGAACTACAGCACAATGAGAGAAAGACTGTATTAGTTTCAATAGGTGAAAATGCCTGAAAAAAAAATCCCATTGAAAGAATGGAGTTGGTGATTGACTGGAAAGATGGTGGGTTTGTGAACAAAGGATTGGGGACGGAGCAGAGCAATGGAGCAGTGTTCTGTCCAGTCACAGCTGCAAGCTGATCCGGGGAAACCAGCCAAGCTGGCAGCCAATTTGGATAGCTCTCGGGAACTGTTGAAATAAAAATCGAGGGTGCTCTGAGACTGCCAGTCTTTCATTGTTTTTGTTTCCACAAGCGAGATGGGCCAAATAAATAGTGAATGCCGAACTGCTAACGTGCGTTACCATCAGCCAAGTGTAAATACAAATCAGGATCCTCAGCCAGCCGCAGTATTTTAGAAGGTTTTTTATTTAATAAGCTAGAAACAGCTCAAAGGAAGCTGATATCAAATGGCAGGAACAGAGAACTGTTAAACCTGGAGTTTCTAAACTGGCCTATGTTTAGATTTATTTACGACCCCCTGAATCTTGTCCAGCATTCACCCCATCTCTCCTGAAGACCCTGACCCGTGGTTATGGTGCAGTTTCTTGGCACCTGATTTGACCGAAGCGACCATTCTTCATGTGCCAGCCCAGACGGAGAATTCAGCGATGTTCTCACCCACATTTACCCGTTCCGTCAAGGGTCCCTAATAATCAGGAGACTGGAGACTGAAACCTGTAACATGTCCAATGATCAAACCTGGGATCTGTCTGATCTTTGTGGCTCAGCATCACACCTGGTGTTGCAGTTGATCACTCAGCCATGGGCAGATCCGGATTAAGAATTCTTGGGCACAAAGAACATTTGAGGCCACTCCACCCCACCCCCAGTGCAACTCCGCTCCCCTCCCCGATCCAATAAAACACAATTGAGCAGTAGAATGCACGAAGGTTTAATTTTTTTGCAGGGCTACGGGGAAAGAACATGGGAGTGGGACGAATTGGACAGCTCTTTCAAAGAGCCGGCACAGGCATGATGAGCCGAATGGCCTCCTTCGGTGCTGCAAGATTCTGTGAGACATAGGCCGTAGAATGTTTATGGAGTTTCATTTCCGTGGAGAGCATTTTTGCTGCTTAAAGATTATTTTATTACCTTTGCTTCTCAGGTTCCTCATAATGGAACAAATAAGTGTTCTGTAACTTGTGAACTGTAACAAATCTGGTGTTGTGCCATAAGAACATAAGAAATAGGAGCAGGAGTAGGCCAATCGGCCCCTCGAGCCTGCCCTGCCATTCAATAAGATCATGGCTGATCTGATCCTAACCACCAATCCACTATCACAGAACCATCTCCTGAATCTAACAGAATTAGACACACGAAATAGGAGCAGGATCAGGCTACACGGCCCCTGGGCCCGCTCCGCTACCCACAGGGCCATGACCGATCCGAACCTAGACTCATGTCCAAATTCCTGCCCGCTCCCCGTAACCCTTAATTGCCTTTACTTCTAGGAAACTGTCTATTTCTGTTTTAAATTTATGTAATGATGTAGCTTCTACAGCTTTTTGGGGCAGCATATTCCATGGACCTACCACCCTCTGAGTGAAGTAGTTCCTCCTCATCTCAGTTTTGAAAGAGCAGCCCCTTATTCTAAGACTATGCCCCCTAGTTCTAGTTTCACCCATCATCGGGAACATCTTCCCCGCATCCACCCGATCCAACCCCTTCACAATCTTATATGTTTCAATAAGATCGCCTCTCATTCTTCTGAACTCCAATGAGTAGAGTCCCAATCTACTCAACCTCTCCTCATATGTCCATCCCCTCATCCCCGGGATTAACCGAGTGAACCTTCTTTGTACTGACTCGAGAGCAAGTATGTCCTTTCTTAAGTATGGACACCAAAACTGTACGCAGTATTCCAGGTGCGGTCTCACCAATACCTTGTACAACTGAAGCAATATCTCCCTATTTTTATATTCTATCCCCCTAGCAATGAAAGCCAACATTCCATTGGCCTTCTTAATCACTTGCTGCACCTGCATACTAACCTTTTGAGTTTCGTGCACCAGGACCCCCAGATCCCTTTGTACTTCAGTACTTTCCAGTTTCTTGCCATTAAGATAATAACTTGCTCTACGATTTTTCCTGCCCAAGTGCATAACCTCACACTTTCCAGTATTGTATTCCATCTGCCAAATCTCTGCCCACTTACTTAGCCTGTCTATGTCCCCTTGCAGGTTTTTTATGTCCTCCTCACTCACTACTTTCCCTCCCATCTTAGTATCATCTGCAAACTTTGATATGTTACACTCGGTCCCCTCCTCCAAATCGTTAATATAGATTGTAAAGAGTTGGGGACCCAGCACTGACCCCTGCGGAACACCACTAGTTACTGATTGCCAGTCTGAGAATGAACCATTTATCCCAACTCTCTGCCTTCTGTTAGATAGCCAATCCTCTATCCATGCCAGAATATTACCCCCAATCCCGTGATTTTTTATCTTAAGCAATAATCTTTTGTGTGGCACCTTGTCAAATGCCTTTTGGAAGTCTAAATACACTACGTCCACTGGTTCCCCTTTATCCACCCTATATGTTACTTCCTCAAAGAACTCCAGCAAATTTGTCAAACATGACTTCCCCTTCATAAAACCATGCTGACTTTGTCCTATTAAATTATGATTATCCAAATGTCCTGTTACTGTCTCCTTAATAATGGACTCCAAAATTTTACCTACCACAGATGTTAGGCTAACCGGTCTATAGTTTCCAGCCTTCTGTCTACTGCCCTTTTTAAATAAGGGTGTTACATTAGCAGTTTTCCAGTCTGCCGGGACCTTTGCCGAGTCCAGGGAGTTTTGGAAAATTATTACCAATGCATCCACAATCCCTACCGCCACTTCCCTCAAGACCCTAGGATGTAAGCCATCAGGTCCAGGTGATTTATCCGCCTTGAGTCCCATTATTTTACCGAGTACCACTTCCTTAGTGATTTTGATCATGTTTAGCTCCTCCCCCCCCTTTAGCCCCCTATTTGTCCAGTGTTGGGATATTCTTAGTGTCTTCTACTGTAAAGACTGATATAAAATATTCATTCAGTGTTTTTGCCATCTCCATATTTCCCACCATTAATTTCCCGGTCTCATCCTCTAAGGGACCAACATTTACTTTAGCCACCCTTTTTCTTTTTGGCCCCATCTGACAGTATCTTTAAATGCTAGAATATTTTGAGCCAGTGGTTGTCTACAGTTTTTCCCACATTATGGTGAGTTTTGCTCAGGGCCCCATATTTGATTGAGGCTCCTCAGCACGGACTCCATAGGCCCCTGCGCTAATCTCCCCCCTACTCCCCGGCCATTAGAGCAGCTACCTGTCCTTTCTTCAATGAAAATAATTACGCGCGTCTAATGAGGCTGGAGGCAAATGCCCCACTGACCATAGGCAGCAATTTGCATGAAGCATTGGCTGATCAGGATGGAGAACCCAGTCAGGTGTTTGCCTGCACCCAAGCAGGTGACTTTTTCTGTGTCAAAAATACTTCATGAGTGAACAACGGGTACTGTTTAATCATTTGTTTAAGATTCATAAAATGTCAGTGAGCTGCTCCCTTAGTGGTTCATTTACCAAGTGCGCTGCCTGGTGTAGAACTGACCAGGAGAGGGTCTCGTGTTCGACCCCAGGTCAATGCTAAATTAGATGAGGTGGCAGCAGGGCTTTACAATTGGATTCGCCGACAGCGGACGAGGGAGAAAGAAAGAAAATAAAAACCTTGCATTTATATAGCGCCTTCGCTTTGCCCCAAAGAGCTTCACAGCCAATTAAATACTTTATTGCAATGTAGGGAAATGTAGCAACTAATTTTCACACAGCAAGGTCCCACAAACAACATTGAGATTAATGAGCTAGTAATCTGTGTTAGGGAATGACTAAAACAACTAGTAATTTAAATCTGTGTATAACCATTTAGAATATAGAAATTAGAATACAAGAGAATACCATTGGATTTGCACTTGTTTGATGCTGGTTTTTACATTCTGGCGTAGGCAAGTGAACTCCACTGGAAATTTGGACATAAGTTCCAATCGGCAAAATTGGGGCAGAATTTTGCCATAATTTCTGTGTACGTGCGAACTGGAAAATTGGAGGCCATCAGAAAATATGATTGGCGTAAATCTTCTCAAAATCTGACCAGAATCAAGACAGGAATTGCTCTCAAGTTTCATCACCTTCCAAATGCTAGTCACAACAGCTTTAGGAAACAAGATTAGACCACGGCAGGCTTGTCTTTAGCGTGTGACATATATAATTAGAGGTAACTAGGCGTGAAGGTTGCAATTTCTGCAGCAATGCAGTGTGATCATTGGAACTTGTCATTGGAACTTGAAGGAAGCAGGACAGAGTTTGAATCTGCACTCAACTAAGCATGAACTTGTACTTCTGCGACATTGGAATAGAGCCTCAAATATCTAAAAAGTAACTTTCTTGACAGGACGGGTGTTTACACATAAACACAAGCTGTTGAGGATTGTAAAACAGCAACTCATACCCAGGCACTGACTGATCTTTGCGGTTGGTGAACATAACAATCGTAAGGAGTGTTCTGTTCCGAATGTGGAAAATGGAAGATTTACTTTTGAATGGGAAGAATTTTTGTGACATTGTGTTGCACTGTCGGAGGTGCCGTCTTTCGAATGAGACGTTAAACTGGGGTCTCGTCTGCTCTCTCAGGTGGACGTAAAAGATCCCATGGCGACTATTTTGAAGAAGAGCAGGGGAGTTATCCCCGGTGTCCTGGCCAATATTTATCCCTCAATCAACATCACTAAAACAGATGATCTGCTCATTATCACATTGCTGTTTGTGGGAGCGTGCTGTGCGCAAATTGGCTGCCGCGTTTCCTACATTACAACAGTGACTCCACTTCAAAAGTACTTCATTGGCTGTAAAGTGCTTTGAGATATTCGGTGGTCGTGAAAGGCGCTATATAAATGCAAGTCTTTCTTTCATTGCGCTGTTCATTTGGATCTACACTGCCAGTAGTTCAGTGAGGTGTTCGAGTGGGATAGATTACAGTGGTTGTGCCGTGTAGAAAAATAATGGGATTTTTGGTGGTTCTTGTATCGTTGTCAAGGTCAGAAGTCAGTCCAATGTGTCTTAAATAATTCTGTCAGTGAAGTACCTGTATTGCAAATAATGCCGTAGCAACATATACTGCCAAAGCACCGTGCCATTTTTGGTCATGGGTTAATGAAGGTCCTGTTTGTTTGAATTTGTCAGAGTTTGTTTTTTGTGGTTAGATATGATTTTAGTTCAGTCTGCTATCCCACACACATTTTACAACTCTGGCTATTACCGACTGCCTATGACATAGCGTAGCTGGGAGTGGGCATACGGAAATGATACTGAACCAGACAAAGTAACTGGAAGCCCAGCCAGCACCAGTAACCACAATAAGTCAATGTAACTCTGTTTTGATTCAGCAAGCTGGTGAATCATAGGCTAATGCAAAATTACCTTAAAGGGAGAAATCACTTGGGAAAGTCACAGAACTTCCCAAACCCGTGACCTCTACCACCTAGAAGGACAAGGGCAGCAGGCGCATGGAAACACCACCACCTCCAAGTTCCCCTCCAAGTCACACACCATCCTGACTTGAAAATATATCGCCGATCCTTCATCGTCACTGGATCAAAATCCTGAAACTCCCTCCCTATCAGCACTGTTGGAGTACCTTCACCACACGGACTGCAGTGGTTCAAGAAGGCGGCTCACCACCACCTTCTCAAGGACAATTAGGGATGGGCAATAAATGTTGGTCTTGCCAGCGACGCCCACATCCCATGAACGAATAAAAAAAAAAATAGGATTGAAATCTCTGCTGTATCATTGTCCAACATGTTGCCTGTAAGAGAACTCTGCACTGTGTTATTGTGAATTGCCATTTCAAATATTATTTAGTATATTTTAATTCATGTGGTGATATCATTGTTTCACCAGTTGTGTTGTTGAATTTGCTTTTGTGTTATCAACTAGGTGAAGTTTTCTTGCAAGACCACTTGCCAGTTGACATATGGCTGAACTTTGCTGACAGCAAGCAATCTTACCCACGCACCGCTTATCAGAAAGTTGTTGGTGTGCTGCCTGCAACTGTCCGACATGTGCTGGCGGTGGACTGCATTGTTTGCCACTGCTGCTGTGAACTCTACTCCATGTTGTCTGCCTTTATTTAGTTGCAAGCATGAAAACAGATTTACTCGGAACTATGAAAAAGATAACCATATGATACCACTGAAGACCGTGTCATTATGTTGGGTTGTCGGAGGTGCAGGCATGACATGGCCGAAATAATTTAAACACCGTCACCATGAAAATGGCTTCGACACAGATCAGCCATGATCTCATTGAATGGCGAAACAGGCTCAAGGGGCTAAATGGCCTACTCCTGTTCCTATGGCTAGTCCACGATGCTCCAAACATCATATACTTACTCGAGCGTTGGTGGTACCTCTCCAGTGCTTTGAGGTGCCTGCTGTACATGGTCCATGTCTCTGAGGCATATAGCAAGCTGGGTATCACTGCTGCCCTGTAGACCATGAGCTTAGTGCCGGGTTTGAGGCCCTGGCCTTCAAACACTCTCTTTCTCAGGCGACCGAAGGCTTCACTGGCATACTGAAGGCAGTATTGGACTTCGTCGTCGACGCCTGCCCTTGTTGACAGTAGGCTCCCGAGGGATGGAAAGTGGTTCACGTTGTCCAAGGCCTTGTCGTGAATTTTGATAATCGGGGGGCAGCACTGTGTGGCAGCATTGTGTGTCGCAAGGTCCTGCAAATCCATTGGCAGGATAGGCGCACCAGCATCAGTGTTCTTGCTCAGGCCAATATCCCCAGCATCGAAGCTCTGACCACGCTCAATCAGCTCCGATGGACGGGTCACATTGTCTGCATGCCCGATACGAGACTCCCAAAACAAGCGCTCTACTCGGAGCTCCGGCACGGCAAGAGAGCCCCAGGTTGGCAGAGGAAATGCTTCAAGGACACCCTCAAAGCCTCCTTGAAAAAGTGTAACATCCCCACCGACACCTGGGAATCCCTGGCCCAAGACCGCACAAAGTGGAGGAGAAGCATCCGGGAAGGCGCCGAACACCTCGAGTCTCTTCGCCGGGAGCAAGCGGAAGCCAAGCGCAGGCAGCGCAAGGAGCGCACGTCAACCCAAGCACCCCACCCACCCGCCCCTTCAACCACCGTCTGCCCCATCTGTGACAGAGACTGTAGGTCCCACATTGGACTCATCAGTCACCTGCGAACTCATTTTTAATGTGGAAGCAAGTCATCCTCGGTTCCGAGGGATTGCCTCAGAAGAAGAAGACTTACTCGAGATTGTTGGTACGATCAGATTGTGCTTTTAAGATTGGACTGCTGAGGAGAGCTGAAGGATTTGGCCGCATTATCCGCACATTAAAGTAGACCGAGAGGCCTTTGCATATACATTATATATGACAGTGTGCGCTGAGGTAGCTAATCCCAACTAGGCAGCAAAAAAGGATGTTACAGTTGGTCTCACCGTACCTGAATTGCAGAGGGAAAAATCAGTTAGGGTTCGCGGTCCTGATCACAATCCAGCAACCCCCGCTGAAAGTGCTTATATGTGAAAATTGGGTGAGAACAGGATTGAGCTCTGTTGTGATGCCTCCACAGTCGAGTAGCCCACCAGCGCTTAGAGTTAAAGTTCACACAAAAATAATGCTGTTTATAAAAGGTACTGGAGGGGGTGTCCTGGAGGGTGCCCAGTGTCAGTTGACTTGTACTCCAGCAAGCGGTTTACATAGAAACATAGAAGATAGGAGCAAGAGTAGGCCATTCGGCCCCTCGAGCCTGCTCCGCCATTCGATGAGATCATGGCTGACCATCCAAACTCAGTACCCTGTACCTGCCTTCTCCCCATATCCCTTGATACCTTTAGCTCTAAGAAATATATCTAACTCCTTCTTGAATATATTTAAAGAGTTGGCCTCAACCGCCTTCTGTGGTAGAGAATTCCACAGGTTCACCACTCTCTGGGTGAAGAAATTCTTCCTCATCTCTGTCCTAAATGGCTTACCCCTTATCCTTAGACTATGACCCCTGGTTCTGGACTCTCCGACCATCGGGAACATTTTACCTGCATCTAGTTTGTCCAGACCTGTCAGAATTTTATAAGTTTCGATGAGATCCCCTCTCATTCTTCTAAACTCCAGCGAGTATAAGCCCAATCGACCCAATCTCTCCTCATACGTCATTCCTGCCATCCCAGGGATCAGCCTTGTGAATCTTCGCTGAACTCCTTCCATGGCATGAACATCCTTCCTCAGATAAGGTGACCAAAACTGCACACAGTATTCAAGGTGTGGTCTCACCAAGGCCCTGTACACCTGCAGCAGGACATCCTTGCTCCTGTACTCAAACCCTTTTGCTATGAAGGCCAACATACCATTTGCCTTCTTCACCGCCTGCTGCACCTGCATGCTTACCTTCAGCAACTGGTGCACAAGGACACCCAGGTCTCGTTGCACTTCCCCTTCTCCCAATCTATTGCCATTCAGATAATAGTCTGCCTTTCTGTTTTTGACACCAAAGTGGATAACCTCGCATTTATCCACGTTATATTGCATCTGCCACGCTTCTGCCCAATCACCCAACCTGTCCAAATCATCCTGGAGTTTCTCGGTATCCTCCTCGCAGCACACACGCCCACCCAGCTTTGTGTCGTCTGCAAACTTGGAGATATTACATCTAGTTCCCTTATCTAGATCATTAATATATATTGTGAATAGCTGGGGTCCAAGGACCGATCCCTGCGGTACCCCACTAGTCACTGCCTGCCACTCGGAAAAAGACCCGTTAATTCCTACTCTCTGCTTTCTGTCCGCCAACCAGTTCTCTATCCAAGTCAATACCTTGCCCCCAATCCCATGTGCCTTAACTTTACACGCTAATCTCTTATGCGGGACCTTATCGAAAGCCTTTTGAAAGTCCAAATACACATCTACTGGTTCTCCCTTATCTATTTTCCCAGTTACATCCTCAAAAAATTCCAGTAGATTAGTCAAGCACGATTTACCTTTTGTAAATCCATGTTGATTTTGCGCACAGCGGTGAACGTGCGGCGCTAGCCGTTCCTTACACTTGCACTTGCCAACAGACTTTCTTTGGGATTTTGCACTGGAACTTACTGTAAATTAGAGAGCCAAAACAGAGAAGGGCCCTGTGAAAGGGGATCTGGGACCTGTGTAAATAGGGCAAGCAATGGTATATCTCCTTAACCAATTAGATTGTAGAGTCGTTAATGAGCAGCGCAGAGTCTGAACCAGGAAGTGTAAGTTTAATGCAATGTCAAATCAGGTACAGAAAGTGAAATAAAGAGAGGGAGAGAAAAATTGGATTAAGAGAGAGAGAGATAAAAGAGATAGAAAGAAAAAGTGAAAACAAATTACATTATTTAAATTTTTTACAATCTCCAACAATAATTAAAATCTGAAGGAATGAGAGTCCACACTTGTAAAAGTTAATTTTCCATGCCAGGAGGTTGTTTGGCAGTAATTAAAACTTACCACCCTGTTAAAAATTTACTCTCACTGGAATTAATAATTATTCAACTTTATTGTCATTGTACAAGTACATGAACAACGAAATGTGATCTTGCAAGCTCCCATGAGTCCAGTACAAATAACATTAAACGTAAATAGCACCGTCCTGGGATAAGAAAAGCCGCTGCATCTGTGCGCGCCGCCATTCCATTTCCACCATTTCTCCTGTCCGACAATCTTCAGCCCAACGCCCGGGCCTGCTCACCAGCCGCCCCTCCTGGGGCTCCTTCCGTGACCTTCTCACCAACCGCCCCTTCTCGGGGCTCCTTCCGTGACCTTCTGTACCTGGTTTTACCCTGATGGTCACCCCTCTAGATACTAACCAGGCCTAGCTCTGCTTAGCTTCCAAGCCTTGCCAGTGACCCTGTCCCTAGTCCCAGGGTATCTAGTGGGTAAGTACTGCAAATTCACGCCATTCCATGTCTTTCAATGGTGAGTCTCTCAGTGAGATAGCATTCTCATGCAGCTTCTAGCGGACCAGGGCATTTGGGACAGCAACTTCCGGATTTCTGTGTTTAACTGCACAGGTGCGGTTATTTCTGCAGCAAAATCTGACAGAATATCTAGAGGAGAGAAGGGCAGAAAATTGGCAAAAAGAAGAAAAAATATAGTTAAATACACACACTACAATGGTTATAGAAGGCGAGGTGAAAGTACTGTCGATGTGAAGTATTTATGTCCCTCGCATCTATTAGTTGGCATTAGTACTGTCAGTCAATGGACCCAGTCTCTCAAGAGACCTTTTGCCTGAGATTGATAGGTTTTTGGATATTAAGGGAATCAAGGGATATGGGGATAGTGCAGGAAAGTGGAGATGAGGTAGAAAGATCAGCCATGGTCTTATTGAATGGCGGAACAGGCTCGAGGGGCCGAATGGCCTACTCCTGCTCCTATTTCTTATGTTCTTTTGATGTCAGTGGGAGAGGTCCACCTTATTTCAATTTTGGATGAAATGGTGGCCCGTGGAGAAGCCTGTCAGATACTGATTATTCTGTAAGCATTTGAGGGATGTGATAGGGGCAGAGTAAGCCAGTCTTCATTCGCAATACAGTAGTGTTGTAATCAGATGCAAGATTTGGCTGACTGGCTCTTTCTCAATATTTATATCCGATTGTTTATTCTGAGGTTTTAATGGAAAATCATGCACATTTGTTTGGAAGCTTTATTAAAAAAAATACAGGAGTATGTCTTAAGGAATGGCCCATGATTGTTGAAGTCTGTTGATGACTCAAGAGATTAATCAAAGTTTTTTTGCTTGTGGATCAAAAATAAAAACAGATGTAGAAACAAGACAGAACAAGTACACACCATTTATTGCATAGCATCAAAATCACCATCTGGAGTTTCATTTAAATGGGATCAATTTTCAGCCTTTTTGAATCTTGTAATTTCAGTAATAAAGGGAGCAATGAAATTAAACCCCTTTGTCTTACTTGTAAAATATCTTTGAACATTCAGATGTGAAAGATTTGTTTTACTTCAGGGGAAGGTACCATACCATCTCAGCGAAATGTTTTTCAGTCTAGTTTTTAACTTTATGGTTTAAATCTCTTTCATGCATGGAGTTCTGCAATAACTTAGCCGAATTGGGAAGTGGGAAGTGTGCAGACCAAGGGAATCACCTGGCAGTATAACACACTGTAGACTTTACTGGACTGCAGGCCAGTTGTTTTTTTAACTCCATAGGGTATTAACTTACACATAGTGGTGAATTAAAAAAAAAACAACTAGTCCTGAAATCCGTTTCTCTAAAGAGATGATTAAACTCTAAAATACCACGGTGCTGCATTGTACTACGAGCAGATCCTCTTGGCCAACTTCCTCTCCACTCTGCTTCAGCAAACAACACAGGGCTCCATGAGGAATCGTGTAATTTTCAGTAAGCTGTTTGATCAGGGGTGGTGTCACAGCCAAGCCCAATTCTACCCTGAGCCAACGTCAATATGCGAGCAGTTTTCTTTAGCAGGGTCACTGGATGGTGATGAGGGGAGGGAACCATGGCTCGGAACACTGAGGGCAGGTGTAGTGCCCTTACTGCTGAGCCAAATGAGATTAGCTAACTCAAAAACGGAACTTATTGCTTAAGTGTTAGTTTGGCTCAGTGGTAGAACGCATGCCTTGAATCAGAAAGTTATGAGTTCAAGACCTACTCATAGGACTTGACCACAGAGCACATAGGCTGACACTTCAGTGCATTCATGAAGTGCTGTTTTTCAGATGTTAAACCAAGGCCCAGTCCACTTGTTCAGTTGGAAGTGAAAGACTCCATGAAATTATCTGAAGAAAAGCAGGGAATGCTCCCAATGTCCTGGCAAATGTTCCTCTCTCCACCAAAACAATTCAAAATGGCCGTTTATCTCTTTTCTGTTTTTGGGACCTTGCTGAGCACAAATTGGCTGCCACACTTGCCAGTTGTTTCACTGCACCCAACATCAAGGAATGGTTGAGTACACTGGACGCAGCAAAGGCTACGGGTCCCGACAATATCTCCGCTGTAGTGCTGAAGATCTGTCCTTCAGAACTAACCCTACCTCTAGCCAAGCTGTACCAGTACAGCTACAACATTGGCACCTTCTCGACAACGTGGAAAATTGCACAGGTATGTCCTGTCCACAAAAAGCAGGACAAATCCAACCCGACCAATCACCGCCCCATCAGCGGCAAATCCCAATCATCAGCAAAGTGATGGATGGAGTCGTCAACAGTGCAATCAAGCAGCACTTACTCACTAATAACCTCCTCACCACCACCTTCCCAAGGGCAACTAGGGATGGGTAATAATTGTTGGCCTTGCCAGTGGCGCCCACATCCAGAGGATGAATTTAAAAAAACATAGCATCAATGATTATATTTCAAAAATAATTCATTAGCTGCGAAGTGCTTAGGGACAGCCTGATGACATGAAAGGTTTAAAATAAATGCAATTTCTTTCTTTGTGACCATCTGCTGGAACACTTTACCCTCTTACTATTTACTAAACTCATTAAATGGATCAACACTTGAACCAAACTGGGATTTTCAATATTGTTTGTTATTTCCAACAAGTTCACTGGGCCAAAGGAGAAGAATCAGACCAGGTATGAAATCATTTTAACCCCTGAACTGTTAGGTGAGTTTTTCAGACAAATTAAAGATCTCTGAGATAACTATTATTTTTTGGATATTTGATACCTTTCTAACTCCAGAATATTCACCTGTTTAGAACCATTAAATAAGTGGCCAGACCGGGTAAGGATGGCAGGTTTCCTTCCCTAAAGGACATTAGTCAACCAGTTGGGTTTTTACAATAATTGGGTACAATATATATGTTAGAAATAGCATTGAGCTCTAATGGAGTGTCTGTAAAATTAGATTTTATTTTTCTAATTTATTTCCTTTCTTTCCTGAAACTGATTCTTGCTGGTATGATGGCAGTTACTTTCCACTATCACACGCAGACAGGCAATGCAATGAGTACTAGCAGGCTATTCGATCATTTAAAAAAAAATTATTCCTGGGATGTGGGCAAGGCCAGCATTTTTTGCCCAACCATAATTGCCCTTGAGAAGGTGGTGGTGAGCCGCCTTCTTGAACTGCTGCAGCCCGTGTGGTGAAGGTACCCCCACAGTGCTGTTAGGAAGGGAGTTCCAGGATTTTGACCCAGCGATGATGAAGGATCAGCGATATACTTCCAAGTCAGGATGATGTGTGACTTGGAGGGGAACTTGGAGGTGGTGGTGTTCCCGTGTGCCTGCTGCCCTTGTCCGTCTAGGTGGAAGAGGTCTGGGAGGTGCTACCGAATAAGCCTTGGCGAGCTGCTGCAGTGCATCTTGTAGATGGTACACACTACAGACACGGTGCGCCGGTGGTGGAGGGAGTGAATGTTTAATGTGGTGGATGGGGTGCCAATCAAGCGGGCTGCTTTGTCCTGGATGGTGTCAAGCTTCTTGAGTGTTGTTGGAGCTGCACTCATCCAGACAAGTGGAGAGTATTCCATCACACTCCTTACTTGTGCCTTGTAGATGGTGGAAAGTCTCTGGGGAGTCAGGAGGTGAGACACTCACCACAGAATACCGAGCCTCTGACCTGCTCTTGTTGCCACAGTACTTTTGTGGCTGGTCCAGTTTCTGGTCAATGGTGACCCCCAGGATGTTGATGTTGGGGGATTCGCCAATGGTAATGCCATTGAATGTCATGGGGCAGTGGTTAGACTCTCACCTGTTGGAGATAGTCATTGCCTGGCACTTGTGTGGCACGAATGTTACCTGCCACTTATCAGCCCAAGCCTGAACGTCGTCCAAATCTTGTTGCATGCGGGCATGGACTGCTTCATTATCTGAGGAGTTGCGAATGGCACTGAACACTGTGCAGTCATCAGTGAACATCCCCATTTCTGACCTTATGTTAGAGGGAAGGTCATTGATGAAGCAGCTGAAGATGGTTGGACCTAGGACACTGCCCTGAGGAACTCCTGCAGCGATGTCCTGGGGCTGTGATGATTGACCTTCAATCACGACAACCATCTTCCTTTGTGCTAGGTATGACTCCAGCCAGTGGAGAGTTTTCCCCCCCGAGTGCCTTGGAACATTGTTACGTTAAAGGTGCCACATAAATGCAAATTATTGTTGTAACTTGAAAGTAAAGTAGGCAACATCCAGTGTTCCCTGTAATTTTGTTTTTGGTGCGCGGTCCCTTTAAATTTGCTGCGCGGTATCTGGTGTGCAGCCTGCTCATGACCTCCTGATTGGTGCGTGACCATGCACCCGCGTGGCCGGGTTCCTTCGGGGGATTATTGGCAACATGTGTACTCCATGAATGGTATTGAAATAACTAAGGATGAAGCTGAGAGATAAATCTGGAGATTTTAGTAGACTCAAAATTCCTGTGGCGTAGCAATCAACAAAGCAAATAGATTGCTGAGCAATAGACTAAAACAACAGAGTACAATTTAGAGGGAGACATACCGGAGCTGCACTTTGTTCGGGTCAGACCACACTTTGAGCACTGTAACTAGGTCCAGTCACGGGGTAGAGATTCAAACACTAGAGGCATTTTTTAAAAAAGCTATGAGACTGCCCCTAGCATCTCAACTGAACTGAAGTGTGAGGAATAACTGAAGAAACCTGGGCATTTCAGCCTTGAAAAGAGACAACTTGAGAAGAGAATTGATTTGAAAGAAATATATATAATATATCATGGAACAGAAAAGCTGGGTCTGGTACATGACGTCAAACTAAACCCTGATAGTTAGACAAGGGGACACAGGTTCAAACTAGGGAAAGGACTGATGTCAGAACATTTTTCACACAAAGAGCAATCAATACATGGAATGGATTTCTGGGTCGGGTAGTGGAGACAAAAATCTTGACGTTATTTTTGCAAGAATTGGATGCCGTGCTGGGGGATAAACTAAGACAAGACGAGCCTTCCCCATCGGTATTTGCGCTGTGATCTTGTGATTCGTATTATTAATCAAAAGTATGATAATAATAACTAGGAATAAATAAGACCGGCTGGCTTCATTATTTGACAGCATTATAAAAGATATAATAAAGATACAGGAAACTTTGCGATATCCGGCACCGACGGGACCGAGCTGCTGCCGATCTATCAAAACTTCCGGATAGACCAGCACTAATGTTGAAGGATACGGAGGTTTTCATCTCCGTATCTGACAACAAACACTGTTGCTTAGCAACAGCTTGTAAACACTCGGCCCGTACCTTGGAAGCATCTCTGAAGCTGTTGTTAAGCTACAGAGACGCTTTCCAGAGCCTGACTGTTAAAAAAAAATGCTAGGAGAAGAAAAAAAACCTAACCAAAATGGCTGCTGATTTCTGCCGTTAGATCGAGATTTCCGGACATACAACCTCCGGATAAACCAAAATTTCCTGTATGAATCATTGGATTAATTTTAAAAAAAACCTGAATAAAAAAGAAAATGATGGAAATTTGACAGGTTATGACATTTTGGGTGCGCGCCATACATCAGAGCACCTGAATCACTGATGTGCCATTTCAGTAAACTCAGAATCTAGGAATTTTAAAAACAGTTTGTACTGTGAGTAACCCCGGTGATCAGTAACGTTTCCTACTGTGCTTTTTCAGGCCAACAGATTCCACCCTTGGATCCCTCTCAGATCAGTAGCAATGGAGCTTTCAAAGTTGGAAGACACATGGTACAATCGAGCAAGCGCTGCTGCTGAGCAGCCAGCTGCCTTGGAGAACAAACCCAAGCAACGTTGAATCGTCATCCTCGTACCAAGCAGCCATACAGGGAAAAAAAAAAGGAAAATAAAAACCCTTTTTTTTTTTGTGTTATTGTTTGAATTATTTAGCAGTCTCGAGGTTATTTGTCAGTGGTTAGGCTGCTGACTCTTTCATTCTAGCACACTGTTGTCCTGCTTTCATGAAGTTACTGTAAGAGGTTCCAGGGAGAGCACGTGCACTATGAATGATAATATTGAAATGCCAGTTATCCTTTTTTGTTGTCCTGCTTCGTTCTTCCACTGATTTTTTTTTAAAGCCCTTTACTCTTCCTCTTCTGAACACAGTGACCGAAGTCCAATTTACTTTCTGTACCCACTCTTGGTTTCAAGCAGCCAGAAGCAAATTAAATCTTCTTCAGTGTAATCCTAATTTATGTGCACAGCCCATGGGTAAGCGCTTCAGCTGTAATGTTAGCCCCCAATCACAAATTACAAGTTACTAAATGGTCTGTTCATTTATCCCTAGCTGATTAAAGAAAAAAAAACAACCAAACCTTATTAAATGGCTATGAAACACAGTAAAAGCCAAACACTGGTGACGGACTCTTCAATGTTCCTTTCATGCCCCATATTTATAAAGTGTAAAGGTCATATAAAGGTTAAAATTACTCCTATGGTCATCCTGTGAGCTTGCAGGGAAAATGAATTACCTTGAGTGGCAATGGGCTATGAAGACCAGAAAGATCCCCGGATTGATTTTAACTAGGGTGGCGGTTAACATCATCGCCTTTGGAGTCAGGAGGGGAAAATCAGTCAGGATTCTCATTTCTGCTCACGAGCCAGTGAGTCCTGCTGGAAAGTGTGAATGTGCGGAGGTAGGGTGAGGACTGAGTGGAGGAAAGCTGCGATCCTTTCCGCTATCGCCAAGGGTGAATGGCTTACCCATACTCATTGGCTAGGCTCATAAATGAAGAATGGCCATTTGATGCCCCAACAAGAGTCAGTGACGTCAGGAAAGAAGGGGAGAAAATTGATGAAAATAGTTCTTTCTAGGAATGGCAGAAATTACTAGGGCTTAGTTAAGAATATAAACTAAAGAATTATAGTAGTTTAGGAGTAAGAGATTCAACAAATCAGGACATGCTTCCCATAAATGTGCTTATAATGCCAGATAGCCAGGAGCTCCATCAATATGTTGTTGTCCTCAACCAGCCTCCCCTTGGCACCCATCACAAAGCCAAATAAAATTCTAATTTGTGTCCCCTGTTAGGTGTGTGAGCTGGCACAAACAATACCTGTATTTGTGCTTCTTTTCCAATCCAGGCTTCTTCAAGTTTGGGTTATCTTTAAAACAAATTGTTAAGAAGAAAACTTGCCATTTCCATTTCCTTCACGAGTCATTCTTGTGGACTAACGGAGCGTAACTGCTGATTTTTATACCAGTTTGTATTGAGTTATGAATAGTGTATGTGCTGTGGACATGAGTGCTTGGACCGGGGTTGAAACTGCCTCATACTCATTGCATTTTTGACCTTTAGCACAGTTAAATATAAGAAAGCATGCAACATGAAAGGGCCATACAGTCCGTCAAACCTGTTCCTTCCACTGACTATGTACAATCTGCTTCTCAAAGGTAATTCAGTTAAACTCTGGAATATCTACCTAAGTTTGCATTCTACATAATTCAACTTTGATTCTTTGCTTTCATTACCAGGACATTTCCACAGTTCCAGCAGCTCACAAACCATTATGAACTAATGTACTAATTTACTGTAACCGACGCACGGACAGCACCTGCTGTTCGTTAGACCTGCCCTTTCCTGATTACTTTCGATGAGCTTTTGCACGGCAAGTTGCTGCAAGTGGGAGTTTGAAACAGCGCGGCGCCCTCTACAGGGCATCTGCGACCTGTGTGAACAGGGGCAAGCAACTGTGTATTTCCTTAACCAATCACATTGAAGAATCGTTAATGAACAGGGCCGAGTCTGAAGCAGGAAGTGCAAGTTAGAATTGGGAATTCAACGTCAAATCATGTGCAGAAAGTGAAAGAAAGATTGGATTAAGAGAGAGAGATAAAAGAGATAAGAAAAAAAATGTAATTTAATTTTAGTTTTAATCTCCAACAACAATTAAAAGCGGAATGAATGAGACTCCACACTTGTAAAAGTTCATTTTCAGTGCCAGAGAGGTTGACTGGCAGTAATTAAGACTTATCATGCTGTTAAAAAGGGTACTCAGACTGAAATGGACAAGCCCTAACTTTCGGTGGCGAGTTTAATCTGTCCCTACAATGCAAGTACCGGAACTTCATGCTGTTCAATAAATTTGAATGGGGAGCCAGATGGCGAGATACCGTTTTTGCGCAGCTTACGGAGGATCGGTGCACCTCGGGTAGCAACTTCTAAATTTTCACCGCTCCCTATCTCTGTAATCTCCTCCAGCCCTACAGCCCTCTGAGCTATCTGTGTTCCTCCAATTCTGGCCTCTTGAGCATCCCTGATTTTAATCACTCCACCATGGCGGCCGTGCCTTCAGCTGCCTAGGCCCTAAGCTCTGGAATTCACTCCCTAAACCTCTTCACCTCTCTTTCCTCCTTTAAGACGCTCCTCAAAACCTACCTCTTCTGCCCTAATACCTCCTAATGTGGCTCGGTGTCAAATTTTGCTTGATAACGCTCATGTGAAGCGCTTTGGGATGTTTTACTATGTTAAAGATGCTATATAAATACAAGTTGTTGTTATCTGCGCTTGGTCCAATTTGCGCAGAAATAACGATGAGCGCCGTTAGCCTCACTACTATTTTTACAGTTAATTCTGGCCCAGTGTGTTTGATCACCCTCATATCTGTACACATTCCTATAATCTTCAATGCTGCCCCTAACTATTTATCCAATCCCCTTTCTTTGAAGGAGTTACCCAACTCAGCACCAACTGCTTTTGCTGAGAGCCTGCCCATATATCCATTGCGAGGGGGATTTCTTCCAGCCTCTATTAGAAAGGACTTTTCATCAGTTTGGCATAGAGTTAGACCCACCACGCCATCCACTTCCAGCAGCCCATTCTCTTTTTCATAGTAACAACTTCTATTTGCCTCACTACCGGTTCTCCTTTTATGGCTGATTGTTCTCGCTTTGTTATGACAATGCGATCTTTTCTCAATGCTGTTAAGATTTTATATCTAAAAGTCGGAATAAATTAAGCAGTGATTGGGGCTCTGTAGTGGGATTCTCTCTCATTTTGTTTTCTTTTGTTCATGTTGTATAGAAAGCATTCTTCTATCCCTAGCTCCTACATTTTACTTACAGGCATCATGGATTGGAATTTATTACAGGTTCCATGTTTTTTTTTTGCAAACCCATTCCGACTGTGGCAGTATTTCTGGTACATTGCTGCAGAGGGGTTGGATACTGTATTACCGTAGCCCCCTGACATATTCCCAATCTGTAGGGTGCAGCATTCAATGCCTACAGCACCATTTGGTGCTAGTATAAAAATGGTGCCTGTCCTATCATCATTTTCTTTCAAATATTTTCAAATGGAAACATGCAGAATAATTGAAAGTTGCCAATAGCACTGATGGTTTCCACCTTTTCAGAGTTTGGCTCCATTGTATGAGCAGGGGTACAATGGCAATATTGAACTTCCTGTGCTGTGTGAGGTTATTTGTTTCGTGCTGCACAGATTTAGCTCCAGGGCCTTTGCAGAAAAGTGCACCAGAAATCAATTTAACTGAATGATTGATAATCAGTTTTCAACTGTAAAACTCCATGTCACAATGCGTCACTAAATTGATTTTTTTTTATGCCACCACGCATGGAATGGCAAGTTGATTTATGGCCCAGTGCAAAGTGTTCAAATGAACACATAATACAAATTGAAAGACTTTGTCGTATTATGTATGACGTTTATGCTTTTGGTCTCTGCTCTCATTTATTTCTGTGCAGTGTGCCACGCACCATCCCGCACAAGAGGTAGGTGCTGCTAGGTTTCTGTTGTTGACCATTAGGAAGGTCACAAGGGCAGCACAGGGTGGCTCTACATTAAGTTTCACTCCTCCTCCTCCCTGTGGAGAAGCTCCTGGCTTCTGCTCAGCACCTTCCTGTGAAAGATGGCTCACATTGGGAACTGGTCATGCAGGAAGACGTGAGCACAAACCTACATCTCCTCTCTCCATGACGCGGCACAATAACGATAGCTCCAACGCCTCTGCATTCCGCGATCTTCATGATGCGGGAATTAGAAAGGCTGACTGGTTTGTGAAATGCTGATCACTGACAGGAACCAATACCTTCCACGATTATTGAACTGCTTTGTTTCGTAATTATTGAACCTCTGCTGCCATTGATTTCTTTAATTGCTTCAGATTAATAGCCCCGCTACCATTTATCATACAGAACTTAACAGCGATTACTGAATAATCACACGTTATGGTTGTCTGGTGTAACTTGCTGCATAAAAACATCCCGACTAGATTTTGTTTCCAATTTAATCATAATTATGGAGATGCTGCAAAATAATCAATTTGTTTTTCACATGATCTTGGCAGCCAATAAGGGAAAACCTGGCTACAGTTCTGAAGAAATGTATGCTCCTGCCTCGGTAATCAATAAATAAATTGTGACTGAAGGATTTGTTTCTATATAAATCTACACCAATCATAATCACAGAGTTTTTTCATGACCAGACTCTTTGGCACCGATTTGGGTATTTTGTTAGTCAAGTGTAACTCATTTTAATGCTCAGCGTATTTTCAATTAAAATATGTGTTATTTTTTAGTTTGGGCTGGTCCCATATAGTACATGTCAATTAAATGGGTACAATGTCTGTGTTATTCTCATCACTAATATTGTATAGTATTACTATTAACATAGCAGTTTTGCTTAAGAAGCCCTACCTTTACCTGAAGGTAAGCAGTTTCAATGTACATTTAATAAACATCATTTCGTAACAGTTCAACGTGTGAGCAGTGAGTGTTGTCTCAGATGGTCAGTTTTTTTTTATTCGTTCCTGGGATGTGGGCGTCGCTGGCAAGACCGGTATTTATTGCCCATCCCTAATTGCCCTTGAGAAGATGGTGGTGAGCCGCCGCCTTGAACCACTGCAGTCCCTGTGTTGAAGGTACTCCCGCAGTGCTGTTAGGGAGGGAGTTCCAGGATTTTGACCCAGCGACGATGAAACAACGGCGATATACTTCCAAGTCAGGATGGTGTGTGACTTGGAGTTTATTCTTGCATGGGCAGAAAATTATGGATCACTGCACAGCATTCAAAATTTCAGAATGGCTAAAATCATCATGATGCTTTATATTTGCAAATTGTTTTTACTCACCACATAAACTTGACAGCATTTTAAATTCAGGAGGGTTGCTTGGGATGCCTGAATACATCAATTAATTTTAAGCACTTTATTAGGAGGAGATTGCAGGGGCTCTGACACAAATTTTCAGAACCTCTCTGGCCACAGGGGATGTACCAGAGGACTGGAGAACAGCTAATGTAGTACCATTATACAAGAAGGGTAGCTGGGATAAACCAGGGAATTACAGGCCAGTGAGCCTAACATCTGTGGTAGGGAAATTATTGGAAAAAATTCTGAGGGACAAAATTAGTCTCCACTTGGAGAGGCAAGGATTAATCAGGGATAGTCAGCATAGCTTTGTCAAGGGTAAATCATGTCTGACAAATCTGATTGAATTTTTCGAGGGGGTGACTAGGGAGGTGGATGAGGGAAATGCTGTGGATGTGGTTTACATGGACTTCAGTAAAGCTTTTGACAAAGTCCCGCATAGGAGACTGGTCAAGAAGGCCATGGGATCCAGGGTGCCTTGGCGCGTTGGATCCTAAACTGGCTGAGTGGCAGGAGGCAGAGGGTGATGGTCGAAGGTTGCTTTTGTGACTGGAAGCCTGTGTCCAGTGGGGTACCTCAGGGATCGGTGCTGGGTCCCTTGTTGTTTGTGATCTACATAAATGATTTGGATGAGAATGTAAAAGGGATGATCAGTAAGTTTGCAGATGACACGAAAATTGGTGGGGTGGTAAATTGCAAGGGGGAAAGCCTCAGGCTACAGGACGATATAGACGGGTTGGTCAGATGGGCGGAAAAGTGGCAAATGGAATTTAACCCTGAAAAGTGCGAGGTGATGCATTTTGGACGGACAAATAAGGCAAGGGAATACACAATGAGTGGTAGGACCCTAGGAAGTACAGAGGGTCAGAGGGACCTCGGTGTACATGTACATAGATCTCTGAAGGCAGCGGAACAAGTAGATAAGGTGGTTAAAAAGGCATATGGGATACTTGCCTTCATTAGCCGAGGCATAGAATATAAGAGCAGGGAGGTTATGATGGAGCTGTACAAAACGCTGGTGAGGCCACAGCTGGAGTACTGTGTGCAGTTCTGGTCGCCTCACTATAGGAAGGATGTGATTGCTTTGGAGAGGGTGCAGAGAAGATTCACCAGGATGTTACCTGGGATGGAGCGCCTCAGCCATGAAGAAAGACTAAACAGGCTGGGGTTGTTTTCCTTGGAGCAAAGAAGGCTGAGGGGGGACCTGATTGAGGTGTACAAAATGATGAGGGGCATAGATAGGGTAGACAAAGAGGAACTTTTCCCCTTAGTAGGGGGGTCAATAACAAGGGGGCATAGATTCAGGGTAAGGGGCAGGAGATTTAGAGGGGATTTGAGGAGGAACTTTTTCACCCAGAGGGTGGTTGGAATGTGGAACTCAATGCCTAAAAGGGTGGTAGAGGCAGGAACCCTCACAACATTCAAGAAGCATTTGGATGAGCACTTGAAATGCCATTGCATACAAGGCTATGGACCAAATGCTGGAAAATGGGATTAGACTGGACAGGGATGGATGGGCGGCGCAGGCACGATGGGCCGAAGGGCCTCTTTCTGTGCTGTAAAAACTCTATGACTCTATGATTACATTACATAGAATAACATGAAGACAGAAATCTCAAGCCAGCATGAGATGTCTCTGTTAAACATAAAGAGAGACTGTTAGCTGCAGTTTTTACATTTTAAATGGCACTTAAAAACTCTCTCAGGGACAGGGTTCTGCTGTAGAGATCATTCCAAATAGTAATTTGTCTAATAGCGTTGTTAATAAATGCTTGTTTGTCAATGCTCACAAATTCAAAAGGATCTTGACAAGTGGGCAGTGAAATGGCAGATGAAGTTTAATACAGAGAAATGTACGGCTATGAAATTTAGCATAGGGGAGATTGATGTAGATTATGTGCTAAATGGGACTGTACAGGAGAGAAATCTTAGGGTTCCACTGAATCAGTGCAATGTTCCCAGGGTGTTAAAAAAAAGCAAACAGAATGTTGGGATGCCTAGCAATGGGTAAAAAAGTATGGGGGAGAAATTCGGCATTGCCCCGTTTGGAGTGCTATTATCGGTCAGGCGCAAAGTTTAGCGCCCAACGCTAATTATCGCCTTCGACTGCAAACTTGGCTTCTATCACCCCTGGAGGTAATTTGAGTGCTAAATCAGGCGCGACACACCTGTCTTAAGGCGCTAACGTCGAGTAGCAAGATGCTACCTCAGAGCGCTGGCGAAGCTCAGGTGATGTCAGTCAGCAATGGAACACAGACACACTGGCGCCGGCCAGTTCTTAAGGGGAAGGGTCGATGTTGCTGTCCAACCACATCCTGCTCATTGCAGCCTTGAATCTCGGCCTGGAGAGACCTGTACATCAATTGTGCTGGAACCACCAATGGATAGGCCCAGGGAAAGAGATCAGCACTTCAGCGACCGGGCCTTGGTGACTCTGTGGAGTGGCGACGGGCAGTGCTCTACCCACAGAGTGGCAGGAGGCCATTTCCCCGTGAATACAGAAGTCTGGAGAGAGGTGGCTCAGCACATCTCCTCGAGGAGCCTGGTGCCAAGGACCCACACCCAATGTCGGAAGAAGTTCAACGACCTCACTCGGGTGGTCAGGGTGAGTGGCTGCTTTTCAATACCTCTACATCCCTCCATCTCAATTTCACTCTGTGCCCAGAGGGTTTAAAAATCCCAATTCCCAACAATCATCCAAGACCTATGGCCATCTCATAAAACACACATGCACATTCCACACCTTGCATACATTAAGGGCTATTCAACTATGGGAGGCACATCAGGCAAGCACATAACTGCATACATTAAGGGCTATTCAACTATGGGAGGCACATCAGGCAAGCACATGGCTGCATACATTAAGGGCTATTCAACTATGGGAGGCACATCAGGCAAGCACATGGCTGCATACATTAAGGGCTATTCAACTATGGGAGGCACATCAGGCAAGCACATGGCTGCACATTCACTCAGACGTGTCCTTTTTCTTGCAGGCCAAGCTCTCTCATAACAGGCAAGAGCAGCAATGCACGGGCGGAGGACCGGCTGATCTACTCAGTGATTTGGAGGCGCGCATGCACAGGATCGTTGCCAGCCAGGTCATAGGTGCCGTGGCCACTGGAGAGGTCGACCCCCTTGGGGACAGCAATGGTATGTTCATCAGCTTTCTCTCCTCTCTCATTCCATTGTCCCCTCACAACACCAGCCTTTTACACTTTCAATCCAACTTATGAAATGTCTCCAGTCCTTGCTCCCTTGCTGCCCCCCTGTCCTGATGCTAAAGCCACTCTTGTAACTCCCTGCTTTCAGATAGTGAACCATCAGCTGACCAGCCTGTCCCTCAACTTACCAGTGGCAGCGACGCCCCAGGTGAGGAGGAAGAGGAAGCCGGAGCCTCATCACCTGCGTCTCCCGAGGGAGCCCATGCCGACACTGGGACCATGCCTTCCCTGGAGGGGAGCAGGGGGGAAGGGTCTGATGAGGGCGAAGCTCTGGGACCCAGCGGGCTGCAGCAATGCCATGGGGGTAGGGAAGCTCGGGGGCCATCTCCCCGGAGGGTGAGTAGGCCAGCGAGTACTGCTGCACTGGACTCAGAGGAGGACCGCGTCATCGCGGCCATGAATTGCCAGGCCTTGAGCATGCACACTGAGCTCATGGGTGCAATGGCAAGGGTGCCCGAAAGCATGGCTGGACTGGCTAGGAGTGTGGAGCAGTCTGCCGCAGCACAGGCCGATGCAACGCAATGGCTTAGTGCTGCAATTCAGTCATTGGCTGGTGCCATCCCGTCTCAGACTGCTCTCATGCAGTCTCAGATTGATGTCACGCAAGCATTGACTGCTGCCATCGTCGCTGGGTCGGCCACATTGCCCCGGGGATGTCACAGTGCCGCAGCAGGCCAGCAATCTGTGCTCGAGCAGATTGCTCCGGATGCTGAGGTACTGCCCCGTGGGAGTGCCAGTATGTCGGTCGAGCAGGAAGGTGCTGTCCTCTCTCAGGATGACAGCGTTCCTGCTCCCACCACTGGCACTTCTCCATTGCACTTGCCACCACCTGCAACACAGCCAGCCCAGACTATGCAGAGCTGGTGCAGTCTGCAGCCAGGGCTTCCAGGCCCAGAGCTGGTCGAGGGCATCCTTCAAGGGCATCTGTAGTCTCAGCATCTGACATTCAGCGGCCTTCCACCAGCCTTGCTGCAGCCACTGGGGCCCCATTATGGAGGAGCAGTAGGGTGGGAAGGGGGGAAGTGTGCAGGGGAAGGAGGTTACCCTTGAAAGGCAAACAGTAGGAGGTCTAAATAAATGGTGGGAATGTTTGTAGTAAAGGTCGAGGTTCGTGTGATTACATTTGTTTTCTGCTTTGCCGTTTATCTCCATCTTGTGAGAACCAGTTCTGTAAATTCATGATTTGTTGTGTTTGTTTCCAATTGTTTGTCTTGAATAAATGACACACACAGAGTTTGTTAAAGAAATAAGTTGTTGTATTCAAAATTTACATTTTTGGCCTTTGGAATCATTCCAGCTTTGGCCGGCTATAGTGGTTGCGGGTTGCTTTCCATGATATTGTTCTCCATGCCAGAAGCCATCTTCTGAGTAGGGGCCTAGAAGCGGCTTCTTATCAGCCGTTGACAGACAGCCCTTGCAGTGGCAACATTGTGGGCCTCCCTCCCACCTTGGTGCTGCTGATCCTCCTCCTCATTCTCCTCCTCCTCCTCAGGTGGTGCAGCAATCCCTGGTGGCATTGGCTGGGTCCTCAGGATTGCCAAGTTGTGAAGCATGCAGCACACAACTATAAAGAGGGAGACTCGCTCAGGAGAGTGCTGCAGGGCTCCTCCTGAGTGGTCGAGACCGGGAAACCATTGCTTCAGCATGCCGATCGTCTGCTCAATTATGTTCCTGGTGGTGATATGGCTCTTATTATACCTCAGCTCGGCAGGGGTGTTGGGGTTACGGAGCGGTGTCATCAGCCAGGTGCAGAGTGGATAACCCTTGTCCCCGAGGAGCCATCCACTTGGGTGATGCGGTGCCTGGAAAAGGTCTGGCACACCAGTTTGGTGCAGGATGAAAGCATCGTGGCTGCTGCCAGGATAGCGGGCATTCACAGCGAGTATGAGCTGTCTGTGGTCACAGACCAACTGCATATTTAAGGAGTGGTAGCCCTTGCGGTTTCGGAATACCTCTGCATTCTCATGTGGTGCCCGCAATGCCACATGCATGCAGTCAATGGCGCCCTGCACCATGGGGAAGCCCGCTATCCTCGCAAAGCACATGTGCGTTCATGCGGTTTGGCCCGGGTCATGGGGAAAGAGATGTACTGGCGTCTCCTTTTATACAGGGCATTTGTCACCTCCCAGATACAACAATGGACAGCGAACTGGGAAATATTGGCGATGTCACCTCCCAAATACAGCAATGGACAGCGAACTGGGAGATATTGGCGATGTCCCCAGTAGAAGCTTGAAAGGAGCCGCTGGCATAAAAATTCAGAGCCACTGTGATCTTCACTGCCACTGACAGAGACGCCCTGGTCTCAGTTGAGGCTGCAGATCTGGTTGCAGCAGGTGGCAGAGCTCAATGACCACCTCCTTGCTGAAGCACAGCCTGTGCAAACACTGCTCCTCAGACAAATGAAGGTATGAGAACTGCTCCCTGAATACCCTCGGAGGGTAAGGTCTCCTGTGCAGAGGCCTGTTGGCCCTCCTCCCTCTGGCCATGTTTGCCATTCTCTCTCTGCGCCTCTGCTGCCTCTGATTCTGCAGGTGCAGGATGACGCCCCGATTCAGTGCAGCCTCCATAGTCTCTTCTAAATTGCTGCAATGAAGGTCAAATCAAAATGAACCTGCAAAGTGCTGCTCAGTACCCAAAACTCCTTCACACAGTGTTGAATCTCTCCAGAGGTCTCTCTCTCTTTCAGAATGCGTGGTGCAAAAATGTCGCCGACAAAAAAAGGCAGGATGTGGTCGCCTTTAAATAGCGCTCCCCCAGCCCCTTCCTGACTGCAAAACGTTCCCCTCTACCCGTCGTTGCTAGCGGCAGGCGGAAAGGCAGAGGGTGTGACTCAATATCCGCTCCAGGGCATTGCACGTTCGAATGACGTCACGATCTCCAGGCGCAGGAGATCGTGGCAGTCGTGTTTAACGCCACCGCAAAATGTCTGGTCAATTTCGCGAGCGGTGCAAACATCGCCGCGCTCAGGCGCTAGTTGCTTTGTGCCCTCTTAGGCCACTAACGGGAGGCGCAAATCAACCGAATTTTTCTCCCTATATCTTTAATTTTTTTTAAAAATCTCGGCAACAATAATTACAATTTGAAGGAATGAGATTCCACACGTAAAAGTTAATTTTCAGTGCCAGAGAGGTTGTTTGCCAGTAATTAAGACTTATCATGCTATTAAAACATCACTTGGACTTGAATGAACAAGCCCTAACTATTTCTGGTGAGTTTAGTGGGTATCTACTGGGTAAATACCGTAACTTCACGCCCATCACGTATTTAAATGCTGAATCTCTCAGTGAGGTAGTGTAGCTTGTGGAGGAGCAGGACAGCAACTTCCTGATTTCCGCATTTAACTGTGCATGTGCAGACGCTGGAAGTTGCTGTCCAATTTACTCCTTAATAACGGTGAGCACTGATGGCATCTCTGTTATTCATGCAGCAAAATCTGGGCCATCAGCTACTTCTTCCACCACAGGCGCACTGTGGCTGCAGTATGTATGATTTATAGCAGTAGTGCTCAAAGTTTTTGGATTGAAGAACCCCTTTTCAAATGGATTAATAATCACGGACCCCCCATCTAAATTATTATTGCCCCCTTGTATTGATTCTGTACCAAGATTTTCTGATAATGAATTGCAATATAACTATGCAACATTTACAAAACGGGAATCCCTCAAGTATGTACAGGAAACTTTGGTTTATCCGGAGGTTAACTGTCCGGAATGCTCGAGCCACCGGCAAAATTCAGGAGTCGGTTCAGTAAGTTTTTTTTCTTTTCGTTGCTTTTTTTTCACCAGTCAGGCTCTGCAAGGTCTAGCTAAAGCTGTTGCTTAGCTACAGAGACGCTTGCAAGCTATGGCCGACTGTTTAGAAGCTGTTGCGTTTGTTGCTAGATACGGAAGCTGTATGTTTTAACATTAACGCTGGTTTGTCTGGCAGTTTTGATGGGACGGCAACAGCTCGGTCCCGTCGGTGCCGGATATCACAAAGTTTCCTGTATGTATAAAATGATAGTGATTTTAAAGCATTCGTTTTTTTAAAATTACAAATGCATTGTGACGTAATAAAACTCACTACACACTTGGTTTGAGTATAAAGCAAGGCTTTAATCGACTTGTTTCAGAACATGGAGGTCTAGTTGTACTTCACTAGTTCCTGTCTTACAAAATGTCCCTGGGCAAGCTGGGCCCACGCCCGAGTATTTATACTCCTTGGAAGGCGCCACCAGCTGGTCCTCCAGTGTTATTTCATGAGTAGTTTCTTTATGATGATGAGATTTATAATACATTGGTTATTCAGTGTATTCGAGTGCTGCCCAGATTATTATGTCAGATTTGCTCCTTGGCCAGCCCGTGACTGTGGGCAGACAGATCTAATGTCCAACTTACGGGGCCTGTTCTTTTTGGCTGCATCCCGGCGCTGTTGCAGCCGGCTGGTAGTCGGGACGGGATCTTTGTTTACAGACTCTCCAAACAGCGGGCCCTGCTCCCGCTCCTTAAACCTTTTTTATATAAAAAAAAGCTGCATCTGTAAATTTGATCTTGGCTGGCATCACTACATATCTGTGGTCAAATTACCTGAAAGCAATGATCGTTCAAGACTCCAAGGGCTTCTTTACATTTTTAAATCCTTGTGTTACTTTCTCCAAATGAGTCAAGACATTCACAAATGGTTGTATTTACGGGGCGGACGTACACTGTTTGTGGCTTGTAACTGAGGATTATGATGTGAGAGGGCAATTGTAACATTTTTTAAAAATTTGTTTTTATGGGATGTGGGCGTCGCTGGCAAGGCCAGCATTTATTGCCCAGAGATATTATCACATAACAACATAATTGATTTCAGTTTGTATTAGAAAAACAGTTCACTGTTCTAGTTTCATCTACAGTGTCCCTACATACATTAACAGGCACCAGTACCATTTAACCTTGGCCTGAATTATTCTTGACTAGGAGCCCAAACTATCATTTTTGCCACCTAATCTGATGTTCGTGGGGAAAAATATCCAAATGATCATGTGTGTGTTTGTACGTGCATGTCACTGATGGGGATTTGAACATTTTCTCCCTTTGGTACCCAGTGTCTTCGCCAAGCAGTCCCTGGTCACAAGATTTAATTTCTTCCGCCGTGCATTGGTTAATGCTTTCCTTCGATTAATATTTGAACTAGCTTATTTTTAATGGGTTTGTGACAGTGTTAAAAAAGCACACAACCCGTGTATTACCAGGGAAATTAATGCCTCCGGCATAAATCCCATTCTGTGCAAAGTGAGTACTCCACACGATGCCGTTTTCCATATCAGTTTCTCTTGTCGCTTTTGTGAAAACGGGACTGCTTATTCAGCAGCTGTTACTGTAGAATTATAGACAGCTCTGCACTGTGGACACAAACACACTTGGAGTGATGTGGAGGCTACCTAAATGCATTTTGCTTAAGGCGGACACAGCTGACAGAGACAAGACTTTCATTCCGTCAGTCTGAGCTAGATTCAAACCAAGGCAACAGAGGCAAAAGGACACAATGCCAAACCCACTGTGCTTCCCATATCCCTTAAACCTGTCTCCTTTTCCCTCGACACTTCAGGATACAGACATTAGATTAAAGTGCAACAACCATCAACTCTGGTTGCTAGGGAATTCGCCATATTTTTATTCATCATCATAACTGGAGCCTCATATCTGATTGTCCTCACCCGACAGTTATATGTCATTCCATTTTTAATAATAAAAGAAAACAAAAAAGAAAGTATTTATCTTTTAAGAGATGGATTGCAATATTCCTCATTTTTCGCAGAGTATGGGGTAGAAATTAGTTTGGGCCCGTTAATGGGCCATGGTTTCATTGTGAGGGCTGGAGGAGCACTACTGTTCCTCCTGGCCCACAAGGAAACAGAAAAAAATTATTAAAAATCGAAGCCTGTGAGTTCAAATCTCACCACGGCAATCCTGTGAAACTGAATTTAATTAATCTATTAATATACAAGGTATTGCCAGAAAATGACCATGAAAGCTGATGGGTTATTGTCAAAATCTGCCTAGTTCACTAAAGCCCTTCAGAGAAGAGAACCTACCTCGTCTAGCCCACGTGTGGCTCCTGTCGCACACCATGTTGACTTTTAATGACCTCGAGATGAACTACAAGTATTGCTTTGCTAGTGTTGCCCACATCCCAAGAAAAAATAAAGAAAAATAAAGACGTTGCTGTTGTCAGCAGTCATACTTTCTCTTTGTGTTGTTAGAAAGCCAGAAAATGCATCCAAGCAGATTAGCCTCGCTCTTGTAAAGATAATTGAGTTCTCTGTTTCAATACTCAATGCACATGACGAATTCTAGCGATCAATATGAAAGAAAAACAGATGCCTCCTGCTTTCAAGCATCAAAGTCCTGACTGGTTTAGTCAATTGCCCTCGAAATGATGTGGTGGCGTAACAGTGTAAATATGCTTAACGCATTCACCCGAGATTCTTCACTATTTTAGCAGGTTAACACCTCCACTAAATTAGTAGAGAGGCAGTTAGAAGAACACGTGTGTGGATACTATATGAACCTACATTTTAACTTGAAGGCAAATAAACCCAGTTATTTTTTTTAGAGTGCAAGTATCACATAGGATTACATAGGATATACGGCACAGAAACAGGCCATTCGGCCCAACCAGTCCATGCCGGTGTTTATGCTCCACTCGCGCCTCCTCCCATCTGTCCTCATCTAAATCTATCAGCACAACTCTCTATTCCCTTTTCCCTCATATGCTTATCTAGCCTCTGACATGAATCAACTGAGCGGCCTGCGGGTGGCGCTGTCCAGGGAGAGTATAAATACTCGGGCACGGGCCCAGCTTAAATACATCTATACTATTCACTTCAACCACTCCCTGTGGTACTGAGTTACTCTCTGGGTAAAGAAGTTTCTTCTGAATTCCCTGTTGGATTTCTTGATGACTATCTTATATTGATGGCCTCTAGTTATGCTCTTCCCCACAAGTGGAAACACTCTCTCTGTATCCACTCTATCAAAATTTTTCATAATTTTAAAGACCTCTAATAGGTCACCCCTCAGCCTTTTTTCAAGAGAAAAGAGACCCAGCCTGTTCATCCTTTCCTGATATGTATACCCTCGCATTTCTGGTATCATCCTTGTAAATCTTCCCTGTATCCTCACCAGTGCCTCTATATCCTTTTTATAATATGGCAACCAGCACTGCATGCAGTACTCTAAGTGTGGTCTAACCAAGGTTCACATTTCTTTGTGTTTCAGCTTTTTTTAAATTAGACTTTCATTTTGTAGATTCATAAAGAAACCTCTGTCGGCATGTACAGTATTTGCTTGCTTCGCAACATAGTTTAACCAAACCCTTTAAAAATATATATTGATAAATTTTAAACAGCTAGATTTTGTGAAACAATCATTTCCCCTTTGTCTTCCCTTTTTAACACTTTGCTGCTCCAGTCTGAATGTTTCAGAGCTGCAAACCTCACTGTGTCACTGAAAGTAGAAACATAGAAACATAGGAGCAGGAGTAGGCCATTCAGCCCTTCGAGCCTGCTCCACCATTCAATTCGGCCCTTCGAGCCTGCTCCGCCATTCAATGTGATCATGGCTGCTCCTCCATCTCAATACCATATTCCCGCTCTCTCCCCATACCCCTTGATGCCTTTTGTGTCTAGAGTCTAAAGTGAGATTGAATGAGACATAATACAGATCCTGATAAATATTTAGGATGTGGAAAATAAAGAAAGGTAAAGTTGGCACACTTCTGACATTTTCTAAAATCTTAATAGAACTGTTAAACATGTCACAAGTCAAAATCAATTACAAACGGCTAGATGTTGTTCTGTGGTTCGTATATGCCAGGATTCAATTAAAAAACTCAATTGATCAAATGAACTATTGATCCTTTTAAAGAGCAAATAAAAAATCAAATAACCTCTTGGAAGCATCTTTTGTTTCTCATTTCCATTAGCTTGTTCCATTATGAACTGATGATGAGAAAAACATGTTAAATTTAGCCAGTGATTCAATGGGTACCTGTAGCCTCAGTGTGGAATTGAGCACACAGTCCAGCAAAATCCTAGTTTCAGTCCTTGGTCTGTATTGAGTTGGCTGATCCAAGCTAGGGTAGCAGTAGGAATGCTACAATATGCCTCAGTGTCCCTGGTCCAGTGATCCCTGTTGGAAAAAGAATCTGCATGGAATTTGGGGACTGATTATATAGGGCTGGCCCATCAGATATGGTAGCATAGTGGTTGTGTTACTGGACTAGTAACTCAAGGGCCTAGACTAATAATCTGGTAGACATGTGTTCAAATCCCACCACAGTTAATTAATTCAATTTGGAATATAAAAGCTGGTATCAGTAATGGTAACCATGAAACTACTGGATTACTGTAAAACATCTTGTTCACTAATGTACCATCCTTACCTGGTCTAGCCTATATGTGACTCCAAGCCCACAGCAATGTGATTGACTCTTAACTGCCCTTTGAAATGGCCTAGCAAGCCACTCAGTTGTATCATACCACTACAAAGAAGACAGACTGCAGCAGTTCAAGAAGGCAGTTCACCACCACCTTCTCAAGGGCAATTAGGGATGGGCAATAAATGCTGGCCTTGCCAGTGATGCCCACATCCCATGAACAAATAAAAAAAATCCCTCTCCTGACAGTCAAACAACCTACTGTTCATGCATAAGAACTGTTCACATTGGTTAGGTAGTGTGAGCTGCTGCCATCCTTGGAATGGAACACCTTGGGAGTGATTTTTCCAGCCCTGGGGAGGTGGGTATGGAGGCGGGACTGCCAGGAAAATGACAGAATTTGGGAGCAGGTGCCCAACCCGCCCCAAGCCCGCCTCTGTGCCATCTTCCTAGGAGGCGGGTAACCGTCCCGCGCCGGGCCCTGTCTCCTTGGAGGCGGGATGGGATTAAAGCCTATTAACTGCCTGTTAACAGGCAGAAAATAGGATTTTGCCCTCACAAGTGCGGGCTTCCCGAAGGCTCCAAAACCCACCAGCGAGGCGAGGCGAGCACTGGGTCTGCGGGGATCAGGGGGGTGCAAAAGTGTGGTGTGAAGGTAAGTGATGGGTGTAAGAGTGTAGAGGTGAGTATCTGAGGTAAGTGCAAAGTGTTGTTAAAAGTGTACTTACCTTTGTTTCTTCCTGCAGGCTTCAGTCGGTGTGTATGTGGAAAGTCTCGGACCTCCGCGTTGGGAATGACAGGTGGCCATTGCATTCTCAGATGCAACAACCATCTCATTTCTGTAAAAGAAAGAAGTTTGATGGGGTCTTGTATTCAAGACCTCATCAAACTGAAGAGAATGTCCCTGTTGGACAGCTTCACAGAGCTGTCAAATGATGACAATTCATTTGTCTTAAAATTTTTTGACAGATGAAACATCATACGTTGACGTGCTCTGCAACCGGCTTTCCCTTAATTGGCCTGCTAAGCCCGTTGGGCGGGCCTAAAAAGGTCAATCAAGGGAAAATAGCGTGGGTTGGCCAGAAGTTGTCGGAGGCGGGACTGAAACCCGACAAGTGGGAGTCCCGCCTCCAAAAGCTCCCCATTGGCAAAATCACCCCCCAAGTGTGAGTCATCACTCTCAAGAAAGGAGAAAAAGGCAGAAACATTCTAAGATTCAAACAAGCCTCCAAAGAAGAAAATATTTAACAAGCAGAACAAAATGTTAAACAAAATCTGCATGAAATCCCTGATGAGCACATCCTTGACGCTATTCAAATTTGTAACACCCATAGATGCAAACTTTCCTAAATGGGTGGAGGGTAGGGGATTGTAATTCAGGAAGGTGGGTTAAAGTTTCTGCCTGTGTTTTTGAGTCCAGCACATTATTTAAAATTGTACATCTAAGTAATATCCAGAAAGATGAGACCATTTGAATATTCCTTTGGCGTTAACTTCAGTGCAGATCCATTAGATGATCCACACAGAGACTGGTCAAACGGTATCTTTGTACATGTCACTCAGCAGATACTCCATTGGAAAATTATCTCTCAACGTAAGCAGGGATTTAATAGCAACAGATCGCGCTTCTCAAATCTACTAGAATCCCTTAAGGAGGCAATTAACCGGATTTTTTGATGCAGTTTCACGTATGAGACTTATAAAGAAGATTGCTATATTAATGACAAATTGCATTGAAAACTGGCTTAGTAAAAGATAGCAGAAAGTGATGATAAATGGATAAAGTTCTGGTGGGGTGACTAAGTTTTACAGTGATCTTTTCTGAATCTCCTGTTGTTCAGACTATTCATAAATGATGTCGAGAAGGACACTGCTTGTAAAATAAAATTTGTTGTTCATATCAAGCAATGTGGTCAGGTGACAGGTAAGCAATATATAATGAGATCTAGACCTATTAAGTTGATAGGTTAAAGAAGGGCTACTCATTATATGGCCCACGATACAGCCCTTAATGGGAGCTGTTCCAAGTCCACATTTCCTCACATTGCCCTCCTGCCCTTAATTCTGCTATTGCTCAATCCCTGCTGCTGGACTCTCCACAATTTATTCACTCTCCTGAAATAGATAAATGATCACAATCAAAAATCTCCAACGACATAAGGCTGTGAAATATCTCCCTGACCTACTGAACAAAACCTCATTATCTAATATTGCCAACATACATTATTCAGTCCTGACGAGCTGTTTTCCAAGGTCCCTTAGGACTGGCACCAGTGTTCAATGGAATAGTTGACAACGTGTCTGACTGAGATGATCAAACACTCCAAAGGACATGGCCTCAGGGCCGTGGCATTGTGGGAGATGGACGGGCTGTTCTGTTGTGGAGGGCACTTGACGAGGGTTGAATAATTGGGAATCAGGGAATCTTTTAGGATGGGAGGTGGCAAGTCATGTGGTGGGGAAGGCAGCTGTTGGTGGTAGCTGTGGGAACCTGGCAGGGAGGAACCTGGCCAATGGTGTAGGCCATTAGATTGTCAATGATTTTTGAGAGGCAGCTCGTGTCAGAGCGGGGTTGGAGGTGCGTTGATATTTTTGGCTGGTGAACATGGGATGATAGATGGAGCGGGGTGCAGCCAGGGATGGGAGGTGAGGGACCTAAGATGTGTTTTAGTCAGCTGCCAAGACACCTGAAAAATTGCCTGACCTAATATAGCATAGGAGGTTTCTCAGGCACCCTTGTTGTGTGGGACATAGCCTCTTAAAATTGATCCTTTTTGCCTATCTGATTGTAGCCAGGACATCTCCAGCAATGACCACTTTCCTAGTCTGCACCATTACCTCTGGAGTCCCCTGAGGATTGATCCTTGCACCCCCCCAACCCACTTCCTCATCATCCAAAAACATGGAGTCAGTTTCCACATGTCCATAGACAGCGCCCAGCTCTGCCTCTCCACCTCCTCATTTGACTTCACCACCTCTGTCAACCTCTTCACTGTCTTTGTGTTGGCAGACTGCTTGTCCAACATCCATTGTGGATGATCCACAATTTCTTTCAGTTAAACAGTTGGGAAGACTGAAGCCATTGTCTTCGGCCCCCACCACAAACTGCATACCCATACAATGGATTCCATTCCCCCTTCCCAGCCACTGCACCAGACTGTATCAGACTGCTTGCAAGCTCGGCATCCTATTAGACCTTGAACTGAGTTCCTAATCCCATATCCTCTCCATCATAAAGACCGCCTAATTCTACCTCCATAATATCACCCGCCTCCACCTCTGCCTCAGCCCATTTGTTGCTGAAACCCTTATCCATGCTTTGGTCAGCTCCAGACTTGACTATTCCAATGATCCCCTGGCTGACCTCCCATTCTCCACCCTCCATAAACTTCAGCATATCCAAAACTCTGCTGCCCATATCCTATCCCGCGCCAAATCTCATCACCCCCAGTCTTTGCTTATCCACATTGGATCCCAGTCCCCAAATGCTTCAGGTTTAAAGATCGCAACCTTGTGTTTAAACCCCTCCATGGCCTTGCCTATCCCTATCCCTATCTCCAAGATTGCCACCAGCCGCACAACGCCCACCCCCCGCCCCGCCCCGCCCCCACTCCCCCGCCTCCACACACACAACTCTCCATTCCTCTGACACTGGCCTTTTGTGAATCCCGTCTCCCTCAACCCCACCATTGGCAGCTGTGCCTTCAGCCATCTGGGCCCGACACTCTGAAATCCCCTCCGCCTCTGCACCTCCCTGTCTTCCTTTAATAACCCCCCTTATAGCCCTTTGACCAAGCTTATTGTCGCACCTCCTTATAGTTCCTTCTTGGTCATGGAATCCATTTTTGTCTGATAATGCTTCTTTGAACATAAGAACATAAGAAATAGGAGCAGGAGTAGACCATTTGGCCCCTCGAGCCTCCTCTGCCTTTCAATAAGATCATGGTTGATCTTCTACCTCATCTCCTCTTTCCTGCACTATCCCCATATCCCTCGAATCCCTTAATATTCAAAAATCTATCGATCTCTGTCTTGTATATACTCAACAACTGAGCCTCCACAGCCCTCTGGGGTAGAGAATTAACAAGCCCTATCAAGGTACCTTGGCATCTTGGGACATTTTTCTAAAGATGCAATATAAATGCAAGTTGTTGTTGTTGTTTTAATTTAGTCTTGGATTTTTTTTTGCCAGTGGCAAACAGCATGAAAAATTTAGAGGAATAGGCTCTGTGATCAACTCTCATGATTTTAACTGAAATGCTATTTTTTAACTTTCAATTAGAGATTTTCAGACCAGTCAAAGTAGAATTGAAACCAGTCAAACTTAATTCAAAGTTGCTAAATTCAAATTATCTGAAAATTGAGTTTTTAGCAGTATGTCCAATGGTTTAGTCTCTTCACAGCTTGACTGCCCCTTGCTACCTGTGTTCTGATTTTTAAAGGACTCTCTCACAGCCCCTACAGAGAGAGATTTCCAACACCAGGTTGTGAAGTGTCCCTCTGGATCACTGACCTGAAACGTTGGCCGCGATTTTGCTGGTTTCGGCGGGTCCATGGTGGGCAATGCTGGTGGCGAATCCTGACCCCGCTGTTGTCTCCATCCCACTGTCCGAAATTAATTTACCTAGATAAGGGTTGTTAAGCCCGCCCAGCGCATTTCCCGGCCAATTAGAGGAAGCGGGTCTGCTGACGTCATTTGATGATGTGTCATTAGTTGCTTTCCTTAAAGGGACCAAGTCCAAATTTATTTTGACAGTTGTGCTGTCAGTGTTCTACAGCATTGAGGTGCTGCAAACACTGACAATCACTGCACAGAGGTGCAGGGCTGCACCCAGGCTCTCCCATGACTCCCTCCGTATGCTTATGGAGGGAGTCACAGCACGCAGGGAGGTCCTCTTCCCTTCCCATGAGCAGAAGAGACCTCCCCAGGAGATCAACACAGCCTGGTTGCACATTGCAGAGGAAGGCACAAGCAGGGATGTGGTCAGGAGGGCCTGGGTGCAGTGCCACAAACGTTTCAATGATCTCAGTAGTAGATCACGGAACGTTAGTACAAAGCCACACTCAACCTCATCCTGCTGTGCCTCTCATCACATCCCCATCACTCTGCCTTCCCTACCCTACTCCTGCACATCCTTACTCACACCAACGTACCTTGCACCTCCACCCATCCCTCTCTATCTACATTATCACATCCCCATCTCACTAGCCACCCCTCACACTCACCCTCATCCTACTGCAATCATACCAACTAACAACACACAAGGGTAGGTACTTAGATGTTTTACGCAATGTTCATGTAAAGTTTCTGTTAATGTGGTGTCAAACATTGAAACCTTTATGTTCAACACTTTGGGTTGGATTTTGCCAGCCCTGGGGAGGCGGGTTTGGAGGCGGGACAGCCGGGAAAATGGCAGAATTTGGGGGCGGGTGCCCAACCCGCCTCCATGCCATCTTGACAGGTGGCGTAGCCGACCCGCGCTGGGTCCCGCCTCCTTGAGGCGGGAAGGGGATTAATGCCAATTAACTGCCTGTTAATAGGTAGTTAACAAGCAGTTTTTTGGCTAATCCCTATTTTGAGCCCTGAAGTGTGGGCTTCCCGACAGCTCCGAACCTTGCCAGGGTCAGTGAGGCGGGCCGTCGGTCTGCGGGGGTCGGAGGGGCCGAGATGTCCGATGTGCAGGTGAGTAATGGGTGCATGTGTGCAGAGGTAAGTGTGTGAGGTGTGTGTAAAGTGTTTTAATAAGTTTTACTTACCTTTACTTCTTCCTGCAGGCTTCCTCCCTTCAGGTCTCGGGAGTCCCTCAGCTCGCCGGCACAGAAAGCAGAATGGCTGCTGAACTGTCAAAAGCTGCAGCCTCTGCTTTCTGGTCAGGAAGGCTTTCTAATTGAGTCTTGAGTAAAGACACAACTTAGAAGACAGATTGTCAGTGTTTGACAGCTTCACAGAGCTGTCAAACGATGACATTTCATCTGTCAAAAGCTCTTGACAGATGAAACAGCACTCGCTGACGTCACCTGTAACTGGCTTTCCCTTAATTGGCCTGCTAAGCCCGCTGGGCGGGCTTAACAAGGTCAGTTAAGGGAAAATAGCGTGGGTTGGCCACAAGTCGATGGAGGCGGGACTAAACCCCAACAAGTGGGAGTCCCGCCTCCAAAGCTCCCCATTGACAAAATCCAGCCCATAGCGACCTTGGACAGATTCGTGTGCACCTTTGGAAGTGGCTTAGTGAGTTGCAGTGAATGGTAAGACATAACGATACCTCCCGCAATGAGTGTGAAAGGAATGGCTTGGACATTGTAGGGATACTTTATGGTGTTAGTGTGGGGTGGTGTTAACCTGGCACATCATGTGGCAGCCAGGGTGTACAGCGTCAAGTGAAGTAAATCTGGCCATGGTGAGGCCATCCCTGGCCTCCTGGGCAGCAATGTGCTTGGGTGCTGATGTCCTGTGTCCTGTGCAGCATCAGTTGATTACGGAGAAGGTTGGTGTTGTTGTTGGAGCTGCTGGTGTGCCTGGTGCTGCTGGTGTTGGGGTTGATCGTGGTGGGATTCTGAGGACCAAGGCGAGACAGTATAAAGGGCATCCATGCTGATGGAATAGATGACAGGTGAAGCAGAGATGATAGAAGTGATCTGTCAATGTTGAGAGAGGTAATGAGGTCAGACTGGATGGAGACTTGTGTAAAGACTTGCAGCATGGCGAATCTGTTGTGGAAATGCAGTGACGAAGAGCTTAAGGCTGAGGGAAGATATCTCTGTAAGGTGGGAGCTTTTACTTTACATTCAAAGCTGTCAACTCAACAGCTGATTCAATGATGACTGAACTCCTGCCTCAGCTTAACAGAGCAGCGAGGACCCCATGGGCAAGCACGTAAAATCAAAAGGTGAACTCAAATGTATTCTTAATGATCTCTAAACAAGGTCATAATGACCTGAATAGGGTCCCCCGCTGCTGCGTGTTGGGTCTGCTCAGCGCTGACAGACCCGACATCGGGGATAGGCATGCGGCAGCGGGTTCACAGCGGGGTCCTGACCCGCTGGGGAAAAAAACACTTTACCATCTGACCTGCCGCCGATCACACCCACTGACACCACCTACCCCCCGCAAAATCTCGGCTGTTAACTCTGTTTCTCTCTCCACTATGCCACCTGACCTGCTGAGTGTTTTCCAGCATTTTCTGTTTTTATTTCAGATTTCCAACATCTTAACTATTTTCCTTTTGTTTTACTGTTGTCAGCTGTGGCTCAGTTGGTAGCACACTCACCTCTGAGTCTAGTAATGGTTGTGGGTTTAAGTCCCAATCCAGGGACTTGTGCACATTAAAGCTAGGCTGACACTCCAGTGCAGTACTGAGGAAGTGCTGCACTGTTGGAGGTGCCGTCTTTTGGTTGAGACGTTAAACCGAGGCCCTGTCTGCTCTCTCAGGTGGACGTAAAAGATCCTATGGCACTATTTCGAAGAAGAGCAGGAGAGTTATCCCTGGTGTCCTGGCCAATATTTAACCCTCAATCAAATTGGCTGTTGCGTTTTCCACATTACAACAGTGACTACACTCCAAAATTGGCTGTAAAGCGCTTTGAGATGTCCAGTGGTCGTGAAAGGTGCTATATAAATGCAAGCCTTTCTTTTTTTTCCTTTCTAATGGCAAACAAATTGTCCATTGTTTGGGTCTCTGTCATTCATTTGCCTACTGATTTGGAAGGTAACCTCTTTTAGACAAGAAATAAAAACAGAAAATGCTGAAAACACTCGCAGCATCTGTGGACAGAGAAACTGAGTTGATATCTTTTCAGCATTTTCTGTTTATTTTTAAGATTTTCAACATCCGCAGTATTTGCTTTTTTTTCTCTTTTAGATAAACTTTTGCTAAATAAAAACATAACTCATGTTCACATCCTTTTTGTGAAAAACTGGTCAGGGAATCTGAACCATGACAACAAAGAAACTTGCATTTATATAGCACCTTTAACATAGCAACACATCCCAAGGTGCTTCACAGGAGCGTAATCAAACAAATATTTGACACCGAGCCTCATAAGGAGATATTAGGGCAGGTGACCAAAAGCTTGGTCAAAGAGGTAGGTTTTAAGGAATGTCTTAAAGGAGGAGAGAGAGGTAGTGAGGAAGAGAGATTTAGGGAGGGAATTCCAGAGCTTAGTGCCGAGGCAGCTGAAGGCACGGCCGCCAATGTTGGAGCGATTAAAATCGGGGATGCGCAAGAGGCCAAAATTGGAGGAGCGCAGAGATTGCAGAGGCTTGTGGGGCTGGAGGAGGTTACAAAGATACAGTGGGCGAGACCATGGAGGGATTTTAAAACAAGGGTGAGCATTTTAAAATCGAGGCGTTGCAGGATGGGGAGCCAATGTAGGTCAGCGAGCACAGGGGTGATGGGTGAACGGGTCTTGGCGTGAGATAGGATATGGGCAGCAGAGTTTTGGATGAGATCAAGTTTACGGAGAATGCAAGGTGGGAGGCTGGCCAGGAGAGGTTAGGGTTGGTCAAGTCTAGAGGTATCAAAGGCATGGATGAGGGTTTCAGCAGCAGAGGAGCTGAGGCAGGGTGGAGATGGGCGATGTTACGGAGGTGGAAATAGGCAGCCTTGGTGATGGAGAGGATATGTAGTCGGAAGCTCATCTCAGAGTCAAGGTAGCCGAAAGTCTGGTTCAGCCTCAGACAGTGGCCAGTGAGGGGAATAGAGTTGGTGACGAGGGAATGGAGTTTGTGGCGGGGACCGAAGACAATAGCTTTGGTCTTCCCAATATTTAGTTGGAGGAAATCTGTGCTCATCCAGTATGCTATTCACGATGTGGTCTCCTCTACACTGGGGAGACCAAATGCAGATTGGGTGACCACTTTGCGGAACACCTCCGTTCAGTCCGTAAGAGGGACCCCCGAGCTCCCGGTGGCCTGTCACTTTAATTCATCGTCCCATTCCCACTCAGACTTCACCGTCCTCGGCCTCTTGCATTGTTCTACGGAAGTTCGGCGTAAGCTCGAGGAACAGCACCTCATCTTTCGGTTAGGCACTCTACAGCCCTCTGGACTCAACATAGAGTTCAACTATTTCAGATCATAACCTCGGCCCCTATCACATATATATATTTTCTTCTTTTTTTTATCCACACTTTCTGTTTTTTCTTCCCTCCCTTCAGCTGTCCTTCATTCTGCCAGCGCAATTCACACCCCACCTAGAGCCATCCTTTATTCCTTAACCTGTCCCATTTCCACCTCCCCTTGCCTTAAATATCTCTTAATGTCTCTCAATGTCTCTTAATCTCCTGCTTTCTATCCTATCACTGACCTTCCCTTTTGTTCTTTCATCCCCTCCCCCTTTTCCCAGCCCCCAAACTTGCTTTCCATTTCCTGCTTTTTTTTCCAGTTCTGACAAAAGGTCATCGTCCTGAAACGTTAACTCTGTTTCTCTCTCCACCGATGCTGCCTGGCCTGCTGAGTTTTTCCAGCATTTCCTGTTGTTATTTCTCATCCAGTACTAGATGTCAGACAAGCAGCTTGACAAATCAGAGGCAGCGGTGGAGTCTAGAGAGGTGGTGGTGAGGTAGAGCTGGGTGTCATCAGCGTACATGTGGAAATCGCCAAGTTTTCGGATATGTCACTGAGGGGACGCATATAGGTGAAGAATAGGAGGGGGCCAAGGACAGATCTGTTATGTTCATTAATAACTAGTCATTTTTATTAAGAACAGCTAGCTTTTGCTAGACACTTTATTGAGCACATGTAGACTAGGTACAGTATCTGTAGAGGCCTCCATCTTGACTGCTGCCTTGTGGGTAGCCTAGTGCATCGTGGGTTGCCCACTCTTATATACATACAGCACCACCTAGTGTACCATTCCAGAATGACAGGTTACTGATCATTACATCCCCCTTTCTTTGAGGTTAAACAAAATAAGTATCAATCAATATCAATCAATAACAACATAAACATCTTCAACAGTCAATACATTTTCAATATAGTTTTCTTTGTACTCAAAGATTAAGTCTATCAGGCTTTTTTACTTCACGTGTGGATCTTCTCAGCACAGGTAAGTCTGATATGTTTTCATGAGAGCCTGTATGTGTATTTGTGTTAGATTGTTCTGGTGGTGAGTGATAAGATTCAGTTGCGGCATTGTCATCGATTTGCTCTTCGATATTCTCTTGTATTTTTAGGAGGGAACGGCGGTTCCTCCTGAGAATCTGTCCTTCCTCAGTTCTAACAATGTATGACCTTGGTCCTACTTCCTCAAGAACTGTAGCTTTCCTGTTCCATGCATCTGGATCCTCAATCCTGACAACATCATCCCTTGTCAATGGTTTCAGAGTTTTGGATGACTTGTCATAGTATGATTTCTGTTTCAGCTTTAACAGTTGAAGTCTCTGTCTCAGTTCCTTACTCTGCTTTTCTTTTGCACAGCAGGGTAGCGTGGTACGCAACTTGCGACCCATTAGGAGTTCAGCAGGTGAAGAATCAGAGTCTAAAGGTGAGGCTCGGTAGCTCAGCAGGGCGAGATAAGGATCAGACTTGCTTTCTGTCGCTTTCTTCAGTAGCTGCTTGATGTGCCTTCAATAACCACAAAACTAGAAGTTATTAACTTAAACAAGTTGGCTTTTAATCACTAAGATCAGAGCTAACATCGCAACACACAGAGTCATACAGATCCTGGGATCTTTATGTAAGAGAAGTCAGGGGCGGAGCCAAGAGCCAAGACCTGGAACCTTCCAGGTTAGTCAGGAAAGAGGAAGTGAAACTATACACTGTGTGGGGGAGGGTAATATACATGAGTGCAAAACGAATACAGGCAAGCCAAACAGATTTCATTACATTCACCCCTTCTTTAGATTTAGTCCATCGGGGTGATGTTTCTTAAAAGTTGGTATAAGTGAGTCTGTCAGGAGGTTTTGCGGTTCTCAGTGATCGGCGCAAAGCCGGTTGGGGTGCCTCTAGGGGAGTGGATTCTGGTTCCTCCGCTGTCCGGGCCTCCGCAGTGTCTTCCAGGTTATCTGCAGTGTCCTCCAGGTTAAAGTTGGGTATTGATACCTCTGGGCGTCCTGTCTCTTTTTGGTGTAGGTCTTCCTCGGGTAGTCTCTCGTCGTTCTCTCCGCTCCCCGAGGGAGCGAGGTCTTTTACGGAAACAGTGTCCTCTCGCCCGTCAGAGTATTCGATATAGGCGTACTGAGGGTTTGCATGGAGGAGCTGTACCTTTTCCACAAGGGGGTCCGTTTTATGGCCTCTCACATGCTTCCGCAATAGTACTGTCCCCGGAGACGTCAGCCACGCGGGTAGAGATATGCCCGAGGTGGAATTCCGGGGGAAAACGAACATCTTTTCGTGAGGGGTAGCGTTAGTGGCTGTACATAACAGAGACCTTATGGAGTGGAGCACGTCTGGGAGAACTTCCTGCCAGCGGGAGGTCGGAAGGCCTTTTGACTTTAAGGCTAACGTGACAGCCTTCCAAACAGTAGCATTCTCCCTTTCCACTTGCCCATTACCCCGGGGGTTGTAGCTAGTGGTTCTGCTAGTGGCTATCCCCTTTGAGAGCAAGAACTGGCGCAGTTCGTCACTCATAAATGACGTCCCCCTATCGCTGTGTATGTAGTTCGGCATGCCAAACATGCAGAATAGATTACAGAGACACTTGATGACCGTGGCACTGGTCATGTCTGGGCAGGGAATGGCGAAGGGGAAGCGGGAATATTCATCAATGATATTGAGGAAGTATACGTTACGGTCGGCAGAGGGAAGGGGTCCCTTGAAGTCCAGACTTAGGCGCTCGAATGGCCGTGTGGCTTTGATAAGGTGTGCACGGTCAGGCCTGTAGAAACGAGGCTTGCATTCCGCACAAATGCGGCAGGCTCTGGTCATTGCCCTGACCTCCTCGATGGAGTGGGGCAGATTGCGGGACTTTATAAAATGGTATAGTCGGGTGACCCCTGGGTGACAGAGGTCGTTGTGGAGACCCTGTAATTTGTCCGTATGAATGCTGGCACACATTCCCCACGATAGGGCGTCTGGGGGTTCATTAACGGCTCCCGGCCTGTACATAATATCATAGTCGAACGTGGATAGTTCGATCCTCCACCTGAGTATTTTGTCATTCTTGATTTTCCCCCTTTGTTTGTTATTAAACATGAAAGCCACCGACCGCTGGTCGGTGAGCAGGGTGAAACATTTGCTGGCTAGGTAGTGTCTCCAGTGCCGCACTGCCTCCACTATAGCCTGTGCCTCCTTCTCGACAGAAGAGTGCCTGATTTCAGGTCCCTGAAGGGTTCGGGAGAAGAAGGCCACAGGTCTCCCAGCCTGATTGAGGGTCGCAGCTAAGGCAAAGTCTGACGCATCGCTTTCGACTTGAAAGGGAATGCTTTCGTCCACTGCACACAGTGCAGCCCTTTCAATGTCCTGTTTGATACTGGTGAAAGCCTCCCGAGCTTCAGCTGATAGTGGGAAGGACGTCGATTTAATGAGGGGTCGGGCCTTATCAGAGTAATTGGGCACCCATTGGGCATAATATGAAAAAAATCCCAGGCACCTTTTTAAAGCTTTGGGATTGTGTGGCAGGGGCAGTTCCTTTAGGGGGCGTAATCGGTTAGGGTCCGGTCCAATTACCCCATCTTCCACCACACAGCCGAGGGTACAGAGACAGGTTGTGTTGAAGACACATTTGTCTTCGTTGTAGGTTAGATTCAGCTTTAGGGCAGTTTTTAAAAATCTCGCAAGATTTAGATCGTGGTCTTGCTGGTTGTGCCCACAGATAGTGACATTGTCCAGATAGGGGTAGGTAGCTTGTAGTTTATTCTCGTCAACCATGCGGTCCATCTCACGTTGGAAGACCGAGGCCCCATTTGTTACCCCGAAGGGCACTCTGAGAAAATGGTAGAGGCGTCCGTTCGCCTCAAAGGCGGTGTATGGGCGGTCCTCCGTTCTAATGGGGAGCTGGTGATACGCGGATTTGAGGTCGATAGTCGAGAAGACTCGGTATTGCGCAATCTGGTTGACCATTTCTGATATGCGGGGTAAAAGGTAGGCGTCCAGCTGGGTATAAATATTAACAGTCTGGCTGTAGTCAATTACCATCCGTTTCTTTTCGCTATTTTTAACTATGACTACTTGGGCACGCCACGGACTGGTACTGCATTCAATAATGCCTTCCCGCAGGAGTCTGTCCACTTCCGCCTTGATAAAGTGTCTGTCTTCCAGACTGTACCGTCTACTTTTGGTCCCTATGGGCCTACAGTTCGGAGCGAGATTAGCGAATAAAGAGGGCGGGCTGATTTTTAAGGTTGATAGGCCACAGACTGTGAGTGGCGGCTGGGACCCGCCATATGCTAGCGTGACACTTTCATGGTGGCACTGGAAGCCCAGGCCCAAGATTACATTAACACAGAGTTCTGGCATCACGAGGAGTTTAAAATCCTTGTAGTCCGTGCCTTTTACAGTCAGTGTTACCACACAGTAGCCCAAAATGTCCGAAGTGTGGGGCTTAGCAGCCATAGCAATTCTGCTCCATGTAGGGGTTACCGTTAATGAGTGCCGCCGTACCAGGCTAGGGTGGATAAAACTCTCGGTACTCCCACAGTCAATTAAACATTTCGTTAAATTCCCGTTTACCTGTATGTCCATCATGGATTTTGTCAACGGGTGTGGCCTGGATTGATCCACCGTGATCGAAGCCACTGTTGGGCCCTGGGCGGCCGTTGAGTCGGGAAAAGATGGCGGATCCCAAGATGGCAGCCCGCACGGCACGCACGAGGCGGTGACGGAGTTGGAAATCGGATTCCCCCTGCAGACTTTGCTAAAATGCCCCTTTTTCTTACATTTGAAGCATGTAGCGTCCCTTGCTGGGCATCGTTGTCTGGGGTGCTTGGCCTGGCCGCAGAAGTAGCATTTCAGGCCTCGAGACATTGCCGCTGTAGTAGGACTCCTGGGTGAACTTCTGTGTGGGGACTCCGGTAGTGTAGAGCTGGTCTGAGACCTGGATGGGGAAGATGGCTGATTCCAAGATGGCGGCCCGCTCGGCGCGCACGAAGCGGTGAGGGCCGCATGGCCGGAAGAATAAGAGTCAGAGTTTTTCTGGGCCACGTCCAGCGATCGCGCAGTGGCCACTGCCTTTTTTAAGTCCAGGACCTCCTTCTCCAGCAGTCTCTGCCGGATATAATTCGATTTGAGGCCCGTGATGAAGGAATCGTGGACCAATTCGTCAGAGTACACGTTGGCTGTCATGGCCTTACAGTTACAGTCCCGGACCAAGTCCTTTAGGCCCTGTAAGAAATCGTCCATTGATTCCTCAGGTCGCTGCCTGCGTGTAGCCAGCAGATGTCTGGCGTACACTTCGTTTACTGGCCTCTGGTATTGGGCCTTCAGGATAGTGATGGCCTCCGTGTAAGAGGTGGCGTCCCGGATGAACGAATAAATCCGATGACTAACGCGAGTAGTCAGTAGACTCAGTTTATCTACCTCGCTAGCGGATGAGGCCCTCGCGAAGAGTTTGAAGCATTTGAGCCAGTGTCCAAATTGATTTGATGCTTCAGCAGAATGTGGATCCAAGTCCAGACGCTCTGGTTTTAGGAGTCGATCCATCCTAGTATTCTTTAGTGATTAAAATTGATGTGCCTTCAATAACCACAAAACTAGAAGTTATTAACTTAAACAAGTTGGCTTTTAATCACTAAGATCAGAGCTAACATCTCAACACACCGACTGGCTCACAGGAATGAGTCATACAGATCCTGGGATCTTTATGTAAGAGAAGTCAGGGGCGGAGCCATGAGCCAAGACCTGAAACCTTCCAGGTTAGTCAGGAAAGAGGAAGTGAAACTATACACCGTGTGGGGGAGGGTAATATACATGAGTGCAAAACGAATACAGGCAAGGCAAACAGATTTCATTACACTGCTTGAGAACTTGAACACCTTTCTCTGCCTTACCATTCGACTGAGCATACAAAGGACTGGATGTGATGTGTTGAAAGTCATAATGTGCTGCAAACTGTTGCCACTCCTTACAGTTGAAGCACGGACCATTGTCGCTAACGGCAATCCTGGGAATTCCATGTCTGGCGAAGATGGATTTCACATGCATTATGACATTGCTTGCTGTGGTGCTTGAGAGCAGCGCCATCTCAGGATAGTTAGAATAGTAGTCAATCACTATTAGATAGTCTTTACCATTTAAATGAAAAAGGTCCATACCAACCTTTTGCCATGGTGCTGTTGGTATGTCAGCTACTATCATTGGTTCCTTTGCTTGTTTGTTTTGGTGTTTCTGACATGTCTCACATTTGCCTATCATGTTCTCAATGTCCTTATTTATGCCAGGCCAATAAACAGTGTCTCTTGCTCTCCTTTTGCATTTTTCAATTCCGAGGTGTCCCTCATGAATCCTTTTGAGCATGTCTTGACGTAGAGCCTGTGGAATGACTATTCTGTTCTGTTTTAGTAATAGTCCACTTGCGACACTCAATTCTGACCTTATGTGAAAATATTTTGGACAGGAACCTTTTGGCCAACCATGATGAATGTTCTCTATTACTGTTTGTAATACTATATCTTTTACTGTTTCTTCTGCTATTTGCTTTGATTTTGTGTCTGACACGGGCAGCGCAGCAGTGACCATACTCACATGAACATCCACGTCTTCTTCAGTAGAGCTCACATGACTCATTGTGGTGCTCGGGATAGTGTATCTGCTAACACTATGTATTTGCCTGGTGTATAGATCAGTTCAAAGTCATATCTTTGCAGCTTCATCATGAGTCGTTGAATCCTTGGAGACATCTCATTCAGGTTCTTTTTTATGATGGCAACCAGTGGGCTGTGGTCTGTCTCAACTGTGAAGGCGGGAAGTCCATATATGTAGCCATGAAACTTTTCTAGTCCAACTACCAAGCCTAGACATTCCTTTTCAATCTGGGTGTATCGACACTCAGTATCAGTCATAGACCTGGAGGCATAGGCAACAGGCTTCCAATCTTCACCCTCTGCTTGTAACAAGACCGCACCTAGGCCATCTTTTGATGCATCCGTTGACACTTTGATTCTTTTTGTTGGGTCAAAGAAGGTGAGTACAGGTGTGGTTGTCAGCACTGTTTTGAGGTTTATCCACTCTTGTTCATGTCTTTCTGTCCATGCAAACTCATTTGTTTTACGTAGCAGGTCTCGCAGACAGGCTGTCTTGGTTGACAAGTTAGTAATGAACTTTCCAATGAAGTTTATCATCCCCATGATGCGTAGCACTCCTTTTTTGTCAGTGGGTCGGGGCATTTTGAGTATGGCGTTTACTTTTTCCATATCTGGCTCTATTCCTTTACCAGATAGATTATCTCCTAGGAAAGTGACTTCCTGGACGCCAAACTGACACTTGGCTTTGTTGAGCTTCAGTCCATTCCGGCATATGCTCTGTAGCACTTTAGTCAGTCTCTCATTGTGTTCTTTCAGTGTGGAGCCCCAGATGATGATGTCATCAACATAGACCCGAACTCCTTCCAGACCTTCAATTATGTGTTCCATCGCTCTATGAAAGATTTCAGATGCAGATATTATCCCGAAAGGCATTCTGAGGAAACAATGCCTGCCAAATGGTGTGTTGAAGGTACAGTATTTGGTGCTCTCTTCGTCCAGTTTTAGTTGCCAAAATCCTTGTGAGGCATCGAGCTTTGTAAAGTATCTGGCACCTGACATTTCACTGGTGATTTCTTCTCGCTTGGGAATCTGGTAGTGTTCACGTTTTATGTTTGCATTTAAGTCCTTTGGATCCATGCATATTCTTAGATCATTGTTCTTTTTCTTTACACATACCATGGAGTTAACCCAGTCTGTTGGCTCTTCGACTTTCCTGATGACACCTAGTGTGGTCATTCTGTCCAGTTCATTCTTGAGCCAGTCACGCAGGGGTGCTGGAACTCTTCGTGGAGCATGTACCACTGGCTGAGCATCCTGCTTTAGCTGGCTCTTGTAAGTGAATGGTAGAACACCAAATCCTTTGAACACATCCTGGAAATTATTCACTACAGAATCCACCGAGTCATCTGGTCTGCTTATGGCACAGTTTATATGGGAGACTCTCTTGACCAGTTCTAAGTCCTCACAAGCTTTGTCACCCAGTAGTGAATCAAATCCTTCAGCCACAACAGAAAACATGAGATGATGCACTTTGTCTTTGACTGTCACTTTAAGTTTGCATACACCTAAGCTATCTATTTTCTGTCCATTATAGCCCTTCAGTAGTACTGACTTTTTCTTTATTTTGGGCTTTTCTTTCATATTGTTAATGTCACTCATACTGATTAAGTTTGCTTTTGCCCCAGTGTCTAGTTTCAATGTAACTAATGCTCCATTTACCTGCAGTGGGATCATCCATTTGTCCTCTTTTACTGCATTAACTTTATGTTCAGCATTGTTAATTCCTGAGGGCTGCACATTTCCTGTATCCTTTTTGATATTGTCACATGACACCATTCCTACAAAACATGTCTCACTTAAATCAGTGTCCTCAATTACATTAACTCGTTGCCCTTTCTTAGTTTTTACTTTTGAAAAGCATTGTTTGGCAAAGTGATTCTTTCCATGACATTTTGTGCACATTTTTCCAAACGCTGGACATTGTTTTAACTGGTGTTTGTAACCACAGCGTTTACAATTAAAAATTCCTTCCTCCGATTGCTTTTCACTTCTGTTCTGCCCATATTTCTTCCCCTTGTAGGACACAGCACCGACAGCAGCACTTACTGCAATCGCATCATCATTGATTTCACTGAAAGTCTTGGCATGCTTTTGAGCTAGCCCGCTAGCTTGGCATATTTTCACAGCAATTTCCAATGTTAGTTCGGTTTCTCTCAACAGACGTTCCCTGACTTTTTTATCATGAATACCAAACACAATCTGGTCACGAATCATGGATGCTTTCAGCTCAGAGAAATTACATGTCTGTGCTTTCAGTTTCAGATCAGTCAAAAAGCTATCAAAAGTCTCATTTTGCTGCTGTGTCCGAGAATGGAAGATGTAGCTCTCATAGGTTTCATTCTTTTTGGGAGAACAATGTGTATCAAACTTCTTTAGCACTAATTTTTCTCTGTTCTCCTCTGGATTAAATACAAATGTATTAAATACCTCTATCACCTGTGGGCCTGCAACCGTGAGCAGCAACGCTATTTTCCTTGCGTCTGGCTTCGTACCATACCCGATGGCAGCAATGTAGAGTTCGAATTGTTGTTTAAAAGTCTGCCAATTGTAGTCGACATTTCTTGTGAGTTTCAAACGCTCTGGTGGCTTCAAATTCTCCATGTCGTGTTGCACAATATTCAGCAGATGTTACCAATCCTGGTACCATGTTATGTTCATTAATAACTAGTCGTTTTTATTAAGAACAGCTTGCTTTTGCTAGACACTTTATTGAGCACATGTGGACTAGGTACAGTATCTGTAGAGGCCTCCATCTTGACTGCTTCCTTGTGGGTAGCCTAGTGCATCATGGGTAGCCCACTCTTATATACATACAGCACCACCTAGTGTACCATTCCAGAATGACAGGTTACTGATCATTACAAGATCCTTGGAGGACTCCAGAGGCAACGGTGCGGGAGTGAGAAGAAAAGCCATTGCAGGTGATTCTCTGGCTAAGACTGGAATAAGATAATAGAACCAGGTGAGGACAATCCCACCCAGCTGGATGACAGAGGAAAGGCATTGGAGGAGGATGGTGTGGTCAATGCCTGCAGACAGATCGAAAAGGATGAGGAGGGATAGTTTACCATGGTCGCAGTCACATAGGATGTCATTTGTGACTTTGAGAAGGGCCATTTCAAATTTTTTTTTATCTGTTTTTTTTAATGGGATGTGGGCGTCGCTGGCAAGGCCAGCATTTATTGCCCATCCCCAGTTGCCCTTGAGAAGGTGGTGGTGAGCCGCCTTCTTGAGCCGCTGCAGTCCGTGTGGTGATGGTACTCCCACAGTGCTGTTAGGTAGGGAGTTCCAGGATTTTGACCCAGCGACGATGAAGGATTGGCGATATACTTCTAAATCAGGATGGTGTGTGGAGGGGAACTTGGAGGTGGTGGTGTTCCCATGCGCCTGCTGCCCTTGTCCTTCTAGGTGGAAGAGGTCGCGGGTTTGGGAGGTGCTGCCGAAGAAGCCTTGGCGAGTTGCTGCAGTGCATCTTGTAGATGGTACACACTGCAGCCACAGTACGCCGGTGGTGGAGGGAGTGAATGTTTAAGGTGGTGGATGGGGTGCCAATTAAGCGGGCTGCTTTGTCCTGGATAGTGTCGAGCATCTTGAGTGCTGTTGGAGCTGCACTCATCCAGGCAAGTGGAGAGTATTCCATCACGCTCCTTACTTGTGCCTTGTAGATGGTGGAAAGGCTTTGGGGAGTCGGGAGGTGAGACACTCGCCGCAGAATACCTAGCCTCTGACCTGCTCTTGTTGCCACAGTATTTATGTGGCTGGTCCAGTTAAGTTTCTGGCTAATGGTGACCCCCAGAATGTTGATGGTGGGGGATTCAGCGATGGTAATGCCATTGAATGTCAAGGGGAGGTGGTTAGACTCACGCTTGTTGGAGATAGTCATTGCCTGGCACTTCTGTGGCGCGAATTTTACCTGCCACTTATGAGGCGAAGCCTGAATGTCGTCCAGGTCTTGTTGCATGCGGGCATGGACTGCTTCATTATCTGAGGAGTTGTGAATGGCGCTGAACACTGTGCAGTCATCAGCGAACATCCCCATTTCTGACCTTATGTTGGAGGGAAGTTCATTGATGAAGCAGCTGAAGATGGTTGGGCCTAGGACACTGCCCTGAGGAACTCCTGCAGCAATGTCCTGGGACTGTGATTATGACCTTAGACCACCACAACCATCTTCCTTTGTGCGAGGTATTGACTTCAGTTTTAGTAGGGCTCCTTGATGCCATACTCGGTCAAATGCTGCCTTGATGTCAAGGGCAGTCACTCTCACCTCACCTCTGGAATTCAGCTCATTTGTCAGTCTACCTGTCGCAGATGCATCTGTCCATGACAGCATTGGTAGCAGTGACCACCGCACAGTCATTGTGGAGACAAAGTCCCGACTTCACACTGAGGACACCTTCCATTGTGTTGTGTGGCACTACCAACGTGCTAAATGGGATAGATTCAGAACCAATCTAGCAGCTCAAAACTGGGCATCCATGAGGCGCTGTGGGCCATCAGCAGCAGCAGAATTGTATTCCACCACAATCTGTAACCTCATGGCCCGGCATATCCCTCACTCTAGCATTACCACCAAGCCAGGGGACCAACCCTGGTTCAACAAGGAGTGTAGAAGAGCATGCCAGGAGCAGCACCAGGCATACCTAAAAATGAGGTGCCAAACTGGGGAAGCTGCAACACAGGACTATATGCATGCTAAAAAACGGAAGCAGCATGCATGTAGCTTCAATGCAGGAACCTGACTAGAGGGTTCAAAGTTGGTGTTGCAGGAAAGATGGGTACGGATTTGGGCGGTGACAACATGTTCAACGACTTTGGAAAGGAAAGGACGGTTGGAGATGGGCCGACAGTTTGCAAAGACAGAGGGGGTCAAGGGTGGAGTTTTTTTTGGAGAGGGGTGATGACGGCAGATTTAAACAGTAGGGGGACAGCACCAGAGGAGGGGGAACCATTAATAATATCAGCCAACATGGGGGCCAGGAAAGAAAGTTGGGTAATCAGACAGGCAGGGTACACTCAATGGAAAGGAGCTGAAGGGTGTGGATGAACAGAGAGACCTAAAAGCTCAAATGCATAATTCCCTGAAAGTGCGAGTGCAGGTAGTTCACACCATAGAAAGGTCAAGAGCAATTTGGGTTTTATAAATAGTAGCACAGAGTACAAGACTAATGAAATTATGATAAATTTGTATGATACATTGGCTAGACCTCAGTTAGTGAGTACTGTGTCGTTTTGGACCTCCCATTCTAGATAGGACATGACAGCCAAAGAGAGATTACAATGTAAATGGACTAGGACGATGCCATAGATGAGAAACTATTGTTGTGGAGCAGAGAAGCTAAGAGTAGATATAATCGAGTTTTTTAAAATTATGATGGGTTTTAACAGAGTGAATAGGGAAAGACAATTTCCTTTAATTGTGGAGTCAATGATGGAGGGCCATCAATTTAAAACAGTCACTACAGTATAAGAGTAAGGAGAGAGGTTAGTAAAATAAATTCAAATACAAAGAGATTTGTAAGCATGGAATGTGTTGCCACAGGGATTGGTTGAGATAGAGACCATTTCATATTTTAAGACAAACTGTAATACAAACACCACTGCCTGGACAAGAATCAGCTAACTCACACAGGTCAGGAACTGAACCTGGGACCTACATGATCTGCATAGGTAATCCATTTGTTGTAAAGTGCTTTGAGACATCCTGAGGACATGATAAGGGGCTACATAAATGCAAGCTCTTTTTTTTAGGTGATGCATTTATCCACTGAAGCATTGGAAGAGTCCCAACAGTGCGACAAATTATGGAGCTGTGTTTACTTTCGAGGTGGAAGTACATCAAAATAGTTGGTGACATTTTTAATCCAAAAATGAGTGACACATCACAGATCTGCATTAACACACACTGCACTGCATACCTCCAATTCTTTTACAGATCTTAAAAATAGAAAGTACAGAAAGTTTAAAGAAAGTTAGCATGATCTATAATATGGAGCTGTCAACATCAGGGAAAAATAAAAGTAAAATTTATAATAAAAAGTGAGATTGACTACAAATCCATTGGCAGATTAATTTAGGTCATAACAACAAGCCATGGCTTTGAGCATTTTCTTCAGTACAGATGTTAGGCAAATAGCTTTATAATCTCTATGTTCATGCGTCATTTCTTTCCACTTTCCTTTTGAATAACAAGCTCAGTAGAGCAATCTAAAATCCTGATTTATTATGAGTTGGAAAATGTCTTTATTTCTCATACATCTCGATTTTATCATTCTCATCCTCGTATTCAAATCCCTCCATAGTCTTGGGGGAGAAATTCATTATCGCCCCGTTTGGGGGCGGTAACTTTTGAAAGCTGGGAAACTTAGCACCAGGCGCTAATGATTACCAGCTTTCACAAAATTGGGTTTAGCGCTCCAGGAGGGAAGTGGAGCGCTTCAAGCAGGTGGGGTGGTAGTGGTGCAGCGCTGTACAGTGTCCTGTGCAGCACTGCCGCGATCCGAGGCTCCTTCCCCCCCTTAAAGGGAAGGGCCATCGCTGCAGGCTCTGCATTGGGACCAGTTAGCTGGTCTCCGACGGCAGCCACGATCCAGCATGATTAGCCCCATGCACTCCAGCAGAGTGCTGGGCTGATTGATCACGGCCCAGGTGAATTGAAAAAAAATGGAAAAAAAAAAATGTCAGAAATGTTGCTACTTACCTTGGCAACCTCCCCTTTAACATCCGCCCCCGAAGCGCCCACCCTCCCGAGCAACGCCTCCTGCAGCTGCCGGTGTTTTCGCCCGGCGATGCTGCTGGGAGCGGAACTGAAGTTCGGGTCTGGGGCGCAACTGAGGTGATGCGCACGGCAATTGATGGCACAATCTCTGGGCGCAGGAGATCGTGGTGCAAAGTTTTACCACCGCTGCAAACCTCTTGGCCAAGTTAGCAGGAGTCGTTCATTTTGCTGGGCCCGGGCGGTAAGTTGTTACTGCCCATTATTGCCCCCTGGGGGCACTAACGGGAGGCGCTAACCCACTGAATTTCTCCCCCATAGCTTCATAGAATCGTTACAGCACAGAAGGAGGCCATTCGGCCCGTTGAGACCATGCCAGCTCTCTGCAAGAGCACCTCAGCTAGTCCCACTCCCCCGCCCTTTCCCCGTAGCCCTGCAAACTTTTCCTTCAGGTATTTATCCAATTCCCTTTTGAAAACCATGATTGAATCTGCCTCCACCACACTTTCAGGCAGTGCATTCCAGATCCCAACCACTCGCTGCATAAAAAAGTTTTTCCTCATGTTGCCTTTGGTTCTTCTGCCAATCACCTTAAATCTGTGCCCTCTGGTTCTCAACCCTTCCACCAATGGGAACAGTTTCTCTCTATCTACTCTGTCTAGAACCCTCATGAATTGGAACACCTCTATCAAATCACCTCTCCACCTTCTCTGCTCTAAGGAGAACAACACTGAAAGGATTATTACTAGTCCTAGCCCCTTTAGGGCTACCCCAGATCAGGCGTATTCCCCAGACATTCACTTTCAACTAAAGTTTGAGGTAGCTGAATCCTAAAGACGCTTAATTGGGTCTAAAGGTCCGGACTATCTCTCCCTAAAGGAAAGGAACAACCTGAAGATGTTACTGTCCTCCAGATAGCACTTTTAATAAGTTTAGCTAGACTGTAACCTTCCGGATATTATGAAGATCTGAAAAACTCCCCCAGAATTTTGCAACTCCTCACCAAGGAACGTACAGAGATTGAGTTCGCGAGTTTGATACAGAAGTATTATGTGAGACAATTCTAAAAATATATAGATTTATTAAAGAACCGACATGGAATTACAGTAAAAACAACAGAAAATGCTGGAAAAACTCAGCAGGTCAGGCAACATCCGTGGAGAGAAATTTGAGTTGACGTTTCGGGTCGAAACCCTTCTTCAAAACTGGAAATAAAATAAAATAGATCGAAGGCAAGACTGCGATCGAACAAAAGAAGAAAAAGAGACAATTACAGTAGGTGTTTCAATCGCAACATTAACAGTTCCAAAAACAGAAAGCTTACAATTCTATTATCAGAGATCCTTATTCTCATATCTTAACTTCGCTACATTTTTACAGTTCTCAGTCTTTATTCCAGGATATCCACCAAAATCAAATACCTTTGATACCCGAGGCACAAAGAGGTGTAGACTTACAGAGCCTGCCTCTGAAGCCAAGAATCACTTTGTCCCTTTACAGCGAGTCTATCATCCCATTTGAAAGTTACATTTTTATACCCTTTTGCAGTGGTATTTCCTTTGAAGTTTTCTGCTGATATAAGCTAATTATCTCTAGTCATTTTTCTGCTGACCTCTGCTATTCTTACAGTCAGTTCAGCTGGTAGCATTAAGAAATATGTCTCTACCCTAGGTGTTCGAAGCTTATCATAAAAAACGGTGTAACCAGCAGGTGCATCTATTTGATGTCATTTTCACCAAGGTCTTCTGTTTGTGTCTTTTTATGACGTGTAAATTAAAACTCCTCAACCAGGGTGATCTATGCAATTCTTATTTACCTCAGCTGGTTGCAACACAGAATCATGCCTCCTCTGTTTCATTTGATGTCATTTTTACGAAGGTCTATGTTTCTTAATTTTCTGTGTTTCTTTCCGAAGTGTAATTTAGGACACCTTAACAGGGTGTACCATTGTGTTCTTTCCAAGGCTGCAGACTTCAGGAACCTGTATCCTTCTGTTTCAACAAGGTTATTGATTCAGTGTCAACAACTTATCTTATCTCAATAGCCTGTATGCTGTTTACAGCTTTAGATTGTTGAGGCTTCCAGATTTCCAAGCCCAGTTTGTCATGTTTTAATAAGGCTCGAATTCTTTCATAGAATGGTGTATTTTTCTGAATATGGCTTATTCCTTCACAACCCCACCTTCTCCAGTCTATCCACGTAACTGGAACCATTCTTGTAAATCTTTTCTGCACCCTCTCTAAGGCCTTCACATCCTTCCTAAAGTACGGTGCCCAGAATTGGACACAATACTCCAGTTGAGGCCGAACCAGTGTTTTATAAAGCTTCATCATAACTTCTTTGCTTTTGTACTCTATGCCTCTATTTATGAAGCCCAGGATCCCGTATGCTTTTTTAACCGCTTTCTAAACCTGCCCTGCCACCTTCAATGATTTGTGCTCATATACCCCCAGGTCTCTCTGTTCATGCATCCCGCTTTAGAATTGTACCCTTTAGTTTATATTGCCTCTCCTCGTTCTTCCTACCAAAATGTATCCCTTCACACTTTTCTGCATTAAACTTCATCTGCCACATGTTCGCCCATTCCACCAGCCTGTCTATGTCCTCTTGAAGTCTATCACTATCCTCCACTGCCATCGCCCCGCCATTGGTGACTGTGCTGTCAGCCATCAAGACTAAAGCTCTGGTATTACCTCCCTAAACCTCTCCGTTTCTCCACCTCTTTCAAGGCTAAGTATAAACAGAATATGCTGGGAATACTCAGCAGGTCAGGCAGCATCTGTGCAGAGAGAAAGAGTTGTTTTATCTCTCCACAGATGCTGCCTGACCTGCTGAGTATTTCCAGCATTTTCTGTTACTTATTCAGATTTCCAGCATCCGCAGTATTTTGCCTTTGAATCAAGGCCAAGTCTAGCCCTCGTGTGAAATGGGGTTAGAGGGCAGGGGATAATTGGACCAGAATGTCAAGACATAATGCAGTGCCCATGTTAAGATCACACTTTATTATTTTTATGTATTTCCATTATACATTCCTATGTCTACATTTATTTTGCAAACACGTTGAAAGAAAGTGGAGAGGGGTGAGAAAGCAAGAGATGTCAGATGGGGGGATAATAAAATGACCCTAAGCTCTTCCCACTCAACCCCTGTATGGCCCCTTCCCTCCTCCCCTCAGCTCTTCTTCCTCACCATGCTCCTGCCTCTCTTTCTCCTCTCCCTTCCCTCCTCCAATTATCCCTTCTAAACCTGCATTACCTACAAACTGCACTTGATATTGACTCCCCACACATCTATAGTGAAAAGATACAGTCGTCATGGGTAGCAGGCGAGGTACCAACCTGTCAGCCTGCTGCTCTCTTACTGTTATCCTTATTCTCTGTTGCCAGTGGAGTACGTGTAGACCAACTTTTATTTACATAGAATTACATAGAACTTTACAACACAGAAACAGGCTATTCGGCCCAACTGTTCTATGTCGGTGTTTAAGCTCCACGCGAGCCTCCTCCCACTCTACTTCATCTAACCCTATCAGCTTATCCTTCTATTCCTTTCTACCTCATGTACTTATCCAGCTACCTCTTAAATGCATCTATGCTATTCGCCTCAACTGCTCCCTCTGGCAGCAAGTTCCACATTCTCACCACTCTCTACTTTTTTGGCAGTTATTAGAATGATTAAATAATTAATCGGAATCACTTAAAGCATAAGTGCCCCCTTTTTAAAGGGGCACAAACAAAAAAATCAAACGGAAAAAGCTTATCAAATTATAATTTTGTTCCCTGCATCCACTATATGCTCCAATCCCGCCGGTGTCTACCGATCATGGAAAGCCTCAAGCGTACCGGCGGACACCGCGTGCTCCCTCTCCAGGGACACCTGGGCACGGACATAGTCTTGGAAGAGAGGCAGGCAGCCAGAGTGGACACCCCCATTGACTGTGTTCTGCCTGGACCTGTTAATGGCCACCTTGGCCAGGTCCAGCAACACGCCGATCAGGAGGTCCTCTGACCTGCCCGCTACCCTCCGCACTGGGTGGCCAAAGATCCAGAGCATGGGACTGAGGTGCAGCCAGAAATTGAGGAGCAGCCCCTTCAAACAGTGGAAGAGGGGCTGCACCCTTTCACACTCAACGTAACCACTCTCTTGCTAAAGAAGTTTCTCCTGTCTTCCTTATTGGATTTATTAGTGACTATCTTATATTTATGACCCCTAGTTTTTGGACTCTTGTCAGCCATGGCTCAGTGGGTAGTACTCTCGTCTCTGTGTCCAAAGGTTGTGGGTTCAAGTCCCAGCCCAGTGACTTGAGCATAAAGATCTAGGCTGACACTCCAGTGCAGTACTGAGGGAATGCTGCACTGTCGGAGGCTATCGTGCCGAAGACTTGTGCTCCAGAACTAGCCGCGCCTCTAGCCAAGCTGTTCCAGTACAGCTACAACACTGGCATCTATCTGACAATGTGGAAAACTGCCCAGGTATGTCCTGTCCACAAAAAGCAGGACAAATCCACTCTGGCCAATTACCACCCCATCAGTCTACACTCAATCAGCAAAGTGATGGAAGGTGTCATCGACAGTGCTATCAAGCGGCACTTACTCACCAATAACCTGCTCACTGATGCCCAGTTTGGGTTCCGCCAAGACCACTCAGCTCCAGACCTCATTACAGCCTTGGTCCAAACATGGACAAAGGAGCTGAATTCCAGAGGTGAGACATCAAGGCAGCATTTGACTGAGTATGGCATGAAGGAGCCCTAGTAAAACTTAAGTCAATGGGAATCAGGGGGAAAACGCTCCACTGGCTGGAGTCATACCTAGCACAAAGGAAGATGGTTGTGGTGATTGAAGGTCAATCATCACAGCCCCAGGACATCGCTGCAGGAGTTCCTCGGGGCAGCGTCCTAGGCCCAACCATCTTCAGCTGCTTCATCAATGACCTTCGCTCCAACATAAGGTCAGAAATGGGAATGTTCGCTGATGACTGCACAGTGTTCAGCGCCATTCACAACTCCTCAGATAATGAAGTAGTCCATGCCCGCATGCAACAAGACCTGGACAAAATAACAACAGAAAATGCTGGAAAAACTCAGCAGGCCAGGCAACATCCGTGGAGAGAAATTAGAGTCGACGTTTTGGCTCTAACCCTTTTTGAAAAAGGGTTAGACCCGAAACGTCGACTCTAATTTCTCTCCACGGATGTTGCCTGGCCTGCTGAGTTTTTCCAGCATTTTCTGTTGTTATTTCGGATTTCCAGCATCTGCAGTATTTTGCTATAAGACCTGGACGACGTCAGACTTGGGCTGATAAGTGGCAGGTAACATTCACACCACAGAATTGCCAGGCAATGACTATCTCCAACAAGTGAGAGTCTAACCACCTCCCCTTGACATTCAATGGCATTACCATCGCCGAATCCCCCACCATCAACATCCTGGGGGTCACCATTAGCCAGAAACCTAACTGGACCAGCCACATAAATACTGTGGCAACAAGAGCAGGTCAGAGGCTAGGTATTCTGTGGCGAGTGTCTCACCTCCTGACTCCCCAAAGCCTTTCCACCATCTACAAGGCACAAGTAAGGAGCGTGATGGAATACTCTCCACTTGCCTGGATGAGTGCAACTCCAACAACACTCAAGAAGCTCGAGACCATCCAGGACAAAGCAGCCCGCTTGATTGGCACCCCATCCACCACCTTAAACATTCACTCCCTCCACCACTGGCGTACCATGGCTGCAGTGTGTACCATCTACAGGATGCACTGCAGCAACTCGCCAAGGCTTCTTCGGCAGCACCTCCCAAACCTGTGACCTCTTCCACCTAGAAGGACAAGGGCAGCAGGCACTCCAAGTTCCCCTCCAAGTCACACACCATCCTGACTTAGAAGTATATTGCTGATCCTTCATCGTCGCTGGGTCAAAATCCTGGAACTCTCTACCTAACAGCACTGTGGGAGTACCTTCACCACACTGACTGCAGCGGTTCAAGAAGGTGGCTCACCACCACTTTCTCAAGAGCAATTAGGGATGGGCAATAAATGCTGGCCTTGCCAGCGTCACCCACATCCCATAAACAAATAAAAAAAAGTGCCGTGTTTCGGATGAGACGTTAAACCGAGGCCCCGTCTGCTCTCTCAGGTGGACATAAAAGATCCCGCGGTGCTATTTCGAAGAAGAGCGGGGGAGTTCGCCCCTCTGTCCTGGCCGATGTTTATCCCTCAATCAACATCACTAAAAACAGATGATCTGGTCATATCACACTGGTGTTTGGGGGCGCTTACTGAGCGCAAATTGGCTGCCGTGTTTCCTACATTACAATAGTGACCAATTTCAAAAGTACATTGTTGGCTGTAGTGTGTTTTGGAACCTTCTGAGATTATGAAAGGTGCTATATAAATGCAATTCTTTATTTCTCTTGCCTCCCCTACGAATCTCCACTACTGAATGGAAATAATTATTGCTGCAAAGAGAGGATGAGCCGAACAGTCTCCTTTTGTACTGTAAGTGATTTTAAAAGATAAATAAGTTTTGCTTTTTTTTATTAAAAAGAGTCCCCCTTGTTCCTGTGAGCTTCAGGAGATTTTTGTCAATTTTTTTTGGGTCTTATGACACTCCTGCGAAGAAGCATTGGAACGTTTACGCTAAAGGCGCTATAGAAATACAAGTCGTTGTTGTTCTTGAGATGCGCAGCGTCAGCTCGCCGCGTGAAAGTGTGAATGGACGCGCACGCTCAACGTCTCTCGCTCGTGCGCGCGCACGCCCACCGGTCTCTTGATCGCGCGCGCGCACGCCCCCTCTTCTTGGCCTCGCCGACGTGCGCGGTCACGGAGGTCGGCTCAGCGGCAGTGCGCGCACGTTCACGTCCTGCAGAGACGGAGCGAGCGAGCGAGAGAGGGGGGTGGGGAGACGAGGAAAAAAAAAATCGGCTGAAATTAAGCGTCGGGCGCCATCAGCCAGCAACTCTCTCAGTGTCACCCGACAATGGCCAGGCTGGAGCAAGTGCTGATCCTCGACCCGCCCATCGAGCTGAAATTCAAAGGTGACTCGCGGCTAGTGCTAATCATTAAAAAAAAATAATACATATATCCTTTTTTTTTAAAAACCGAACCAGCTGCCCGAGGCCAGGACGGGGGGGGGTGACGCTGCCGCTCTCTCTTCCGTTTCCTTCACTCCCACCCAACGCCATCCCGGTGCCGGGTGGGGCTGTGGTCGGGGCTGCGGCCGCCACCCTCCGGGGAGGTGGAGGGTGGACTCTCGCTTGCCGAGTGTGGACGGGAGCCCGCCGGCTGTCTTCAGCCTGCGGGAGCCACCGGCGCGGCCGCCATTTTGGTAACTTGGGACAAACTCCAGTCTCTCTCTAGGCCGCGGATGGAGCCTCGGGTTTGTCGTAGTGGAGGGAGAATGGAGGAGGAGGGAAGTCTCATTGATTCCAAGGAGGGGGGAGGTTAGCGACATGATGAGTGGCTCCCCCCCGCCGTCTATTCGGGAGAAGGGGAGGGTGGCCGGTGTTGGTAGTTTGAGCCGAGTGGGCCCCAGCCTTGGCCTTTTTATTTTTTGCTAGCCGAGCCTGACAAAACACACACAGGAGCCTGAGCTTGGGCTGGGGGAATTTGGGCAGGAGCGGGAGGTTTGCAGGCTCTGGACAGAGGTAGGAAGAAAGTGGGGAGGGGTTTGGGAGGCTGAACAATTTTCCATCGAAACAGCATCCTTCAGGCGTGGTGATCTGCATCAAGTACTGTAATAACTCTTGCATATGCTCACTTATCCACATTTATTTCCAAGCAAATCTTAAAATTGTCATTCTAGTGTGGAGGAAAATAATCTATACTATAATCTCTCAAAGATTTTCACCTTGCTTTGATATTAGGGAATGCTTTGCTAAAAATAAATATTTTGCTTTTGTTTTTTATGTGTATTAGCATTAACAGTTAAATAAGAGTTAACACATTAAGTAACACTTTCTTAGTACATCAACTCATTTCCCCACATAATATAGTTTTGCTTAATATGTCTACATATAAAGATTATTTTTGTCAGACCTTCTGTATGCTGAGTATTCTTGTTGGAAGAAATGCCAGGGAATTTAGATACTGGTTTAAATATTTTTATTCACTTCCCCCATTCTTTTATATTCTAAATATGTTAGATTTGTTAAGACAAAAAAATCAGGTGGCTTAAAAGTATGTTTTACTTAATTGAGTAAGCACTGCTAAAGCTAGATACAGTTTGTATTACAGACTCTGGAGGTTTTGAGAGGTCAGGGTAAAAATAGTCTTGTCAAATTTATTTTCAAGTCCTGATGCCAAAATTGGGCCATGGCTGATTGATGAGGAGAAACTCGGTACTCCACGATCTGTTTGGCTGTCTTAATAAGATATTGCCTTGGTGGTCACTTCGACTCTACACCATGGTACTGACTAGCTCCGCCCAAAGTGCCAACGAGGCTGTTGGAAATGCGACTGAGCTGCAATCTCTGCCCTTCGACACCAAGTGGATTATGTTTCTTAAGCTCACTAGCATAACATGATCTTGTCCATTTTTTTTTTGCTAGGCTTCATTCCAAAGAACTGATCTAATAAGTAAATGCTCTTGAGTTAATTGCTGATTTCAGATAAGATTTAAGTTTTGACTTTTAAAATGATGCTGCTAATTTGCAGACAAACATGCTATTATTGAAAATTGTTAAGGTAGTAAAGAAATTTCCTGGCGCCTCAAATAATAAATTTTAGCTAAGGAGAATAATCAGTATCAATATTAAAGATGATGGATAAAGACTGTAAAAGGGATTTGATAGATTTAAACTTGACTTTCCAATTGCTATTCAAGACCCAAAATGGTTTAGAAATGTTTTATCCTCCCTATTGGTAAGTACTTTGCATTGGCTTTCTGAAACTTACCTGCGGTATTACTGTGAAATTGTCCTGCCTTCAGCATGCTGTAGTTTGGGACTTGTATTTCCTATTTGTTAAAATGGAAGAGGAGTGCAGCTTTAAACAATGGAATTTAAATCTCAATTATATTTTGTTACACTGTTTCTGAGTGAAATTAACAGTTGTAGCACCTTTCCCATCCCTCCCAAAAATGTGCACGTACAACTTTGATTTGACCTTTGCCTCTGTAAAATGATGAGGAGCAGGAACCTTTCTCACGCCTCTTCTCCTGCCCTCATCAGGAGTGGAGCTTTTGATTATTCATGTCGCTGGAGTCTGGAATTGCTTTCCTAAACCCCTCTGCCTTGCTGTATATCTCCTTGCCTATCTCTGATCATACCTTTAGTCCCTCCTAATTTTTCTTCTAACTCCTGCTTGAATACTGTTCCTCTTGTCTTCTCTCCCTCACTTTCTGCCTAGCTGTGTGAATTGGCTTGGAATGTTTCACTATGTTCAAAACGCAATTTAAATTACTGTTACAGCCTTGTTTATTTTCCAACCTTTCTCCTGACCAAGGGATGCTGGGTGTAATTTTCCCTTCACTGCCGATGGAATCGGTGGTTAAGGGTACAGCATTTGTGGTGGGGTCTGAAGAAGTTGGCTTTGGTTTTACCAGTGCTTATTTGGAAGATATTGTGGCTCACCCAAGACTGGATGCCAGACAAGCAGTCTGATAGATTGTGGGGAGGTAAAACTGGGTGTTCTCATTGGGCCAGATGTTTGTTAGTTAGATTTTCCCCTGCACCCTTCAGCTCCAAACATTTGCTGAAAGTGCGAGCTGATAACGGCACAGCGAGGGAAACAGGGCATCTGGGACCCGAGTGAGAAGGGCAACCAACTGTGTATCTCCTGAACCAATCAGATTGAAGGATTGAGAAATAAACAGCGGAAGAACTGAGAAGGAGGTATAAATTAGAGTGGGTGAATTCAATGTCAAATCAGGTACAGAAAGATTGGATTAAGAGAGAGAAAGGAAAAGTTTAAACATTTTTATAAAATTGACATTTAAAAAATCTGCAACCACAAGTAATACCTGCAGGAATGAGAATCCTGTAATAGTTCAATTTCAGTGCAAGAGGTTTATTGGCAGTAATGAACAATGATCACATTTGTTAAAATGGTACTTGTGCTTGAAATTGACTTGACTTTCTGTGGCGCATTTAGTTTGTATCTTCGTGCAAATACAGCAACTTCATGACATTTGGTGCATGTCAGTGGTGAGGCAGACAGCCGTTTTCGCGGACTGGTGCAACTCTGGCTGCAACGTTTGGATATTTGCATTTAGCCGTGCCTCTGCTCGCTGCCTGAAGTTGCTGTACCATTTATTTATGTATAAATAGCGCTATTAGCCTCACTCTTATTGTACATGTGGAAGCTGACTCGATGTCTGGATAATGTAACTACAGGGCAGCAGATAAATGAGGAAGAGGTGGGGGTGGGGGGGGTGCCAAGGGTAGATCCTTGGCGGACCCCAAAGGTAGGAAGCAAAGCTAATGTTAGGAATTCTCCAGCTACATTCTGATGAGCAATAGTGGAATGCAGCAAGGTCAGTTCCTCTGTTGTCCAACTCGGTAGGAAAGTGTTGCAGGGGAATGGTGTGGTCAGCTGTGTCAGAGGCTGCTGAGAGGTTAAGGAGGGATAATACACTACGGTCACTGTCACGAAGGATGTCATTTGTGACTCTGATTAGGCCTGTTTTGTTGCAGTGGTAGGGACAGAAACCTGATTGGAGAAGTTCAAACATGGAGTTGCAGGAAAGAAGCCGACAACATTAGGGACTTTGCAGAGGAAAAGAAGCTTGGTGATAGGGTGGTGGTTTGTAATGACAGACGTGTTTCGGATTTTCTTTTGAGGGGTGTGATGGTGTTCGGTTTGAAAAGGAGAGGGAACCATTTACAATGTCAGCTAGCATGGGTACCAGGAAGGGAAGTTCGGTGGTCAGCAATTTAGTTGGATTGGGGTCAGAGGAGCAGGAGATTGGTCTTGTGGACAAAATGAGCTTGGTGAGAGCACGCCAGGAGACGGCAGAGAATCTCGAAAAAGACAAGCTCATAGCAGGGGAGGTTTGGCTTGATGGGTAAGGCAAAGGGTTGGGAGGAGAGGAAGCACGTGAGGTATCTGAATACATGGTCTTAATCTTGGTGACAAACGTCCATGAGCTCCCAGTACTTGGTGGTGAGGGGAGAGGGGTTTAAGGAGACAGGAGGTAGTGGAGGTTGATTCTTGAATTTTGACAAAGGTGTGTGGTGCTTGATGTGGTCCAGCCAGATGGCTAAACCAGTTATGCACCAGATGCACACAAGTCTGTGCCTCATGGACTTGGAACGAAGATGGGGAGCAGCTGCAATAGGAGAGACAAATACCTAATGGAGCCTTTTAATTACTGAACGAGCTTTGTTTGAAGTCACTTTTGTGATAACATTTACAATAGGGAATTGATCTTAAAGATTAGATGAATGTGAATTTAAGTTAATCACGATCAGCATTTATTACTATTTAACACAAGGAAATGCAGTAATTCCGCTTTCAGACATGTGTATGTGAACAAGCTAATTCGTCCTGAAATTAAACATCAACCTCCGATTGTTACACTCAACCTTTTTTTAAACCAGTTACAATTTGGTCACTGCACCTGTATTCAGCTGAAGATTTTTTAATATATTTATACACTTGGACGTGGGGAAAGAAAATAAATTATGGACAGCTTTGATTCTTGGTTTTAAATTCACGAAAGCTATCAAATAATCTGAAGCTGTTGTTGAATACTTGATCACCTAACACAAAACAGTAAGTTTTTTTCCCCAACAATTGTTTGGACATGAACTGGCCATGCATAGGGCAGACACTTTTTGAATCCTTTGTAACATTAATTAATGTGTATATATATTATATATATATTTATTTATATGTTTGTCTGTCTGTATGTCTGTCTGTCCACTATAGACTCAAAAGTTATAGAGCGTACCTACACATATGTTATATCAAAAGAAAGCTTATGATTAGGGGAGTCTCATAGGCATATTTACTTTTTGGTCAGACAAAAATTGTTCGGACAGTATACAAAAAACGTTCAAAAATGCGCTCATTAGCGGTTGACCAATCCTACCACTCATTAGCGTTGAGTGACGTGATGGTTGACCAATCCTACAGTTCAGTGACCTGATGGTTGACCAATCGGTGCGTCACGGGGGGCGTTTCATTCCGTGTGTGGGCGGGACCTAATCCTGCAGCCTCCCGAAACGTAGTCGCCATTTTTTTCACTGCTTTTACTCAACAGCGAGCGGGGCAGCTGCGGCGGCCCGCTGGAGCGGGAGGTGAGTTGGGCTCACTCGGGCCGGGCCAGGCCTGACACCCGCTCGGTCCGAGACACAAGAGCGGGGGAGTGGCAGTGGCCGGCTGTCAACCGCGCGGCCCTGTAAACTGCCGTTTCACAAAAAAGCCTAAGCAACGCCGGGCCCCCCCAGCTAGTAGCTGTATATTGCAGACCTCACCTCTCTATGGATTTCTCTGGCTGATGCACCAATCAAATTGCTCAAAATACTTTTGAATCAAAATTGACTGCCATTTTTCCCTTGGGTTGCTGACTTTGGGTTAAAAACCATAAATTAAAAAAATTACATTTCAGATAATGTGGTTAACCTAGCTTATTAAATTGTCTTGTGTTGGAGAAGCTTCATTAATGTTTCAGTTGGAGGTTTCAGCATGTCTCTCAAGTTCAGGGTTGGAGGTGATGTTTTTCTGGCGGCTGAAGGGAGTTTCATCTTGCTATGTAACCTGGATATATTTTTGCAAAAAAAAATGTTGAGGTATATTTGAGTACATATGTTAAAGAATATATAATAATGACCACGACCACTTATTACAATTTTCAGAGGAAAATTCAATTCAGTTGCAGAATTCTCTTTTTAGGCAGTCCCTCGGAACTGAGGATGATTTGCTTCCATGTTAAAAATGAGTTCGCAGGTGACTGATGAGTCCAATGCGGGACCTACAGTCTCTGTCACAGGTGGGGCAGACGGTGGTTGAAGGGTCGGGCGGGTGGGGTGCTTGGGTTGACGTGTGCTGCTTGCGCTTGGCTTCCGCTTGCTCCCGGCGAAGAGACTCGAGGTGTTTGGTGCCTTCCCGGATGCTTCTCCTCTACTTTGTGCGGTCTTGGGCCAGGGATTCCCAGGTGTCGGTGGGGATGTTGCAGAATACCATGTAGCAAACATGAAACCTGACTTGATCGGTCATCATAATCAGTGGCCTGATACATTGTGCTTTACATGGCACAGCACATCCTCTGACTAAGCAATGCCATGAAAGGTCCACTAGTATATAATTTGTTCTTTTGTGTCCATTACACAGTATCACAAATGCAAAGTATATGTCATACTTGCACTGAATTGGCTCAAATATATTTAAAACACAATAATTATAGCTGAGCAGGTCTTGGAGTAAGATAGGACAGTCATCTGCTGGTTTCTGCTAAACATTGGCCTCTCCCTCCCCCAGCAAAAGAAAGACTTGCATTTATATAGTGCCTTTCACGACCTCAGGATTTCCCAAAGCGCTTTACAACCATTGAAGTACTTTTTGAAGTGTAGTCACCATTGTAATGTACGAAACGTGGCAGCCAATTTGTGCACAGCAAGGTCAAAGGGGAGGAACTGTGCATTTACAAGGAGCTATCAATCAACCATTTGTCTTGCTCCATCTCGGGCAGAGTTGGGATTGCTGGTTTAGTTTTCTTTAATTCTCTGAGCAACCGCAATTAGCCTTCAATTGGCCGTAGAGTTTTTCTTTTGGAGCATTTCCTCAAAGGAACTAGTTGTGAACAAGTATAACATCAGTTGTCTGCTTTGATCCTGTTGTGGCCTTAAAAGAATAGGTTAAAACAACCGTGCCATCTTGGCTGTAGAAAACATTTAGCGAGGTAGTATTTTTATACTGATTAGGAAAATACTATCAGTGTAAAATCTCCCTCATTATGACATAGGAACAGGAGTAGGCCATTAAACTCCTCAAGCCTGTTCTGCCATTCAGTTACATCAGGCAGCGAGTTACATGAGCTACTGCTCCTGTCATTTTAAAACTAGTAATTATTTTGCCTGCGAGGGGGTTAAATTGGAAAAATTCATTAAAATGTGATTTATGACAACACTCTTCACAAAATGTAGACAAAGAGTAGAATATCAACAAAAAGTAGTAGTTAACAAATGTTCTTTGACAGCTTATGTAGAGGGTTGAAATGAAACAGGTAGTCAGAAAGGGATTTTGCCGGTTAACTGGTGTAAACTAGAATTTCATTTGCTGAATTTGAGACTGATTGGAAGCACTATATCTGGGCTTCCACTGGGATTTTACATGCAAATACCAAGCTGCTGGTGGAGTCTTAAATACTGAAAACGGTAATCCTGTTAATCACCTTCCAAAGTTCATATGCAGTGCAATGCTGTAGAGCACTTTTGATTAACTTGTGTTGGACTCTTTGGACTAATAGTCTATAGTTCACAGTGGTGCCGAGTATGAGCAAAGGATTTATTCATAAGTAATACATGGATACAACGTGCAGCATTGTGGAAGTGGCATAACTTCTGTAATCTAACACCAGACTTAACAGCTGATCTTCACAACTGATGTATTGAGTGTTTAAATGATTTGGCTTTAGTTAGAAGTTTGTGAAGGTTTGTCATTTTTTTGGCATGGGCAATAGATACTGTAATTGGACTGTTTCTAAAGATGGTGTTAGTCTGCTTGTAAAGCTTTAATCTAAATGTCTCCATTTTGTTCAATTTGAATTGACAAGTTTAGATTAAATAGCGGTTATGCAAGAGTTAGTTCCCAATGTTGTGAAATTTGCTGCCTTAATGTTGCAGGAGGATTTCGGAGCACCGGTAGGAACATTTAAAAAAAAACTGTGGTTGGTTCACAGTTTCTGGGTGCTGGATCTTTTTGTTGCTGAAAATCTTTATGCTGCACTTACCTTAAATTGCTAGTGCCATGGGCAGCAGTCCTTTCAACAGGTGACCTATCTATCTGCTTTGTCAGAGACAGCACAGCTCGTATAGAAATGTAAATAGTTGCTGTGGTGATGTGGCCTTTGGCCAGAAAAATGGCAGCTGGCTCAGTCAGCAGCTGCTTCATGTTGTATCAGCTCTTCTGCCTCAGAACAGTGGGGAACAAAACTTTGAGATGGTTTTTCTATGCCAGTGGTGGCACTGTTGCAAATGCAGCATGATTAATTCCACTGGCAAGAGTTAAGGATGCAAGTGCTGCTTTAATGGTTAAATGTGGCAATAAAATGAAGGGTTGACTCACGAACAGGAATAAAATCAACCTCAAGTGATACTTAAGTGGAAAATTTGTTTTGTCGGCTGCAGTATTGCATTTAGAGGCGACAGTGCCCCAGAATTAATTTTGCACGATAAAATGTGTTATTGGTGCTGTTCGTACTTTACTACATGTCCTCTCATAGTGTTGACTGATGTACTAGTAAGCTTAACTTGTATGGATCCAGTAATATTGGCTGCACACATTACATACTGTAGCTTCTTGGAAAACGCAGAGCATCACTGAGTATTTGCATGGTGTTTTGTGGTGTGATCTGAATTGGTGTATGGCTACAAGTTTGTAAGGACTTTGAAAAGTTAAATATAACCGGCAATCATCTTGATACAGATTTCTCTTGTTGCATGGAGGTGGAAGCAAAATCAAAGGTTGAGTTTTTGGAGTAGCTGTTTACTTTCACATAGAATGAATGCCTACTGAAAATTACAAAGGTAATGGCCCAGAAATTCAGGTCGGGAGCTTCCCGTGGGTGCAAGCCCCCGACCTGCACTTACCTTGCGCGCCGGCAGTTGAGCTGTAGGGCCCCGTGGAATTCCACTCCGGGGCCTGACCCAGCTGCCGGCGCGCTGTGCTTGCGTGTCCCAGGGGCGTAGTTAGTGCGATGCGTCCCCTGGGATCACGTGAGCCATGGTCAGCCAATCGGAGGAGGGAAAAGCCCATTCATAAGATTGACAGGTAGACCTGTCAAAACTTATAAATACTACGGGCCCAAAATAGCAGTAAACCTTCAAATAATTTTTTTTTTAAATCACACTTTTTAAATAAACTATTTTAAACATTAAATTTTTGAAAAAATAATTTTATATTATAATGGGGCTAAAAATAAACTTACCTTGCTTTCAAGTATTTAAAAATAATAAACCTGTGGAAAAAATGTTTTAATTTTAATTAATTGACCACTTACCTTGCAAAAAGCAGGCCTTACGCCTGCTTTTTAAATGTGTAAGTCCTGCAGGTTTACCCTCCCGGGAAAACCTGTTTTTAAAAAAAAACTGAAGTTCAATGCGCACGCGCAGCCTCCCCTGCGCGCGCATTCGACCTCTGAACCTCTTCCTTCAGAGGATCGGAAGTGCCGGTTTCCCACGCATGCGCAGTGCATGCAGGAAACCGGCAATTCCATTCGGCCTACGGGTGAGGACCCCGTGCGTACTCGCCCGGGGAGAGCCGAATTTCTGGGCCATTGAGTTCAGCTTACATCATGGACTGTCAAAGTGAAGTGAGAGTACTTCTAAGCAATAATCCTGAAGGTGTTACTGTCTTGCAATGCATTGGTTATTTTGTCAAATATTTGTTATGAGGGCATTTTTGCTCTTGCTCATTTTTGCTGATGGATATTGGCCACATTGCTCCATGTGCATCACATGAATGGATGAGTGATTGTGACATAATCCGAGTTTGTGATGGTCCACAGTTGATGAATTGTATTGGAGATGTTGAGAGTAGGGCTATGTAGAGTATTGTTACCAATATGCTACATGAATCATCACACTTAAATCAGTATGTTTGACCTTTGTACCAGTATGTATCTTGAGTGGTATTAATTCATGATCCCACTTCTATCACCATCGATTATTGGCCTGTAACGATCAGTTCTTCACCATTGTGTTACAAGGAGTCTATAGCACAGAAACAGGCCATTTGACCCAACTTGTCTATGCCGCCGTTTATGCGCCACACGAACCTCCTCCCACCCCTCTTCATCTAACCCTATCAGCATATCCTTCTTCCTTTCTCCCTCGTGTGCTTATCTAGCATCCCCTTAATTGCACCTATGGTATTTGCCTCAACGGCTCCTTGTGGTAATGTGTTCCACTTTATTGCCACTCTTGGGGTAAAGATTTTTGTGCTGAATTCTGTATTGGATTTATCAGTGACTACCTTGCATTTATGATGTCTAGTTTTGGACTCCCCCATAAATGGAAACATTTTCTCTATGTCTACCCAATCAAACCCTTCCATTATCTTCACGACCCATCGGGTCACTCTTCAGCCTTCTCTCTCCTGCTGTTCAGCCTTTCCTGATGAGTCCACTCAGTTCTGGTATCATCCTTGAGAATATTTTTTTGCACCTTTTGCCAATGCCTTGATATCCTTTTTCTAATACGGAGACCAGACCTGCGCACAGTACTTCAGAAGTGTAGTCTAGCCAAGGTTCTATACAAGTTTAACATAACTTCTCTACTTTTCAATTCTATCCCTCGAGAAATGAACCCCCAGTGCTTGTTTTTTTTTATATGCCTTATTAACTTACTTTTAGTGATTTGTGTATCTGTACCCCTAGATCCATTTGCTCCTCTACCCCATTTAGACTCTTTTCAGGACAAACATCTTTACCCAAAGAGTGGCAAGAATAAGTCTCCTGATTCTTCCTACCAAAATGCACCACCTCATACTTATCTATATTGAAATTAATTTGCCAATTATATGCTCTTTCTGCAAGTCTTCCTGTATTTTGTCTCAATCTTCCCTTGTATTAACTGCACCCCACAATTTGGGGTTGTTTGCAAATTGCACTTCACTGTCCAGCACCGATCTCTGTGGAACACAACATAAGAGATAGGAGCAGGAGTAGGCCAATCGGCCCCTCGAGCCTGCTCCGCCATTCAATAAGATCATGGCTGATCTGATCCTAACCTCAAATCTACTATCACTCTACATCCCTCCCGAACCCATGTGATCTCCTGGGAGAGGCGAAAAACCAGATAAAAACCCAAAGGCCAATTTGGGAGAAAAAAATCTGGGAAATTCCTCTCCGACCCATCTAGGCGATCGAAACTCGTCCAGGAGATCACTGTCCCTATATTTTCTACAGTACTTACCTTCTGTGAAAGGTGATCTCCACCCCAGCCAGGAACAGGAATAGAACCATCTCCTGAAATCTAACATAATTAGAACACAAGTAGGAGCAGAACCAGGCTACACGGCCCCTGGGCCCGCACCGTTACCCACAGGGCCATGACCGTTCCGAACATAGACTCATGTCCAATTTCCTGCCCACTCCCCGTAACCCCTAATTCCCTTTACTTCTAAGAAACTGTCTATTTCTGTTTTAAATTTATTTAATGATGTAGCTTCCACAGCTTTCTGGGGCAGCAAATTCCACAGACCTACTACCCTCTGAGTGAAGAAGTTTCTCCTCATCTCAGTTTTGAAAGAGCAGCCCCTTATTCTAAGATTATGCCCCCTAGTTCTAGTTTCACCCATCATTGGGAACATCCTCACCACATCCACCCGATCAAGCCCCTTCACAATCTTATATGTTTCAGTAAGATCGCCTTTCATTCTTCTGAACTCCAATGAGTAGAGTCCCAATCTACTCAACCTCTCCTCATATGCCCATCCCCTCATCCCCAGGATTAACCGAGTGAACCTTCTTTGTACTGACTCGAGAGCAAGTATGTCTTTTCTTAAGTATGGACACCAAAACTGTATGCAGTATTCCAGGTGCGGTCTCACCAATACCTTTTGCCAGTCTGAGTAACTACCCTTAAGCCTACTCTGTTTTCTGTTTGTAGCCAGCTTGCTATCCATTTTGCTACCTATTCCCTGACCAGAGCCATCTTAAATAGGACGATGGGTTGGAAAGCAGTGTGGCAGGCTGCCCGTGCTCTGTCTGCTAGTAAGATGGGGGGAGGGTTCTAAAAAAGAAATGAAACAAGCCTAAATATAAATGAAATGGCAAAGTAGAGCATAGGACAGACTAAACTAAGGGAGGACATAAATGGGCAGGGAATAAATAGTTATAGAACAGGAGTGTTAAAAAGATGGTTAAAAATAAAGTGAGAGGAACTGTTATTAGGTTATGAGTTAAACTGCCTGTATGGCAATGCATATAGTGTCCGTAATAAAACAGGGGAACTGGAGGCAATAATATGTTGCGAGGAACCAGATATAGTGGGTATTACTGAGATATGGCTACAGAAAAATCAGGACTGGGAATCAAACATTCTAAGATATTTAGAAAAGATAGATAGAGAGGGGAAAGGGGGAGGTGGAGTAGCTGTACTTATTAGGGATAACAATGGCAGTAGAAAAAAATGATTCAGCTATCAGTAAGATGGAAATAGAATCCATGTGGATCGAGATAAAAGATAATAAAGGATCAATCATACTAATGGTGGTAGTCTACAGACCACCTAATAGTGGAAAGGTGGCGGAGGAAGGAATATGCAAACAAATTGGGGAAATTAGTAAAAAATGTAGAAGAATAATCGTTGGGGATTTCAGCTACCTCAAAATTAATAGGTAAAGGGGATGTGTAATCCGTCCGGAGCAGGGGATTTATCTTCTTTCAGTTCCTACAATGTGTACAGGACTGCTATCTAACCAATATGTAAGCAGCCCGACAAGGGAGGATTCGCTACTGGATCTAGTAGTGGGAAATGAACCAGAGCCGATAAGAGAAGTAAAAGTAGGCAAGCATCGAGGCAATGGTGACGGTAATGCAATATGCTTTAAGATAATAATTGAGAAAGACATAAATATGATAGACCATGGTTGGAGAAAAGCTGATCTTGAAAAGAACTTGGGAAAAATAAAATGGAGAATAATATTGGCAAACAATGGTGTAGAATAGCAATCAGAAACATTTAAAACGGTATTCAACAGAGTCCAGGAAAAATATATTCTGCTAAAAAACAAGAACAAACTAAACACTAATGAGACACCATGGATGAATAAAGACATAAGAAAAAATTTGAGGGTAAGGAAAGAGGCATACTAAGTACATGGGCAGCAGGGGAGAGCATGACAAGGGAGAATACGAAGAGATTAGGAGAGAAGTTTTTAAAAAAAACAATTAGAAAGGCAAAGAGGAGCTAGGAAATTAAATTATCAAGGAACATAAAATAGTAAAATATTCTACAGGCGCATAAATTAAAAAAAAAAAAGGAAAGTCGGGATGGGAATAGGGCTACTGAGGGATGGACAGGATAAAATCACAGGCAGTGATAGCAAAATGGAAGAAATATTAAATAATTACATTGCTTCAGTATTTACCAGGGAGACAGATTGGGTTGCAAAATTCCAGGAATTTTTAAGAGGAAACTTTCCATGGGAATTTTTAGGAATTTATGGGAATTTTGAGTTTTTTTGCACACTGATGGTTTTTGTCTCTGACCCTTATTATCTTTGTCATCAAAATAGACATACTGTTCCATACAAATAAAAACAGGCTTTCAAAACTTTATTTAGGTTATAACTGCAACACAGTCTGCCATCTCTATCATTTCTTTGAGCTTTCCTTGGGCTCTGTTATACTCAGCCTCCAGCAAATAAGTAGACAAATCATGTCTGGTGGGAGGACAGTATGCAGGGTGAATAACATTGAAAAATCTTTTCCAGTACACATTGGCTGTGAGCATGAGGGGTGAGCCTGTTGCATATACAGCTCGAGCAAGGCACTCCTCTACATTCTTCTGGCTATGGTTATCCATTGGATCAAAGAACCTTCCAAGTGGGCCAGGAGTCGCTGCTGATAAGGAGCCTGATGCTGAATGTGAAGCATCATCTTCTTGAATGGAAGCAGAGGAACTCTGGGCTGACTGCTGTGAGCTTTGAGTGAAGTTGTTGCATTTGGATAAATGCTGCTGCATCTTTGTGGCATTCTTTACATATGGCTTTGTACAGTGTTTGCACATGTACACAGTCTTTCCATCTTTAATGCCTGGAGTAAAATGCTTCCAAACATCCGACGGTAAACGTGGCATTGTTCTATGCAGTGAAATAAAGGGCATTTGTCGCTGTGTCGAACTGTGGTCGATCAGCACGATTGCAACAGGGTGAGTAAATTTTTCCTGATACTCCCTGTGATGCAAGCATGACCTGTACGCACACGACGCTACATCACCAATAGAGGGAGCTAATCACTCATCCAACCAATCAGGACACATTTGTTCACAGTCACACACAAAACTTGTAATTATTAAAACAAGCCAAGTAAGAAGATAAACATATATTGATTAAGAAATTCCTTAATAATTAAGATTCCATCTCTGTTAGTAATTTTAAGAGAGGACCTGTGGGAAAAAAAATGAAAGAAATACAAAAAAAAACAATATTATGCTAGCATGTGCTTTTTTGGGCAAAATTCCCAAACTAAACTTCCCGTGGAAAATTTCCAGAAATTTACTGGAAACTTTCCACCCCATCGCAACCCTAGAGACAGATTAGGTGGAAATGACATCAGAAGATGAGATTAAAAACTATATAACTGCATTAAAAATAAAAGAATAGAAATATTAAATACAAATCAAACTGAGGATAAATCCCCATCTCCGGATGGATTACATCTGTGGGTTTTAAAAGAATCCAGAAGATAGCAGCAAAACTATGACACCTATTTAATTAATTAGAAAATAGTGGCAGAGGACTGGTGGATAGCTGGCGCAGTATCTGTATTTTAGAAGTGAGTTAGAACATGTTCAGGGGTGTATAGATAAGCTTAACATCGGTGGTAGGAAAAATAATGGAATCCCTACTAAAGGAGAAAATAGAAAAACATCTAGAAACCAGAAATATAATAATGAATAGTCAGCATAAATTTCAAAAGGGAAAGTCTTGCTTGACCAACCTCATTGAATTCTTTGAGGAGGTAACCGAGAGTAGACAAGGGTAATGCAGTAGATGTCATTTATCTAGATTTCCAAAAGGCCTTCGATAAGGTGCCACAAAATAGATTAATGAATAAGGTGAGCACATGCCGAGTCAGGGAAGAAGTAGCAGAATGGATAACTAGCTGGCTTCAAGACAGAAGACAGAGTCGGGATAAAGGGTAGCTATTCAGAGTGGCAGAAGGTAGGAAGTGGGGTCCCACAAGGATAGTGCTGGGATCACTGTTCACAATTTGTATTAACGATTTAGACTTTGAAATCAAAAACGCAATTTGTAAATTTGCTGGATTACATCAAATTAGGAGAAATAGTCAATAATGAGGAGGGCTGCAACAAATGACTGTTCAGCCTGCTTGATGACATCGCTGCTGCTGGACACTAGAAATACCCTATAGGTGATGCCAGAATGAAATTAATGTCGGGAAAGGTGAAATCCACGCCGCACAGATCGCTAGATCTTGGGCAGCTTTCTTCGAGGTCAGCGGTGAGCGTCGTCACTTTCGCATTCTAAATCCGGGCCCTGGTTATTCCATGCTTATTTGGTGTGTTTACTTGCTTTGTCCAACACATCACATGTAACTTGTTCTGATCTTACTGGTGCCAATAATTTTCTGGAGTAGTTCCTCTGAGTCACTGCTGAACCCAGCTCCCTGCGAGGTCCCAGATCGACTTCAGGGTGGAACATCAACAACAGCGGGAAATTTCCACATTCAGAACCTTGATGTTCATCAACATCACAGCAAGAACACCATTTCAAATGCCAATTGTATCTGTTGTTTTATCTCTCCCTCGCTTACACTCACTGTTGTGTAGTTTAAAATGCTGTCTCCATTTCTGAATGGACCAAATCTATAATTGTATTGCTTGGTGGTTTGTGCAGGTTAGGTAGACATCATATAAATATTGCATACATCCACCTTGTTACTGAAATCCCGGTTGCTGAAATCCCGGTGACAATACTGATGACTTGTATATCAAAATAAAACCTGTGGCTGGAAGAATTTTCATATCTGTATGAGCAGCGTTTTAGCCTGGGTTTATGCAAATTTCAACTTTGGCCCTTTTTAAAAAAAAAACACTAATACTAGGGAACCAATTTGAGGAAATAAATTGAAAATTGATATAGCAATCTGCTGTGCAATCTTTTGTCAGTACACGAATTGGACATTTATACCAATTTAACTTTTAATGTGTAAGTGGTCAGGTTTAGGATGACTTCAATAGGTCTGTCTAGACTATATAATGCTTAAAATTATAGATCAGTTACATGCTATTGGATGAGCACTTAAACCAGCTTGCATGTCTGCTTCTGCTAGTGGACAACAGTAATGTTGAACAGCATGGAATCCTGGCCAATACTTTGCCAAGAAAGATGCTCTTCCAGTGCACCTTTTCTCATGGGCCAAAACTATCCACCCATTGACCAGGGGTTTCTCGCACACAGAAATACTGCAAGCAACAAAAAGTTAAAAGATCAATTATTAAGATGTCAAGTACAGGCAAATGACAAATGAGGGAAACAGTGGTGGAGGCTATGGATAAAGCGTGCAGCACAGCTCCTAATTAATTTAGTGCCGAAGTTGTCTGAAACAGTAGCTTGAACCAAAGACAAGAACATGGATTAGCTTTCTCTTCCTGAAAGTAGATTAACTGTGGTAACTAGCCATCAACATTTAAAGATTAGAAAGCCTTTTTCATTTTTGTTTTGGAAATATGTTACAAAATTATTCATTCATAAATGTTAATACAAAAGCAAAATACTGCGGATGCTGGAAATCTGAAATAAAAACAGAAAATGCTGGAAATACTCAGCAGGTCAGGCAGCATCTGTGGAAAGAGAAACAGAGTTAACGTTTCAGGTCGATGATCCTTCGTTGGAAAAAGTTGGACATGCAACCAGTTTTTAAGCAAGTGCAAGGAGAGGGGGGAGGGGAGGAAAGAACAAAAGGGAAGGTCTGTGATAGGATGGAAGGCAGGAGAGATTAAGAGATGGTGCAAGGCAAAAGGAGATGGTAATGGGACAAGTTAAGAAACAAAAGATGACTAGATGAAGTGTAAATGGCAATGGTAGGATTATCAACAGCTGCCATGTGAGAGAGACAACAAAAAAGATAGGGGCAGAGGTTATGGTCTAAAATTGTGGAACTCGATGTTGAGTCCAGAAGGCTATAAAGTGCCTAATCGAAAGATAAGGTGCTGTTCCTCGAGCTTACGTTGAGCTTCATTGGAACAGTGTAAGAGGCCGAGGATGGAGAAGTCAGTGTGGGAGTGGAGCAGTGAATTAAAGTGACAGGCAACCAGAAGCTCAGGGTCACCCCTACGGACTGAATGGAGGTGTTCCGCAAAGCAGTCGCCCAATCTGCGTTTGGTCTCCCCAGTGTAGAGAAGACCACATCGTGAGCAGCGAATACAGTGTACTAAATTGCAAGAAGTACAAGTAAATCGCTGTTTCACTTGGAAGGAGTGTTTGGGGCCCTGGACAGTGGGAAGGGAGGAGGTAAAAGGGCATGTGTTGCATCTCCTCATAATCATAATCAACTTTATTGTCATTGTTAGTGCACAAGTGCAGTACAACGAAATGTAGGCTTGCAGCTCCCGAGAGTGTACGTTTAGATTAAGACATTTAAACATTCAACATACATTTGGCTTGTAATACATTAACATAAACATAACCATAATAAAGTGCATCGGCAGATGTGCAGGCTTTAGAGTTTATTTGTGGAGTTCAGTAGGATGACAGTCCAAAGATGTGCAGGTTAGGTTGATTGGCTATGATAAATTGACCCTTAGTGTTAGGGGGATTAAATACGTGGGGTTACGGGGATAGGGTGGGATATGTGTTGGTGTAGGGGTTACGGGGATCGGGTGGGATATGCGTCGGTGCAGGCTTGATGGGCCGAAATGGCCTCTATCTGCACTGTTGTGATTCTGTGATTCTGTGACAGCCCTGGGAAAGAAGCTGTTCCTAAATCTGGTCGTACGGGTGCGAATGCATCTGTAGCGTCTCCCAGATGGCAGGAGAGCAAACAGACTGTGGCTGGGGTGGGTAGGGTCTTTGATGATGGTCCGTGACCTCCGTAAACAGCGTTTCTGGTATATGTGCTCTATGGTCGGTAGCCGGGTGCCGGTAATGTGTTGGGCAGTTTTGACTACCCGCTGCAGGGCTTTCCGGTCATAGTAGCTACAGCTGCCATACCATACTGTGATACAGTTCGTCAGGATGCTCTCTATTGTGCAGCGGTAAAAGTTAGAGAGGATCAGGGGTGACAGGTTACATCCCTTCAGCCTCCTTAGGAAATATAGGCGCTGCTGGGCCGCCTTCACCAGAGAGGAGGTATTGAGGGACCAGGAGAGGTCTTCCGTGATGTGAACTCCGAGGAACTTAAAGCTGTCCACCCTTTCCACCACAGCCCCATTGATGTGAATGGGGGTGTGACTTCCGCCTTTAGACTTCCTGAAGTCCACAATGATTTCTTTGGTTTTCTTGATGTTAAGGGCCAGGTTGTTATCGGCGCACCACTTCACGAGATGCTGGACCTCCTCCCTGTAGGCTGACTCATCGTTGTTGGTGATCTGGCCTACAACCGTGGTGTCATCCGCAAACTTGATGATGGTGTTGGAACCATTAACAGCCACACAGTCGTGGGTGAAGAGGGAGTAGAGGAGGGGGCTCAGCACACATCCTTGTGGGGCCCCCGTGTTCAGGGTCGGGGGGGGGGGGGGGGGAGGTGTGGTTACCTAATTTGACAGACTGGGGTCTGTTTGTTAGGAAGTCCAGGGTCCAGTTGCAGAGGGAAGTGTTCAGGCCAAGAGTGTGGAGTTTGGTGGCCAGCTTGTTGGGGACGATAGTGTTGAATGCTGAGCTGTAGTCTATGAACAGCATTCTGATGCTTGCACGGGAAGATGCCGGGGGAAGGGGTGTTGGGGCTGATAGAGGAGTGGACCAGGGTGTCGTGGAGGGGGCGGTCCCTTCGGATTGCTGAAAGGTTGTTGGATTCACCATAAACAAACTCGATGGCCTGGAATTTGTGGTTGTAATGATGATGAAACTGTCAGCGTTCACTGTCATTACAGCTGTGAATCTGAACAACTTGTGGAGTACGCTCATGCGCAGTTAAACGCGGAAATCCAGAAGTTGCTGTCGGTCATTCCCTGCTCCTCCACAGGGCGCACTGTTGAACGCCACACAGTCGGCTATCAATTGAATCACTAAACTGATGAACTTGAGCTTTTACGCTGGAATATCGCTCTTAACTTTTTTTTTTAAGCCTTGATGTGCAGCTGGGTTTTTAATGGTGTACTGAGTCATAATTACTGCTGAACAACCGTTCTGGCCCTGAAAAAGTCATTTTATATTTGTGGAATGTCAAATTTTTCCATTATGATAATTCCATGTTTTTTTTAATAATTAAAATTTTTTTTGTTGATATTTCAGCTTCTACCGTAATCCCATGTGTAGTCCCAATCTTTATTTTGCGCTCTGTAAAATGATTAAAAAGTGAAGGATAATCAGTGCAGTTTGCTGTCTGAGAGAATTCTTTAATGTGATCGGCTGCTTAGCCAGCTTGGTGACATCACTGTTGCTGGACGCTGGAGATCCCTAAAACTTGGCGTCAGATTCAAATTAACGTCGGGAGAGTTGAAATTGACGCCACAGAGGTCGCTAGATTTTTGTGGGCCGCTTTCTTCGAGGTCAGTAGCGACGCCATCACTTCGCCACTGACTGCAAAATCCAGCTCTGCATTTCTTTAGCAACAACAACTACTTGCATTTATGTAGTGCTTTTTAATGTAGAGATACAGGAAACTCTTTATTATCCGGCACCGATGGGACCGGCGTGGTGCCGGTTTATCAAAAAGTCCGGATTACAGAGAGGTATAGTTAAAAGGTACGAGAGCTCCGTACACAGCAACAAATCCAGGCTTCCCTGTTGCTTAGCAACAGCTGCAGGAACCCCGGCCACAGACCAAGCATCCCTGTTGCTTAGCAACAAGTGCAGGAACCCCGATTACACAGCCACAGATCCAGGAACGGCCACTAATATGAAGTAAAACTTACCTGAACCTACTCCTGAATTTTGCTGGTTAACAGAGATTTCTGGTTATTTAGGTGTTGGTAAATCGAGTTTCCTGTACTGCACTATTGACTGACCAAGCTGAAGGTTACTAATGACTGTTGCTTGTTGGAATCTAGCGCTTGAAGGCAATAATTATAAGGTACAGTACTAGAAAGATACTTAACAAGTAGCAAGACCTAAAATATCAGCAAATCTAATGAGTACAAAAGGACACAGCAGCATTTAGTTGGGAACCAATTATTCTTTCCATAAGCTTAATATGGTTTTGTTGCTGGGAACAGTTGGATAGTGCAGATTTTTTCTCGCCCAGTAGGTTGGTGTCATTAAGAAACTTGTACAGTGTACATAATACTAATGCACTTTACTGCTAAACTGCTCTCCATAACACTTGACAGTACCATGTTAAACTTCGTTAAAAGGAATGTAATATGCTGCAACTGACTGCATTAGAATTGCCAAGTTAAAATGGTAGCAGCCAAAACATTTCCAATGCCAAATTAATTTGTGCTAATGAAGAATGGTAAGAGTTAGCAACTTTTCTTTGACTGGCCCCTAAACGATATTGACAAAAAAAAATTACTTGATGGTTGATGACCTTTTGTGTGCTAGTTTCTGAAAATCAACCTCCAAGTTACTGACAGGCATTTGGACCACTCAAATTAATAATAGAATCTGTGCCAGCTCTTTAGGTTTTGCCCTTCCCCAATTGAGAGACGTGGCCTTTGCTTGGTAGTTTCTTGCAATAATGTGACCAGAAATGAGAAATTGTTGGTGTTCTGCAATCCAGTATTGCTTTGAAATTCTGCCTTTTAATCCAGTTCCAAATCTGGTAGTTTGTCTAGCTGTGTAACCTATGATGTAGCTAATTATGATCTGGCTAAATATTGTAGATGCAATGCAGTAAACATAGATCTTACAAAGTTGTGCAGGACCAAGCTCACTCTGTCACCTCTTCTTGCCCCTTCTCTCTTTTTATCCCCCTGCTCCCCCATCGCCCAAAACAAAAGTTTCCAATTGTTGGTTTTAAAGCAAATCTTGTCGGGTTCCCTTTGTCTATTGTTGGACCATATTGCTCAAGATGATCGTGTCGGAAATTAATGGCCTGGTGTTTGCAGTCAGCGGCAAAGTAATGGCTGACCTCAAAGAAAGCTGTCCACAAAGATCTAGTGATCTCTGGCACCAATTTCACCTCTCCTGACGTTAATTTGAATCCGACGCCAAGTCTAGGGGATCTCCAGCGTCCAGCCACAGTGATGTCATCAAGCTGGCTAGGCAGCCAATCACATTGAAGAATTCTCAGACAGCAAACTAGGAAGTAAAATGCACTGATTATCCTTCACTTTTAATAAATTTTAGAGAGCGAAATAAAGATTGGGACTTACACATGGGATTAAAGTAGAAGTTGAAATATCATAAACTTAAAAAAAAAATAAAAAAAAAAATTATTACATTAAAAACCATGGAATTTTTATCATAATGGGGAAGAAATGACATTCCACAAATCTAAAATGAGTTTTCGGGGCCAGAACAGTTGTACAGCAGTAGTTATGACTCCGTACGCTGTTAAAAATCCACTTACACCTCATTGAACAAGGCTTAACTTTTTTTGGGGGTGGGGGGGGGGTGGGGCGGTGGTTAACAGCGATATTAGAGCATAAAAACGGAATTTATGGCCAGTTCAATGATTTCAAATGAATGCCGGCTGTGGGGTCTTCAACAGCATGCCCTGTGGCAGAGCAGGGATTGACTGACAGCAACCGCGTTTAACTGCGCATGTGCTGACGCCAGGAGTTGCTGTCAGTTTCACAGTTGTAATGACAGCGAATGCCGACAGTTTCGCCATCATTACAACTGCAAATTCAGGGCCATTATCAGAGGTAGCACTATTCGTAATTGAAAACTGCCCGATTGAAGGAGTTTATTCATCTCTTTCCCATCCCACCCAAAATAAACAGTATGCACTTCTCTCGGACAAATGTTACAGACCAACTGTCATGCTTAAACTTTGGTTGTTAAATTGGGGCTACATATTCGAGTTTGCAATCCTCTGCAAGGAGAAACTAGCTGGTAATATTTCTAACACAGTTGCCAACTGCGCCCTCACTTTGTGGATGGAAGAAAATGAACAGAGGCATAATTGTAGAACTGTATTGGATACTTAAAGTTAAGTTCTGGCCTTGATTTAACCAAATCAATGGATATTTACACTACATAATGCAGTTTTGTTCAGATATATTCTGTTTTATTACAAATGGCGGATTTAGTTGGAATAGAAACTGTTGTAGCTCCCAATTATAGTGATTGCTGAGTGGCAATATATTGCTAAGATTTGTAAGGAAATTGAATCCAGATTTTTAAGAGCATTTTCAAATATATGTAAAATGTTTGAGTTACTTTATCTCTGCCTCATGAACGGCCTTCTCTTCTCACCTCGCCCTCCTCCCAACTGAAGTCAGGTGTTTGTACAAATAAATATATTTAATATGGTTGCAAAAATTGGGCAGTGCATGCACTAAAACTGCTTAATTGGATTAAGAGTTTGATTTAGTTAGTAGCAGTTATCTCCCATTTTGCTTGCCAAACTATATCCATAAACTTTTTTTATTACGCATAAACACGACTCAATGTTAAATCTGAAATCTATTGAGGATAATTATAGCAAGATACTTTTTCATGTACTGTAAATAGGCTAATATTTTCAGTGGCTGTTTAATGGGGCAAATGCGTATAATTCTGTTTATTTTGCCAAGGAAATCATGGGCAGGATATTTCAGAGTCTTAAAATAAGTTGATATACCAGTTAATGGATATGGTAGTGTAGTGGTTATTTTATTGGACTAATAATCCAGAGGCTTGCAGTTGTAATCCAGAGTACAAATCCCACAATGGCGGTTTGAGAATTTGAATTCAGTTTAAAAAGAAATCTGCAAATAAGCTAGTAGCAGTAAAAAGTGGTCATGACGCGAACTAATTGATTGTTACTTTAGGGAAGGAAATCTGCCGTTTATACTCGGTCTGGCCCATATGTGACTCCTTTTCTATACCAGTGCGGTTGACTCTTTAATTGCTCTCTGAAGTGTCCTAGCAAGCCGCTCAGTTGTTGGGGATGGGCAATAAATGGCAGCCTTGCCCACACCTCGAAAGAAAATATATATTTTTTTTCCTGGAACACTAATGTAGCAATATAGTTGTTTGATAGCTCCATCAGACATACCAAATATCATTAGATCATGCTGCACTAGTTTTACAGACGCAAAATGGGTGCCTAAGGGTCCAACATGGTGTGCTGCCCACTATATTGGTTAGGACTCTTACATAAGCGTCCAGGACGCGCACCTGAAACGTGCTTATGCCAAGGGCCTACCGCCTGTTTGAAGGTGGCACGTACAGTTGATAAGGCTGTTTAAGAATCCTACAGGATCCTTGGCTTTATAAAGAGGCATAATAGTACAAAAGTAAGGAAGTTATGCTCAACCCTTATAAGTCACTGGTTAGGCCTCAGCTGGAGAATTTTGTCCAATTCTTGGCGCCACACTTTAGGAAGGATATCGAGGCATTGGAGAGGGTGTAGGGATTTACTAGAATGGTATCTGAGATGAGGGAGTTATGTGGAGAGACTAGAGAAGCTGAGATGGTTATCCTTGGATTAAGGGAAGATTTAATAGAGGTGTTCAAAATTATAAAGGGTTTTGACAGAAACTTTCCACTGGCAAGAGGGTCAGTAACCAGAGGACACAGATTTCAGATAATTGGCAAAAGGACCAGAGGGGAGATGTGGAGATTTTTTTTTACATTGAGTTATGATCTGAAATGCACTGCCTGAAATGGTGGTAAAAATAGATTCAATCATAACTTTCAATAAGGAATTGGATATATACCTGAAAAGGAAAAATTTGCAGGGCTATGGGGAACAGAGCAGTGGAGTGGAACTAATTGGGTAGCTCCTTTTAAGGAGCTGGCACAGGCATGATGGGCCAAATGGCCTCCTGTGCTGTATGATTCTATGATGTGCGGAATTGGATTGCGAATGGCCGCAGTGTGCACCGTATGCTGTGGTCAATTGCTTCAGATGCTGAGCAGCCAAAGCAGCTGTCCTTAAAGTGACCACAGGAGGCTGCCACCTGAAAGGAAGTTTGAACTTTTTTTTTTACTTATCTTGTGGAGTTGAGGGGAGCAGGAGTCCTCCTCCAGGGTCCACATTAAATCCATGAGCTGCAGCCAGCCACTGCTTGCGCTTGAACCAATTGGTTCAACCCCCTCAGATTCTGTCGAGAACCTTGGCCGGTCAAATTCACTCCCCCACTGAGGGTGCAATTGATAAACAAATGAGGCCAGCGGACCAATTTGTTGTGGTCCCGCTGCTAGCCTCATTCGGTGTATGCAACGTGCATAGCACTGGGATTGCACCCCGATTTGGGCACAATCCAAAATTGCTAAATTTGCTGACCATGCAAAAGTAGGTTTTAGCAAATAGCCAGCGAGTCGTAGATGGGTTAGTGGAAGCGGCAGATAAATACAATTTAATCTGGATAACTGAGGTATTAAATTTCAGGAGGATGAAGAATGAATTAACACTTAATACAAAAACACCAAATGGTCTGGCTGAACAGAGAGACCAAAGAGTTCAGATACATAATTCCCTGAAAGTGTGAGAGTAGGTAGATCAATCCGAAGACGACCTGTAGTATTTTGGGTGTTTTAAAAGGGGCATGAAGTCCAAGAGTGAAGAAGTAATGATGAATATATACTAAACATTGGTTAGGTCACAGTTAGGGTGCTGAGTGCAGTTTTGGGTGTCCATTTATAAAAAGGATATGAAAGCCATGGAGACCATACAGTGTAGATTCACCAGGATACTGCCAGGGAAGGGAAGCTATGATGGTACTGAGATTATTTCCACTGGAGCAGAGTAGGCTGAGGATATTGGTTTTTTAAAATGAGGAGTTTTTGATAGTGTGAGGAAAGAATATAACCCCTGGTTTGGGAGACTGACGGAATCATCAATTTAAAATGATCACCAAGTTGATGGATGTCCCTGTGCAGAGGCTTGTTGGGGCATGGGATGCTTTGCCACGGATGTTGGCTGAGGCAGAGCCCATTGCAACTTTTAGGAGAAAATTAATTTGGATTGCTTCAGCAAAGAGCTGCTTTGTTTACAATGGGGTGAAAGGCCTCCTTCTGTGCAGTAAACTATTGCTAGTGCCTGTAAAATGTTTTTCCCATACAGGCCCACCTTTCTGTCTGGAATGTGGGGCTTCGGTTTGAAATTTGACCTGGTGTTGAGAATTTCCGACTGCTGTAAACAAATTCTTTCTGGTTGCGGTGCAACAACAATTAGCATTTTTTTTCCACAAAAGTTCTTCTTTGATAGAGTTATAGGCTGCACAAAACTGCTAGGAGCAGACAATGTGTGTCATAAATATAGTTGGGTAGCTCCATGCACAGCCTGTGCACTAGTCGGTGTCCAAACGTTTATTGGGTTATGCCGCAGCAGAGATGCAGCTTCGTGTTGTCGGGAGTGAGATCTATGCAAGCCTGCAAATGGTGGGGTTCTGCTTCTGCCTCGGTTTCTGTTCACCGGATTGTTGCTAATTTGAGGTGGGGTGGGTTATGGGAGACATCCTTTGTCTTGCAGGAAAACAAAGGGGGGTGGGGGAATCATTGGCCAGGTTTTTGAGTTTGGGATAAAGCATTTTAAATTTGCTGAGGTGTGTTTCGAATCCTAGGTGCATTTCCTTGGAGGGGTGGCAGGAGCCATCATGTCATGGCACGACAGATGCGTTTATGGTTATCCTAATAGACCTGCCCTGAAGAGTTGGCGGGAGGGGGAGTTTGCATCTAAGTATGTCTGTGCATGATGTGTCCTTTGTATGTATCTATATTGGACCTTCTAGGAGGGGAACGAGTACTTTTAGTAGCTGCTGAAGATGAGAGTAACAGCCTGGAGCTGTTTCACTGGGCAGACTGCAGAAGGCTTAGCCGGGATGTGAAATCATAACCCTCCAAAATAGCTAGCGAGGCTGGAGTGCGCGGGGGAGAACTTTTGGCAAGAGGACAATGAATCTCTGCATTGGTGGCTGTGGCCCTCGTGGGGGTGCTTCCCACTATAGTGCGTCTCACGATTTCATGCTTCATGACAGCTGCTGCTCCAGCTGCTGATCCTGCCAGCTGCTGACTATTGGGCGTTGAATTGTTTTTGCGGTGACATTCTGACCAGGAGTTGAGCAGAAATCTTTGAGTCTGGGTCCCGAATCCAGGCCTCGATTTCTGCCTTTTATTGCAAAATAAAGGATGGCAAGAAGGAGGAGAGAAAGCGAGAAGACTCTAATTTTTGTGTCCTGGTCTCCATTCTGCTTTGGCTGCTTTCTTCTGGGCCATGCAGTGCACTGTTTGACATTGTTCATTCCTGGTAGTGGTAGGAATTTTAGATGAAACTTCAACAACTGATTGGAGCTTGTTCCTAATTTTCTGTACTTCTCATGATGTCACTGGAAGTCTTCACATCACAATTATACAGTGCTTTTTATATAGTAAAACATCCCAAGGTGTTTCACAGAAGAGATCTGAGCTGACCAAAAGTATCCTCAAAATCTATTGTTTTGAGGATGTGTTTGAAATCCTAGGCAGAATTATTATCAAGATGCAGGGGTTTAGGGAAGGAGTACCAAGGGTGAACTGAAGGCAGACTGGAAGCTGTCGACTGGGGTGTAGGGCGAGAGGAGATTGGATTTGGGAAGTGGCGAAGCCGTGGACTGATTTATAAACTAGGAGGAGGATTTTGAATTTGGTATATTGAGGGACTGGGAGCTGGTGAATGCCAATGAGCTTGAGGATGATGATCCAAGTAAGACTTAGTGTGGAACAAGATGCAAGTGACAGTTTTGTTCTGGTTGAAGCTTACGTAGGGCGGAGCTTGGGAGGGACCGCAAGGAGGACATTGGAGCAATAATCGGGGTAAGGGTCTTGGTGGGAGTGAAGCAAGGGCAGAGCTGATGAAGTTGGATGTGGAACTAGGTATCATGGGAGTTGTAGTTTCACAGGAGCAAGTTTAAACTATAATTCACAGAGTGCACCATAATAACCCACATTGCATGACAGCCAGGCACAAAAGAGCTAGGGAGTTTCAGTGCTTGTGGAGAAATTCTGCATATGTGAAATGCATAATGAATTCCAGAGCTTAGGCATGAAGGCATGGCTGCCAATGGAGGGGCGAAGGAACTTGGGGATACAAAAATAGGCAGAAAATTTACAAGTAACTAAGCAGTGGGAAAATGAAAAATAATCCCCACCCAGCAGCATTTTCTTTACTTTAAATATTTTTTTTTGGATATGATTTGTTTTGAAGGGTAGGTAGCAATGAGCACTTTCTAAAAGAAAAGAAAGACTTTCATTTATATAGCGCCTTTCACAGCCACCGGATGTCTCAAAGCACTTTACAACCAATGAAGTACTTTTTGAAGTGTAGTCACTGTTGTAATGTAGGAAACGCGGCAGCCAATTTGTGCACAGCAAGCTCCCACAAACAGCAATGTGATAATGACCAGATAATCTTTTTTGTGATGTTGATTGAGGCATCAGGACACCAGGGATAACTCCCTTGCTCTTCTTCGAAATAGTGCCATGGGATCTTTTCCGTCCACCTGAGAGAGCAGATGGGGCCTCGGTTTAACATCTCATCTGAAAGACGGTCCTTCCGACAGTGCAGCACTCCTTCAGTACCGCACTGGAGTATCAACTTGAACCCACAACCTTCTGACTCAGAGGAAGGATGCTACCAACTAAGCCACGACTGACACACATGACACAGATGAGAGAGGCTACTCTGCCTATCTTAGTTCATCCATTCAAAATGACTACAGCCCTCTTTTTTTAGCCCTGTTTTTTTGCAGTATCTAATTGTTTCTTGAATCGTTCTAGACTGTTAACATCCACTATCTCCAAGAGCCCATTCCATGTGTCGATCCCGTGAAGAAAAACCACTTGATGAGCAAAACAGGGCTCTGCTCCCATCATACAAGTGTTGGAGATTCAACAGTGTGGGGAAAACCCCCTCGAGTAATGTTTAATCGATGACCAGTTCAGCAGAAGTAACACTTGTGCCACACCAGTGCCATACAATGACCATCGTCAACATGAGAGTCTCTAACCATCTTCCCATGACATTCAATGTCATTACTATCATCTAGTCTCCCACCATCAACATCCTGGGGGTCACCATTGACTAGAAACTTAACTGGATCAGCCACATAAATACTGTAACTATAAGAGTAGGTCAGAGGCGCGGTATTCTGCCACGGGTGACTTGCCTCCTGACTCCCCAAAGCCTTTCCACCACCTACAAGACACAAGTCAGGAGTGTGATGGAATAGTCTCCACTTGCCTGGATGAGTGCAATAACACTCAAGAAGCTTGACACCATCCAGGTCAAAGCAGCACGCTTGATTGGCGTCCCATCCACCACCTTAAACATTCACTCCCTCCACCACCGGTGTACCGTGGCTACTGTTTGTACCGTCTACAAAATGCACTGCAGCAACTCCGCAAGTCTTTGACAGCACCTCCCAAACCCACGACTTTACCCCCAAGAAGAACAAGGGCAGCAGGTGCATGGGAACACCATCACCTCTAAGTTCCTCTCCAAGTCATACACCATCCTAGCTTGGAAATATATCACTGTTTCTTCATCGTTGCTGGGTAAACATCCCTCCCTAACAGCACTGTGGGTGTACCTTCATCTCACGGACTGCAGCAGTTCAAGAAGGTGGCTTACCACCACCACCTTTAGGGATGGGCAATAAATGCTAGCTTTGCCAGCGACGCCCACATCCCATGAATGCATTTAAAAAAAAACCACAAAAATCCATCGAGTAATAAGGAGCAAAACAAACTGTCTTTTATAACAAGTTAAATGGCTGAGAAATGGTTTTAAGGCAAGAAGAACAAATACATACAGTACTCGTTACTGTTCGGGCTCTCTTCACAACTCAGCTATTTGTGTTTACAGCAAAAAGACTTTTACATAATAATAATAATTGCATCTCCTATGAACTGAAACCTGCAATTTTATGTGACATTCATAACACCTATTGCAATTTCACGGATCTTTGCACAGTGAGTGTGTGTGTTGCCCACAATGTTGTGTTCAAATGCAAAAAACACATTTTGAGATGGAAGTGACAACCCAAGTATAGGATAGAAAGCCCTATAGTGTGGTGTAGCTATGCTTCCAATAGGTATTTGGCAAGTTCCACACGAAAGGGTAAAGGATAAATCAGGGAATGGGATAAGAAATTGGCTGTAAGGTAAGAGCATTCATTAGAGATGTTATGCCATGACTGGACAAGGTATTGAGTAGGGTGCCTCAGGGCTTGGTGTTGAGTCCACTACTGTTTCTAAATAATATAAATGACATGGATTCAGAAACTCAATTTAATGTGGTCATATTTTCAGATGACACTAAACCAGAAGAGGCATTGTAATCTGAGGAGGGAGCTCACAATTACTGAATGAATTGGATAAAATATGTGAGTGGGCAGAGTAATGTAGATGAATTTTAGTGCAGATAAGTGTTAAGTACTGTACTTAAGAAAAAGTAAAACATACTCCATCAATTCTGTTGAAATAGCAAAAGATGAAGGCGAAAGAAACTTATATTTTCAATTGTAGTTTGATTCTTCATAGCCGCAGCTATGACTCTAGTGTAGTTAACAATTTTTTTAAGCCTATTTTAAAATATTTCAAATTTGCCTGCAGTTGGGGTTTGAAATTTATATTTGCAAGCCTGCAGTGTAAAATTATAATGGAAATGTGAGAATAAAACTTGTTCTTTGGAGATGGCTTGACGTTCAAGGCTGTAGTTTTTCGGCGGCACTTTCTCCTTCTGCACAAATCAAGGGCACTAATAAAATGTAGTCAGTAGCATTTTAACACCCTTATTTTTAAATGGTTGGGTCTTCAAATGATGTAACTTCAGAGGTGGTGTTGACATTTAAATTTTTTTTTTTAAAGTATTCAAGAATGTTGGTTATTCTTGCTTGTTCCAGGCATGGGTTTCAACTTCGCTCAACCTGTTGCAACAAACAACTGTTTCCTCCAGCTAAGCATGAGCAAGGCCACATGCAATTCACTGGTATATATTTGTATTCACATTACTGGGTCAGCATTAACATAGAAGATAGGAGCAGGAGCCTGCTCTGCCATTCAATGCGATCATGGCTGATCATCCAAATTCAGTACCCTGTCCCTGCCTTCTCCCCATACCCCTTGATCCCTTTAGCCTTAAGAAATATATCCAACTCCTTCTTGAATATATTCAATGAATTGGCCTCTACTGCCTTCTGTGGTAGAGAATTCCACAGGTTCACCACACTCTGGGTGAAGAAATTCCTCCTCATTTCTGTCCTAAATGGCTTACCCCTTATCCTTAGACTGTGACCCCTGGTTCTGGACTCCCCGACCATCGGGAACATCCTGCATCTAGTCTGTCCAGTCGTGTCAGAATTTTATAAGTTTCAATGAGATCCCCTCTCATTCTTCTAAACTCCAGTGAGTATAAGCCCAATTGACCCAATCTCTCCTCATACGTCATTCCTGCCATCCCAGGTATCAGCCTGGTGAATCTTTGCTGAACTCCTTCCATGGCAAGAACATCCTTCCTCAGATAAGGCGACCAAAACTGCACACAATACTCCAGATGTGGTCTCACCAAGGCCCTGTACAACTGCAGCAAGACATCCTTGTTCCTGTACTCAAACCCTCTCGCTACGAAGTAGTGTCTGATTTCAAACTGCTTATTTGTCTACTTGAGGACAACATACCTGTTTACTAACCTTACAATCAACCATCTTGATTTGATCCATATTGGTCCAACATGTAATAGAGGGGGCATCTTACTTTATTTGAAAACTTGCTCAGTGCTGCCTAAAATTATGAAATATTAAACTGCTTTTTGGAAGTTATTTTTTGTTTAGATGCAGGAAGGATGTTCCCGATGGCAGGGGAGTCCAGAACCAGGGGTCACAGTCTAAGGATAAGGGGTAGGCCATTTAGGACAGAAATGAGGAGGAATTTCTTCACCCAGAGAGTGGTGAACCTGTGGAATTCTCTACCACAGAAGGCAGTAGAGGCCAATTCGTTAAATATATTTCTTTAAGGCTAAAGGGATCAAGGGGTATGGGGAGAAGGCAGGGACAGGGTACTGAATTTGGATGATCAGCCATGATCGCATTGAATGGCGGAGCAGGCTCGAGGGGCCGAATGGCCTACTCCTGCTCCTATCTTCGATGTTTTGCAGTTCCCTCCAATGGAAATATTCCTTTTGGCTTTAAGAGCATAGTGTCTAAGTAGACTTTCTTCACAAACTGGTTCTGTATCCAGGTCATCTGCAGTCAGAAATATATTTAATGCAGAATTGCATGTGGCAATAGACAGTTTAAAAAAAAAAAAAAAATACAAGCAGACATAGAATATTTCATAAATGTAATTGGCTTGGCATTCACCAATCCGTGGTATATGTCGTATTTAAATTCCAGTCATTGTTAAAGTTAAAAGTCGTGTTTTAATAGTGGTATAAAGATTGAATCTGAATTTGGTAGAGTTGTATTAGGGCTACTGGCTTTAACTTTTGAAGTAGGACTTACTATCATGGATTGAAAATTGTAACCACTTTCTATCACAATTCGCAATCTGTTGCAACGGTAAAATTGCATAAATTTACTGAATAGTGAAATTAAGTTGTGTACAACACTAAATTATTTGCAGAATCCACTAGTTTCCATGTGAATTTAAATTGGTAATATTCCCTCCATGTTAACAATAGCAAGAATGAATCCTAAAATACCCTGCAAAAATTAGAATTGAAATAAAAAAATGAGTAGCATAATTGGAAAAGTGAAAGAAGGTGACTTGAAGAGGTGAGTGGAATTGTCATTTCACTACTTTAAAATTACATAAAGATTCTTCTTTGAAATTCTCATCACTCACTGGTCACTCTATATAAAAGTGAATTGGTGTTGAAATTTGATTTCAGATTTGTTTTTGTTACTGTTTTGGAAGCAATTCTATTTGAACCTATTCCCACTAAACTGTTGACTACCCAACAACCCTTGCTGGCCCCCATGTTAGCTGTTACTGTTAATGGTGGTCTCTCCTCAGGTACTTCAAATCTGCTGTCATCACCCCTCTCCAAAAAAAAAACCTTCACCCCTCTGTCCTTGCAAACTATCACCCCATCTCCAACCTTTTTCTCTTCAAATTCCTTGAATGTGCTGTCACCTCCCAAATCTGTGCCCATCTTTCCCAAAATCCCATGTTTGAATCCCTCCAATCAGGCTTCCACCCCTGCTACAGTACTGAAAACAGCTCTTATCAAAGTCACAAATGACATCCTATGTGACTGTGACAAAGGTAAACTTTCCCTCCTCATCCTTCTCGACCTGATTGACTGCACCATCCTCCTCCAAAGCCTCTCCTCTGTCGTCCAGCTGGGTGGGACTGCACTCGCCTGGTTCCATCCTTATCTATTCAGTCGTAGCCAGAGAATCACCTGCAGTGGCTTCTCTTCCTACTCCGTTATCCCTGGAGTCCCCCAAAGGATCTATTCTTGGCCCCCACCTATTTCTTATCTACATGCTGTTCCTCGGCAACATCATCCGAAAACACGTCCGGTTCCACATGTATGCTGACGACACCCAGTTCTACATCACAATTTCTCTCGGGCCCTCCACTGTCTCTAAATTGTCAGACTGCTTGTCCGACATCCAGTACTGGATGAGCAGATCCTCCAATTAGATATTGGGAAGACCGAAGCCCTTGTCTTCAGTCCCCGCCGCAAACTCCGTTCCCTAGCCACCGACTCCATCCCTCTCCCCGGCAACTGTCTTGAGGCCGAACCAGACTATTCGCAACCTTAGTGTCGTATTTGACCCAGCGGTAAGCTTCCAATCACATATCCGCGTCCTCACTAAGACCACCTACTTCCACCTCCGCAACATCTCCCAACTTCGCCACTGCCTCGGCTTATCTGCTACTGAAACCCTCATCCATGCCTTTGTTACCTCTAGACTTGACTATTCCAACGCACTCCTGGCCGGAATCCCATCTTCCACACTCCATAAATTTGAGCTCCTCCAAAACTCTGCTGCCCGTATCTAACTCGCACCAAGTCCTGTTCACTCGTCACCCCTGTGCTCGCTGCCCGTATCTAACTCGCACCAAGTCCTGTTCACCCGTCACCCCTGTGCTCGCTGCCCGTATCTAACTCGCACCAAGTCCCGTTCACCCGTCGCCCCTGTGCTCGCTGCCCGTATCTAACTCGCACCAAGTCCCGTTCACCCGTCGCCCCTGTGCTCGCTGCCCGTATCTAACTCGCACCAAGTCCCGTTCACCCGTCGCCCCTGTGCTCGCTGCCCGTATCTAACTCGCACCAAGTCCCGTTCACCCGTCGCCCCTGTGCTCGCTGACCTACATTGGCTCCAGGTTGAGCAAAGCCTCGATTTTAAAATTCTCATCTTTTGTTTTCGGATCCCTCCATGACCTTGCCCCTCCCCACCTCTGTAATTGCCTCCAGCCCTACAACCCTCCCAAATATCTGTGCTCCTCCAATTCTGGCCTCATACGTATCCCCGACTTTAATAGCTTCACCATTGGCGCTTGTGCCTTCAGCTGCCGAGGCCCTAAGCTCTGGACTTCCCTCCTTCTACCTCTCTTTCCTTCTTTTAAGACGCTCCTTAAAACCTACCTCATCTGCCCTAATATCTTATGTGGCTGGATGTCAAATATTGTTTGGTAACACTCCTGTGAAGCGTCTTGAAACGTTTTACTACGGTGAAGGCACTACATAAATACAAGTTGTTGTTTGTTCTCATTCCAGTTTACATTCCCAAATTGGGAGAATAGATAGTCCATGTTCCTGAATGTAAAATTGACTGCTGACTCAGTCAATTACCATCTCCATTGTGTAAACTTCATTGTTCCTTTAAAACAGTTGTTGTCTCATTGCATTGGTACCAGTGTGTGGAAGGAAACAGACTTCTTGCATATTTTTGTGTATTGTGCATAATTATAGAAGAATGCTTGGTTGGAGAGCCGCAGTTTATTGATTCCTTTTTGTATTTAGGGATGTTGTCTGTTTCCTTTAAGTTATTAACAGATGAAGAAAGGTTATGCAGGCATATTTGTAAATGCAGTCTAGTGATTATTCAAGGTTCTGTTTTTTGCTTAAAAAATTAAATTTTGAAATATTTGAATTAAACAATATAAATAACACAGTAAATTGTATATTTTGTTTCGAGCTCTGTGAAGAGAGTCTCCTCTTCCCCACATCTTAATCTAGTGTTGGGAATCTCTTTATTGTGAAGTATATAATTTAGTATGATTCAAGTTTGTGAACAGAAACCTCTAGCTTTTTGTTAAGTTAACTGCAGTGGGTGTTCCTCCCAGCCAATTTTAATCTAGATTCTGACAAACTAGATGCTAAATTCTAGTCGTCATTTTATAAGTAATTGAAATGTTGACCCTAGGATTATTAGTATCCATACAATTTATGAAAAATTAACTTGTGCTAATATGCTCCCTATGCTGCCTTAAATTCTCACCTCGCATTGCTCCCTCCAATAGCAATCCCAGTACATCATCCTTGAGTTTTCCAGTTCAAAATTCTCTCCCCAGACACAACCTGAGGTTAGAATGACAAATTCTCTGATTCTACTGTTGTTTTTCACAGTTCAAATGGACATTAAATGACCATGTCACACGTTCGTCATTATACTTTACTGAAATTGAAGTGATAACACTGACTTGGTTGTAGATGTTATAATTTAGATGTGCAAATTTAGGAAATCTACAGTAATTAGTCATTTTCTTGACCAGAAAATTTTATTGCATGCTTCTTTGGGGAGGAAGCTGGGTGAAAGAGAAAAGGGCAGTTCTTTTATTTTACAAATGATATTTTCTGTGATTCTGACTGCAGTGCATTACCCCTTCTCATTTTCCCCAACCTTTCAGCTGCTTTTGACATGGTTACACCATCCTCCTCCAACGCCACTCCCTCCGTTGTTCAGCTTGGTCAGACTGCTTTCGCTTGGTCCCACACTTGCCTATCGTAGTGTAGCCAGAGCATCTCTAACAATGGCTTACTCAGACCTGCATCGTCACCATTGGAGTCTCCCATTCTTGCCCCCCACCCCCCCACTTTTCCTCCTCTACATGGTTACCTAGTCCATAGACAAGGGGTCGGCTTTCAATGTACGCTAATGACGCGCAGCTCCACTTCCCCACCACCTCTCTCGATCCCTCCACTGTCTCTTTGCTTGTCTGACATCCAGCCTTCTATGAATTGCAGTTTTCTCCAGATAAACAAGGGGAATTCCAAAGCTAGCCAATTTGGCCCTGCCATATACTCCATACCCTTGCTACTGACTCCATCCTCCTCCCTGTTCAGTGTCTTGCGTTGAGCCAGACTATTTACAACCTCAGCACACAGTTCGACCCAGAGCTGAGCTTCTGACCCCATATAATAATTACTATCACAAAGATTCCCTACTTCTATCTCAGCCCATCTGCCATTGAAATCCTCATCTCATAGAGTTTTACAGCACAGAAAGAGGCCCATCGTGTCTGCGCCGCCCACTTGTGATCTCCATACTTGACTATTCCAAAGCTGGCTAGCCTCACATCCTCCACCCTGTGTATACTTTAGCTTATTCAAACTCTGCTACTTATGTTCGATCCTGTACGAGTCCCGTTCGGCCACCACCTCTGTCCTCGCTCACCTACATTGTCTCCTGGTACCCCAACATCTCTCATTTAAAATTGGATTTAAATCTCTTCGTGGCCTCCCTCCTCCCTTTCTTTGTAACCTCCTACAATCTTCCTCCACCCCTATACTCTGTTCCTTTTACTCCAACCTCTGGTGCATCCCTCCCCCCACCCCCCCCATGTCTCGCCATCGATGGTTGTGCCTTCAGTAACCAGCTTCTGGAATTCCTTTCTGTCTTTCCACTTCCCTTACCCCCTTTTTAAGACCTTAAAACTCACCTCTGACCAATTTTTTGTACACCCTTCCGTATCGCGCTCTTTTTTAAAATTTGGCTCAGCAAGAGTTTTTCTTAATTGCGCCTCTGTGAAGAGCATTGGAACATCTTTGTTAAAAGGTGCTGTGTAAATGCTAGTTATTGTCATGTTTTCAATCAAATTATAGAAATAACACACACCTATATTCCAGAGCTCTGGAAATTCCAAAATGGAGTTTAAAACCTGATGCTCCTCAATCTTTGATGACTTTCCTTACGTAGATATAAACGTTGAAGGCGTGAATTGCTGTGCAACATGTATCCCCATGGTAATACAGAATCAAAATTAATTGGCTGTGAATGTATAAATTGAAGTTCTTTTTATTAATGTATTTTTTTATGTCTATATATGTAGGTCCATTTACAGATGTTGTAATTACAAACCTCAAATTGAAAAACCCAGCAGATAAGAGGGTATGCTTCAAAGTGAAGACTACAGCACCGCGCCGGTACTGTGTACGGCCTAACAGTGGGATTATTGACCCTGGATCAACGGTTACTGTTTCCGGTAAGAATGATGACCAATTCGCATAACCTTTCACAAATGTAAAAGCAATTGATTATTTTTAACAAACAGGCTACAGTACTAAAAATATTTTTTTCTTATTAGGATTAGTTGAAAATTGTGGTGCTCTTGATGAGTGTAAAATACATTGAGTACATTTGTTAAAACTACAGTGTGTGCATCCAAGTGTCTGCTTGTAATTTGAGATTCTCATCTGCAATGCTGAGTGTGGTAGTGTTCATAAATAAATGTATGATTCTGATCCTATGACTGTTCAGTTAAACTGTAAATAGTACAGTGGGTACTGCACTAAAATAGATAGCAAATATCAGGCTTTTAATAAATTTGCAGACAGGTTTTCAGTCAGAGTGTTGGGGATCATCAGCTGGCTTTTTTTTTGGCTAGGTTCAACTTAGATATTTTTAACTTGACTCCAGATAGTTGCAATTTTTTGGTTGACACATTGGCTATATACAGGAAACTTTGTGCTATCCGGCAGCGACGGGACTGAGCTGTTGCCGTTCCCTCAAAACTGCCGGACACACTTCATCTCCGTATCTGACAACAAACACTGGTGCTTAGCAACAGCTTCTAAACAGTCGGCCCGTACCTTGGAAGCGTCTCTCTGAAGCTGTTGCTAAGCTACAGAGACTTTGCAGAGCCTGATTGTTGGAAAAAAAATGCCACGAGAAGAAAAAAAACCTTACAAAACGGCTCCTGATTTTTGCCGGTGGCTCGAGCTTGCCAGACATTTAGCCTCCGGATAATACAAAGTTTCCTGTAATTCTTAACTACCCAATAAAATGAATAGATTTCCATACAGTTTTGTGTTGTATCACAGTGTTGAGGGCTAGAACATTCTTAAATCTTTCTTGGGGTGCCTGGGAATATTCATATTTTGAAAGTTTAAACATTTAAACTTGGCAGCATTTTTATACGAAGTAGCAGTCTGTATTTATCAGTAAGTGTTCTTCCTGGCACCCTTTTGTTTGAAGATAATTGGTTCACTTACCTTGACAACTTGGTTGCTCAATTCGATCTTTGTTTTAATATTAACAGTTAGCTGAGTAAATAGTTCAACATGCACAAACTCAACAGTGGAGCAGTCCAGATGTGATCTGTACTTGTTTCCCTACCTTATTTATGCATCATAATCAAAGTCAAATTTGACCTTTTGTACTTGAGAGTCCATCAGACAAATCGCATGCATTAAACATGCAAACTACTGTTGCATTTGTAAATGTCCTAATGTCCGGGAACAGTAGCATAGTGGTTATGTTACTGGACTAGTAATCCAGAGGCCTGGACTAATGATCCGGAGACGTGAGTTCAAATCCCACTACGGCATAAATAAATCTGGAATAAAAAAGCTAGTATCAGTAATGGTGACCATGAAACGATCGGATTGTCGTAAAATCCCATCTGGTTTACTGCTGTACTTTAGGTCTGGCCTATATGTGACCCACAGCAATGTGGTTGACTCTTAACTGCCCTCTGCCCTCTGAAAGCCACTCAGTCGGCACCGGCTACGGACACAACAACGGCACACCCAGCCCAGTCGACCCTGCAAAGTCCTCCACCAACATCTGGGGACTTGTGCCAAAATTGAGAAACTGTCCCACAGACTAGTCAAGCAACAGCCTGACATAGTCATACTCACAGAATCATACCTTTCAGCCAATGTCCCAAACTCCTCCATCACCATCCCTGGGTATGTCCTGTCCCACCGGCAGGACAGAACCACCAGGGGTGGCGGCAAGTGGTATACAGTCGGGAAGGAGTGGCCCTGGGAGTCCTCAACAGTGACTCCGAACCCCATGAAGTCTCATGGCTTCAGGTCAAGCATGGGCAAGGAAACCTCCTGCTGGTTACCACCTACCGCCCTCCCTCAGCTGATGAATCAGCACTCCTCCATGTTGAACACCACTTGGAAGAAGCATGGAGAGTAGCAAGGACACAGAATGTACTCCGGGTGGGGGACTTCAATGTCCATCACCAAGAGTGGCTCGGTAGCTCCACTACTGACTGAGCTGGCCGAGTCCTGAAGGACATAACTGCCATACTGGGCCTGCGACAGGTGGTGAGAGAACCAACATGAGGGAAAAACCTACTTGACCTCGTCTTCACCAACCTACCTGTCACAGATGCATCTGTCCATGACAGCATTGGTAGCAGTGACCACCGCACAGTCTTTGTGGAGATGAAGTCCCATCTTCACACTGAGGACATCCGTCATCGTGTTGTGTGGCACTACCACTGTGCTAAATGGGATAGATTCAGAACAGATCTAGCAGCTCAAAACTGGGCATCCATGAGGCCCTGTGGGCCATCAGCAGCAGCAGAATTGTATTCCACCACAATCTGTAACCTTATGGCCTGACATATCCCTCACTCTACCATTACCATCAAGCCAGGGGACCAACCCTGGTTCAACTAGGTGTGTAGAAGAGCATGCCAGGAGCAGCACCAGGCATACTTAGAAACTTGGGGAAGCTGCAACACAGGATTACATGCATGCCAAAAAGCAGAAGCAGCATGATGTAGACAGAGCTAATCGATCCCACAATCAACGGATCAGATCAAAGCTCTGCAGTCCTGCCACATCCAGTCGTGAATGGTGGTGGACCACTAAACAACTAACGGGTGGGGGAGGATCCATGAATATCCCCATCCTCAATGATGGGGAGCCCAGCATATGAGTGCAAAGGACAAGGCTGAAGTGTTCGCAACCACCTTCAGTCAGAAGTGCTGAGTGGATGATCCATATCGGCCTCCTCCTGAGGTCCCACCACCACAGAAGCCAGTGTTCAGCCAATTCGATTCACTCCACGTGATATCAAGAAACAGCTGAGTGCACTGGACACAGCAAAGGCGATGGGCCCCGACAACATCCCGGCTGTCGTGCTGAAGACTTGTGCTCTAGAACTAGCCGCGTCTGTAGCCAAGCTGTTCCAGTACAGGTATAACACTGGCATATACCCAACATTGTGGCAAATGCCCAGGTATGTCCTGTCCACAAAAAGCAGGACAAATCCAATCTGGCCAATTACCGCCCCATCAGTCTGCTCTCGATCATCAGCAAAGTGATGGAAGGTGTCATCGACAGTGCTGTCAAGCGGCACTTACTCACCAATAACCTGCTCACTGATGCTCAGTTTGGGTTCTGCCAGGACCACTTGGCTCTAGACCTCATTACAGCCTTGGTCCAAACCTGGACAAAAGAGCTGAATTCCTGAAGTGAGGTGAGAGTGACTGCCCTTGACATCAAAGCAGCATTTGACTGAGTGTGGCATCAAGAAGCCCTAGTAAAACTGAAGTCAATGGGAATCAGGGGGAAACTCTCCACTGTCTGGAATCATACTAGCACAAAGGAAGATGGTTGTGGTGGTTGGAGGTCAATCATCACAGCCCCAGGACATTGCTGCAGGAGTTCCTTAGGGCAGTGTCCTAGGCCCAACCATTTTCAGCTGCTTCATCAATGACCTTCCCTCCATCATAAGGTCAGAAATGGGGATATTTGCTGATGACTGCACAGTGTTCAGTGCCATTTGCAACTCCTCAGATAATGAAGCAGTCCATGCCCACATGCAGCAAGACTTGGACGATGTTCAGTCTTGGGCTGATAAGTGGCAGGTAACATTCGTGCCACAGAAGTGCCAGACAATAACTATCTCTAACAAGCGAGTGTCTAACCACCACCCTTTGATATTCAGCGGCATTACCATCGCTGAATCCCCCACCATCAACATCGTGGGGGTCACCATTGACCAGAAACTTAACTGGAACTGCCACATAAATACTGTGGCAACAAGAGCAGGTGAGAGTTTGGGTATTCTGCGGCGAATGTCTCGCCTCCTGACTCCCCAAAGCCTTTCCACCATCTACAAGACACGAGCCAGGTGTGTGATGGAATACTCTCCACTTGCCTGGATGAGCGCAGCTCCAACAACATTCAAGAAGCTCAACTCCATTCCAAGACAAAGCAGCCAGCTTGATTGGCACCCCATCCACCGCTTTAAACATTCACTCCCTCCACCACTGGCGTACCATGGCTGCAGTGTGTACCATCTACAAGATGCACTGCAGCAACTTGCCAAGGCTTCTTCGGCAGCACCTTCCAAACCCGCGACCTCTACCACTTAGAAGGAAAAGGGCAACAGGTGCATGGGAACACCACCACCTGCAAGTTCCCCTCCAAGTCGCACACCATCCTGACTTGGATGTATATCGCCGTTCCTTCATCGTCGCTGGGTCAAAATCCTGGAACTCCTTCCCTAACAGCACCGTGGGAGTTCCTTCACCACACGGACTGCTGTGGTTCAAGAAAGTGGCCCATCACCATCTTCTTGAGGACAATTCGGGATGGGCAATAAATGCTGGCCTTGCCAGCAACGCCCACATCCCATAAACTAATAAAAAGAAAAGTTACGATGGATTCTGATTTGTGCAGGGACCCAAAAATGCAGCAATGACTCTGTCTGATAACGGGGAGATTTACTGGTCCTGATTTTGAGGTAAAAATAACGTTGAGGCTATTGGAGCAAATTGGACAACTTCCGGCAGTCGTACCTGCGCAGTTAAACACAGAAATCAGGAAGTTGCTGTTGAGTTGCCCTGCTCCTCTAGAATCTGCACGTTAACCGTATCTTGCCTAGTGGTTAAGTACCGCAAATTGACGGCCTTCCATGTATGTGAGTGCTGAGTGAGACTTGGCACTCGCATACATGAAAGGGTGTCAATTTGTGGTACTTAACCACTAGGTATCCACTAAACACACCAGGAAAAAGTTGGGGCTGATTCATTCAGGTGTAAATTAATTTTTAACAGTGTGGTAAGTCTTAATTATTGCCAAACAACCCTTCTGGCACTGAACATTTTCTTCCAAAAGCGTGAAGCCTCATTCTTTCAGATTTTAATAATTGTAGGAGATTTACTTTTTTTTAACTCTTTTTCTGTGTCTCTTCTCTCTATCTGAATCCCATCTTTTTTTCCCCTTTTATTTTGCTTTCTGTACATGATTTTACATTGTATTAAATATTTTAATTTACACTTCCTGGTTTAGTCTCTGCCTGGCTCGGTAAGGATTCTTCATTCTGATTGGTTAAGGATACACCATTGCTTGCCCTGTTCACACAGGTCCTAGAGGGCGCCGCGCTGTTTCGGATTTCCAATAACCGCAAGTCTCCGTGCAAAAGCCCGTACTGAAGTCTGGGCAAGTGCAGTGAACGGCTAGCACTGCAAGATCTGGGCCAATAAGTTGCATCATGATTTTTTTTTGAAATATTAAACTTAAGGATCAAACTTTTAGCATTGGTCCAACAGTCTCTTGTTAGAACATTTTTTGCCTTCCTGTTTTCTTACTTTCTGTCCTGAGACTCCTGCTGAGGCATACTCCCCAGGCACTGGTCACCCTCTGGATTGTTATCCACGTCACTTCTTCATTTTGTGTGTGGGTCTTGATAGTCAATCTTTGCATGGTATTTTACCATGAGGTGCATTACAGCCAATCGGAATCCTGTGTTCATCTACGTGTGCATTTTCCAGCAGGACTCACTGACTAGCAACCAGGAGCAGGAACTTAAGCTGACTTATTTTTCCCCTTCCTAGTCCAGAGGTGCTGAAACCAATTCTAGCACCTTGCCACCCTGACTGAAATTAGTTATCTCCGTACATGGGGGATCGAACCCAAGTCCTTCTGGGCCTGATGGTGCCAGTTAGACCACTTTTTTTTTTCTACTACTTTTAATAATGGTGTTAAGTGGTCACGGAATTAATATGGACAAATGCATCTAATTGTCCAAGTTATTAAAGTGAATAAATATTAAATGCATTTGTTGGACTAGTACTTCCACCATGATTTGAATTGAGGTCTACATGGAAACTGAGTGCTGTAAATATTTGTGGTTTTAATATTGTAATTGGAAATCAGGAAATGGCAGACTTGCTAAATAGCTACTTTGTATCGGTCTTCACAGTGGAGGATGAGGATAAAGTACCAGAGGTACAAGGAAAACTAAAAATAAATCAAGGAGAGTAACTAAATACAGGAAACTCTTTTTTTTTATCCGGCACCGACGGGACCAGCGTGGTGCCAGTTGATCAAAAAGCCCGGATTACAGAGAGGTATACTTACCAAGGTACGAGAGCCCCGTACACGGCCACAGGTGCAGGAGCCCCGGTTACACGGCACTTGTGCAGGAGTCCTGGTTACACGGCCACAGATCCAGGAGCCCCGGTTACAGGGCACTTGTGCAGGAGTCCCGGTTACACGGCCACAGATCCAGGAACCCCAGTTACACGGCCACAGGTGCAGGAGCCCCGGTGACAAGGCACTTGTGCAGGAGTCCCGGTACACGGCCACAGATCCTGGAGTCCCTGCTGCACGGCCACAGGTGCCGGGACCCCGGTTACACGGCCACAGGTGCCGGGACCCCGGTTACACGGCCACAGGTGCCGGGACCCCGGTTACACGGCCACAGGTGCCGGGACCCCGGTTACACGGCCACAGGTGCCGGGACCCCGGTTACACGGCCACAGGTGCCGGGACCCCGGTTACACGGCCACAGGTGCAGGAACCCCGGTTACACGGCCACAGGTGCCGGGACCCCGGTTACACGGCCACAGGTGCAGGGACCCCGGTTACACGGCCACAGGTGCCGGGACCCCGGTTACACGGCCACAGGTGCCGGGACCCCGGTTACACGGCCACAGGTGCCGGGACCCCGGTTACACGGCCACAGGTGCCGGGACCCCGGTTACACGGCCACAGGTGCCGGGACCCCGGTTACACGGCCACAAATATGAAGTAAAACTTACCTGAACCGACTCCTGAATTTTGCCGGTTAAGAGAGATTTCCGGACATTTAGGTGCCGGTTAAAAGAGAGTTTCCTGTATATTCGATGCCAATAAAAAAAATATTGGTGAACAAACTAATGGGATTAAAGAGAGATTGATTTCTAGCGTATTAAAAGAAGTAGGTGAGCAAGTTGTTGACGTGTTAGTCATGATCTTCCCAAACACTCGATTCAGGAATTGTCCCCTTGGACTGGAAAAATGCCAATGTCGCTCCATTATTTAAAAAACAGTGTACGAGATATGTCTCCTAGGCAGTTATAGTCCTATTAGTCTAATATCAGTTGTGGGCAAGTTAATAATAGGATCTGTTATTAGGGACAGAACGATTGAGCATTTGGATAAATATGAGCTGATCAGAGAGCCAGCATGGATTTGTAGCGGATAAGTCGTGCCTAACGAACCTAGTTGAATTTTTTGAGTAGTTAACAAATGTGGTAGATAAGGGAGTGTCTATGGATGTTATTTATATGGACTTTGAGAAAGCATTCCGCAAAGTCCATATAAGAGACTGTTAACAAAAATGAGGCAGCATATTGGCTTGGATAGGGAATTGGTTAGGAGGTAGGAGACAGAGAGTAGGGGTAATGGGTATGTACTTAAATTGGTGGGATGTGACTCATGGTGTCCCTCAGTGATCTGTACCAGGACCTCAGCTTTTCACTATATCAATGACTTAGATGAAGGAGTAGATAGCCGTGTATCTAAGTTCACTGACGACACGAAGTTAGGAGGCACAATGGGAGTAGAAAGTTGCAAAGGGACATTATAGATGAAATGAGTGGGCAAAGCTGTGACCATCCACTTGGATCTAAGAAAGATAAATTATTTTCTAAATGGCATGAAGCTAGGAACTGCGGATGCGCAGAGATTTAGGGCTCCACGTACAGGAATCACTAAAAGCTGCTGGACAAGTACAAAAAGAAATTAAGGCTAATGAAATGTTGGCCGTTATCTCAAGGGACCTTGATCTTCAAAGGAACGGTAACATAATGGTAATGTTACTGGACTAGTGATCCAGAGGCCTGGACTAATGATCTGAAGACATGCGTTCAAATCCCACCACGGCAGCTGGGAAATTTAAATTCAGTTAATTAATAAACCTGGAATAAAAAGCTAGTATGTAACTATTGGATTGTCGTAAAAACTCGTCTGGTTCACTAATGTCCTTTAGGGAAGGAAATCTGCCATCCTTGTCTGGCCTATATATGACTCCAGACCCACAGCCCTCTGAAATGGCCTAGCAAGCCACTCCGGTAAGGGCCGTGAGGGGTGGGTAATAAATGCTGGCCTTGCCCCAGTCTAAACAGCATTTTGCCAGTGATGCCCATATCCTGTGAATGAATTTTAAAAAGGGCTGCAATACATAGGGTGGCAGTTACGTTACAGCTGTACAGAGCTTTGGTTGGACCCCATCTAGAACACTGCATTCAGTTCTGGGCACTGCACCCCAGGAAGGGTATAAGGTGTAGCGCAGATTCACCAGAATGATACCCTGGCTAAAATGGTTAAATTATGAGGACAGGTTTCGAAGAGTCAGCTTGTGTTCCCTTCAATATAGATTATGGGGTAATGTAATTGAAATGTTTAAGATGATCCCAGGAGTTGATGGGGCAGATAGAGAAAAACTATTTCCTCTGGTGGGGGAGTCCAGAACAAAGGGGCATAACCATAAAATTAGAGCTAAGCTGTTCAGGGGTGAATGAATGTCAGAAAGCACATCTTCACACAAAGGGGAAACCTGGAAAACACTTCTCCCAAAATGCTGTTTAGGCTGGTGGGGGGGTCAATTGAAAATTTCAAAACTGAGATTTAGATTTTTGTTAGGCAAGGGTATTAAGGGTTACGGAACCAAGGCAGGTAGGTGGAGTTAAGTTACTGATCAGCCATGGTCTATTTGAATGGTGGAACAGGCTCGAGGGCCTGAATGGCCTACTCCTGTTTCTATGTTCCTATAGTCACATGAGAATTCTTTCCTAGGAATTAATGTTTGTTTTATCAGTTATTGTTCAACTTCTGCCTTTTTGTTGAAGGACAATTGCAAATTACTTAGCGAATGGCTACCTCTTGCGCCTGCAGATCATGACGTAGGCCATTTAGGACAGAGATGAGGAGGAATTTCTTCACCCAGAGAGTGGTGAACCTGTGGAATTCTCTACCACAGAAGGCAGTAGAGGCCAATTCATTAAATATATTCAAGAAGGAGTTGGATATATTTCTTAAGGCTAAAGGGATCAAGGGGTATGGGGAGAATGCTGTCAAAAAGGGAAGTCAACAAAAATAATGTCTGCATTTGGCATTGGTGGAGGAAAATGTAAAATTAATTCCTTCGTATAACGCCAGGCGATGCAGGTACTCCTGTATACTAGTTGGAGAATAAACGTGGGCTCATAATTCATGACTCAGTTTACAAGTAAACTCTGATCTATCCAATTCCAAGCAGACAAATCTTATCTTCATTTTTCTTCTCCTTAATGAAGTTGGGGGCTCTGTAGATTTTGAAATGTGAAATTAAATTTGATGCATTTAAAGGGAGGCTAGACAAGCATATGAGGGAGAAGGGAATAGAGGGTTATGCTGATAGATTTAGATGAGGAAAGACGGGAGGAGGCTCGAGTGGAGCATAAACACCAGCATTGACTGGTTGGGCCGAATGGCCTGTTTCTGTGCTGTATATCCTTTGTAATCCCATGTAAATCAATTCACTCCAACAGTATTAAAACCTTTTCCTCTCTGATCGAGAATTAGTTTGACCATCCGTTAAAATCAACTAGATGACAACCTGACTAAAGATTCCTTTTGGAATGGAAAATTTGGCTTTACAGGTTACCAGTTGTTAGAATTGCATGTTCTTGATAAACTGTTTCCACATCATCCAGCTTGAAGTTCTGTTTTTTCACCACTCTGAAGAAAAGTTAATAGCTCGACGTTTTCTGGCTGCTGTGATGGACCATTCAAGTCAAATATTCAGTCAAGCCTATTTAATGTAAATTGGTTGACCTCATGTGGCACTGCTGATGGATGAATAAAACACTTTTTGGGGGGGGGGGGGGAAATTTGGTTGCTTTGTGCCTCCCGTTAGTGCCCTAATGGGGCGCAAAGCAACTAGTGCCCGGGTGTGGCGATGTTTGCGCCGCTCGCGAAATTGACCAGACATTTTGCGGTGACGCTAAGTACTACCACCACGATCTCCTGCGCCTGCAGATCGTGACGTAGGCCATTTAGGACAGAAATGAGGAGGAATTTCTTCGCCCAGAGAGTGGTGAACCTGTGGAATTCTCTACCACAGAAGGCAGTAGAGGCCAATTCATTAAATATATTCAAGAAGGAGTTGGATATATTTCTTAAGGCTAAAGGGATCAAGGGGTATGGGGAGAAGGCAGGGACAGGGTACTGAATTTGGATGATCAGCCATGATCGCATTGAATGGCGGAGCAGCCTCGAGGGGCCGAATGGCCTACTCCTCCTATTTTCTATGTTTCTATGTTTTCTATGACGTCAGTTGAGCGTGCAATGCCCCAGTAGCGCCCCGGACCGGATATTGATTGGCGCCGCCTGCCGCTAACAACGACGGGTTGAGGGGAGTGTTCTGCGGTCGGGGGAGCACTATTTAAAGGTGACCGCTTCCTGCCTTTTTCTGTCGGTGACATTTTTGCACCACGCATTCTGAGCGAGAGAGAGAGACTTCTGGAGAGATTCAACGCTGTGTGAAGGAGTTTTGGGTACTGAGCAGCACTTTGCAGGTTCATTTTGATTTGCCCTTGCATCGATTTAGAAGAGACTATGGGGGCTGCACTCTGAGCTCTTTCCCTGGGCCTCTCCATTGTTCTTTCCAGCAGAATTGATGTACAGGTCTCTCCAGGCCGAGATTCAAGGCTGCAATGAGGAGGGTGTGGATGGAGAGCAAGATCGACACTCCCCTTTAAGAACTGGCTGGTGCCCGTGTGTCTGTGTTCCATTGCTGACTGACATCACATGAGCTTCGCCAGCGCTCTGAGTTAGCACCTTGCTCCTTGGTGTTAGCGCTTTGTGAAGTGTGTAGCGCCTGATTTAGCGCTCCAGTCACTTCCAGGGGCGATCGAAGCCAAGTTTGCAGTCAGAGGTGATAATTAGCGCCAGGCGCTAAACATTGTGCCCGGCCGATAATTGCGCCCCAAACGGGGCGATACTGAATTTCTCCTCCTTCTTAGCTCTCTGCTTATCTCCCACACCCTAATTATTTCTGTCTCTGTCTTTCATTCTTCCTCGAGCTTCCATATACTTTTGTTATCTTTGTATCTGTTTCCTTTTTCTCGCATTTTGTTGCACTCCATTTGTTGGACCATTGAAGATATAGGAAGGCTGAGGAACAGGAGGCTGGAGCAGGGAAGCCACGGAGAGTGGAACCTAATGCCACAGTAGGGGTAGGTCTTGAGGCTGGATGGCTGAGTGTGAAATGGCAAATTCGGGCAGTTACTGGGGCACTTGCATTTCCTTGGTACCTGCAGCCACATGATAAATACTTAGATAAATACTTAACAGTGGTTATCATAGACTAATGAGATTTCCCCAACTCGGCATTCACGGATACAGTCTTGATGATAGATGACAGTTACATAAATCCTCTTGGGATTGGCCATAAAGTCACGTGCCTATTCTCCGGAAATCCAAAACCCAGCAATCCAGTTGGGTGAGTAAAAGCTCATCTCGCATGAGGACTTGCAAAGCTACACCAAGGTATGTGTGGCAGTCATGCACCCTCTGGGTGGGGTGCTGCTTTAATCTGCACATGTCAGAGGGAACAGAGTTAACTTTATTATGAGTATACCTAGGCAACACTCACGTAATTGTACGATAGCAAAATACTGCAGATGCTGGAAATCCGAAATAACAACAGAAAATGCTGGAAAAACTCATCAGGCCAGGCAACATCCGTGGAGAGAAAATAGAGTCAACATTTTTGTGTCCTGCAACATGATGTGTAATAAATATTTTGGGACGTACAGATTGCAATTGTGTTTAGCATGGTTCCTGGCCTGCTGAGTATTTCCAGCATTTTCTGTTGCTACAGTAGTATTGTTTGATTACATTGCTACAGTGACACTTCAAAAGTACTTTCTTGGCTGTAAAGCACTTTGGGATGTCCTGAGTCGTGAAAGGTGCTATATAAATGCAAGTTCATATGTTTGTTCTCTCTCTCTCTCTCTCTCTCTTGTGTGTGTTTCTCTTATTTTTCTCTCCTTTTCTACGAGTTCTTTAACTTGCTTTCATTTTCCTAAAGCCAGCTCTTGCCCTCAATGTGTCTAATGGCTACAGATGATCAATCTCATTATGAAAGAGATTTTTTGGTTGAGTTCTTCCTCTTTTTCTTCCTTCCTCTCCTCTCCTCCCTTCCCCACCCCATACACTAGAAAGTTCTGGCAATGTATGCTACTTGACAGCATCGACGTCTTGAATTCTGCAAATCCTTCATATTCCATATTTGTGGAAAGTTAAGTGAGAAATTTACAAATGTTTTTTCTCACTCCTGCTTGCTCCCCAAAACCACAAATAAAGGATGTCATAAAACGGAGTTCCTTTTGAAATATGCATTTAGTCTAGATCTCTGGAGCTGAGCAACATGTAGCACATATCCTAAGTATTAGTATCTTAATGTACAGATAGAATCATATAAATTATAGCACAGATAGAGGTCATTTGGCCCATTGTGTCTGTGCTAGCTAGTTAACTGGAGCTATCTACAGTACTTTAATCTAATTTTCCTGCTCTTCCGCTCCTTTTTGTGTATTCAAACACTTAACCAATTCCCTTTTAATTGATCGTTTGTGCATCAATAGCCCCTTGTGGGAAGGCAGACCGTTTTATAACAATCCTTTTGTGTAAAAAAAATCTTCCAACTTCCCCCTTTTTAGCCCTCGTGATATCCTGAATCTATGCAGAACCAGCAAAAATGGTCTTTCAAAAGTCTTGATTATTTTGGAAGCCTTCTGTTCAGGAGGGTGGGGGGAGGAAAATAGTATTTTGAGTATTTCTAAATAGCTATTACCTCTGATACCTGCCATAATTCTGTTGAATCGTCACTGTATTCTTTCCATAGTCTTAATACCCTTCCTATAAAAGTGGGTGGCTAGAAAGACGGTGCCCATCTTAACCTTGTATTAGTTAATGATCCAGAGAACAAGAATGAAAGTCGTAGCATCCCTCTGGGCAGGAACTACAGACCCAGGAGTCTCAAATATCCCAAGACCAGGAGCCAGGTATATAACTTTTTTTAAAAAGGGCTTATTTCAATTAAATGATAGAACGACTAAAGTAAATGATTGGTGGATGTTGTTCAGTGACACTTCAGTAGACAAGTGGAATACTTTAAAGGTTTAATGCTTATTAGCATGCAGGCCAAATGCGTGCTGAAAATCAGCAAACTCGGACTAAAGAAATATGACCTTAAATGGATGAACAAACAAAGTGATTGTAAGAGGAAAATAACCTCTACAAATCCTGCAAAGAGGAAAGGGAAGAAATTCACTGGGATGAATACATGAAAATGCAGAAGCCCGTTTAAAGGGTTGAGGGGCAGCAAAAGAGACCTAGGAAAAATCAAATTGGCTGTGGATAAACATACTGCAGTACTACAAGTGTAAGGGCAGTCAGAGAAGAGATGAAAACCATAAAGTGCTAACAGGCTTAAAACTCAGGATCAGCACAAAATAATAAATATTGTGAATGATCATTTGCCTGCAGTATTCACAAGGGAAGACGTGAGCAATACTGTAGTATATTTCCCAAACAAAAACATCCCTAGTAAAATTGACCACTTGGATATAAATGAATTGGAAATCCTAAAAAGGCGAAATGGACTTAAAACATTAAATCCTCTGATAGATGATGATTATCCCAGAGCGCTGAGCAAGACCAGTGGTAGAGATTTGTGAGGCACTGACGATCATGAAGTTGGTTGAAGCTGGGGGTTATCAGTAGATTAGAAACGAGCTAGTGTGGTGCCCATGTTCAAAAAGGGTGATAAAGCAGATGCAGGCAATCACAGCTCCATTAGTTTTGCTTTCATTTAATGTAAAATAATAGAATTAATTATCAGGAGTAAAGGTTATCTGTACAATAATTATTTTACAAATGTTCTCATAGAGGATGTGATGACTGTGGGACTCTGATAGTGACTTCCAAAGGGCTTTTGATAAAGTTCCACCCGAAAGGCTATTTAGTTGAAGTTGAGCTGTGGGGATTCAGGTTAAACCCAGATAATGGATAGGAAATTGGCTGAAGGGTAGGCGACAATGAGTACTTGTTAGAAGAGTTATGTTGGAAGTTGGGGGGTGTGGTAGGGGGTGCAGAGTGGAATACCCCAGAGCTTGGTGCTGGAAACACCGCTGTTTCTCATTTGAGTCATACTCAATGCAAAGTGATTAAAATGTAGGTGATGCTAAACTAGGGTCTGTGGAATAATGAGGCAGCTCAGGAATTGCAGAATAAATTGGACTAAATATGTAAGCGAACAGAACAATGGCAGATTAAATTTAACGCAGGCAATTGAACCTGAAGGGGAAAATAATTGCAGGGCTACGGGGAAAGGGTGGGGGGAGTAGGACTAGCTGAAGTGCTCTTGCAGAGAGCCGGCACGGGCTCGACGGGCCGAATGACCTCCTGTGCTGTGTAACCATTCTGTGCTTCAATTGTAAAGTGCTACACATAGGGCAAATAGCTGACATATGTATATGAATGGTGTTGAGGTAGTTTATTATGAATCTTAAACCTAGGAGGCTTAGCAGACTTGATGCTAAACTTAAGCGCCTTGGGACGTTTTACTGCGTTAAAGGCGCTATATCAATGCAAGTAGTAGTTGTTGTAATGCAGAGCAATAGAATGCTGAACTACACAGCCATGACAGTAGAATATAAATCTGAGGAGCATGTGATCAAACCCTTTCAGGTTCCGGTCAGACTACCATTTGCCAAGAAACAAAGAGAAGCTATGAGGCTGACCGCTAATGCAAGGAGTTATGAGGAAATACTGGAAAAACTTCAGCTTTTCAGCTTATAAAGATGGTGTCAAATAAATGATCTTGGAGCTGTACAAAATGGTGAATGGAATGGAGGAAGTAAACCTGGAATAATTTAATTTAAATTGTGGGACTAGAATAAAGGGACATGGGTTCAAACTACTAAAAAGCAATTTTAGGACTGATGGGACATTTTTCTACACGCATGCAAAAACGCTTGAATCATTTAAATGCTACATTTAGGGGAACTGGAAGATACTTCTGAATGAATGAAGATGGCTATGCACATCTGTAATTGTGATTTCCTCCAACCCAAAAACATCCATTTATCCCTACTCTGCTTTCTCCATGCAACTCCATTCCAATCAATATCATTTGCCTCAATTTCCATAAGTCATTTATGTGGCACTGTCACAGTTTAGGATTCTGTGACTTTTTTTTTCCATGAAAAAGACTGAGACATAAGCAGTTTCAATGTTTGTTTTGGTATTTTGGGCAGTAACTTGCCTGAAAGGGATTAGTTTCCTCACAGCCCCACACTGGGTTGGCCATCTATAGCCACGAGAGGTAATTTAATGGTGGAATAGGTTGTTCTGCACAGATCCCAAGCAGTGATCTTTCTGGTTAATGTATGGTCAAGTGGGGAAAAAGAAGACTTGCATTTATATAGCGTCTTTCACAACAACCGGACGTCCCAAAGCGCTTTACAGCCAATGAAGTACTTAATGACGTGTAGTCACTGTTGTAGTGTAGGAATTTGGGAGACGACTAGCACCAAAGTGTTGACTGACAGCATTGAACCTGAGTAGATACCTGCTGCAGAACTGAAATTGCACCAATTGGTGGCAATTACCTGAGTTACACTGGTGAGGAAATTAATACAAAATGTTTAAGTGTGAATGGATCAGAAACTCAATGTCGTCCAGATCAAAAGAGGCAGATATTGAATCGGCATGTTTGGTGGTAGAAGACAAGGTGAGAGTGTTTTAGCTAAAGGGGTGAAAGTTTTAGTTCTGAAAGTTCCAGCTGAGAAAGTGAGTTTGAGCTAAGGAAAGAGTAAGAGCAACGTAGATTGGACAAAGAGAAAACAGCATAAGTTTGACGCTAACAAGGAGGAGAAAGTGTCGAGGTGAGGCAGAAGAGAAGGCGATCTTGAACTGCCAGAGACCACGCTTCAGCAGCGAGTCTGCTAAGTGGGGTCGCAGAACTAGGGGCCCACCATTTTATTAAATCAAACCTCATTCCAAATTTTCAAAAGGGGGCTAGTATCGGCAGTTTTATCCAGGTAATCAAATTGTTAGCTGGTTAGCACAAGTGGGACAAAAATGAATGGGCCAGTTGATTCTTAACATCCCCAAGTGGAAAAGTGCTTGCGGAGTTTTCTAATGCTAATCCTTCCAATTGGATAGACTATGATGTTGTAAAGTGTGCTTTTCTTGGGTCTTTAATACCAGAAGTGCAAAGGCAGAAATTTAAGGAACTTGGAAAGGACCCGTAGAGAAATGCCTATCCAGCTCGAGGGCATGTGGTGGGGCTGGAAAGTTAATGTGTAACATACTCTGAATGTCTTTTCCATTCATTGTGAAGGGACCAATATCTGGATATAGTTCTAGATGATTTAGAAACCTGGTTACTTGATTGGGGTGTAAAAATCTCAGTTTAAATGCAGGATCGGCAGTTGTTTGCACAGATCAAATAAACCCGTTTGTCATTAATGCCTGGTTATTTGGTAGGCATTTAGCATTTTGATGTTCACAACATTTATGTGATCTGAGTCTTAGACGGAAGCTTTTTAAGAATCAACATAGACACCCAAAGTCAGTCAGTCAAGCAAGGCAGCTGAAAGGGCTATGAGTGGGGAGTGTCTTGCCCCGGATAGGGAGTTAGTGTTTTTACTTCAAGTAAAACGTTCACCAAGTTGGCCTGGCATACGTATGTTATTTAAATGTGCAAAGAACGCAAACAGAAGTTGAACTGATTATGCTGTCACTTTCATCATACTCTGTGTTCCGTATGTTTTACCAGTTGTGAAATAAAGCAGCTTATGCACTGAACCAAGTAACGCCCAGTGTTAATTCAGTCCACCTTTGGAAAGATTGAAGGAGTTTAAAAAGCAATTACTGCAGATGCTGTGAATCAAACAGAAACAGGAAATACTGGAAACGCACAGCAGGTCCGACAGTATCTGTGGCGAGAACAGAGAAGTTATCATTTCAGGTTTTATAACTGGAAGCTATTGCTGATGAACAGCAACTAAAAAGGTACAAAGCAAGAAGGGGAAGAAAGGCTTTTCACTGTCCCTTCCCTTTGTTCTGTTCCTTTTTCAATGGTGTTTATCAGTAATATCCTCCATTTCTGTCATACCGAAAACTTTAACTTATCTGTTCTCTCCATAGACCTGCTGAGGGTTCCAGCATTTTCTGTTTCTGTTAAAGGAGTGTGTGTTCTTAAGACATGGAGATTCAGTCCCTATCACAAGGAAGTTGCATTATTAGACTCCTGGATCCTGTTGCCACACCCAGCAGATAGAGGGCAGTGAGAGTCAGAGTTCATTTTTTTAAAAGAATAAAGCAGGCAACCAGATCACTTAAGGGAGTGACTTACACCATTGAATACATGTGGCAGACCCGAATTCATAACCTGCACCTCATCAAATAATCCATGTATTTAGCATTATTCACATCATGAATAGATTCTTTAATTGTCTCACAAATATTCAACTAAATTAGTCAAGCATGACCTGCCATGTTCAAAACAAGGTGACTGTTCCTGACTAGGCCATATATTTCTTAAGTGTTCACTAATTTCACCCTGCAACGTAGGCTCTAGAAATTTAGCTACAGCTAAGGTAAGAGTATCTGACCCCTTTTCCCCTTGAAGCTGTAACATTTACCACCCTGCATTCCTTTGGTGTAATGCCCATTTCCAATTTTTTTGGGGGGAAAATTGTGGTCCGTGCCTCCATTATCACCTCCTGAACCTCTAATATTCTGGGATGTAAACCATCTGGGTCTAGTTATTTTTGTACGCTTGGTTGCATTCATTTTTTTTAACGCAGCACTATTATCTCTAGCAGTTCTCGCAACCCCTCAGATAATGAAGTAGTCCATACCCGCATGCAGCAAGACCTGGACGACAATCAGGCTTGGGCTGATAAATGACAAGTAACATTTGCGCCACATAAGTACCAGGCAATGACTGTCTCCAACAAACGAAAGTCTAACCACCACCACTTGACATTCAACGGCATTACTATCACCGAATCTCCCACCATCAACATCCTGGGGGTTACCATTGACCAAAAACTTAACTGGACCAGCCACACACATACTGTGGCTACAAGAGCGATCAGAGGCTGGGTATTCTGCGGTGAGTGTCTGACCTCCTGACTCCCCAGAGCCTTTCCACCATCTACAAGGCACAAGTCAGGAGTGTGATGGAATACTCCAATTGCCTGGATGAGTGCAGCTCCAACAACACTCAAGATGCTCGACACCATCCAGGACAAAGCAGCCCGCTTGATTGACACCCCATCTACTATCTTAAACATTCACTCCCTGCACCACCGGCGTACCATGGCTGCAGTGTGTACCATCTACAAGATGCACTGCAGCAACTCGCCAAGGCTTCTTCAGCAACGCCTCCCAAACCCGCGACCTCTACCACCTAGAAGGACAAGGGCAGCAGGCGCATGGGAACACCACCTCCAAGTTCCCCTCCAAGTCGCACACTATCTTGACTTGGAAATATATCTTCATCATCGCTGGATCAAAATCCTGGAACTCCCTCCCTAACAGCACTGTGGGAGTACCTTCACCGCACGGACTGCAGTGGTTCAAGAAGGCGACTCACCACCACCTTCTCGAGGGCAATTAAGAATGGGCAATAAATGCTGGCCTTGCCAGTGACGCCCACATCCCAAGTACAAATTTTTTTTAAAAAGTTTCTCTTACCTCTTTGCTACTCGTGCAGTCCCACTTTTACTTTCCTCTTTTTAAAAAAAAAAAACTTGAGGCGAAATAATTGTTGAGCATTTCTGCCATGCCTTCATACTCAACTATAAAATAGTGCCCTCTTTATCTCTAAGTGGTCCTATCCCTTCTTGAACAGTTGTTTACTTATGTGCTTATTTCCAATTAGATACCTTTATCTTTCACTTCCCCTTTTTCTTACCTGTATTTTTACCTTCATATTGCTTCCTTGTTCTTTTTTACCCTGAAACAAATCGTGCCTTGCATTTTTCCTTGTTTGGTCACAAACATTTTTTATCGCCATCTGTCTCCTAATAGTTGAAGTCCCCTATTACAGATGTGTTACTATGCCAACCTCTCTAAATGGCTTACAAATGTCATCCTCGATTGTCGTCCCACTATTCATTGGTCTATAGTGTACTTCCAATATCGGAGAAACATCCTTTATTTCTTAGCTCAATCCAGACAGACTGTAACTGAGCACCATCAATAAAATCTTACCTTTCTGTTGTGAATAAGGCAGCCTAGTATGTTTTTATGCTTTACCTAGATAATTGTCTCCTGCTCTGTCAAAGAGCACTTCTGTAATTGAGCCCCTATGAACTAGTGTGACTTTACATGCACAGTATCGCTCAATGTGGTGTTGTATAGGTATCAAAAAGCAACATTTATCACTTGCAGTTAAAAGCAGTTGCAGCAGGATATGAGATAAGTACTCTTGTGATCTTTTGGACTTTGGAAAGCAGAAGAATAAACATTCTAACAGACTATATGGGTTTAAGCTATAAACTGCAAAACGGGTTTATTAAAAGCAATAGATAATATGGCAGTTTGTACTATTTTTGAGGGCTTTTAGCTCATGCTCACAAAAATAACACATGCACAATACTTTTCTAACTCTATTGATAACTCACCTGGAGATGTTCTTTTAGAGGTCTTATAGGCCATTGTGAATATCCATGTACAAGAGTTACATTAAGAACATAAGGATTAGGAGCAGGGGTAGGCCATACAGCCATAGTCTCAGGATAAGGGGTCAGTCATTTAAGACTGAGATGAGGAATTTCTTCACTCAGCGTTGTGGATCTTTGGGATTCTCCACCCCAAAGGGCTTAGGATGCTGAATCGTTGAGTATATTCAAGGCTGAGAGAGGTAGATTTTTGGACTCTTGTACATGGGTATTTGTAATGGCCTATAGACCTCCATATGAGTTGCCCCTTTCCCTCTTTTTTTTTTCTTTTTGTAGCTCTTCTTTCTCCATAACCCCCTTGTATCTTCCCCTCAATTTTAAATGTTATCTTCAATATTCTTTACTAACCCACCCTCATGTTTTGTGTCCAGCCTTTGAGTTTACTAGTTTAAACTCTCACCTACAGTTCTATCTGTTGGTACCAGGAACATTGGTGTCAGTTTGGTTCTAATTTTTGAGAGATAATCAGGTTTTCCACATGGCGGGGAGAAACTGTTCTTTCTGAATGTAGAATTGTAATTGTTAAGTCCACTGCGGTGCATCCTTGAGGCTGAGAGCTATGTGGCTAGCACATTTCAAGAGGTGATCAGCCTGCAGTGTCGGAGTGTACAGGCAGAGAGGGAATGGGTGACCACCAGACAGACAAGGAGGACCAGGCAGGTAGTGCAGGAGTCCCATGAGTGCATCTCGCTCTGGTGAGGGCGATGGTTCCTCTGGGGTGTACAGCCAGAGCCAAGTCCACGGCACCACGGGTGGCTCAGCTGTACAGGGGCGGAGGAGGAAGATCGGGAAAGCAATAGTGATGGGGGATTCGATAGTTAGGGGAACAGACAGGTGTTTTTGCGACCGCAGATGTGTTATCTCCCTGGTGCCAGGGTCAAGGATATCACTGGGCAGCTGCCGAACATTGAGGGGGGAGGGTGAACAGCCAGTGGTCGTGGTCCATATCGGTATCAACGACATACGTAGAAAGTTGAATGAGGTCCTGCAGGCAGATTTCAAGGAGCTAGGAAAACAATTAAAAAGCAGATAGTAATCTCCGGGTTACCCCCAGTGCCACGAACGAGTGAGTATAGAAATAGGAGGATAGAGCAGATAGGGACCGGTTCTGGGGGAGGTGGAACCTGTACAAGCTGGATGGGTTGCATCTCAACAGAGCTGGGACCAATATCCTCGCAGGGGGGGTTTGCTAGTGCTGTTGGGGAGGGTTTAAATTAATTTGGCAGGGGGATGGGCACCAGGATGTAGCATTAGAAAGGAGAAGCAAGGTGCACAAAGGATTGGGAGCGACAGAGAGCACTAGAGTAAGAAATAGTACAGTATTAGTTGGGGTCAGACTAAGAGAATATAAGAAGGTCTAAGATAGGTTTACAGTGTATGTGTGTGAATGCACGAAGTGTGGTTAAAAAGGTTGGTGAGCTGCAGGCGCAAATAGACACATGGGAATATAATGTGGCGATAACGGAGACCTGGCTCAAAAAAGTCAAGAATTGGATACTAAATATTCCTGGATATAAGGTGTTCAGGAAAGAAAAGGGGTGGGGTGGCAGTATTGATTAAGGAGAATGTTACAGTGCTGGAGAGAGGATGTCCTTCAGGAGTCAAGGACAGAATCTATTTGGTTAGAGTTGAGAACTAATAGAGGTGCCATTACACTAGGTGTATTCGATAGGCCACCAACTAGTAGGAAGGATATAGAGGAGCAAATTTGCAGGGAAATTAGAGAGATGTAAGAAGTATAGAGTAGTGATAATGGGGGATTTCAACTATCCTAATATAGGCTGGGATAGTAATAGTGTAAAGGGCAGAGAGGGGGAAGAATTTAAGAAGTGAGTTCAGGAGAACTTTCTTGATCAGTATGTTTCCGGCCCAACGAGGAAGGAGGCATTGCTGGATCTGGTTCTGGGGAGTGAGGTGAAGCAGGTGTCAGTACGGGAACATTTAGGGAACAGTGATCATAATATCATAAGGTTTAGATTAGCTATGGCAAAGGACAGGGAGCAATTTGAGTAAAAATACTTAATTGGAGGAAGGCCAATTTCAGTGGGTTGCAAATGGATCTGGCCCGGACAAATTGGAATCCAAGATTGGCAGGCAAAACTGTAATCCAACAATGGGCTGCCTTTAAAGAGGAGATGGTTTGGGTACAGTCGAGGTACATTCCCACGAGCGGGACAGGTAGCGCAACCAAAGTCAGCTTCCTGGATGACGAGAGATACAGAGTAAGATGAAGTTGAAAAAGGGGGCGTATGACAGATGTCAGGTTGAGAATACAAGTGAGAATCAGGCTGAATATAGAAAGTTCAGAGAGGAAGTGAAAAAGGAAATAAGAGGGGCAAAGAGAGAGTATGAGAATAGACTGGCAGCTAAAATAAAAGGGAATCCAAAGGTCTTCTATAGGCATATAAATAGTAAACGGGAAGTAAGAGGAGGAGTGGGGCTGATTAGGGACCAAAAAGGAGAGTTACACATGGAGGCAGAGGGCATGTCTGAGGTACAAAATCTGTCTCCACCAAGGAAGAAGATGCCAAAGTCATAGTGAAAGAGGAGGTAGTGGAGATACTGGATGGGCTAAAAATTGATAGAGGAGGTACTAGAAAGGCTGGCTGTTCTTAAAGTAGATAAGTCACCAGAACCAGATGGGGTGCATCCTAGGATGCTGAGGGAAGTAAAGGTGGAAATTGCAGAGGTACTGGCCATAATCGCCCAATCCTCCTTGGATTTGGCGGGGTGGTGCCAGAAGACTGGAGAATTGCAAATGTTACACCCTTGTTCCAAAAAAGGACGCAAGGATAAACCCAGCAACTACAGGCTAGTCAGTTTAACCTCTGGTGGGGAGGCTTTTAGAAACGATAATCCAGGACAAAATTAACAGTCACTTGGATAAGTGTGGATTAATTAAGGAAAGCCAGCATGGATTTGTTAAAGGCAAATCGTGTTTAACTAATTTGATCGAGTTTTTTGATGAGGTAACAGAGGGTTGATGAGGGCAATGCGGTTGATGTGGTGTACATGGACTTCCAAAAGGCGTTTGATAAAGTGCCACATAATAGGCTTGCCAGCAAAGTTGAAGCCTATGGAATAAAAGGGACCGTGGCAGCATGGATACGAAATTGGCTAAGTAACCGGAAACAGAGAGTAGTGGTGAACGGTTGTTTTTTGGACTGGAGAAAGGTACACAGTGGTGTTCCCCAGGGGTCGGTACTAGGACCACTGCTTTTCTTGATATATATTAATGACTTGGACTTGGGTGTACAGGGCACGATTTCAAAATTTGCAGATGACACTAATCTTGGAAGTATAGTGAACAGTGAGGAGGATAGTGATAAACTTCAAGAGAACATAGACAGGCTGGTGGAATGGGCAGACACACGGCAGATGAAATTTAATGTTGAAAAGTGCTAAGTGATACATTTTGGTAGGAAGAACGAGGAGAGGCAATATAAACTAAAGGGTACAATCCTAAAGCGGGTGCGTGAACAGAGACACCTGGGGGTATATGTGCACAAATTGTTGAAGGTGGCAGGGCAGGTTGAGAAAGTGGTTAAAAAAGCATACGGGATCCTGGGCTTCATAAATAGAGGCATAGAGTACAAAAGCAAGGAAGTTATGATGAACCTGTATAAAACACTGGTTCGGCCTAACTGGAGTATTGTGTCCAATTCTGGGCACTGCACTTTAGGAAGGATGTGAAGGCCTTAGAGAGGGTGCAGAAAAGATTTACAAGAATGATTCCAGGGATGAAGGACTTCAGTTACATGGATAGACTGTATAAGCTGGGGTTGTTCTCCTTGGAGCAGAGAAGATTGAGAGGAGATCTGATAGAGGTGTTCAAAATCATGGGGGATCTTGACTGAGTAGAGAGAGAGAAACTGTTTTCCACTGGCAGAAGGGTCGAGAACTAGAGGACACAGATTTAAGGTGATTGGCAGAAGAACCAAAGGCGACATGAGGAAAAACTTTTTTACGCAGCGAATGGTTAGGATCTGGAATGCACTGCCTGAAAGGGTGGTGGAGGCAGACTCGATCGTGGCTTTCAAAAGGGAATTGGATAAATACCTGAAGGAAAAAAATTTGCAGGGCTACAGGGAAAGAGCGGGGGAGTGGGACTAGTTGAAGTGCTCTTGGAGAGCCGGCATGGGCTCGACGGGCCAAATGGCCTCCTGTGCTGTAACCATTCTATGATTCTAGGAGTGCTGGTGTAAGTTTCTAACCTGGTGTACTGAAGTGTGGTCTTGAGATAATAGCAGTTACTAACCTGATGGCAAGAAACTGGAAATCTGAAATAAAAACAGAAAATGCTGAAATACTCGCCAGCTCAATCACAACTGTAAAGAGAAAAGATGGGTTAACCATTTCTCGTGTGGACCCTTCTGGATATGGAAGGGTGAACATCAATGTTCCCGTCAAGCTGTGTGGCCACACAGCTGTCCAAGCTCCTGCGCAGCCGGCGCACTGGCTTTTAAGTAGGAAGAAACGTGCCGGTGCGGGTATTGGAATGGGACGTGCAGCCCGTTAAAGGGGCCGCGCACCCAAAAAAAAATTAAAGGGAACATTGGTAAACATTTATTTTGCCATTATAGACACGTACAGACTTGCTGTCTATTCCCAGCATTTTCAGTTGCTTGCCTGAGCGATCAAGTATACTATTTTGTGTGTAAGTATGTAAAACACCTTCCAGTGGTCTTGTATTTCATGGATATTCTGAGGTTCGGGGCTTTTTTTTCCCCCCCCATTCATTCCGGACCACTAAAAAAAAAAAAAAAAGTTCATTTGTATTTTGGTCTTCAAATTGATTCTTGCCAGTGGATGGCAATGTGTAACCAGCTTGTGTACTGAATTTCAGTGCCAATTCCAGCTGTTTGCTTGTTCATGCCTGGCAGCAAATGTGAACTGAAACTTAAAAGCACTGCCAGCAGTAGTGGTAGTTCACCAGAAGTTTGTTATCTGATTCTCAGTACTAGTTATTCATGTACTCGCACTGATGTGGTTACATTTTTAGACAGATTAAGGGAATCAATGCACCACTTGCTGGTATCTAGACTGGAGACTTAATGGCAACACCAGGGCCAGGCAGCTACTTTATTTATCATCATCACTTGAATAGTATTTAAACTAACAGGGGAGGGGCAGCAGTTACTTCATGCACTAACAGTTTTTAAATGTTCAAATTAAGAACCAACCCCCTGGCCTTCTCAAAACTAACACTTCTGTTTTCCCTCTCCAGTAATGTTACAGCCATTTGACTATGATCCCAATGAGAAAAGCAAACACAAATTCATGGTACAGACAGTCTATGCTCCGCCTGGTGCTGCAGACATGGAGGCAGTAGTAAGTATTACATTTTATCAGTAAGGATTAAAAGAGCAAAAGTATTACTGCATTCTCCAACAGCCAGTACTTCTAATTCTAGGATTTGTAAAACCTGTGTTTTTAAAGAAAAAAAAATCAGTTCCGCCTCTGTTTTGTGTACTTCATAAAGTTTTACTGACTACAATTAGTGATCTTTACAAATTCTTTCCAATACCCATACCTAACCTAATGCCGTGCTGGTGATCAGTCAGCATCATGTTAGGCTGACTTTGCTGCAGTTTCTAGATGTTACTTGTATTGCTCTGCATGGTTCAATTAGAAAGTGAAGATTGGATGAAAAAGTAGGCTCTGTAGATCGCTGTATATTCTTGATAGATAAGGTTATCTTCCAAGTGTAGGGCACGCTTATTTGGTTCAACAGAGTCCAATTTATTGCCATTTTTTGTGAACGGGTAATGCTGTTGCTATTGGAAGTTCCTCTAGGTGCAGTTGGTATTACTGTAATTGTTGAATTGCATGTAGTGAAAAAAGTTGCTAGAATTTGCTGTAAAAGCTGTAGACTCTTGACTAAATTGTCCCACTTTGTGATGCCGCCTCAATGCAGCAATTGCCGTAGAAATGTTGCTCATACAATACTACCTGAACTTTTTCACCTACTGCTGGTTTATTGATTGCTTCAGTGGTGAGGTAAAAAATAACACCAGTCAGATGCTGAATCAAGTAGGAATAGTGATGGTGTACATTTTATGCCATAATTCTGTACATTTTTAGCAGAAATGGGAAATAATTTTTGGCACTGAACCAAACAGTGTTGCAAGCAGATATCGATTAACATCAGGGCAATTGTTAGCATTTAAGGTGATCCTGACAAATTAAAGTAGACAAACTAAGGAATGAGGGATGCATTTTAATGAGAATATAAATATAAGGTAATGTATGTTGAAACATGAAACGCTGCTATGCTACTAGCAAAGGTAGAAAGTGAAAAGAATTTTGGGTTATTAACTAGTCACATAGTTGATGTGAAACCAATGAAGCTGGACTTAAAGGCAGGTGACAAGTCAAAAATTCTGAATTTTAATTTCAACAGCAGCCACTGCTCTAGAATAAAACCTATTACAAATTTGGACCAGGGCTCAATGTCTTAGAAGGCAGGCCCCATAATTCTAGTGGAAGCGCACACATACTCTGGGCAAAATTCAAGCCCATAACCCTCACGTCATTTGGAAAGATCCTGTAACTTCTAGCTGGCTCATTAGATGAAGCATTTAACAAAAGCTGATGGCAATGTTCAATCTCACCCTCCCAGCTGAAGTGAAGTACGAGAGTGCTTTATTCTAGTTAAGTAATTCAATGCAAAGACTATAAGATTCTTTTCACTCTCTACCTTTGCTAGTAGCATAGCAGTGTTTCATGTTGCAACATATATTACCTTATATTTATATTCTCATTAAAATGCATCCCTCATTCCTTAGCAAGTCTACTTTAATTTGTCAGGATCACCTTGAATGCTAACAATTGCCCTGATAATTAATATCCACTTGATCTGGATGAGGGAATTGGATGTAATATCTCCAAATTTGCAGACGACACAAAGCTGGGTGGGAGGGTATGCTGTGAGGAGGATGTCGTGAAACTCCAGCACGATTTGGACAGGTTGGGAGATTGGGCAGAAACATGGGAAATGCACTATAATGTGGATAAATGCGAGGTTATCCACTTTGGTGGCAAAAACAGGAAGGCAGATGATTATTTGAATGGCAATAGATTGGGAGAAGGGGAAGTGCAAAGAGACCTGGGTGTTCTTGTACACCAGTCGCTGAAGGTAAGCATGCAGGTGCAGCAGGCGGTTAAGAAGGCAAATGGTATGTTGGCCTTCGTAGCAAGAGGGTTCGAGTACAAGAACAAGGATGTCTTGCTGCAGTTGTACAGGGCCTTGGTGAGACCGCACCTTGAGTATTGTGTGCAGTTTTGGTCGCCTTATCTGAAGAAGGATGTTCTTGCCATGGAAGGAGTGCAGCGAAGATTCACCAGGCTGATACCTGGGATGGCAGGAATGACGTATGAGGAGAGATTGTGTCGATTGGACTTATACTCACTGGAGTTTAGAAGATTGAGAGGGGATCTCATCGAAACCTATAAAATTCTGTCGGGCCTGGACAGACTAGATGCAGGAAGGATGTTTCTGATGGCCGGGGAGTCCAGAACCAGGGTTCATAGTCTAAGGATAAGGGGTAAGCCATTTAGGACTGAAATGAGGAGGAATTTCTTCACCCAGAGAGTGGTGAACCTGTGGAATTCTCTGCCACAGAGGGCGGTGGAGGCCAGTTCATTAAGTATATTCAAGAAAGAGTTGGATATATTTCTTAAGGCTAAAGGGATCAAGGGATATGGGGAGAAGGCAGGGACAGGGTACTGAATTTGGATGATCAGCCATGATCTCACTGAATGGCGGAGCAGGCTCGAAGGGACGAATGGCCTACTCCTGCTCCGATCTTCTATGTTTCTATGTTAGAATTAGCCTTCTCTGAGTAATGGGAATAACGGGGCTGAAGACCCATCTGTTTGTAGTTTCAATCGTCAATGTTCAGAAGAGCACTTCTTTTATTGCCTTCTGCTGTCTATTGCGAAGCCAGTTTTTAACCCAGCTAGCTAATTTGTCATTAGTCATGAGGTTTAATGGTCTTTTAAAAGACTCATGAGTAAAATAAATGCTTCTGAAAATCCAACTAAATTACTGGATAATTCTGAATTAATTTCAGTAGCTTGAATTCCAGTAGATCCATGCTGTGACTGAGATTTGCACTCTGAAAAATATTCAGTAGCATTTCTAAAAATGTGCAAGTGTTTTTCACACAAGCGTTGGACTAATTAGTCTGAAATTTTGGGTTGATGCTTCATTCCTTTTAAAGTTGGGGATGGCAGTTGCTAGCTTCCTATTAGAATCATAGAATGGTTTACAGCACAGAAGGAGGCCACTCGGCCCGTCAAGCCCGTGCCAGCTCTCTGCAAGAGCACTTAAGCTAGTCCCACTCCCCCGCCCTTTTCCCGTCGCCCTACAAATTTCTTTTCCTTCAGGTACTTATCCAATTCCCTTTTGAAAGCCACGATGGTATCTGCCTCCACCACCCTTTCAGGCGGTGCATTCCAGATCTTAACCACTCGCTGCGTATAAAGGTTTTTCCTCATGTCGCCTTTGGTTCTTCTGCCAATCACCTAAAATCTATTCTTGGATCCATCCATTTATTTATCAGTGTCAAATATCAACCAGAACTTTATATTGTTTACTTAGTCATTTTCTTGGAGGTATCCCAAGATTTGGCTTGGGTGCCCTGCAGGGGTTAAAATCTTGAGTTTCTTAATACCTTTCTTTTCATAAGTATGTATATGTTGTAGATGCCTGAACCAAAAGGACAGGTTGAGGAATTTGTTCAATCTTCACATGAAAACTGATTTAAAGAAAGCATTAAAGAAAATCACCTAGTCTTCCAGTAATTTTACCAAGTTCATTTATTTAATCTTAATGTAAGAATTTTTGGATTCCTTTTGATATCAACAGTCTGCTCTTCTAATGAACAATTTTGGTTATCGTCCTGGTCCTCCCTATTTATCCCCTTGTATCTTTTAATGTCATTACCAATGCATTGAGTAGATTGGGCCTATACTCTCTGGAGTTTAGAAGAATGAGGTGATCTCATTGAAACATATAAAATTCTAGGAGGGATTGACAGGGTAGATACTGAGAGGTTGTTTCCCCTGGCTGAAGAGTCTAGAACTAGGGACATAGGGGGAAAAATTCGGTTGCTTTGTGCCTCCTGTTAGTGCCAGGGCGCTAATGGGACGCAAACCAACTAGCGCCCTGGCACGGCGATGTTTGCGCCTCTTGCAAAATTGACCAGACGTTTTGCGGCAGCGCTAAACAGTACCGCCACGATCTCCTGCACCCACAGATCGTGACGTCAGTCGAGCGTGTAGCGCCCCGGACAGGATATTGAGTGGCGCCCCCTGCCTTTCCGCCTGCCGCTAGCAACGACCGGTTGAGGGGAACGTTTTGCAGTCAGGAAGGGACTGGGGGAGCGCCATTTAAAGGCAACTGTTTTCTGCCTTTTTTTGTCGGCGACATTTTTGCACCACGCATTCTGAGAGAGAGAGAGAGAGAGAGACTTCTGGAGAGATTCAACGCTGTGTGAAGGAGTTTTGGGTCCTGAGCAGCACTTTGCAGGTTCATTTTGATTTGACCTTCCTTGCATCGATTTAGAAGAGACTATGGGGTCTGCACTCTGAGCTCTTTCCCATGGCCTCTCCATTGTTCTTTCCAGCAGAATTGATGTACAGGTCGCTCCAGGCCGAGATTCAAGGCTGCAATGAGCAGGATGTGGATGCAGAGCAAGATCAACCCTCCCCTTTAAGAACTGGCCGGCGCCAGTGTGTCTGTGTTCCATTGCTGACTGACATCACCTGAGCTTCGCCAGCACTCTGAGATAGAGCCTCGCTCCTCGACGTTAGCGCCTTGAGAGGTGTGTAGCGCCTGATTTAGCGCTCCAATCACCTCCAGGGGCGATAGAAGCCAAGTTTGCAGTCGGAGGCGATAATTAGAGCCAGACGCTAATCTTTGCGCCCAGCCGATAATTGCGCCCCAAATGGGGCAATACCAAATTTCTCCCCCATAGTCTCCGGATAAGGGGTCGGCCATTTAAGACTGAGATGAGATGGAATTTCTTGACTGAGGGTTTTTAAAAATTCATTCACGGGATGTGGGTGTCGCTAGCAATGCTAGCATTTATTGCCTATCCCTACTTGCCCTTTGATACAACTGAGTGGCTTGCTGGGCCATTTCAGAGGGCAGTTAAGAGTCGACCACATTGCTGTGGGTCTGGAGTCACGTAAAGGACGGCAGATTTATTTCCCTAAGATGGGTTTTTATGACAAGCCAGTAGTTTCATGGTCACCATTACTGACGGTAGCTTTTTATTCCAGATTTATTTAATTAACTGAATTTAAATTCCCCAGCTGCCGTGGTGGGATTTGAACTCCTGTTATTAGTCCAGGCCTCTGGATTACTCGTCCAGTAACATTACCACTATGCTGCCGTACCCGTATCTTTGTGAATCTTTGGAATTCTTTACTGAGTTGAGTATAGTCAAGGCTGAGATCGATAGACTTTTGGAATCCAGGGATATGGGGATTGGGCGGGAAAGTGGAGTTGAGGTCGAAGATCAGCCATGATCTTATTGAACAGCGGAGCAGGCTCGAAGGGCCGTATGGCCTACTCCTGCTCCTAAATCTTATGTTTTTATGAACAAATTGTGGCTGAAAAATTTGCTACGTCTGTCACTCCTTCCTCAAAGGATGGTGTCCATTTTCAGGGACCATAAGCTCAAAATTAGCGGACCTAGCCATCAACTAACTTGTACTTGATGCTTATGACTAGCTTGGCTGCTTTTCAAGGAACAAATTAGTAGCCAGACTGTGCTGCCATAGTTAATGACATAAATGTCTCATTCCTCCTCATTTCCATCTTGACCCAAACATATGGCATTGGTGGCAAAATTTTAATGTTCTTTTGAACAGCTAATAGGATGTGGACTATCACAGTAGACACCATGGCAAGTTTTAACTATGTATATGACCTCTGTACTTGAAGGTAATGTTGATCAGAGACAGAAGGGCGGATTTTCACTGGGGGGCGGGCATCGTGCGTGCGGGGTCTGAAGCTGACTGATAACCGCGTGGACCCCCGGAGTGCAAGGCCCGGACTATTTTAACCGGGACCTCATTAACGCATTCCAACACTGACTCCTGCCTGAAGCTGGCAGGGATGATGTCACTGCTAGTGGGCGGGCGTCAAAAGTCAAGAGGTGGGGCGGGTCTCGAGGACCCACGAATATCGCCTCCGGGAAGTATTGAGTGGGGAATCGGGAAGCCCCTACAGGGAGAGGAGAAAGTTTGGCGTGGAGGAGGTCCAAGTTATCCTTGTAAGTTAACCAGTATCTACTGTAAATCATGTGTGCCGTGCTTTTGTTTACTTCTCCATTTGCTATTTCATCAATCCGGCAGTTCCAGCCTAAGCCACAGTTTAGTCAAGTTTATTCTACAGCCTTCCAAAGTCTAGGACGGTCATGTGAGGCTATGTGATATAACCAGTAAGTGAAATATAGTAACTCTCTGACCCCTGGGCATGCTACAAATTACCTAGATATTGGACAGGTATATGTGTCCTGAGAGCCATAGGGAGTGAGCGCTCACCTATGGGAGTGATGCGGGATGCTAAACCCAAGAAAAATATCTAAAGTATAAACCCCAAAATGCAACAGTGGAATTTTCTGTTCTTAAAAATTGCCAATATTTTGAAGGAGTATTACATTCTATTGGCGTGTACATTTTCTTAGTTGAGATGTTTTGCTATTATTTGTTTTCATGCCCATGATCATTTACAAGATCTGGATGGAAGGCACATCAAAGGGTTTAATTGCTTTGTAGTAACTGGAGAAACTTTGGGCTGTGCAGCCAACACTTGGTGTTTCAAGTAGGGTAGATATGGCACAGTGCTTCCCAGTGCCACCATTGGATGCTTTGGCTCCTCTGAGAACCAGCTTATGCTAGAATTTATCCATTTAATTTTTGATAGCTTTGGCGTCCGATAAAGCATTTAACGTAAAAGCTCACAATATTAAATTGAAACTAAGATGGTACTAGAATAAAGAGTGCAACCATCTAACTGTTCTTATTTGTAGTTTTTACATGCTCCATCTACTATGTAGTTCATTATGAACTGAATATTGATCTATCAAGGGTTTAGCTAGAGTAAATAAAGGGAAACTGTTTCCAATAGCTGAAGAGTCGACAATCAGAGAGGTGATTGGCAAAAGAACCAGAGGCAACGTAAGAAATAACTTTTTTACGCAACAAGTGTTTGGGGTTTGGAATGCACTGCCTGATAGGGTGGTGGGAACAGATTCAGTCGTAGCCCTCAACATGGAATTGGATAAATACTTGAAGGAGAAAGGATTGCAGGGATATGGGCTAAGAGTGGGGAGTGGGACTAACGGGATTGCTCTTCGAAAGAGCTGCCGCAGACTCGATGGGGCGAATGGCCTCCTTTTGTGCTGTACTGTTCTATGATTCATTGAACGGTGTTAATTGCAGTCATTGCAGCCCATCGCCTGCCTGTTGGTGGTAAATTCAATTTTGGGAACATCCAGTGGTGTGTAGGTTTGTGAAAAGTTGGTACAAAATTTAAAAAACCTGTGTCAGACCCATTTGAACCCATGGTTTCTTAAGATCTATTTAATTTTTAGAAAACTGGGTGCTGGAAAGTATTTCACTGTAGTCCAGTTAACTGTGATCTACCAAGAAAACTTGAAGCACATTTGATTTGTTCTGTAATTGTATCATACTAAAAAGGTGCTGTTCGCCTTAGACTAGGCATTTCTTTAATTAGTTTCCTAAATTCAAAAAATACTGTTCTTGATCTGAAAATATTGCACCTTTTATCAAAATACTAGTCTGGAATTCTACAGTAAATGCGGCACTTTTTGGCATGAAAATCTCCAGATTTCTGGCAAATTACCACTTTAACCGTAGAAAAGTGGCCTTTAAAATTTTTAATTTTAATTGAAAGCTTGTGATATGCATTATTGAACTGACTGTCTCTCGTCTGCAGACAGTGCGCGCTTTGGGATAGGTTGTTGAACAGTTTTAAAGTGAGTTCTTCACTGTTTGTGCTACTGTTTCTACTGATAATTTTTGATGATTTTTCTGTGTCCAAGGAGTGGTTATTTACACAGACTTTTTTCATTTCCTTAGTGGAAGGATGCAAAGTCTGAAGAACTCATGGACTCCAAACTGAGATGTGTCTTTGAATTGCCTTTGGAGAATGAGAAATCGGTAAGAGGACAGTGAAGAGACAAAAATGACTGTTCACTGAGTTCTGGAAGGTTATATTTGACTTTTTTTCTCCCATGTAGAATAGTTGTAACTTTTCTGCTTGTACAGATGCCGTACTTTGTGATTGTACAGCACAAAGTGTAGTGACTATCTACTACTAGTTGTTTTACTTATCACAAATGTAAATAACTTTTAATCATTTTCTGTCTTTGCTTCCTGAGTAATTGTAATTTTAGAAGAAAGTTTCTTTTGATGAATGGACTTATTCTTTATCTAATTGCAAAGACGCAGCATCTGGTTGAATTTTTCATTCTTATTTCCCATTTTTGTATCTTATGCAAATATAGAAATTTGGACGTTAATTTTGTATTAAAGTAGCAATGGTCCCAAGACACACTCTTGAGGAGATCTCACAAATGACCTCTACCCAATTTTAAGCCAAATATTTATCCAGTGTTAGGACTTCCTAATCCATCACGCCTTCTCTTAGCCATTATATGTGAATGTGGAACCAAACAATTCTTCAGACACTTTGAGGTTCTACCAATTATTACTGTGTCCAGTTAACTGGTTTAAAAAAAATCACTTCCTCAAAGGCTCTTTTTTTAAAGTATTATTTTTGAATTACTATGGTTTTTGTATACCTTTTATAAGCATATTTGATTTGAATATGGTTATTGTAATAATTTTTGCATATTCTGCACTTTATGTATCAAACCTGGGTCATTGGTAAAGATTAGATCTAGACTAGCCAAGGACCACATTTTCCCTTTAAGAAAATGATGAGTAAGAAAGCAAACATGCTTTACCCGCAGAAGCATTCACCACCCCCCCCCCCCTGCTGTTTTCCTCGTCAGTCTCTGGGTGATTGAAATCCTAGATGATAAAACATTCGGGCCCTTTTACAGGCCTGATTGATTTGTAAAAACCTTTCCATTTATCTTTTATCTGGACAGTCGATAACAATACTCAGTAATTCCCTTATTTCCTTTATTATTGCTGACCTCAGTTCTCGCTGTCTTGCATTAGCCAAAGCACTCATGTTTTCTTTAAACTAATGGTTTGTGCCTTTTCCTTTTTCCTCTCTCTCCCACATGGCAGCTGTCTCTTACTCTGCCAGCACATTTCACACTTCATCTCGAGCCATTGTCTGTTTCTTTACCTGTCCTATTACCATCTCGTCTCACCTTGAATATCTCTTAATGTCAGAAAAACTCAGCAGGCCAGGCAACATCCGTGGAGAGAAAATAGAGTCAACGTTTCTTGACAAAGGGTTTGACCCGAAACGTTGACTCTATTTCTCTCTCCACGGATGTTGCCTGGCCTGCTGAGTTTTTCCAGCATTTTCTGTTGTTATTTCGGATTTCCATTTTGCTATCTCTTAATGTCTCCTCTTTTCATCCCCTCCCCCATTTCCCAGCCCCCAAACTGCCTTTTGTTTCATTTCCTGCCTTTTCTCAGTTCTGTAGAAGGGTTTCGACCCGAAACGTTGACTCTATTTCTCTCCACGGATGTTGCCTGGCCTGCTGAGTTTTTCCAGCATTTTCTGTTGTTATTTCACATTTTCTTTAGTTGAATTGACTTTCTGTCGTAGTTTTTTCCCCTGTTTAATTTGGAATTAGACCAAGTGCTTGCTGTGAAGTATTTAACAGAATTATTGCAAGAGCATATAAACATACTAAATTCAAGATTGTGGGCTTAAAACTTCATCTAGTGAATAACTAAATCAGTGTTGTTACTACGTGTATTTAATATATTAGTACAAATGTGATACAGGGCAAGTCAGACTAAGTCACCTCAATTTGCTCCCATTGGTGTCTTGGAGGTCTTGCTGCTTCCCAGACTTGGAAGGACAAAAATCTAATTGTGCTGTGTGGCTCTTGTGGTTATAATTGTTCAAATGGACACAGCATAAAACTTTCACATGCCCAGCATTGTGCTTTGTTGAAAGACTAGTGACCTCACTGAAATAGTAACTTTGTATGATTGACGCAACAAATGCAGTGACGAGTGCTTTCAAGGTTAACAGAGGACTTGGCTTATAAGAAGGGCATGCATTTTTGTTATAAGCAATTGGACGTGTGTGTGTTTATATATTTAAAAATTCTTCCCCCTTCTGTAAATATGCCATTGGTAACAGTGGACAAAACTTATGTCAATTTATTGGAATATTTGACTCAAAACCAGCAGAGGAGTGTGCCATTTATCAGATAACTGTTCTCTTAAATAATGTGTGCTTTTCTTTTAGGACAAAACTACTAAAAGACCTCAAAAACAAAGAAATGCAAGCTCTGCTTATGCGAGTCAAAAGAGAAGCTAGTTATTATTGCATGTATCTATCTGAAGTTTTTTTTTCTATGTAGCAGAACGAGATTGTAGAATGCGATCCATTAGGCAGTGATTTAGACACCCCATTAGATACAGCAAAGATGGATCTGCACAGCTTTGTGCACTATTATGACAGTGCTCGACCACCTCCACGTGCTGTACCCACACCAGGAAATGCGCTCAGGTTTCATGCTCCAATCCGTGGTGGCAACCGTCAGACTCCAATCAGTGGTAGCCATAGAAGTGACCTGCAGGGATTTATATCTGCCCCAACCAGTGAAACCAAAGTGCAGAAGGTCCAGGTCTGTTCTAGTGAGCAAGTAGTTCAGTTTAGGATTAATGCAAGTATTGCAGCAAGAATCGTACAGTGGATTCCTGTTGTCACGTTTGCAACTAATAATGGGGGGGAAATATGACACTCGCTCCATATGTCGTTTCTCTGGCACAAAGCATTTACATTTAATTATTCTGCAATCAAATCAAATCAAAATGCAGTGGCCTTTTTTCAGATGACTGCTGCTGCAGTGCAATGGGGATTTAATTTTCTTTTCCCATCTTGAGGGAGCTGTGAGCACTCATCTGACTGGTGTGACAAAAATGTACTGTAACAAAAATGGAAGAATTAACAGTTTAGAAAACGGACAAAAAGACAATAAGAGGAGTCCACTGTTCTTCTGGTTGCATATATGTTTGACATTTTTGCAGAAGGTGGATAGGATTTTCTAGATTCTGAACCATAAGCAGGTCTTTAGGTATGCATAAGAAATGGAGTAAATACTGTTTTTTAAATTTAGAAGTTTTTTCTTTTAACATTTGAACCTGTACATTTACGGTTGTACAAAGTTAGATGGGTGTATTCAGCAGAAACTGTGTCAAACAAAATATTTGAAGTTTTATCGGAGATACTGTCTTAGGTTTTCTTCATTGCCGTATGTAATCTCAAATTTTAAATGGCAGCAAGGGAACTTTTATTATGCAAATACTTACAATTTCCTGGTATTTTCAAACATTACAACATTCTGCTAAGACAAAAAGGAACATTATTCACAATGTGCGGGTGATGAAAGATGTAGCAGTTCTGTATATTTTAATACATCATTTAAATATTTGAGTAATGGGAGATATCCCAAAAGATTAATAAGTGATCATATCTGAGTTAAATTGATAAAGGAGGGCACATGTATTAAGTGTAAATACATAACGCTTTTCTGTGGGAGAAGATTTTTCTTTCAAAGTAGTGTTCGTGCATGAGCTAAATAATCAATGTTTAAAGGAAGTATCTACCTTGTATGTTGAGAATCCTGTTAGAATAACTTGTCTGTAAATTCGTGTAGTTGACCAAAAAACTTTTTTTTTTTTTTTTTTTTTTTTTTAAAGACATTGGGTATACCATATGTGTTTCACACTGCTGTAATTCATTTGTGTGTAAACAAGCTTTCATAAGTACATTAAGCATAAATAATGCTCCTTTTTTAAAATGTGTACAGAATGATCTTGAAATAAGCAAATCTGCTGGAATAACGAATGCACCTAAATCAGATGGACCGGCAATGCCAAAATCTGCCAGTGCTTCACTGGATGACACTGAAGTGAGGAAACTAATGGAAGAATGCAAGAGGCTTCAAGTTGAGTTGGTGAAAGTTACAGATGAGAATCGACAGCTGAAAGTAAGCCTTTATGAACCAGTACAAAAAGCTTTGCACAGTATAACACATTCATTCCTGGAGGTCTGTCAAGATATGTTGGCAGAAGAATGTTGCTCTTAACCTGAGAGATTAACACCAGATACTGGAACCACTCAAGCGGCTGGTACAATCAATGAGGTGATCGGAGGTTGAATCTCCACCAGACACTGGCATGGGGAGGGAAGGAATGGAGAAAGGGAAAGAATTCCTTCTGCGCCGTACTAATGCACCCCATTTCAGGTTGACCAAGGAATGGCTTCGACTGTATGTACAGAATGGACTGACGTGATCAAGCATATTGTCGAGTAATATTCCTTTTAAAAATTCAGTTTCTTCACTTGTCATACTTTTGTTTCCTGTTATGTTTTACATTTCCATTATACATTATTTAACAGAGTATAAGTATAAATATAGATTTAAAGTAATTGGTAGAAGGATTAGAGGGGAATTGAGAATTTTTTTCACCCAGAGGGTAGTGGGGGTCTGGAGCTCACGACCCGAAAGGGTGGTGGAGGCAGAAACCCTCATTGCATTTAAAAAGTGCTTCGATATGCACTTGAAGTGCCGTAACCTACAGGGCTACGAACCAAGAGCTGGAAAGTGGGATTAGGCTGGTTAACTCTTTTTCGGCCAGCACAGACACGATGGGCCGAATGGCCTGCCTCTGTGCTGTAAATTTCTATGATTCTACATAGGCCACTTGCTTCCAGGCCTCAACTAGTGCTGCTCAAGATTCGTTTGCTAGAGCGTACATGATTGTAATACCTGCATTTCCCTTCTCCTTCCACGAGAATTGTTGTGATCAGTTGGCCTGGGTGGGATAGGGAGGTTTTTGGACCATTTATTAGAATATGCGCACAAAGGCAGTTGAGTAAGTTGATGAGCCAGTGTAGTGTGCCACAGAATTGCAGATACGAGCTTGGAACCTACTGTGTTGCATTGCACCAGTACACCAACTTACCTGACTGCCTTTGAATGCATCCTCCAGTAAAAGTACAGAAGCTTTACTTGCAGATGATGCCTATGCAAAATGTGCATATAAAGACACCATTATAGTACAGAACTGTGTTTAAATAGTTAAGAGGGATAAACTGGTTGTGCCTAATAATGAGCTTTTCTTGTTTCTAAAAAGTGTTTTTTCCTTACCATGGCTCTGACTGATGGTCAGCAGTCTTCCCCCAGTACTTGGACTAAGTGGACACTATTCACTTGAGCTTTGACTGTGTGTCTGCAGGATTAGAATGGGGTGTATCACAGCTGAGCCTGATCCTTTACTCACCTGATGTTATCATCACCTGAGGACCACACATGTACATCTAGCAGTTATTGGATAATGAAGAGAAGCAAGAACTCTCACTCTCTTCTCTGCCCATAAGCCAGTGTAATTGAGGGTAATGGTAATGCTCTGCCTAATGCAAGTCAACAAGTGTTATAATTTTGCATTTATATTCAGTTTGTCTCAATGGTTTAACGGATGAGCAGATCTTACCCCCTATTATTTTGATGGTGTGTATGCAAGGGATTCACAGCTTGTACTTGCTGTAATCTATTTACTTGATTTGATTTAGACTTGCGTTACACTACCGAACTCTTTGAAATGATGGCTATTGCCATAGGATCAAAGGCATGCAAATATATATATATATTATATATATTCATACATAGAATGAGACAGTCTGTTATGGATTGATTACCTTTCGCTGGGATGTCTGTTTTTGAATCTCTTTAGATATGTACATCAAATTCAATTGCTTCTGTCTCCTCGTAAAACTTTCCGTATCAGTGTATCGTAAAGTATCTTTGTCCTCCAGTAGGGCGATAAGCCCAGATTCTTGTTGAATCTAGTACCACAATTTGGAAGAATTTGAGTTGTTTAATCTATTGGATACGAAACCAAACACTTTGATTAGCATCCTTCTGAAGTAATGTTTTTTGTACATACTCTGCAATACTTTGTTCATATATGTACAATTGACCATGGAGAAACCAATATCACAAATACTGAGATACATAACTTAACCAATATGAACATTTCACACATCAAATGTGCAAATCTATCCCATGAAACAAAATGGTATTCAAATCAAAGGAACACTGCTGTAAATAAATCAAGGGACAAACCATTTTGATCACAAACTAATCTGATCTTTAAGTGAAAGAAGCAGTTCAGACTTCATTACTGCAGACGTTGGGCATTGAACCTCCGACCTTCTTGATGGTATGGTTCAGCAACTTTCAGGATAAACTTGCTAAGGGGATGGGAATCCCATTCATGTATTTTTGTAAAAAGAAGTCAGAGCTAAAAACACAGATGGGGGGGGGGGGGGTCACCTCTGATTTTATAAATATTTGAAGGCACATTGTTAGATTGCTTTCAGGATTCAGAAGATAAATATACTGTGAAACCTGGTGCATAAATTGCACTTTACTGCAAGTTCTCATAACTTGGGAGTCTGTGCAGAAGTGCAAGTGGTCTTATACACCAGTTTTTATAGTATGTGAAATACATTTTGGGATAACGATCCTGGATTAAAATGTGTTCCACTACTTCCAAGTAAACTTGATTTACTGCTATTTGATACAGCAATGTGTATATAGTGATCTGGCATTATGATGTTTTCTAAAGTTTTTTTTTAGATTTGCTTGATACTGAATTTATGCACTTGTGATTTTAGATTACAAGATGCATGTTACTGTATTAAATTGCAATCCATATCTGACAAATTGCCATTCCCAGCATTATAAATGTTTAAATTTTACCTGAAGATGCCAACTCTTGCCTGGTTTAGGTTTTGAAGGTACCTTGCCAATTAGCATTCAGGAGCTGGAAATCTAGCTAATACTTTTCCCCCCCTCCTTAATTTAGGGGTGCAAAGACCAATTGTAGGAACCCAACCTCTGCACTGGAGGGTTTGAATTGAGCCTGGGATTTTCTGGCTTGTATTGCATAATATCACATCATATATTAAATAAATACTTGCTCAGTTTTCAGCGAGAAGCTGGCTATTGAGATTGTGGAACCACCCAGGGATCCATGTAGTGCAGTTAGTGGAGGTTATGTTACTAAAGAAGCTACTGAAACGTAAGGTAGTCAAATCATTAGGGCCTGTTGGTTTAACATTTGAAGATTCTGAGGGAAGCGCGGGAAGAGCTAGCAGAGACGCTAACCCTTAATTTTCCAACAGTGCAAATAAAAATTGTGCTGGAGGGTAGCAAATGTGGCACCCTGCCTTAAAGAAGACAGATAAGCTAGGAACTTATAGACCAGTTATTGTTGGTAAACTACCAGACTGGAATTAAATTGTGAAGCACGTGGAGAAACATGAGTTAATTTGGGCCACTCAGCATAGCTTTTTAACAGTAGGTCATGGAGCCATACAGCACAGAAGAAGGTGTCATTCAGGCCATCATGCTTGTGCCAGCTCTGTGCAAGAGCTATCCACTTAGTCCCTTTCCTTATCCTCTTACCTTTTTTCTTTTTAAAATACTTATCTACTTCTCTCTAACAAGCTATTATAGTTTCTACTTCTGTTTCTCACGGGGCATTCCATGCCCTAACAACATACATTAAAAAAAATAAAAACAATTATTAACCGCCCCCTTTGTGATGATCTTAAATTGATGCCCTCCAATTACTGACTCACTGACCATGGGATATAGTTTCTTCTGGTTTATTTGATCAAAATCCTCATCTTTGGTCATAGTGCATCTCTCTCATACTCTCTCCATGGCCTTGCTATCCTTCCTAAAGTAAGGTGTCCAAAACTTGGTAGTCCTCTTCCCCCTTCAAAATAAATCACTTTTTAATTTCTATTCCCTTTTTATTATAAAATAAACCTATTGTGAAGTCATAGAGTCATAGTTATACAGCACAGAAAGAGGCCCTTCGGCCCATCGTAGTTGAAGTTCCCAAAAAGCTTATAGTAAGGTTCCACTATAGTTAGAGAACAAGTCTTTATTTTTTTTTAAAACAACCTTAAATCTTGCTAAACACACTACTGTGTTCCCCCATTTTCACCCATCTCCTTAGTACCTCTTGAATATCCCTGCTGTGGTACACAAGTGTCTCAGTTTTGTTTTTTAGCTGATAGTTTGGCTGAATATGACACAATATTGGATAACATGATTGGAATAATTGAAATTTTCTTTAGAAGTTAAACTTTGTCCTTTTAAGATTTTAAATGATGTTGGCTTTACTTGAAATAACTTCCTGTTTAACCACTCCTAACTCAGCAAATGTCGTGACGAATAACCATCATGTAGCTCATGACAATTAGCTGTTAAGTGTCAGCATCCTTGACATGAGTCAGAAGGTTGTGGGTTCAAGTTCCACTGCAGAGACTTGAGCACATAATCTAGGCTGAAATGCAGTGTAGTACTGAGAATGGTGCACTGTTGGAGGTGTTGCCTTTTGGCTGAGATGTTAAACGTCTGCCATCTCAGGCGGACGTAAAAGGGTACTATTCAAAGAGCAAAGGAGTTCTCCAGGTGTCCTGGCCAACATTTATCCCTCAACTAACAATATAAACAGATGATTTGGTTGTTTATTTTGTTGTTGTTTGTGGGAGTTTGCGGTGCCCAAATTGGCTGCTGCATTTCCACATTACAACAGTGACTGCACTTCAAAAGTGCTTCATTGGTTGTCGAGCGCTTTGGGACCTCCTGAGGTCGTGAAAGGCACTATATAAATGCAAGTCTTTCTTTCTCTTTCCCCCCACCCCACAAATCTCCACTGCCTATGGAAATGTATATTGCTGTAGCTTGTGTTTCTAATAGCTCATATTTCATTTCCTCTCTGTCCACTCTAAGATTCTTCAATGCATTATCACCTCCCAGGTCCCTGCCAAACCTCAGTTTGAATCCATTCAGTCTGGTTTCTGCCCTGCTCACAGCACCAAGATGGCCCTGGTCAATGTTACAAAATGATTTTCTTGACTGTGACACATTATCCTTCATTGTTAACCTCGACTTCTCTCCCTCCTTTTTAACCTTGACTGCAGCATTTAATATGTTGCATCTCCTCTGGAACTATCTTTACCTGGTTCCACTCCTACCTGTCTGACTGCAGACTGTGCATTTGCAGCAATTACTTCTCTTCACACCAATGTACCATCATCTCTGGGATCCCCAAGGATCTATACTTGTCCCTTTCCTCATTCATCTAGAAGCTGCTCTTTGGTGATGGTTTCTATATGTATTCTGATGACACCCATCTATATCTTCACCTCACTCACTTCCTGTGACAACTTCCCTAATGTCAGATTGCCTTAGAACATTTTACTACATTAAAAGTGCTTTATAAATGCAAGTTGTTGCCTGCCGACCATCAAATCATGGATAAGCATCAACTTCCACTAACTTGAAAAGAGAAGACCCCTGCCATAAAATCTGCTCCCTTGCCATTGATTCCATCCTCTTCCCTAGTTACTTGTTCAAACTGAACCAGACTGCAAAATCTTCAATACTAAGATGAGTTTCAAACCCACATCCTGTCTATCATCAAGATTGTCTATTTCTTTCTGTGCAACTTTGTCCTCAGCCCCTCTGCAGCATCATCCCTTGACATTGATTCTATCTCCCTCCCTGGCCCTCCTCAGGCTTAACAAAATCATGCGTAGGGTTGGTGTCCTCTTCAACCCTGAGCTGAGCTTCAAATCTGATATTCTCTCAGTCACCAAGACTGCTTATTTCTACCTCTGCAACACTACCTTGGTTACTGTACTGCCGAACCACTCTACTTTTGTCATCTCCAGGCTTAACTATTCCAATGCATCTCTCTTTGTTGATGTTCTATAAACTCCAACGTCTTCAAACTGCAGTTGTACATATCCCATCCTACACTATGCCTAGTCCATCATTACTTCTCTCAAACCTACTGGCTTCCCCTCTCCCGTCTCATTAAATTTAAAATCCTTGTCTTCAGTCTCTCCATGGCGTCACTCCGCTCTATCTCTGCAAGCCCCTCCTTGCACTATTCTGATTTTGGCCGCCTTTGCGTCTCACATTTGTCTCACTGGTGGTGGCAAAGTTTTTAGCCACCTCGGCCCTTCTATTTCTGGAACTCCCTCCTGCGATTCCTTTGCTGCTCTACCCCTCTCCTTTAAGAACGTTCTTCAATCCCATTTTTACAATCCCACCCCTAAACTCTGCCTCCTTTTTGGTGTTTCCATTCCTTTTGCTATTATTCTGTAATGTGCAGTGGAAAGTTGTGTATGTAAAAAGCAAAATATCATGTACGTTGTTGACTTGGATACAACTGCAAAGATCTTCATTAAAATCAATGCCCTACTGAATATAATTCAGAAGCAGAGACTCCGTCCTAACTCTCTCTCCCTAGTTTTGATTTTGTTTTTGGGGTTCATATTTCCATCAAATTCAAGACCAAACTCAACAAGTCTTGGTTTCAGACCAGCCTTATTAAACCAACAAAATCTGGGATTAACAGGCTACTTGCCTGGACTTATGGTCATCCCTGCTGTTTGCCATGAGATTTTGAAAGCTTTGCAAGTCTCTTGTGTCTCATAAATGCCAGCTGTCAACAGTGTTCTTTTCATCTAAAGCCATCTGGAATTCCCAAGTTATGCTTTGTTGACAGGAGGTGGAACATTGCTATTACCTATTTAGAGTGTAAATTTGGTTACTAAGTACAGAAGAAGTTTCTCTAACCTGTTAGAGAATGGTCTACCAGTAAATAGGCTGAAACAGAAAAGCGTTGCTTTGGAGTTAAAAGCTGTTGATTCTGATTTGTCGTCTGACTTGGTGCTAAGTCAGGAATATTGATTTTTTTTTAATGCTTTCAAAGACTGTTAACTGCCCTACATTCTGTAAATGGGCTCAAAGTGTGAAATAGATACACTCAAGATTTAGTTTTGTTATATACGTGTCTGCTAACTCTCCTACTTCCATATGACATATCCCCATCTTCTACCACATTATGAAATTATTTTAAAACAACACATTTATCCTTTACACTAGTTCTTAATGTGAGTAATTTTAGATCACAAGTTGGAACTACAGTACTACCATTGACAGCAGTATCGTTTTCTTCTATCTTGCCAACCAAATTTACAGCATTAAATTGTTGTTCATGAACATTTTTTATTAAATATAGTGGCTCGCGTACAGTTTTGTTTCAGCCACAATACTCGAGAAACCTTATTAAATACACTTTCGAAACCATCTTCCCTTTATTGATTTTATAGTTGCATCCAAAATTAAAATAAACTTGATGCAACCCCTCGTGTTAACTTGGAGTTATTGCCTTGATTCGAGTTGCTTTTGAATGCTTCCTTGCATTGGACTAATTTTTTCTACTCTGTAGAGTTCAAAATAATGCCTGTAATTTCCAGCATCCCATTTCTGAACTTTTTAAGGATTGGATTTACGCTATTATGTTTCCAACCCTTCAGCACCAAGTCGATGTGTGCGTTTTTGTCACCGGAGTTCATTTTGATTTCCAAATCAAACCGATTCTTACCAACTTTTTTGCTTAATAGAAACATAGAAGATAGGAGCAGGAGTAGGCCATTCGGCCCTTCGAGCCTGCTCCGCCATTCAATGTGATCATGGCTGATCATCCAAATTCAGTACCCTGTCCCTGCCTTTTCCCCATATCCCTTGATCCCTTCAGCCTCAAGAAACATATCCAACTCTTTCTTGAATATATTTAATGAACTGGCCTCCACCGCCCTCTGTGGCAGAGAATTCCACAGGTTCACCACTCTCTGGGTGAAGAAATTCCTCCTCATTTCAGTCCTAAATGACTTACCCCTTATCCTTAGACTATGACCCCTGGTTCTGGACTCCCCGGCCATCAGAAACATCCTTCCTGCATCTAGTCTGTCCAGACCTGACAGAATTTTATAGGTTTCGATGAGATCCCCTCTCAATCTTCTAAACTCCAGTGAGCATAAGCCCAATCGACACAATCTCTCCTCATACGTCATTCCTGCCATCCCAGGTATCAGCCTGGTGAATCTTCGCTGCACTCCCTCCATGGCAAGAACGTCCTTCCTCAGGTATGGTGACCAAAACTGCACACAATACTCAAGGTGCGGTCTCACCAAGGCCCTGTACAACTGTAGCAAGACATCCTTGTTCCTGTACTCGAACCCTCTTGCTACGAAGGCCAACATACCATTTGCCTTCTTAACCGCCTGCTGCACCTGCATGCTTACCTTCAGCGACTGGTGCACAAGGACACCCAGGTCTCTCTGCACTTCCCCCTTCTCCCAATCTATTGCCATTCAAATAATAATCTGCCTTCCTGTTTTTGCCACCAAAGTGGATAACCTCACATTTATCCACATTATAGTGCATAATCTGCATGCTTGACCGTTTATAGTTAAAATTGTACCTCTGCATTTTTGCGCAGCTTTTACAATTTACCAAATCAGAAGAAACAAATGAAAGTTAGCATATGAAAAAATATAAAAGTGCATTACAATCTCTGATCTTCATAAGTGCATAATTAGGTGCTCCGTTATTCAAATACCCTGAAATGTAGCTTTGTTTAGTTTCACATTGACTGGTCACTGAGTAAATGGTCAGTAATTGTACCCTAATCCTTTTTTGTTTTCTGTTGTTCATGAACATTTTTTATTATGAACAATGAACATTATTTATTATGAACATATATTTGCTGTTCTAAAATGTGTTCCCTTCTGATTTGTCAATAATAAAATCTACTTAATTGATCTAGATCCCTTTGAATGCTATAAATATCCCTAGCACATTTCAGGGTATTTGAATAATTGAGCACCCAATTATGCACTTATGAAGATCAGAGATTGTAATGCACTTTTATATTTTTTCATATGCTAACTTTAATTTGTTTCTTCTGTTTTGGTAAATTGTAAAAGTCACCTGGACAAAAAGCTTGGTGTTATCTTCACATTCAGAACTATTCTTCCTTCATAATAATATGATGAGCAGCAGCAGACATGCAGCAGACCCACACTTAACTCTCATTTCTTACTGCGCCATGCCCAGGCAGAGCGTTTTCCATTTTTCATCATCTGCTTTCTGTTTCTAACCCTGTGTTTAATCCAGCTAATTAATTGCATCAATTCCGTGAGACTTTTTAAAAGCATCACATACTAAACTTTATCAGATGCTGTCTAAAAATTCCAAGTAACTCGCACCCACTGGCGAACCTTTAGCCACTAATATAATTACTTCTTCCTACAATACCAGTAATCTTGTGCGATGCATGTCCTTTTGCTTCTGAAGCCATGCTAACTACTCATGGGTTCTGTCGCCTTTAGTATCCTGTAAAATGCTGCTGATCATTTTTCCTACGAGAATATTAGGTTGTAGTTTTTTTTGATTATTGGGAAAGCATTTCCTAACGCCTGACTTGGGTGGAGCTCCCAAAATATTAACTCTTGAACCTCACTTGTTTTCTCACTCATATCCTTCAGAATTCTGGAATGTGTTCCATTTGAACCAGATGACAATCATCCTCCTTTTGAAAAGGAGACTGAATGGGATCCTTAGAATATGCTTGCCCCGGACTGGCACTCGTCCAGCTTGTTGCCTTTGGTTCAAATTCAAATTTTCCTGTTTGAAATTTTCCAAAAAGCTTTTCTGAACGCTTGGAGTTGGAATTTATGTATCTTTCCAAGTTTCTAGTGGACTTTCCCACGAAAGCAAAGGTCATATGGAACAGTTATAATCTGAGACTAAACTTTTGGATTGTGTCTCACATCAGAATTAAATGACTTTTTTAACTGTAACAATTATTTTTGGCCTTCAAGCTTTTGAGTCAATATTGTGGCCAATACACAGACTCTTTCCTGCCCCCACCTCCTGTACAAACTGAAGGAATGAAAATATTGTTGGGAAGGATTTGAACACATAAATGAGATATTAACCCTCATAAATAGACAATTAAAATATTTATCCATCTGTGTGTAAATTTATATATTATGGTCTATAGGATAGATGGTGAAACTTAATCTGTACTGTTCTGCCATTCAAAACCATGCGTCATTCCATAACTGAAAGCAGAGATTACTTATTCCTGCTGCGGTCAAATCTGCTCTAGAACTGACCACTTGGTGGGGCCCAAAAACAGGCCAGTGATTGCCTTTCCAGATGTTTTCCTGGCGTGGAGAAGCAACTTGTTTCCACTTGATGCTTGTTGACCTGTCTTGAGACTAAGCTTTGCATGAAATGTAGACTGTTCATATAAATATTTTAAAAAAATAAGGGGTACAATGCAGTTTCTGGTATCTGTAATTCAGTGGCCTGCAAACCAATTGGTGGTAAGAGCCAAATGGCTGTTGATACAAAACTAAATTCTCACTGTTTGGACTAATTATGAGAATTTGTGAGATGCTGCCTAACGCGGTGCATTTCCATTGTAACTCTACTGTTTTGTTCTCTTTAGGATGATGGACTGAGGCTGAGGAAGACAGCTCAGTCAGGCAACCCAGTGTCTTCCACATCTAATGTTGCAAACAGAGACAACGGCTCCACTGCTCTTCCCTCCCTCCTTGTTGTAATTGCAGCCATTTTCATTGGATTCTTTCTAGGGAAATTCATCTTGTAGAGGAAGCATGCAAGTTATTGAGGCCTGAAATGTCCTGTTGATCTGCCATATCATTGGTAGTATGGCTCACAGTGACCATGTTTGTGTACAGCATCTTACAGGCCTTGCCTTTAATGATCTCACCCGGTTAGAACACACAAATTACTTTCAGTTCTTGGATAATTGGAGTTGTACATTGTCAAAACATCAATAGCAGGTGTCTCAAGGTTTCACATAAAGGTCCTTGGAAATAATGAGTTGTTCTCTCTGTGGTTTAATAAGAGTTGAATGAAATGTTAAGTGTCTTGTAAATGTTATTTTAATCCTTTTAAATTTTGTTACCTGTTGCTGGATTACCTCTTGAAATTCTTCATTTTATAGTCAGGTTGCTCATGCCACTTGTTTACCAGTGATGACAGATGTACTGAAAAAAAAGGTGCCTCCTTGTAAATGACCCCCTTCCTTTCCTTGCTGCTGAAGGCTGACCAGTTTATCAATGCAGAGTTTCTCCCTAGCCACAGAAACATCCCCTGTGAGGCAAATGTTGATTGAAAGCTCTCCATTCTTACCAATCCTGTCCCATGGTATTTAACGAAAATAAAATCTTTAACATGTTAAACTACTGTGTATTTTTTTTTCTGTCTCGCTTATTTTAACAAAATTATGCCTCAGTTTCTTGTCATTGATTATGTCGAATTTATGGACTTGAATGCCTTTGTTAAAATGATACTTTGTTATCTCTATGGGTGTCCTTGTGCACCAGTCGCTGAAGGTAAGCATGCAGGTGCAGCAGGCGGTTAAGAAGGCAAATGGTATGTTGGCCTTCGTAGCGAGAGGGTTTGAGTACAGGAACAAGGATGCCTTGCTGCAGTTGTACAGGGCCTTGGTGAGACCACATCTGGAGTATTGTGTACAGTTTTGGTCGCCTTATCTGAGGAAGGATATCAGCGAAGATTCACCAGGCTGATACCTGGGATGGCAGGAATGACGTATGAGGAGAGATTGGGTCGATTGGGCTTGTCCTCGCTGGAGTTTAGAAGAATGAGAGGGGATCTCATTGAAACTTATAAAATTCTGACAGGTCTGGACAGACTAGATGCAGGAAAGAATGTTCCCGATGGTCGGGGAATCCAGAACCAAGGGTCACAGTCTAAGGATAAGGGGTAGGCCATTTAGGACAGAAATGAGGAGGAATTTCTTCACGAGAGTGGTGAACCTGTGGAATTCTCTACCACAGAAGGCAGTAGAGGCCAATTCATTAAATATATGCAAGAAGGAGTTGGATATATTTCTTAAGGCTAAAGGGATATGGGGAGAAAGCAGGGACAGGGTACTGAATTTGGATGATCAGCCATGATCGCATTGAATGGCGGAGCAGGCTCGAGGGGCCGAATGGCCTACTCCTGCTCCTATCTTCTATGTTTACCTCTTCATCTCTTCCCTCCTCCCCGCCACCCCCCCCCCCTCCCAAGTCTCCACTCCATGCACTCTACCTAGACAAAGGTGACCAGGTGCCTATGCTGCTGTCTGATCAGCTGGTACAAGATGTGCAATAGTGGCATGAGTTGACTTGCCCCGCCCTCTAGTTTTCTTCACCTTTACCAGACAGATTATGACTCACTGTATTGGGCGACTTGGGAAGAGCCTGTATAATACCACTCGGTATAATCCAATTTGAGACTGTCACCATCCTTTCAAGTAAGTGTTCACAAAGTGTGGTACTGATTTATAATGTACAAAGTCGTGGTTTCATTTTTTGAAAGAATGGTGTCCAGTTATTGCTGTAAGTGGTAGAATTACTCATCATTCTACTCTTCTGTAAATTTTTTAAAAATTACATTTCCATCTTCAGCTGTAATGTTAACTTTGGGTAACCTGTAGTGGTGCAGCTCCTGTTCACCTACAGCTTGGTAGTTAGTATATAGCAAGCATGATGAGCTCAACATTGTGCCTATTGCCCTGGAACAAGCAGGAGTTGTGGTACAGTATGTTGGACAGTACATAGGAAGGAATGAGGTTTAGAGTCTGGCAGTGCCGGATTGGTGGCGTAAGTGCCCATGACAGTGGGAAGAACAATTTTCTGCCTGGCTCCCTCAGTGCTGCTAGACTCCTTGATCAACATCTCATTGACCAGGGAGCAGCCCCCCCCCCCGCCATGCTGACAGACTGTAGAATCTTCTTTGCTCGCCCCTCCACTCTCCTCATCTCCCTCCCCTTCCTTCCCTCCCCTTCCTTCCCTCCCTCCCCTTCCCTCCCTCCCCTTCCCTCCCTCCCCTTCCCTCCCTCCCCTTCCCTCCCTCCCTCCCCTTCCCTCCCTCCCCTTCCCTCCCTCCCCTTCCCTCCCTCCCCCCCCTTCCTTCCCTCCCTCCCCTTCCCTCTCTCCCTCCCCCTCCCTCCCCTTCCCCCCTTCCCTCCTCCCTTTCCCTCCCTCCCTTCCTTCCCTCCCTCTCCTTCCTTCCCTCTCCTTCCTTCCCTCTCCTTCCTTCCCTCTCCTCCCTTCCCTCTCCTCCCTTCCCTCCCTCCCCTTCCCTCCCTCCCCTTCCCTCCCTCCCCTTCCCTCCCTCCCCTTCCCTCCCTCCCCTTCCCTCCCTCCCCCTCCCTCCCCTTCTCTCCCTCCCCTTCTCTCCCTTCCCTCCCTCCCCTTCCCTCCCTCCCCTTCCCTTCCCTCCCCTCCCCTCCCCTCCCCTTCCCTTCCCTTCCCTCCCCTCCCCTCCCCTCCCCTCCCCTTCCCTCCCTCCCCTCCCCTCCCCTCCCCTCCCCTCCCACTAACCACACATCCTGGAATCCAACTCCTCAATTCTGCCAAATCCTGGGATTTACCTCATTACTGCTGCCAGGCCCTCTTCCAGTGCCACTCTAACCCAGGCATCCCTCCCTACTGACTGGCGAGAATGCTGTTTGTGCTGAGATCCCAGTGAACCCCCTTCACCCACTCTGTGAGCCATATTGCTAGTCCTGCTGAAGGTTTGATTCTCCCTCTGCAGTGCTGCCAAACTCCAAGACCACTCGGTCAATGTGGCTAAATTTAACAACCCTTCCTCCATACTCCTAAATGCCAGGTACCTATCTCCAGTCTGGCACTTCTTGTCTATCATATTGTTCCGTTTCCTGTACTTTAAAACAAAAAAGAAACAGAAGTTGAGATGAAAAATTGAGTATTAAATGAAAGAAACCAGCATATTCTCTGACTCACTGTGCGATAACATGGGAGATCCACTATATATAACCCTTGAGAAATGAAGGTTGTAAGCTCTCAGCAGTTTCTAATGACTTCTGGAAAAGCTTTAACCTTTACTCTGCAATTTGAGCAGCCTTTTGATACTGAAACTGTCTTGCATTTCAGTTACAACTATTCCAGCTTCATTATCCTGGTTGCTCAAGTTCATTATTGCTGCTGTACCTGATTCTGCATGACCAGAAAGTCTGGTCAAATTTGCTTCTGTAGTTTAACCACAATTTCCATTGGCACAATGGGCTGAATGGCCTCCTCCTGTGACGATTTCAGTCAATGCCATGTTATGATTAGCATTACCACAGAAGCGAGAGAAAGCTAGACATTCTCTGGTTTTATTTCCCTCGAGACGGTGCGCTTCCACATGACCGATGGTCTTGTCTAATCGTGGCTGGAAATAAGAGTTTCCAACTTCTCTCCCTTTGGATTGAACTGACTGCTCTGGGCATCTATCCCAACTCCTTGGTTGGGTGGTTGATAGTTTACTGATGGGTTATAGGGCTGCCATAAATGTGCTTGGTTTTCCTTTTGAAAATTTGTTTCTCTCACCTTTCCAACTTCCTTCTTTTCTTGATTTCTGTTGAGTTATGGATCACTGGCTGCCAGAGTACCCTGCCCAAGTGGCTATTTTTAATGAGAGCTCGGGTAAGGTTTTGCATGCTACTTACTGGGCATCACAGTTGAGTCCAATCCTATTCCTGATGGTTGCGCATATACGTTCCTGCAGAAGCCACTGGATACTAATCAGAAGCAGAAACCCTGGCTATTGTTTTCTCTCTCTCCATCTCACTCCATCGCTCGCTCCCTCCCTCTCTCCCCCCATCACCCCCAACTTGGGGTGCTGAGGCCAATTGTACCATCTGACTGCAGTTCGAGCTGAGATCAGCAAGCTCAACGCACACCAGAAATTGAACCTGAAGACCGCTGGTCTGTATGGCATTTTACCAAATCAGGCATCCAATGGTTAGAATCATAGTATGGTTACAGCACAGAAGGAGGCCATTTGAGCCTGTGCCGGCTCTCTGAAAGAGCACCTCAGCTCGTCTCACTCCTCCGCCCTTTCCCCGTAGCCCTGCCAATTTTTTTCGTTGAGGTACTTATCTAATTCCCTTTTGAAAGCCACGATTGAATCTGCCTCCACCACCCTTTCAGGCAGTGCATTCCAGATCCTAACCACTCGCTGCGTAAAAAGGTTTTTCTTCATGTCGCCTTTGGTTCTTCTGCTAATCACCTTAAATCTGTGTCCTCTGGTTCTCGACCCTTCCGCCAATGGGAATAGTTTCCTCTATCCACTCTGTCTAGACCCCTCATGATTTTGAACACCTCTATCAGACCTCCTCTCAACCTTCTCTGCTCTAAGGAGAACAACCTCAGCTTCTCTAGTCTATCCACGTAACTGGTCCCTCATCCCTGGAACCGTTATTGTAAATCTGTTCCACACCCTAAGGCCTTCACATCCTTCCTAAAGTGCAGGCCGAACCAGTGATTTATAAAGGTTGTTCATAACTTGCTTGCTTTTGTACTCTATGCCTCTATTTATTTATGAAGCCCAGGATTCCATATGCTTTTTTAACCACTTTCTCAACCTGCCCTGCCACCTTCAATGATTTGTGCACATATACCCCCAGGTCTCTCTGTTCACGCACCCCTTTAGCACTGTACCCTTTAGTTTATATTGCCTCTCCTCGTTCTTCCTACCAAAATGTATCACTTGGCACTTTTCTATGTTAAATTTCACCTGCCACGTGTCCGCCCATTCCATGAGTTTTGTCTCTTGAGTCGCTGAGTCATATAAACAAGGATTGTCTGAGGTGCAACTCTTCTGTCTAAATAGCTGATGGCCAGGGCCGCGGTAGGAGAGCTATAACCTCTGCCTTGGGAATGGAAAATCAAACCGGGTTCCTGCTCTCTCTCTCTAGACTTCCAAAAGGCATTTGACAAGGTGCCACACAAAAGATTATTGCTTAAGATAAAAAATCACGGGATTGGGGGTAATATTCTGGCATGGATAGAGGATTGGCTATCTAACAGAAGGCAGAGAGTTGGGATAAATGGTTCATTCTCAGACTGGCAATCAGTAACTAGTGGTGTTCCGCAGGGGTCAGTGCTGGGTCCCCAACTCTTTACAATCTATATTAACGATTTGGAGGAGGGGACCGAGTGTAACATATCAAAGTTTGCAGATGATACTAAGATGGGAGGGAAAGTAGTGAGTGAGGAGGACATAAAAAACCTGCAAGGGGACATAGACAGGCTAAGTAAGTGGGCAGAGATTTGGCAGATGGAATACAATACTGGAAAGTGTGAGGTTATGCACTTTGGCAGGAAAAATCGTAGAGCAAGTTATTATCTTAATGGCAAGAAACTGGAAAGTACTGAAGTACAAAGGGATCTGGGGGTCCTGGTGCACGAAACTCAAAAGGTTAGTATGCAGGTGCAGCAAGTGATTAAGAAGGCCAATGGAATGTTGGCTTTCATTGCTAGGGGGATAGAATATAAAAATAGGGAGGTATTGCTTCAGTTGTACAAGGTATTGGTGAGACCGCACCTGGAATACTGCGTACAGTTTTGGTGTCCATACTTAAGAAAGGACATACTTGCTCTCGAGTGAGTACAAAGAAGGTTCACTCGGTTAATCCCGGGGATGAGGGGATGGACATATGAGGAGAGGTTGAGTAGATTGGGACTCTACTCATTGGAGTTCAGAAGAATGAGAGGCGATCTTATTGAAACATATAAGATTGTGAAGGGGTTGGATCGGGTGGATGCGGGGAAGATGTTCCCGATGATGGGTGAAACTAGAACTAGGGGGCATAGTCATAGAATAAGGGGCTGCTCTTTCAAAACTGAGATGAGGAACTACTTCACTCAGAGGGTGGTAGGTCCATGGAATATGCTTCCCCAAAAAGCTGTAGAAGCTACATCATTACATAAATTTAAAACAGAAATAGACAGTTTCCTAGAAGTAAAGGGAATTAAGGGTTACGGGGAGCGGGCAGGAATTTGGACATGAGACTAGGTTCGGATCGGTCATGGCCCTGTGGGTAGCGGAGCGGGCCCAGGGGCCGTGTAGCCTGATCCTGCTCCTATTTCGTGTGTCTAATTCTGTTAGATTCAGGAGATGGTTCTGTGATAGTGGATTGGCGGTTAGGATCAGATCAGCCATGATCTTATTGAATGGCGGAGCAGGCTCGAGGGGCCGATTGGCCTACTCCTGCTCCTATTTCTTATGTTCTTATCCAGTGACCCATTGTCGAAAGACATCATCAGATGAGGACAGAATCAGCGTTTGATTTGATGATACCTTCCTACCCTGTTGTGGTTGAATAGCCGGAAAGGCTCTCCTTATTGAGGCTCTTGAACAAATGACTTGCTGGGTAAGGAATGAGGTGCGATTAGTGCCACCCCAGCAAGGAATATTCCCCTTCAGGAGGGGAGAGGAGAAAAATTGGCTGGGACGTTTATTTAAAAAAAAAATTAGCTGTCCTCCGCTAGCAAGTGACCAAGAGATTACTCAATCAGCCTTGAGTCACTGCAAGGACCTTCGGAGGCGAGGTAAATTTGAATGAAGATTGCCTTGAGGAGGAATTCAGAACAGTAATTCTCTGTTGTGGAATAGTGACCTTTAGAGCAGTGCTTTTCAAGTTCATATTCAATCATTTTCAGCTTTACTCACTGGGGAGACCAGATATTGTCAGGGATCATAGTTACAGTCAACTGAATGGAGTTCAGTGCTGGAGGAAGTGAAAATGCACTACCAGAAAAGAAAGTTGAAAGCTGTGTACAGCCCCCCAGTGATCAGATCTCTACACAGTCTTGCTGACCTTGACCGGAAATGGCATTGAATTAGATTTTATTCCAGAAAGTAATCTAGAAATGGTAGGTAATGATCTGACCTAGAGGGTTCCCACATTTCACAAGCTATGATATACATATATCAGTTATGTGGAATATAACGTCATATAATGAAGTAATTGTAATGCAAATTTGAATAGCCTAGTTCCTACGCTAATATTGAATGAATGTTGTAGTGTCTTGCTAGCTTCTAAAATAAACTTGGTTTCTGAATAATTCAAAATAACATGCGTTTAGCACCAAACTAAATGTGTATTTTTAAATTCCATTATAAACAGTATATAGTGAGGTTCTGTTTTTACTTTGTAAGATGGTCATGACTTGTTACTGAATACTCCTTGTGCAATAAAGGACGTGTATGAGTGATCTACCAGAAAATGTGCTCTACAAATTTGGTTTACTATGTTTAAGCTTCTACGCTTTTTAGATAGAAAATTGTAGTTGCTTTCAATGTTTGATTAAAATTTGGCCATGTAAGCACAGTACAATAAAACTCTCATGTATTAGTTTCTTGTTGCTACAGTGTAACCTCCAGCAGTAACCAGCTGGAAGTCACCTGTCCACTTGCTGGCAATCACTTGGGGTACACACTCAAGGTAGTTAGTTGTTTAAAGGGTTTGTGGTTTAAGTTTGGCTCTAAAGAAAACAATAAAAGGTCACCATGACCAGGAAATCAGCATGCTAATATTGCCTCATTCTAATTTTTATACACAGCATAATTGTTTACAGAAAGCCAGCCAAATTCTAGCATTTGACATTAGGTGGCACTCTAGTATCTTATGAATAGAATAATTCTTATCCAGTACAGCGCCAGATGCAATGTATTTGTGCGACTATCCCTGTTCTTCAGTAGATATGTTTCCAACTTTAGTTCATATTTGACCCTGAAATGAGCTTCCGACCACACATCCGCAGCATAACTAAGACCGCCTATTTCCACCTCTGTAACATTGCTCGTCTCCGCCCTTGCCTCCGCTCATTCGCTGCTCAAAACCTCATCCATGCCTTTGTTACCTCTAAACTTGACTATTCCAACGCACTCATGGCTGGCCTCCCACATTCCACCCTGCGTAAACCTGGGGTCATCCAAAACTCGGCTGCCCGTGTCCTAACTCGCACCAAGTCCCGTTCGCCCATCAGCCCTGTGCTCGCTGACCTACATTGGCTCCCAGTTAAGCAACGCCTCGATTTCAAAATTCTCATCCTTGTTTTCAAATCCTTCCATGGCCTTTCCCCTCCCTATCTCTGTAATCTCCTTCAGCCCCACAATCCCCCCGAGATATCTGCGCTCATCTAATTCTGCCCTCTTGATTATAATCGGTCAATCTTTGGTAGCCGTGCCTTCTGTTGCCAAGGCCCTAAGCTCTGGAATTCCCTGCCTAAACCTCTCCGCCTCGCTACCTCTTTCCTCCTTTTAAGACACTCCTTAAAACCTACCTCTTTGACCAAGCTTTTGGTCATCTGCCCTAATATCTCCTTATGTGGCTCGGTGTCAAATTATTTGTCTTCTAATATTCCTGTGAAGGGCCTTGGGACGTTTTACTACATTAAAGGCACTATATAAATACAAGCTGTTCTATTGAACACAAATTTAGATCAAATATTAAAGTTTAAATTTCAAACAGTAATAACGATTCTTTAGAAGAAGCTTTTTAAATTAAAGGACCAAGGTGGAAACTAAGTTTGTGTTCAAGAAAACACTTCAGTATATGTAGACTATTTGCAGACTCGGAAAAGCTGCACAAGAAGTAATTTGAAACACTTGCCTTAAACAATGTTTTGATGCGTGGTTCATGCTGCAGATTTTTCCTCCATTAGAAAGTTTAATAACAATTCTCCCTAATGTATTGAAGGAGTAACGACCATATTTGTGTATGACTCAACCAAACAGCTCTTCAAAAATGCTATAGTTGTTCTGATGAAAAATATCCATTGTTCAGTGTTTTCCTGCCCATGTTTGGCTTTTTTTTAAAACTGTAGGAAAATATTGATCCACTTGCATAATTGATCCTATGAATAAACCTGTCTGTATATGGCTTTAAAAAGAAGTCTGTCTACCATCAACAAATGGAGAATTTTGTTCTTGTTCACATAAATATCATTACAAAAAAGCTATTGTATGTAGTCATCTCTGAAATGTACTTGCTGAAATAATTCCCCCCAAAATAGCGCTATAATAACTAGGGCCCCTGTCTTTTACATATTAATTGCAGGTTTGAAGCCTTCTGACATTTCAACATGTTAACTATGTACCAGGCTTTAGTATTTGCATTTTCGGTGTGGCCATATATCATCTGCTGATACAGAACCGACACATTATTCTAGCATTACTTTTACATGATGTGAACTTGTTATGCAGAAATGACCTCTGTACAGTGGATTTTAGAACTACTTACCTCTGTTTTGCCATTGTAGTTTACCTGTCTCTAATCAAAGACCATTGGAGGTCAAGGTGAGATTCAAAGCCAGGTACCTCTGGATCATTATAAACTTGGTATAACTCTTTAATGAGCTATCAGAAAAATGGACTAGGAGTTTTGTGCTTTGCAGTGCCTTTATTCCTGTCCAAGTTTACAGTTTTAATAAGAGATCCGTCTCTATGTATCCCACCTATCTCTGTAACGGACAATACTGCAATTGTTAGATTGTAGTCATTTGTAATGAGGGGCAGGACTACTTGAGGTTATTGAAACTATGATGCAAAATGTCAATGTGGTTGAAATATCTAAGATTTAGACACCTGCTCTTCTATCTACAAACTCACTAGCTAATGACTCCGAAAGGCAGGGAGAAAAATCAATTTTTGTAGAAAGAAATGTATGTGACAAAAACTACTTTTCTTTAAACCATCGTATAATTAATCACAGATCAAAATAAAGTATATTTATTTGCTGTAGGGTCTTGCCTGAAATTTGGAGATTGGAGATTTTCAGCCTGGTTACTAGTGGGTGCATGTTACAGTACAAAGCTGCCTCTGATTTGAACCCATGTTTATTCGGACCATGAGGAAGGCTGGTGTGAAACCTGATAAACAGACAGGTGCAGGTGTGGGCACTTTTGAGGTTGAGAGAGGTCTACTCTGCATTCTGCTGTGCTGCACTTGAGCTGGGAGTGCTTACTACAGATACTGGCGGGGCAAAGTTTAAACATTTATATTTGCTTTATTGAGCAGAGCTATCCTTTCAGAAACGCCCATGAATTTTGTTTTAAAATACTTAGTGCTTTCAAACTAAAGGTATGAAATGCTTTCTAAACTTAAAGGAGGAAAAATTCAGTTTCGCCCCGTTTGGGGCGCCATTATCGGCCGTGCGCAAAGTTTAGCACCTGGCTCTAATTATCACCTCCGACGGCAAACTTGGCTTTTATCGCCCCTGGAGGTGATTGGAGCGCTAAATCAGGCGCTTTGCACCCGTCTTAAGGCGCAAAGGCCGAGGAGCGAGGCGCTACCTCAGAGCGCTGGCGAAGCAAGGAAGGGCAAATCAAAATGAACCTGCAAAGTGCTGCTCAGTACTCAAAACTCCTTCACACACCGTTGAATCTCTCCAGAAGTCTCTCTCTCTCTCTCTCTCTCTCAGAATGCGTGGTGCAAAAATGTCACCAACAAAAAAAGGCAGGAAGCGGTCGCCTTTAAATAGCGCTCCCCCGGTCCCTTTCTGACTGCAAAACGCTCCCCTCAACCTGTCGTTGCTAGCGGCAGGCGGTAAGGCAGGGGGCGCCACTCAATATCCGGTCCCGGGCGCTACTGGGGCGTTGTGCACTCAACTGACGTCACAATCTGCCGGCGCAGGAGATTGTGGCGGTAGTGTTTAGCGCCGCTGCAAAATGTCTGGTTAATTTCGTGAGCGACGCAAATATCGCCACGCCCGGGTGCTAGTTGCTTTGCGCCCACGGGAGGCGCAAACAACTTTTTTTTCCCCAAAATGTTTTGGTGAATTTTATTGATTAATAGGAGAGATGACATGCTGGAGAATAGACCAATGCCAATCTTGAACCAAATTCAGTATGATGAAATGCTGAGAAAATGTATTCTGTGCCATCTGAACTCTATCCTCCTTGCAATCATCCTTATGATCTTGAGGGAAAACATAAGCAGTTTAGGAGCAAGAGTAGGTCACTGCGCCCTTCCTGACCTTTTATAAACCACGAGCACCTTACTGCGGCTGGATTAAACATTACCCTATCAGTCTGGTTGGACTTGAACCTGCTTGTGTCATTCACTCCAAATGTTTTTGTGTTTTACGGTTGAACCCTTTGTGCCGGTGCTTGAAAAATCTTGGAAATAAGCCATTTTGATAGGGCATATGGAGCTAATCATGTGAAATGTGATGCATTATTTTTTTAAACTAATTTAGCATGAATGTCAAAAAGTACGGCAATGTCTCTAATCCTGCATGTGCAAACCACAAAAATTGCAATTTTTTTTAATGTAGAGACATCTAAACAAATCATTCATAAATAACAGAACACAGTCAAAAATGAAAAGGACATGTAGAGATAGGACTGGCTGTAAATAAGGACAAAGACTTCTGAATAACCGAGTCAGTAACTGAGAATCATTTAAACTGGATTTTTTTATTCATTCACGGGGTGTGGGCGTTGCTGCCAAGCCCAGCATTTATTGCCCTTGAGATGGTGGTGGTGAGCCGCCTTATACAAATGAGTGGTTTGCTAGGCCATTTCAGAGGGGAGTTGAGCGTTAACCACATTGCTGTGGGCCTGGAGCCACATATAGGCCAGACCAGGTAAGGACGGCAGATTTCCTTCCCTAAAGGACATCAGTGGACTAGATGCGTTTTTAAGACGATCCGGTAGTTTCATGGTCACCATTACTAATGCTAGCTTTTTATTCCAGATTTTTATTAATTTAATTAACTGAATTTAAATTTCGCAGCTGCCTTGGTGTAATTACGAACTCACGTCTCCGGATCATTAGCCCAGGCCTCTGGATTACGAGTTAGCTACTTCATAGCGAGAGGATTCGAGTACAGGAGCACTTCATAGCGAGAGGATTCGAGTACAGGAGCACTTCATAGCGAGAGGATTCGAGTACAGGAGCAAGGATGTCTTGCTGCAGTTGTACAGGGCCTTGGTGAGACTACACCTTGAGTATTGTGTGCAGTTTTGGTCGCCTTATCTGAGGAAGGATGTTCTTGCCATGGAGCGAGTGCAGCAAAGATTCACCAGACTGATACCTGGGATGGCAGGAATGACGTATGAGGAGAGATTGGGTCGATTGGGCTTATACTCGCTGGAGTTTAGAAGAATGAGGGGATCTCATTGAAACTAATACAATTCTAACAGGACTAGACAGACTAGATGCAGGAAGGATGTTCCTGAGGGCGGGGGAGTCCAGAACCAGGGGTCACAGTCTGAAGATAAGGGGTAAGCCATTTAGGATAGAGATGAGGAATTTCTTCACCCATAAAGTGGTGAACCTGTGGAATTCTCTACCACAGAAGGCAGTTGAGGCCAACTTATTAAATATATTCAAGAAGGAGTTAGATATATTTCTTAAGGCTAAAGGGATATGGGGAGAAAGCAGGGACAGGGTACTGAATTTGAATGATCAGCCATGATCTCAATAAATGGCGGAGCAGGCTTGAGGGGCCGGATCGCCTACTCCTGCTCCTATCTTCTATGTTAGTAACATTACCACTATGCTGTCGTACACCATGGTAGGTGGGATGGGATGGGGACGGCAGGGAGGAAACCGGTTACCAGCTGATACTCTATGCAGTGTAGAAGTTAGTCGGGTGTGTGTGGACACAGAAGTGGCGATTTTTAACCCACAGTCACCACGCAGGTGGGCCGCTGGCTTACCCGTGAATGACTCGCCTGGATCCTGTTATCTTCAATTTATAACCTGCTCTTGTGAACAGTTGGCAGAAACACCCGCCTGAAGCTGGTGAGGGTCCTTCCTTCAAATGTACATCTGTCCGATGTCATCAGATGAATATAATTTTAATGCTGAACAGTGAAGCTGCTGTGGCCCCATCACCCCTCTCATTCTCTTTCCCCCCCCCCCCTCGGCCCTGAAACCAGATGAAATCAACGAAAGAGGATCCTGGTCAGGAGGCCACTGAAAGTAAGTGTTTTTTTAAACTAGTGTGGCCATGAGGAGTAGGACTGCTCTCCAGACCATGAGGAAAGTTTAGGCCTCCCTGTGACTTACCTTCTTGCTGGTGAGCGGCAGCATCTTGCAGTCCAAACTTACGCTCCTGGCCGCCTGCTAGCTGCAACTTCCCGCCTGTCTGGGCAGGCAGAAGTCCGGTGACAGGCAGCTGAGGCCCGGGAGTGAGTTCCAATCGCACGGGTCAGATGTGGCCGAGATCGGGTGTGTTTCACGCCCACCCGCATCCTGCTCACAGTTAAAATTCTCCCGAGAAACTCCGATTAATATGCAGTGTCCAGGTAAAGGTATGGTGTGGAGATGCCGGAGTTGGACTGGGGTGGACAAATGTAAGAAATCACACAACACCAGGTTATAGTCCAACAGCTTTATTTGAAATCACAAGCTTTCGGAGCGCTGCTCCTTCTTCAGGTGAAGTGGAGAAATGCATAAAAGACACAGCTTATATAGTCAGAGAATCATGTCAGATGTTTACAGGTAACCTTTCCAACTGCCATTTATCACACCTCGGCAGAGAGATAATCACAGCAGTCAAAGGTGTGAATGGTGTCCAAACAGGTCAGTCAGGGAAACATTACATCAAAGAACAGTGAGGTGGGGTCACAAGGGGTCAAATATTGCAGATGCTGGGGTCTGTATGAAAAACAAAAAAAGACAAAAAAACATTTTTTTTGGCTGGAAATCACAGCAGGTCCAGCCGCATCTGTGTAGAGAGAACAAGCCAATGTCGACTCGAGTCTGGATGACCCTGCATCAGGTGGGGTTACATGTAGCGTGACATGAACCCAAGATCTCGGTTAAGGCCATCCTCATGGGTGCGGAACTTGGCTATCAGTTTCTGCTCGACAATTTTGCGTTGTCGTGTGTCTCGAAGGCCACCTTGGAGAATGCTTACCCGAAGATCGGAGGCTGAATGTCCTTGACTGCTGAAGTGTTCCCCGACTGGGAGGGAACACTCCTGCCTGGTGATTGTTGCGCGGTGTCCGTTCATCCGTTGTCGCAGTGTCTGCATAGTCTCGCCGATGTACCATGCTCCGGGGCATCCTTTCCTGCAACGTATGAGGTAGACAACGTTGGCCGAGTCACATGAGCATGTACCATGTACCTGGTGGGTGGTGTCCTCACGTGTGATGATGGTATCTGTGTTGATGATCTGGCATGTCTTGCAGAGGTTGCTGTGGCAGGGTTGTGTGGTGTCGTGGTCGCTGTTCTCCTGGAAGCTGGGTAATTTGCTGCGAACGATGGTCTGTTTGAGGTTAGGCGGCTGTTTGAAAGCGAGTAGTGGAGGCGTGGGGATGGCCTTAGCGAGGTGTTTGTCGTCATCGATGACATGTTGAAGGCTGCGAAGAACATGGCGTAGTTTCTCCGCTCCGGGGAAGTACTGGACGACGAAGGGTACTCTGTTGGTTGTGTCCCGTGTTTGTCTTCTGAGGAGGTCTATGCGATTTTTCGCTGTGGCCCGTCGGAACTGTCGATCGACGAGTCGAGCGTCATATCCCGTTCTTACAAGGGCGTCTTTCAGTGTCTGTAGGTGTCCATCGCATTCCTCCTCATCTGAGCAGATCCTGTGTATTCGCAGGGCTTGTCCATAGGGGATGGCTTCTTTAACGTGGTTAGGGTGGAAGCTGGAGAAGTGAAGCATCTCCAAGGTGGCCTTCGAGACACACGACAACGCAAAATCATCGAGCAGAAACTGATAGCCAAGTTCCGCACCCATGAGGACGGCCTTAACCGAGATCTTGGGTTCATGTCACGCTACATGTAACCCCACCTGATGCAGGGTCATCCAGACTCGAGTCGACATTGGCTTGTTCTCTCTACACAGATGCGGCTGGACCTGCTGTGATTTCCAGCCAAAAAAAATGTTTTTTGTCTTTTTTTGTTTTTCATACAGACCCCAGCATCTGCAATATTTGACCCCTTGTGACCCCACCTCATTGTTCTTTGATGTAATGTTTCCCTGACTGACCTGTTTGGACACCATTCACACCTTTGACTGCTGTGATTATCTCTCTGCCGGGGTGTGATAAATGGCAGTTGGAAAGGTTACCTGTAAACATCTGACATGATTCTCTGACTATATAAGCTGTGTCTTTTATGCATTTCTCCACTTCACCTGAAGAAGGAGCAGCGCTCCGAAAGCTTGTGATTTCAAATAAAGCTGTTGGACTATAACCTGGTGTTGTGTGATTTCTTACAGGTAAAGGTAGGTGTGTAAAAAGGAGGAAAATCTGTATCAACATCTACGTACACACATACTTGAAGCTTTAGGAATATGACTCTGAATCTGGAGACTTGTCGCAGTAGGAAATTGATGTAATAGGAATAACAAATGTAGCTAACTTCAGAGGATGGGAATGGATGTAATCTTCAAAGGTATTAATGGGGGCGATTTTAACCCTACTCGCTCAGCAGAAACCTGGTGGGTGCGCAGTTAAAATCACCCTGGCTCTTACCTGTCTGAAAGCCGCCACGATCGCAACATCTGCAATTTTAACCTGCTCTCCTGAACAAGCAGCAAGGACACGCGCCTGGAGCCAACAGGGTCCTTCTTTACAGAAATGTGGCCCGATGACATCATTGAGACCCGGCTGTAATTTTAACTCGGGCCTGAACGGGGAATCCACCTGGAGTTAAAATCGGGGCCCTAATGTTCAGAAAAGATGGTGGACAGCAAAGTAGATGGTGCAGCCATATGCCGGAGGCCTGTGAGGTAAATTAAGTTGTTCCTGTGGCAGTTGGAAAACTACCCAATTAACTACTCTGGTTAGACATTTCTAATATGGGGGGAAAAAAGAAATCCAAGCTGACACCAGGTCAGCGGAAGAAGGAAGCCAGCCCCTTCTGTGGAGGTCAGGTGAGAATAGGGAAGTTATTTTAATGGGATGACTTCAATCAGTCTGGGGGAAACCCAATGGTTTGGAGTCTGAGCTGGTAAATGTAATGCACAACTACTCTGTGACCCAGTACATTAGAAAAGTAATGTTTCTTAACCTGACTTTTGCAAATGACCTAGACCAAATATGGAAGTTGTGGCCCGCGGTGGGGGTGGGAAGGAAGATAACGACCACTCAATGGTTTAAATTCAATGTGATACGGGATTCTGATATACCAAAGATCGAGTGCTGGGCATATAACTTCAAAAGTGATAATTTCAATGCTGTGGCACGGTAGTATCGTGGGTATGTTACTGGAGTAGCAAGCCAGAGGCCTGGACTAATAAGCCAAAGAATTTGAGTTCAGGTGAGAAAGTAGAGGACAAGTGGATACCGTTGAAATGCGTAATGTTGAGCATGCTGGATAAATAGATACCCAGAACCAGCATGGTCCTAAATGGATTAATAAACACATCAAAAGTAAAATAGAGAGGAAAATAACCCCTCAAACTCCTGTAGGGAACAAGGAGATGCGGTTTACCGGGCTCAATATAAGAACACAAAGAAACATGATAAGAGATATCATAGATGCAGTTGCAAACAGTACACAACAGTAAACACAATCAGGGATAAGAACCATAAAAGATTAAAATGGGCTTGAAAGGAAGGCCTTGCACTAGATAATAGACATTCTGTATGATTAATTCCTCCAAGTATTCTCAAGGGAAGATATGAGCAATGCCTCCCCCAAACAGTTAGCCCAGGAAAAATTAATGGTTTTGATATGATGGAAGCTCTAGATAGGCTAAAAGGACTCAAAACCAATTAAAAAAAAACCACCAAGGATATAAAATACATATCCCAAAGAGCTAAAGGAACCAGGGAGTTATTGGATACTGGGACGGTACCACTAGTTTCAAAATCCACCAATGTAGTGGTCATATTCCAAAGGGCAACACATCAGACGCTGGCAATTACAAGGCCTATTAGTCTTGCCCAGTGTAAAAATAATGAAATTGATTATCCGATTTAAACTTGCAAATTATCTGCGCAGTAATAACTTAGTTAGCAGTAACCGACATTGATTCAGAAGAGGAAGATCCTGCCTGGCCAACCTCTGCAATTTCTGTTAGGAAGTTCTAGCCCCAGTCGACTGTGTATCGAGACATGTAGAAGGCATTTGACAAATTTCCACACATTATTAAGCTAAAGGCTGCGAGGATTCAAGGTAAACCTCCGATATGAATAAGAAATTGTGCATTGGCTAGAAAACAATGGGTACGTTACAGGAGTTAAGCCAGGGTGAGGGCAGTATTGACAGGATGCCTTGGATTGGCATTGGGATCACAACTCCTAATTTGTATTAATTAGTTGGACTCAGAAAATCGATGTAAGTTGGTCAAATTTGCAAATGATACACTAGGAGGGGCAGTAATAGGAAGATGCAACTCATAAATTGCAGAAAGAGTTGAACAAGATATGTAAATGGGCAAAAAAGCAGCAGCAGATAAAAATGAATACAGACAAATGTAAAATATTGCTTCTAGGGAGAAGAAATAGGTAACAGACCTGGCCCATGGATGGTTTTGAAATGGTTACGGATGAAGTTGAAAAAGAGCTAACGAGTCTTAGCAGACTTAGCACTCAACCAACCCAGCAATCAACAAAGCTGATGGCTAAAACAGTAGATTAGAAACCAGAGGAAGTGATGATCAAACTCTATAGTTTCTCTGGTCAGGCCACACTCAAGTACTGTGTCTAGTTCTGGTCACCAAGATACAAGGGAGATATTCAGGTGCTGGAGGCCGTTAAGTGAAGAGCCACAACGTTGATTCCTAGTCCGAGGTATGACAAAAGACTGGAGAAACTTGGCTTTTCAGACTCGAATGGAGGTGTATGAGATGTGGGGGGAAAAATTCAGTTGCTTTGCGCCTCTCGTTAGCGCCCTAAGAGGACGCTAATGGGGCGCAAAGCAACTAGCGCCCGGGCGCGGTGATGTTTGCGCCGCTCGTGAAATTGACCAGACATTTTGCGGCGGCGCTAAACACTGCCGCCATGATCTGCGCCCGCAGATCGTGACGTTAGTCGCGCGTGCAATGCCCCGGTAGCGCCCTGGACCAGATATTGAGTGGCGGCCCTTGCCTTACCGCCTGCCGCTAGCAATGACAGGTTGAGGGGAAAGTTTTGCAGTCGGGAATGGACTGGGGCAGTGCTATTTAAAGGCGACTGCTTCCTGCCTTTTTTTGTCGGCGACATTTTTGCACCACGCATTCTGAGAGAGAGAGACAGACTTCTGGAGAGATTCAACGCTGTGTGAAGGAGTTTTGGGTACTGAGCTGCACTTGCAGGTTCATTTTGATTTGACCTTCCTTGTATCGATTTAGAAGAGACTGTGGGGGCTGCACTCTGAGCTCTTTCTCTGGGCCTCTCCATTGTTCTTTCAGCAGATTTGATGTACAGGTCTCTCCAGGCCGAGACTCAAGGCTGCAATGAGCAAGGTCTGGATGGAGAGCAAGATCGACCCGCCCCTTTAAGAACTGGCCGGTGCCCGTGTGTCTGTGTTCCATTGCTGACTGACATCACATGAGCTTCGCCAGCGCTCTGAGGTAACGTCTCGCTCCTCGGCGTTAGCGCCTTAAGAGAGGTGTGTAGCGCCTGATTTAGCGCTCCAATCACCTCCAGGGGCGATAGAAGCCAAGTTTGCAGTCGGAGGCGATAATTAGCGCCAGGCGCTAAACTTTGCGCCCCAAACGGGGCGATACCGAATTTCTCCCCCCCCCCCCCGTGATCTTGTACGGTTGTAAACAGTATGGAAAACCTAAATCCAGAAAATGACTTTAAATTAATTTTCAATAGCAGAACAAGGGACAACAGGTTCAAACTAGTTAAAAGCAGATTTAGTACTGCTATCACAAAGTCCTTATTCACATATGGAGTGATTAACCTATGGAATGGACTCCCAGATAGAGTAGTGAAGGTGAAAACTCTGGAATCATTCAAAAATTGAGTCGATGCTCTGATGGGGGACTTTAGGATTATTCTGAATAAACTAAGATGGGCAGAAATTTCTTTATAATCTGAGAGAAAGACTTGCATTTATATAGCGCCTTTCACAACCTCAGGATGTCCTAAAGTGCTTTACAGCCAATGAAGTACTTTTGAAATGTAGTCACTGTTGTAATGTAAGAAACGTGGTAGCCAATTTGCACACAGCAAGCTCCCACAAACAGCAGTGTGATAATGACCAGATAATCTCTCTTTTGTAATAACAACAGAAAATGCTGGAAATCCTCAGCAGGCCAGGCAGCATCCGTGGAGAGAGAAACAGAGTTAACGTTTCAGGTCTGGGACCCTTCATCAGAACCACCAAACACATCTTCCCCTCACCTCCCCTTTCAGCATTCCGAAGGGACTGCTCCCTCTGCGACACCCCCAACAGCCCTGCTCCTTCACCTGGCACCTTTCCGTGCAAGCGCAGGAGATGCAACACATGCCCTTTTACCTCCTCCCTTCCCACTGTCCAGGGCCGCAAACACCCCTTCCAGGTGAAACAGCGATTTACTTGTACTTCTTGCAATTTAATATACTGTTTTCGCTGCTCACGATGCGGTCTCCTCTACATTGGGGAGACCAAACGCAGATTTGGCAACCGCTTTGCGGAACACCTCCGTTCAGTCCGTACGGGTGACCCTGAGCTTCCGGTCGCCTGTAACTTTAATTCACCGCTTCATTCCCACTCTGATCTCTCTGTCCTCGGGCTATTGCATTGTTCCAATGAAGCTCAACATAAGCTCGAGGAACAGCACCTCATCTTTCGATTGGGCACTTTGCAGTCTGCTGGACTCAACGTTGAGTTCAACAATTTCAGATAATTATCCCTGCCCCCTTTTTTCATGCAGTATGATTTTTGCCATTCCCATTTGCAACATTTTATCTTTCCTGCCTCTTACAAAAGTACAGGATGTTCTTTCTATTTCTTCCTCCCCTCCTAACCACCCCCCCCCCCCCCACCCCCGTCTCTGCACCTGCTTAATATCTGTTACATCTCCAGCTTTTTCCAGTTCTGATGAAGGGTCCCAGACCTGAAACGTTAACTCTGTTTCTCTCTCCACGGATGCTGCCTGGCCTGCTGAGGATTTCCAGCATTTTCTGTTGTTATTTCAGATTTCCAGCATCCGCAGTATTTTGCAATAATCTCTCTTTTGTGTTATGTTGAGTGAGGGATAAATAGTGGCCAGGACACTGCGGGATAACTCCCTTGCTCTTCTTCGAAATAGTGCCGTGGGATCTTTTACGTCCACCAGAGCAGATGAGGCCTCGGTTTAACGTCTCATCCGAAAGACGGCACCTCTGACAGTGCAGCACTCCCTCAGCACTGCACTGGAGTGTCAGCCTAGATTTTTTTTTTGTGCTCCAGAAGCCTGGAGTGGGGCTTGAACCCACAATCTTCTGACCCCGAGCCATGGCTGACACTAAAAGTGAAACCCGTGGCAATTTATATCTTATGTAGTCAAGTGACTTAGCTCCACTTTGTTCTATACAAGACCTAATTCTTAGCAATGGCCTTAGTTGGTTGTTTCTCTCTCAGCAGAAGATTTCTGCCTCAAGCTAGGAGTTTGTAAATTTGCTGTTTATTCATTCTTTTAAGTTACCATGTCCTTGTACAGCTAATTGCACTAATACTATTTTGAGTATTGGGTTTCTGCAGCGTACTCTGGTAACTCCGCCTCAGTCACTGGCACAGGCCAGCTCCTGATTTAAAAATTTGCATCAAGCGTCAGATGCAAATGATTCGTACAGCATCTGTCCACAAAGTGTTCTGTCATCAGATGACTCCGAAGTGTGAAATCTATTTGAAACTCAGGAAAGGGGTGGACACGGCTGAATCATTCACTGGGTCATGAATTTGCTTTCAAGAAAATCATAACTTGGCACAGACACATGAGTTCAGCTTGGCATAGAAATACTAATTCATTCCCAGGGACATTTTCAAACCATGAATTGGTCATGGGACATTCTTCAGTGGCTTATACAGATGGGGAATAGATGTCTGGATCTCTTTCAACTTTAGCCCCTCGAGCCTGTTCCGCCATTCAATGAAATCATGGCTGATCTGCGACCTAACTCCATATACCCGCCTTTGGCCCATATCCCTTAATACCTTTAGTTAACAAAAAGCTATCAATCTCAGGTTTAAAATTAACAATTGATCTAACATCAGTTGCTGTTTGCGGAAGAGAATTCCAAACTTCTACCACCATTTGCGTGTTCCCGAATTTCACTCCTGAAAGGCCTGGCTTTAATTTTTAGACTGCCCCCTAACCCTAGAATCTCCAACCAGCGGAAATAGTTTTTCTCTCTCTACCCTATCAGTTCCCCTTATATTTTGCAAACTTCAATCAGATCACTCCTTAACCTTCTAAATTCTAGGGAATGCAATCCTCGTTTGTGTAATCTCTTCTCGTAACTTAACCCTTGAAGTCCGGGTATCATTCTGGTAAACCTACGCTGCACTCCCTCCAAGGCCAATATATCCTTCCTAAGGTGTGGTGCCCAGAACTGCTCACAGTGCTCCAGGTGTGGTCTAACCAGGGCTTTGTATAGCTGCAGCATAACTTCTACCCCCTTGTACTCTAGTTATCTAGATATAAAGGCCAGCATTCCATTAGCCTTTTTGATTATTTTCTGTACCTGTTCATGACATTTTAATGATCTATGTACATGGGCCCCGAGTCTCTTTGGACCTCCACTGTTTTCAGCTTTTCACCATTTAGAAAGTACCCTGTTCTATCCTTTTTAGGTCCAAAATGGATGACCTCTCATTTGCCACAGTTTTGCCTATTTGCTTAATCTATTAATATCTTTGTAATTTGCTTACAATGCCGCCTATCTTTGTGCCATCTGCAAATTTGGATAAGAACATAAGAAATAGGAGCAGGAATAGGCCACTTGGCCCCTCGAGCCTGCTCCTCCATTCAATAAGATCATGGCTGATCTTGGGCTCAAAGCCACTTCCCTGCCTGTTCCCCATAACCCTTCACTCCCTTATCTTGCAAAAATCTATCTCCACCTTAAATGTATTTAATGACCCAGCCTCCACTGCTCTCTGGGGCAGAGAATTCCACAGATTTATGACCCTCTGAGAGAAGAAATTCCTCCTCATCTCAGTTCTAAAAGGGCGACCCTTTATTCTGAAACTATGCCCCCGAGTTCTAGATTTCTCCACGAGGAGAAACATCCTCTCTGCATCTACCTTGTCGAGCCCCCTCAGTATCATATGTTTCAATAAGATCACCTCTCATTCTTCTAAATTCCAATGAGTATAGGCCCAACCTGCTCAACCTTTCTTCATAAGTCAATCTCATCTCAGGAATCAACCGAGTGAATCGTCTCTGAACTGCCTCCAATGCAAGTATATCCTTCTGTAAATAAGGAGACCAAAACTGTACGCAGTACTCCAGGTGTGGTCTCACCAATACCCTGTACAGTTGTAGCAGGACTTCCCTGTTTTTATACTCCAACCCCCTTGCAATAAAGGCCAACATTCCATTTGCCTTTTTGATTACTTGCTGTACCTGCATGCTAACTTTTTGTGTTTCATGCACAAGGACCCCCAGGTCCCTCTGAACTGTAACATTTTGTAATCTCTCTCCATTTAAATAATAACTTGTTTTTTTATTTTTCCTGCCAAAGTGGATAACCTCGCACTTTCCCACATTATACTCCATCTGCCAAATGCTTGTCCACTCACTTAGCCTGTCTATATCCCTTTGCAGATTCTTTGAGTGCTCTGCACAACTTGCTTTCCCACCCATCTTTGTATCATCCGCAAACTTGGCTACATTACACTCGGTCCCTTCATCCAAATCATTAATGTAGATTGTAAATAGTTGAGGCCCCAGCACCGATCCCTGTGGCACCCCACTAGTTACTGTTTGCCAACCGGAAAATGGCCCATTTATCCTGACTCTTTGCTTTCTTTTAGCCAATTCTCTATCCATAATAGATGATGGGATAGAAAGCCACATATAAGTTATTAATACATTCTGTGAATAGTTGAGGCCCTAACACAGATCCCTGCAAGACGCCACTAGTCACATCTTGCTAATTAGAGTACCTGCCGATTATCCCTGCCCTCTGTCTCCTGCCACTCAGCCAATTTCCTAACCAAGTCAATAACTTGCCTTCAATTCCATGGTCTATAATTCCCTGGTTTCCCTCTCATCTTTCTTAAATAGTAGAGTCACGTGCACAATTTTCTAATCTAGAGTTACGGTCCGAGAGAGAACTTTGGAAGATTATAGTTCGGGCATCTGCAATGTCCTCATCTGCTTCTCCCAGCTTTCATCAATAAATTTACCACCTTCAGGTTTAGTTACTAGTTTGATGCTGCAAAGGTAATTTAGGAACATCTGAAGATGTTAAAGATTCTCCATAGAGCAGAGAAGGCTAAGCGGAGATTTGATTGAGGTGTTTAAAATCATGAAGGGTTTAGATAGAATAAATAAAGAGAAACAATTTCCAATGGCTGAAGGGTCGGTAACCAGAGGGCACAGATTTAAGGTGATTGGCAAAAGAACCAGATCCGACATGAGGAAAAACTTTTTTACACAACGAGTGGTTAGGATTTGGAATGCGCTGCCTGATAGGGTGGTGGATACAGATTCAATAGTAGCCTTCAGAAGGGAATTGGATAACTGGATTGCTCCTCGAAAGAGCCGCCGCAGACTTGATGGGCCGAATGGCTTCCTTCTGTGTTGTACTATTCTATGATTTGTCCCAAGCAAAATAGCACCCAGCTGTGAATGACGTTATCCCCTCCCCATCTCCTGCAGCATCTGAAATGTTTCTCCAAACACTGCCATGGACTGATTGCCCATTGATCTTCAAGTGCAAATTAAAATAGCAAATCCACATGCAGGAGCTCCAATCCCCCCTAAATGTATTTGCAAATATCTTCTTCAATGGTGTATAGCTGCACAGTCTACTCATTGATTTGGCTACTAAGATTCCTGCTATAGCTAGGTATTGGGTCTGGGCTAATGTCGATAAGCAATGTTCCCTGTAATTTTTTTTGCTGGGGCCCATTCAAAGTACCATGCGTGAGCGTTTTTTTGCATTGAAAAGCCGGCTGCACGGAATCTCTGGAGCGCTGCAGGGCTAACGGGGATCTTTGTCGGTAAGGTGCCCCCCAGCTACTAACCATGGATGAGTTTGATGCCAGGATAGATGCCAAGTGGATTAACTTGCCAGCACCATCTCCAACAAGAACAAATCTAACCACCTCCCCGTGACAGTCAATGATACCATCACTGAATCCCCCACCATCAACATTGTGGGCGTCACCATTCAGAAACTCAACGGCAGCAGCCATTAAATACTGTGACTACTCGCACACGTCAGAGGCTGGGTATTCTGCAGCATATGACTCACCCCTGCCACCACAAACCCTCTCCACCACTTACAATGTACAAATCATGGGTGTCATGGAATATGCTCCAGTTGCCTGGATGAGTGTAGCCACAACAACACTCAAGCTCGACACCAGCCAGGACAAAGCAGCCCACTTGATTGAGACCCCACCCACCACCTTAAACATTCACTCGCTCCACCACCGGCGTACCGTGGCTGCAGTGTGTACCATCTACAAGATGCACTGCAGCAACTCGCCAAGGCTTCTTCAACAGCACCTCCCAAACCCGCGGCCTCTTCCACCTAGAAGGACAAGGGCAGCAGGCGCATGGGAACACCACCACCTCCTGCAAGTTCCCCTCCAAGTCACACACCATCCTGACTTAGAAGTATATCGCCGATCCTTCATCGTCGCTGGGTCAAAACCCTGGAACTCCCTACCTAACAGCACTGTGGGAGTACCTTCCACACAGACTGCAGCGGTTCAAGAAGGCGGCTCACCACCACCTTCTCAAGGGCAACTAGGGATGGACAATAAATGCTGGCCTTGTCACTGATGCCCACGTCCCATGAATGAATATTAAAAAAAATTGTTATTTGGTGCTTCCCTAGCAAATGTACTGAAAATCTAATTGCAAAGGGCTAACAAAATTACTTTTGGACAAATACCTTTTTCACTTAATTCTCATCAATTTGTATCAGTTGCACGGCGAGCCATTTTTTATTTTAAATCACCAATAGACGTAGAACAAACTAATTAAGAAAAAAAAAATATTTTTACAGAGCGACTCGCAAATATATGTAGGTTGTCATTGTTAGCTGACTCTGCATTCGGTGTAAATGTGGTGCCGTTTAGGCAATGGAGAGATACAAATATTGGCACTATAAGTGGAAAAACAGCTCCAGTAAATGAGGACACAGATGCTTGTGTAATTGATATATGGGTCACTGAGGGCTGACACTGAACCAACAGCCGAGCCTTGTCGCCAGGAATATTAGAGCCCTGACGTTGTGCAAGGCAGTCCATCGGAGCATTCATCTAGGGGTCATCCACATAATAGGTTACTGAGCAGCATAAAGACAAAGCATTTTTCTCAGACTTTCGACGGGTACAAGCCCAAATACAAATGTACATAGTATTAAAAGTATTAGACCATTCCACAAGAGGCCCAGTCAAGTGAGATTTCTTGGGGAGTAGAGAGACGGAGAGCGCGATACAAGATCAGCTTGCTTGATGCCACAAGCTGATCTAATGCTGGGCTTCCATTAACATTCCCTTCACAACACGTCATCGGTGAAAGTACTCGCATCCCAAGGCCCATTGCCACTGAATTTGGTCTGGATTAATGCCCCCATCCACAACACCTACAAAGTTGGTGGCAACACCTGTACAATATGGCCCTAATTTAGGCATGACCATAATCTATGTATTCTTTGTATTGCAGTTTTGCCAACCAATAAAATATGTGGGTTGACTTTCTGGCTTGTACAGATCTTCTATATCTCAGGAAAACTCCAACGGCTAGAGTCAACTTGCAAATTGTAACTTTCAAACAACTACCCAGTTTTTCATTGCTTCAGTCCTGTGGGATTTGCCTGGAAATATAAAGGCAGATTCCACTGCACCAAAAGCACTTCAATATTGTAGAACCCTGATTATACATTTAGATATTAAGACTCCTTGCTCTATTTTGGGCGCACATCTCAAACAAACCGTAACACCCCACCAACCAGCTGCCTGTTCCTATTTAATTGCAGCCCTAGTGGCTGCTGTGACTCAGTGGACAGCACACTCGCCTCTGAGTCAAAAGGTTGTGGGTTCAAGTTCCCACTCCAGAGACTTGAGCACAAAAATCTAGGCTCACACTCCGGTGTAGTGCTGAGAGAGTGCTGCACTGTCGGAGGTGCCGTCTTTCGGATGAGACATTAAACCGAGGTCCCGTCTGCTCTCTCAGGTGGACGTAAAAGAACCCATGGCACTATTTCAAAGAAGAGCAGGACAGTTATCCCCAGTGTCCTGGGGCCAATATTTATCCCTCAATCAACATAACAAAAACAGATTATCTGGTCATTATCACATTGCTGTTTGTGGGAGCTTGCTGTGCGCAAATTGGCGGCTGTGTTTTCCACATTACAACAGTGACTCCACTTCAAAAGTACTTAATTGGCTGTAAAGTGCTTTGGGACATTCGGTGGTCGTGAAAGGCGCCATATAAATGCAAAAATTTATTTTCCTTCCTTCCTCCTTTTTTTAAACCTCCACCCTTAAAATAAATCAGTCCAATGGCTTCTGCACCCACAAGCAAATTAACTTGTTTTTTTTAAATCATGTGTTGTCTTACAGACAGTGCAACAATTCACTCAGGTTCCAATGCCTGTATCTGTATTTGACAGCAGCAGTATTGGTTGATGGGATAAATGGGTCATTTTCAGGTTGGCAAACTGTAACTAGTGGGGTGCCGCAGGGATCAGTGCTGGGGCCTCAACTATTTACAATAGAGTCATAGAGTTATACAGCACAGAAAGAGGCCCTTCGGCCCATCGTGTCCGCGCCGGCCATCAAGCCCTATCTAATCTAATCCCATTTTCCAGCATTTGGTCCGTAGCCTTGTATGCTATGGCATTTCAAGTGCTCGTCCAAATGCTTCTTGAATGTTGTGAGGGTTCCTGCCTCTACCACCCTTTCAGGCAGTGAGTTCCAGATTCCAAACACCCTCTGGGTGAAAAAGATTTCCTCAAATCCCCTCTAAACCTCCTGCCCCTTACCTTGAATCTATGCCCCCTTGTTATTGACCCCTCTACTAAGGGGAAAAGTTCCTATCTATCCACCCTATCTATGCCCCTCATAATTTTGTATACCTCAATCTATGTTAATAACTTGGATGAAGGGACTGAATGTAATGTAGCCAAATTTGCTGATGATACAAAGATAGGTGGGAAAGCAAATTGTGCGGAGGACGCAAAGAATCTCCAAAGGGATATAGATAGGTTAAGTGAGTGGGCAAAAATCTGGCAGATGGAGTTTAATGTGGGAAAATGTGAGGTTATCCACTTTTGCAGGAAAAATAAAAAAGCAAATTATTATTTCAATGGGGAGAGATTACAAAATGCTGAGGTACAGAGGGATCTGGGGGTCCTTGTACATGAATCAAAAAAGTTAGCATGCAGGTACAGCAAGTAATTAGGAAGGCAAATGGAATGTTGGCCTTTATTGCAAAGGGAATGGAGTTTCAAAGTAGGGAAGTTCTGTTACAACTGTACAGGGTGTTGGTGAGACCACACATGGAGTACTGCGTACAGTTTTGGTCTCCTTATTTAAGGAAGGATATAATTGCATTGGAGGCAGTTCAGGGAAGGTTCACGAGGTTGATTCCGGAGATGATGGGGTTGTCTTATGAAGAAAGGTTGAGCAGGTTGGGCCTATACTCATTGGAGTTTAGAAGAATGAAAGGGGATCTTATTGAAACATATAAGATTCTGAAGGGGCTTGACAGGGTAGATGCAGAGAGGATGTTTCCTCTCGTGGGGGAATCCAGAACTAGGGGGCATAATTTCAGAATAAAGTGGCACCCTTTTAAATTGGAAATGAGGAGGAATTTCTTCTCTCAGAGGGTCGTGAATCTTTGGAATTCTCTTCCCCAGAGAGCTGAAGGTGAAGATAGACAGATTTTTGAACGATAAGGGAGTCAAGGGTTATGGGGAGCGGGCAGGGAAGTGGAGTTGAGGCCAAGATCAGATCAGCCATGATCTTATTGAATGGCGGAGCAGGCTCGAGGGGCCAAATGACCTGCTCCAATGTCTTATGTTCTTATGATAATGTTGAGAGGCTGATCTGTCTGGGATGGCCAATCTACTCTAATTGTCCCTGTCTGGAATGGCCCAATCTACGCTAATTGTCCCTGTCTGGGATGACCCAATCTACTCTAATTGTCCCTGTCTGGGATGGCCCAATCTACTCTAATTGTCCCTGTCTCGGATGGCTCAATCTACTCTAATTGTCTCTGTCTGGGATGGCCCAATCTACTCTAATTGTCTCTGTCTTAGATGGCCCAATCTGCTCTAATTGCCCCTGTCTGGGATGGGCCAATCTGCTCTAATTGTCCCTGTCTGGGATGGCCCAATCTACTCTAATTGTCCCTGTCTGGAATGGCCCAATCTGCTCTAATTGTCTCTGTCTGGGATGGCCCAATCTGCTCCAATTGTCTCTGTCTGGGATGGCCCAATCTACTCTAATTGTCTCTGTCTGGGATGGCCCAATCTACTCTAATTGTCCCTGTCTGGGAGGGCCCAATCTGCTCTAATTGTCCCTGTCTGGGATGGCCCAATCTACTCTAATTGTCCCTGTCTGGGATGGCCCAATCTGCTCTAACTGTCCCTGTCTGGGATGGTCCAATCTACTCTAATTGTCTCTGTCTGGGATAGCCCAATCTGCTCTAATTCTCCCTGTCTGGGATGGCCCAATCTGCTCTAATTGACCCTGTCTGGGATGGCCCAATCTGCTCTAATTGTCTCTGTCTGGGATGGCCCAATCTGCTCTAATTGTCTCTGTCTGGGATGACCCAATCTGCTCTAATTGTCCCTGTCTGGGATGGCCCAATCTGCTCTAATTGACCCTGTCTGGGATGACCCAATCTACTCTAATTGTCCCTGTCTGGGATGACCCAATCTACTCTAATTGTCCCTGTCTGGGATGGCCCAATCTACTCTAATTGTCCCTGTCTGGGATGGCCCAATCTACTCTAATTGTCCCTGTCTGGGATGGTCCAATCTACTCTAATTGTCTCTGTCTGGGATGGCCCAATCTGCTCTAATTGTCCCTGTCTGGGATGGCCCAATCTACTCTAATTGTCTCTGTCTGGGATGGCCCAATCTGCTCTAATTGTCTCTGTCTGGGATGGCCCAATCTACTCTAACTGTCCCTGTCTGGGATGGTCCAATCTACTCCAATTGACCCTGTCTGGGATGGCCCAATCTACTCTAATTGTCTCTGTCTGGGATGGTCCAATCTGCTCTAATTGTCCCTGTCTGGGATGGCCCAATCTACTCTAATTGTCCCTGTCTGGGATGGTCCAATCTACTCTAATTGTCCCTGTCTGGGATCGCCCAATCTGCTCTAATTGTCCCTGTCTGGGATGACCCAATCTGCTCTAATTGTCCCTGTCTGGGATGGCCCAATGTACTCTAATTGTCTCTGTCTGGGATGGCCCAATCTGCTCTAATTGTCTCTCTCTGGGATGACCCAATCTACTCTAATTGTTCCTGTCTGGGATGGCCCAATCTGCTCTAACTGTCCCTGTCTGGGATGGCCCAATCTACTCTAATTGTCTCTGTCTGGGATGGCCCAATCTACTCTAATTGTCCCTGTCTGGGATGACCCAATCTGCTCTAATTGTCCCTGTCTGGAATGGCCCAATCTGCTATAATTGCCCCTGTCTGGGATGACCCAATCTACTCTAATTGTCCCTGTCTGGGATGGCCCAATCTGCTTTAATTGTCCCTGTCTGGGATGACCCAATCTACTCTAATTGTCCCTGTCTGGGATGGCCCAATATACTCTAATTGTCCCTGTCTGGGATGGCCCAATCTACTCTAATTGTCCCTGTCTGGGATGGCCCAATCTACTCTAGTTGTCCCTGTCTGGGATGGTCCAATGTGCTCTAATTGTCCCTGTCTGGGATGGCCCAATCTGCTCTAATTGTCCCTGTCTGGGATGGCCGACTCTACTCTAATTGTCTCTGTCTGGAATGGCCCAATCTACTCTAATTGTCTCTGTCTGGGATGGCCCAATCTGCTCTAATTGTCCCTGTCTGGGATGGTCCAATCTACTCTAATTGTCTCTGTCTGGAATGGCCCAATCTACTCTAATTGTCCCTGTCTGGGATGGCCCAATCTGCTCTAATTGTCCTTGTCTGGGATGGTCCAATCTACTCTAATTGTCCCTGTCTGGGATGGCCCAATCTACTCTAATTGTCCCTGTCTGGGATGATCCAATCTACTCTAATTGTCCCTGACTAGAATGGTCCAATCTACTCTAATTGTCCCTGACTGGAATGGTCCAATCTACTCTAATTGTCCCTGTCTGGGATGGCCCAATCTACTCTAATTGTCCCTGACTGGGATGGCCCAATCTACTCTGATAGTCTCTGTCTGGAATGGCCCAATCTGCTCTAATTGTCCCTGTCTGGAATGGCCCAATCTACTCTAATTGTCTATGTCTGGAATGACCCAATCTACTCTAATTGTCTCTGTCTGGAATGGCCCAATCTACTCTAATTGTCTCTGTCTGGAATGGCCCAATCTACTCTAATTGTCTCTGTCTGGGATGGCCCACTCTACTCTAATTGTCCCTGACTGTGATGGCCCAATCTACTCCAATTGTCTCTGTTTGGGATGGCCCAATCTGCACTAATTGTCCCTGTCTGGGATGGCCCAATCTGCTCTAATTGTCCCTGTCTGGGATGGCCCACTCTACTCTAATTGTCCCTGTCTGGGATGGCCCAATCTACTCTAATTGTCTCTGTCTGGGATGGCCCAATCTACTCTAATTGTCCCTGTCTGTGATGACCCAATCTGCTCTAATTGTCCCTGTCTGGAATGGCCCAATTTGCTCTAATTGTCCCTGTCTGGGATGGCCCAATCTACTCTAATTGTCCCTGTCTGGGATGGCCCAATCGAATCTAATTGCCCCTGTCTGGGATGACCCAATCTACTCTAATTGTCCCTGTCTGGGATGGCCCAATCTGCTTTAATTGTCCCTGTCTGGGACGACCCAATCTACTCTAATTGTCCCTGTCTGGGATGGCCCAATCTACTCTAATTGTCCCTGTCTGGGATGGCCCAATCTAATCTAATTGACCCTGTCTGGGATGGCCCAATCTACGCTAGTTGTCCCTGTCTGGGATGGTCCAATGTGCTCTAATTGTCCCTGTCTGGGATGGTCCAATCTGCTCTAATTGTCCCTGTCTGGGATGAACCAAACTGCTCTAATAGTCCCTGTCTGGGATGGTCCAATCTGCTCTAACTGTTCCTGTCTGGGATGGCCCAATCTACTCTAATTGTCCCTGCCTGGGATGGTCCAATCTGCTCCAGCTGTCCCTGTCTGGGATGGCCCAATCTACTCTAATTGTCCCTGTCTGGGATGATCCAATCTACTCCAATTGTCCCTGACTAGAATGGTCCAATCTACTCTAATTGTCTCTGTCTGGGATGATCCAATCTACTCTAATTGTCCCTGACTGGAACGGTCCAATCTACTCTAATTGTCCCTGTCTGGGATGGCCCAATCTACTCTAATTGTAACTGACTGGGATGGCCCAATCTGCTCTAATTGTCTCTGTCTGGGATGGCCCAATCTGCTCTAATAGTCTCTGTCTGGAATGGCCGAATCTGCTCTAATTGTCCCTGTCTGGAATGGCCCAATCTACTCTAATTGTCTATGTCTGGAATGACCCAATCTACTCTAATTGTCTCTGTCTGGAATGGCCCAATCTACTTTAATTGTCCCTGACTGGGATGGCCCAATCTACTCTAATTGTCTCTGTCTGGAATGGCCCAATCTACTCTAATTGTCTCTGTCTGGGATGGCCCAATCTACTCTAATTGTCTCTGTCTGGGATGGCCCAATCTACTCCAATTGTCCCTGACTGGGATGACCCAATCTGCTCTAATTGTCCCTGTCTGGGATGATCCAATCTACTCTAATTGACCCTGTCTGGGATGACCAATCTACTGTAATTGCCTCTGACTGGGATGATCCAATCTGCTCTAATTGACCCTGTCTGGGATGGCCCAATCTGCTCTAATTGACCCTGTCTGGGATGGCCCAATCTGCTCTAATTGACCCTGTCTGGGATGGCCCAATCTGCTCTAATTGACCCTGTCTGGGATCACCCAATCTACTCTAATTGTCCCTGTCTGGGATGGCCCAATCTGCTCTAATTGTCCCTGTCTGGGATGGCCCAATCTACTCTAATTGTCCCTGTCTGGGATGGCCCAATCTGCTCTAATTGTCCCTGTCTGGGATGGCCCAATCTACTCTAATTGTCCCTGACTGGGATGATCCAATCTGCTCTAACACTCCCTGTCTGGGATGGCCCTATCTACTCTAATTGTCCCTGACTGGGATGATCCAATCTGCTGTAACGCTCCCTGTCTGGGATGGCCCAATCTACTCTAATTGTCTCTGTCTTGAATGGCCCAATCTACTCTAATTGTCTCTGTCTGGGATGGCCCACTCCACTCTAATTGTCCCTGTCTGGGATGACCCAATCTGCTCTAATTGACCCTGTCTGGGATGGCCCAATCTACTCTAATTGTCGCTGTCTGGGATGGCCCAAACTGTCCCTGTCTGGGATGGCCCAATCTACTCTAATTGTCTCTGTCTGGGATGGCCCAATCTGCTCTAATTGTCCCTGTCTGGGATGGCCAAATTTGCTCTAATTATCTCTGTCTGGGATGGCCCAATCTACTCTAATTGTCTCAGTCTGGGATGGCCCAATCTGCTCTAATTGTACCTGTCTGGGAGGCCCAATCTACTCTAATTGTCCCTGACTGGGATGGCCCAATCTACTCTAATTGTCTCTGTCTGCGATGGCCCAATCTGCTCTAATTGTCCCTGTCTGGGATGGCCCAATCTACTCTAATTGTCCCTGTCTGGGATGGCCCAATCTACTCTAATTGTCCCTGTCTGGGATGGCCCAATCTACTCTAATTGTCCCTGTCTGGGATGGCCCAATCTACTCTAATTGTCCCTGTCTGAGATGGCACAATCTACTCTAATTGACCCTGTCTGGGATGGCCCAATCTACTCTAATTGTCCCTGTCTCGGATGACCCAATCTGCTCTAATTGTCCCTGTCTGGGATGGCCCAATCTGCTCTAATTGTCCCTGTCTGGGATGACACAATCTACTCTAATTCTCCCTGTCTGGAATGGACCGCATCTGCCCTAATTGTCTCTGACTGGGATGGCCCAATCTACTCTAATTGTCCCTGTCTGGGATGGCCCAATCGACTCTAATTGTCCCTGTCTGGGATGGCCCAATCTACTCTAATTGTCCCTGTCTGGGATGGCCCAATCGACTCTAATTGTCCCTGTCTGGGATGGCCCAATCTACTCTAATTGTCCCTGTCTGGAATGGTCCGTATCTGCTCTAATTGTCTCTGTCTGGGATGGCCCAATCTACTCTAATTGTCCCTGTCTGGGATGGCCCAATCTACTCTAATTGTCCCTGTCTGGGATGGCCCAATCTACTCTAATTGTCCCTGTCTGGGATGGCCCAATCTACTCTAATTGACCCTGTCTGGGATGGCCCAATCTACTATAATTGTCCCTGTCTGGGATGGCCCAATCTGCTCTAATTGTCTCTGTCTGGGATGGCCCAATCTACTGTAATTGTCCCTGTCTGGGATGGCCCAATCTACTCTAATTGTCCCTGTCTGGGATGGCCCAATCTGCTCGAATTGTCCCTGTCTGGGATGGCCCAATCTGCTCTAATTGTCCTTGTCTGGGATGGTCCAATCTACTCTAATTGTCCCTCATAGAGTCATAGAGTCATAGAGTAATGCAGCACGGATAGAGGCCCTTCGGCCCATCGTGTCCGCGCCGGCCATCAAGCCCTGTCTAATCTAATCCCATATTCCAGCATTTGGCCCGTCGCCTTGTATGCTATGGCATTTCAAGTGCACATCCAAATGCTTCTTAAATGTTGTGAGGGTTTCTGCCTCCACAACCCTTTCAGGCAGTGAGTTCCAGACTCCAACCACCCTCTGGGTGAAAAAGTTCTTTCTCAAATCCCCTCTAAACCTCCCGCCCTTTACCTTGAATCTATGCCCCCTAGTTATTGACCCCTCTACTAAGGGAAAAAGCTCCTCAGCATCCATCCTATCTATGCCCCTCATAATTTTGTACACCTCAATCATGTCCCCCCTCAGCCTCCTCAGCTCCAAGGAAAGCAAACCCAACCTGCCCAGTCTCTCTTCATAGCTGAAGCGCTCCAGCCCTGGTAACATCCTGGTGAACCTCCTCTGCACCCTCTCTAACGCGATCACATCCTTCCTGTAGTGTGGCGACCAGAACTGCACACAATATTCCAGCTGTGGCCTAACCAGTGTTTTATACAGCTCCATCATAACCTCCTTGCTCTTATATTCAATGCCTCGGCTAATGAAGGCAAGTATCCCATATGCCTTTTTTACCACCTTATCCACCTGTTCCGCTGCCTTCAGGGATCTGTGTACTTGCACACCCAGATCCCTCTGACCCTCCGTCTTGCCTAGGGTCTTTCCATTCATTGTGTATTCCTTTGCCTTGTTAGTCCCCCCAAAGTGCATCACCTCGCACTTTTCCGGGTTAAATTCCATTTGCCACTGTTCCGCCCATCTGACCAACCCATCTATATCGTCCTGCAGACTGAGGCTACCCTCCTCGCTATTTACCACCCTACCAATTTTTGTATCATCCGCGAACTTACTGATCATACCCTTTACATTCATATCCAAGTCATTAATGTAGACCACAAACAGCAAGGGACCCAGCACCGATCCCTGTGGTACCCCACTGGCCACAGGCTTCCAGTCACAAAAACAACCTTCGACCATCACCCTCTGCCTTCTGCCACTAAGCCAGTTTTGTATCCAATGTGCCAAGGCACCCTGGATTCCATGGGCTCTTACCTTCTTGACCAGTCTCCTGTGCGGGACTTTATCGAAGGCCTTACTGAAATCCATGTATACCACATCCACTGCGTTACCCTCATCCACACACCTAGTCACCCCCTCAAAAAATTCAATCAAATTAGTCGGACATGATCTTCCCTTGACAAAGCCATGTTGACTATCCCTGATTAATCCTTGCCTCTCCAAGTGGAGACAAATTTTGTCCCTCAGGATTTTTTCCAATAATTTTCCTACCACTGATGTTAGGCTCACTGGCCTGTAGTTCCCCGGTTTTTCCCTACTACCCTTCTTGAATAATGGTACTACATTAGCGGTTCTCCAGTCCTCTGGCACATCCCCTGTGGCCAGAGAGGTCCTGAATATATGTGTTAGAGCCCCCGCAATCTCCTCCTTTGCCTCACACAGCAGCCTGGGATACATTTCATCCGGGCCTGGGGATTTATCCATTTTTAGGCCAGCTAAAACCGCCAATACCTCCTCCCTCTCGATGTTAATATGTTCGAGCATATCACAGTCCCCCCGCCCTATTTCTATGTCTACATCGTCCTTCTCCATAGTGAAAACAGATGCAAAAAATTCATTTAGAACCCCTCCTACATCTTCCGGCTCCACACACAGATTGCCACTTTTGTCCCTAATGGGCCCTATTTTTTCCCTAGTTATCCTCTTACCCTTAATATACTTATAAAACATCTTCGGATTTTCCTTTATTTTGCTCGCCAGTGTTATTTCATGGCCCCTCCTTGATCTCCTAATTTCTTTTTTAAGTATCCCCCTGCACTTTTTGTACTCCTCTAGGGCTTCCTCCGTCTTTAGCCTTTTGTATCTACCAAAAGCCCTCCTTTTTTTTCCTAATCCATTCTCGTATATCCCCTGACATCCAAGGTGCCCTGTGGTTTTTGGAACCACCCTTGACCTTTACGGGAACATGTTGCCATTGTATGATCTCAATCTCCCTTCTGAAAGCCTCCCATTGCTCCGATGCGGATTTTCCTACAAGTAGCTGATCCCAGTCCATTTTGGCCAGATCCTGCCTTATCCTATTAAAATCGGCCTTCCCCCAATTTAGAACCTGTCTGGGATGGCCCAATCTACTCTAATTGTCCCTGTCTGGGATGATCCAATCTACTCTAATTGTCCCTGACTAGAATGGTCCAATCTACTCTAATTGTCCCTGTCTGGGATGATCCAATCTACTCTAATTGTCCCTGACTGGAACAGTCCAATCTACTCTAATTGTCCCTGTCTGGGATGGCCCAATCTACTCTAATAGTCCCTGACTGGGATGGCCCAATCTGCTCTAATAGTCTGTCTGGAATGGACCAATCTGCTCTAATTGTCCCTGTCTGGAATGGCCCAATCTACTCTAATTGTCTATGTCTGGAATGACCCAATCTACTTTTATTGTCCCTGACTGGGATGGCCCAATCTACTCTACATGTCTCTGTCTGGAATGGCCCAATCTACTCTAATTGTCTCTGTCTGGGATGGCCCAATCTACTCTAATTGTCTTTGTCTGGGATGGCCCAATCTACTCCAATTGTCCCTGACTGGGATGACCCAATCTGCTCTAATTGTCCCTGTCTGGGATGATCCAATCTACTCTAATTGACCCTGTCTGGGATGACCCAATCTACTGTAATTGCCTCTGACTGGGATGATCCAATCTGCTCTAATTGACCCTGTCTGGGATGGCCCAATCTGCTCTAATTGACCCTGTCTGGGATGGCCCAATCTGCTCTAATTGACCCTGTCTGGGATGGCCCAATCTGCTCTAATTAACCCTGTCTGGGATCACCCAATCTACTCTAATTGTCCCTGTCTGGGATGGCCCAATCTGCTCTAATTGTCCCTGTCTGGGATGGCCCAATCTACTCTAATTGTCCCTGTCTGGGATGGCCCAATCTACTCTAATTGTCCCTGACTGGGATGATCCAATCTGCTCTAACACTCCCTGTCTGGGATGGCCCTATCTACTCTAATTGTCCCTGACTGGGATGATCCAATCTGCTGTAACGCTCCCTGTCTGGGATGGCCCAATCTACTCTAATTGTCACTGTCTTGAATGGCCCAATCTACTCTAATTGTCTCTGTCTGGGATGGCCCACTCCACTCTAATTGTCCCTGTCTGGGATGACCCAATCTGCTCTAATTGACCCTGTCTGGGATGGCACAATCTACTCTAATTGTCGCTGTCTGGGATGGCCCAATCTGCTCTAACTGTCCCTGTCTGGGATGGCCCAATCTACTCTAATTGTCTCTGTCTGGGATGGCCCAATCTGCTCTAATTGTCCCTGTCTGGGATGGCCAAATTTGCTCTAATTGTCTCTGTCTGGGATGGCCCAATCTACTCTAATTGTCTCTGTCTGGGATGGCCCAACCTACTCTAATTGTCCCTGTCTGGGATGGCCCAATCTACTCTAATTGTCCCTGTCTGGGATGGCCCAATCTACTCTAATTGTCCCTGTCTGGGATGGCCCAATCTACTCTAATTGACCCTGTCTGGGATGGCCCAATCTGCTCTAATTGTCCCTGTCTGGAATGGCCCAATCTACTCTAATTGTCTATGTCTGGAATGACCCAATCTACTTTTATTGTCCCTGACTGGGATGGCCCAATCTACTCTACTTGTCTCTGTCTGGAATGGCCCAATCTACTCTAATTGTCTCTGTCTGGGATGGCCCAATCTACTCCAATTGTCCCTGACTGGGATGACCCAATCTGCTCTAATTGTCCCTGTCTGGGATGACCAATCTACTCTAATTGACCCTGTCTGGGATGACCCAATCTACTGTAATTGCCTCTGACTGGGATGATCCAATCTGCTCTAATTGACCCTGTCTGGGATGGCCCAATCTGCTCTAATTGACCCTGTCTGGGATGGCCCAATCTGCTCTAATTGACCCTGTCTGGGATGGCCCAATCTGCTCTAATTAACCCTGTCTGGGATCACCCAATCTACTCTAATTGTCCCTGTCTGGGATGGCCCAATCTGCTCTAATTGTCCCTGTCTGGGATGGCCCAATCTACTTTAATTGTCCCTGTCTGGGATGGCCCAATCTACTCTAATTGTCCCTGACTGGGATGATCCAATCTGCTCTAAAACTCCCTGTCTGGGATGGCCCAATCTACTCTAATTGTCCCTGACTGGGATGATCCAATCTGCTGTAACGCTCCCTGTCTGGGATGGCCCAATCTACTCTAATTGTCTCTGTCTTGAATGGCCCAATCTACTCTAATTGTCTCTGTCTGGGATGGCCCACTCCACTCTAATTGTCCCTGTCTGGGATGACCCAATCTGCTCTAATTGACCCTGTCTGGGATGGCACAATCTACTCTAATTGTCGCTGTCTGGGATGGCCCAATCTGCTCTAACTGTCCCTGTCTGGGATGGCCCAATCTACTCTAATTGTCTCTGTCTGGGATGGCCCAATCTGCTCTAATTGTCCCAGTCTGGGATGGCCAAATTTGCTCTAATTGTCTCTGTCTGGGATGGCCCAATCTACTCTAATTGTCCCTGTCTGGGATGGCCCAATCTACTCTAATTGTCTCAGTCTGGGATGGCCCAATCTGCTCTAATTGTACCTGTCTGGGTGGCCCAATCTACTCTAATTGTCCCTGACTGGGATGGCCCAATCTACTCTAATTGTCTCTGTCTGGGATGGCCCAATCTGCTCTAATTGTCCCTGTCTGGGATGGCCCAATCTACTCTAATTGTCCCTGTCTGGGATGGCCCAATCTACTCTAATTGTCCCTGTCTGTGATGGCCCAATCTACTCTAATTGTCCCTGTCTGGGATGGCCCAATCTACTCTAATTGTCCCTGTCTGAGATGGCACAATCTACTCTAATTGACCCTGTCTGGGATGACACAATCTACTCTAATTGTCTCTGTCTGGGATGGCCCAATCTACTCTAATTGTCCCTGTCTGGGATGGCCCAATCTACTCTAATTGTCCCTGTCTGGGATGGCCCAATCTACTCTAATTGTCCCTGTCTGGGATGGCCCAATCTACTCTAATTGTCCCTGTCTGGGATGGCCCAATCTACTCTAATTGTCCCTGTCTGGGATGGCCCAATCTACTCTAATTGTCCCTGTCTGGGATGGCCCAATCTGCTCTAACTGTCCCTGACTGGGATGGCACAATTTACTCTATTTGTCCCTGACTGGGATGGTCCAATCTACTCTAATTGTCCCTGTCTGGGATGGCCCAATCTACTCTATTTGTCCCTGACTTGGATGGTCCAATCTACTCTAATTGTCTCTGTCTGGGATGGCCCAATATACTCTAATTGACTCTGTCTGGGATGGCCCAATCTGCTCTAATTGTCTCTGTCTGGGATGGCCCAATCTACTCTAATTGTCCCTGTCTGGGATGGCCCAATCTGCTCGAATTGTCCCTGTCTGGGATCGCCCAATCTACTCTAATTGTCTCTGTCTGGGATGACCCAAACTGCTCTAATTGTCTCTGTCTGGGATGACCCAATCTGCTCTAATTGTCCCTGTCTGGGATGGCCCAATCTGCTCTAATTGTCTCTGTCTGGGATGGCCCAATCTACTCTAATTGTCCCTGTCTGTGATGGCCCAATCTGCTCTAATTGTCCCTGTCTGGGATGGCCCAATCTACTCTAATTGTCCCTGTCTGGGATGGCCCAATCTGCTCTAATTGTCCCTGTCTGGAATGGCCCAATCTACTCTAATTGTCCCTGTCTGGGATGGCCCAATCTGCTCTAATTGTCCCTGTCTGGGATGGCCCAATCTACTCTAATTGTCCCTGTCTGGGATGGCCCAATCTGCTCCAATTGCCCCTGTCTGGGATGGCCCAAACTACTCTAATTGTCCCTGTCTTGGATGGCCCAATCTGCTCTAATTAACCCTGTCTGGAATGGCCCAATCTACCCATTGTCCCTATCGGGGATGGCCCAATCTACTCTAACTGTCCCTGTCTGGGATGGCCCAATCTACTCTAATTGTCTCTGTCTGGGATGACCCAATCTGCTCTAATTGACTCTGTCTGGGATGGCCCAATCTACTCTAATTGACCCTGTCTGGGATGGCCCAATCTGCTCTAATTGACACTGTCTGGGATGGCCCAATCTACTCTAATTGTCCCTGCCTGGGATGGCCCAATCTACTCTAATTGTCTCTGTGTGGGATGGCCCAATCTACTCTAATTGTCCCTGTCTGTGATGATCCAATCTACTCTAATTGTCCCTGACTGGGATGACCCAATCTACTCCAATTGTCCCTGTCTGGGATGGCCCAATCTGCTCTAACTGTGCCTGTCTGGGATGATCCAATCTACTCTAATTGTCCCTGACTAGAATGGTCCAATCTACTCTAATTGTCCCTGTCTGGGATGATCCAATCTACTCTAATTGTCCCTGAATGGAACGGTCCAATCTACTCTAATTGTCCCTGTCTGGGATGGCCCAATCTACTCTAATTGTCCCTGACTGGGATGGCCCAATCTGCTCTAATTGTCTCTGTCTGGGATGGCCCAATCTGCTCTAATAGTCTCTGTCTGGAATGGCCCAATCTGCTCTAATTGTCCCTGTCTGGAATGGCCCAATCTACTCTAATTGTCTATGTCTGGAATGACCCAATCTACTCTAATTGTCTCTGTCTGGGATGGCCCAATCTACTCTAATTGTCTTGGTCTGGGATGGCCCAATCTACTCCAATTGTCCCTGACTGGGATGACCCAATCTGCTCTAATTGTCCCTGTCTGGGATGATCCAATCTACTCTAATTGACCCTGTCTGGGATGACCCAATCTACTGTAATTGCCTCTGACTGGGATGATCCAATCTGCTCTAATTGACCCTGTCTGGGATGGCCCAATCTGCTCTAATTGACCCTGTCTGGGATGGCCCAATCTGCTCTAATTGACCCTGTCTGGGATGGCCCAATCTGCTCTAATTGACCCTGTCTGGGATCACCCAATCTATTCTAATTGTCCCTGTCTGGGATGGCCCAATCTGCTCTAATTGTCCCTGTCTGGGACGGCCCAATCTACTCTAATTGTCCCTGTCTGGGATGGCCCAATCTGCTCTAATTGTCCCTGTCTGGGATGGCCCAATCTACTCTAATTGTCCCTGACTGGGATGATCCAATCTGCTCTAACACTCCCTGTCTGGGATGGCCCAATCTACTCTAATTGTCCCTGACTGGGATGATCCAATCTGCTGTAACGCTCCCTGTCTGGGATGGCCCAATCTACTCTAATTGTCTCTGTCTTGAATGGCCCAATCTATTCTAATTGTCTCTGTCTGGGATGGCCCACTCCACTCTAATTGTCCCTGTCTGGGATGACCCAATCTGCTCTAATTGACCCTGTCTGGGATGGCAACATCTACTCTAATTGTCGCTGTCTGGGATGGCCCAATCTGCTCTAACTGTCCCTGTCTGGGATGGCCCAATCTACTCTAATTGTCTCTGTCTGGGATGGCCCAATCTGCTCTAATTGTCCCTGTCTGGGATGGCCAAATTTGCTCTAATTGTCTCTGTCTGGGATGGCCCAATCTGCTCTAATTGTCCCTGTCTGGGATGGCCCAATCTACTCTAATTGTCCCTGTCTGGGATGGCCCAATCTACTCTAATTGTCCCTGTCTGGGATGGCCCAATCTACTCTAATTGTCCCTGTCTGGGATGGCCCAATCTACTCTAATTGTCCCTGTCTGAGATGGCACAATCTACTCTAATTGACCCTGTCTGGGATGGCCCAATCTACTCTAATTGTCCCAGTCTCGGATGACCCAATCTGCTCTAATTGTCCCTGTCTGGGACGGCCCAATCTGCTCTAATTGTCCCTGTCTGGGATGACACAATCTACTCTAATTGTCCCTGTCTGGAATGGTCCGTATCTGCTCTAATTGTCTCTGTCTGGGATGGCCCAATCTACTCTAATTGTCCCTGTCTGGGATGGCCCAATCTACTCTAATTGTCCCTGTCTGGGATGGCCCAATCTACTCTAATTGTCCCTGTCTGGGATGGCCCAATCTGCTCGAATTGTCCCTGTCTGGGATCGCCCAATCTACTCTAATTGTCTCTGTCTGGGATGACCCAAACTGCTCTAATTGTCTCTGTCTGGGATGACCCAATCTGCTCTAATTGTCCCTGTCTGGGATGGCCCAATCTGCTCTAATTGTCTCTATCTGGGATGGCCCAATCTACTCTAATTGTCCCTGTCTGGGATGGCCCAATCTGCTCTAATTGTCCCTGTCTGGGATGGCCCAATCTACTCTAATTGTTCCTGTCTGGGATGGCCCAATCTGCTCTAATTGTCCCTGTCTGGAATGGCCCAATCTACTCTAATTGTCCCTGTCTGGGATGGCCCAATCTGCTCTAATTGTCCCTGTCTGGGATGGCCCAATCTACTCTAATTGTCCCTGTCTGGGATGGCCCAATCTGCTCCAATTGTCCCTGTCTGGGATGGCCCAATCTACTCTAATTGTCCCTGTCTCGGATGGCCCAATCTGCTCTAATTAACCCTGTCTGGAATGGCCCAATCTACTCATTGTCCCTATCGGGGATGGCCCAATCTACTCTAACTGTCCCTGTCTGGGATGGCCCAATCTACTCTAATTGTCTCAGTCTGGGATGGCCCAATCTGCTCTAATTGTACCTGTCTGAGAGGCCCAATCTACTCTAATTGTCCCTGACTGGGATGGCCCAATCTACTCTAATTGTCTCTGTCTGGGATGGCCCAATCTGCTCTAATTGTCCCTGTCTGGGATGGCCCAATCTACTCTAATTGTCCCTGTCTGGGATGGCCCAATCTACTCTAATTGTCCCTGTCTGGGATGGCCCAATCTACTCTAATTGTCCCTGTCTGGGATGGCCCAATCTACTCTAATTGTCCCTGTCTGGGATGGCCCAATCTACTCTAATTGTCCCTGTCTGAGATGGCACAATCTACTCTAATTGACCCTGTCTGGGATGGCCCAATCTACTCTAATTGTCCCAGTCTCGGATGACCCAATCTGCTCTAATTGTCCCTGTCTGGGATGGCCCAATCTGCTCTAATTGTCCCTGTCTGGGATGACACAATCTACTCTAATTCTCCCTGTCAGGAATGGACCGTATCTGCCCTAATTGTCTCTGACTGGGATGGCCCAATCTACTCTAATTGTCCCTGTCTGGGATGGCCCAATCGACTCTAATTTTCCCTGTCTGGGATGGTCCAATCTGCTCTAATTGTCCCTGTCTGGGATGGCCCAATCTACTCTAATTGTCCCTGTCTGGGATGGTCCAATCTACTCTAATTGTCCCTGTCTGGGATCGCCCAATCTGCTCTAATTGTCCCTGTCTGGGATGACCCAATCTGCTCTAATTGTCCCTGTCTGGGATGGCCCAATGTACTCTAATTGTCTCTGTCTGGGATGGCCCAATCTGCTCTAATTGTCTCTCTCTGGGATGACCCAATCTACTCTAATTGTTCCTGTCTGGGATGGCCCAATCTGCTCTAACTGTCCCTGTCTGGGATGGCCCAATCTACTCTAATTGTCTCTGCCTGGGATGGCCCAATCTGCTCTAATTGTCCCTGTCTGGGATGGCCAAATTTGCTCTAATTGCCTCTGTCTGGGATGGCCCAATCTACTCTAATTGTCCCTGTCTGGGATGACCCACTCTACTCTAATTGTCCCTGACTGTGATGGCCCAATCTACTCTAATTGTCTCTGTTTGGGATGGCCCAATCTGCTCTAATTGTCCCTGTCTGGGATGGCACAATCTGCTCTAATTGTCCCTGTCTGGGATGGCCCACTCTACTCTAATTGTCCCTGTCTGGGATGGCCCAATCTACTCTAATTGTCTCTGTCTGGGATGGCCCAATCTACTCTAATTGTCCCTGTCTGGGATGACCCAATCTGCTCTAATTGTCCCTGTCTGGAATGGCCCAATCTGCTATAATTGTCCCTGACTGGGATGGCCCAATCTACACTAATTGTCCCTGTCTGAGATGGCACAATCTACTCTAATTGACCCTGTCTGGGATGGCCCAATCTACTCTAATTGTCACAGTCTCGGATGACCCAATCTGCTCTAATTGTCCCTGTCTGGGATGGCCCAATCTGCTCTAATTGTCCCTGTCTGGGATGACACAATCTACTCTAATTCTCCCTGTCAGGAATTGACCGTATCTGCCCTAATTGTCTCTGACTGGGATGGCCCAATCTACTCTAATTGTCCCTGTCTGGGATGGCCCAATCGACTCTAATTGTCCCTGTCTGGGATGGCCCAATCTACTCTAATTGTCCCTGTCTGGAATGGTCCGTATCTGCTCTAATTGTCTCTGTCTGGGATGGCCCAATCTACTCTAATTGTCCCTGTCTGGGATGGCCCAATCTACTCTAATTGTCCCTGTCTGGGATGGCCCAATCTACTCTAATTGTCCCTGTCTGGGATGGCCCAATCTACTCTAATTGACCCTGTCTGGGATGGCCCAATCTACTATAATTGTCCCTGTCTGGGATGGCCCAATCTGCTCTAATTGTCTCTGTCTGGGATGGCTCAGTCTACTCTAATGGTCCCTGTCTGGGATGGCCCAATCTACTCTAATTGTCCCTGTCTGGGATGGCCCAATCTACTCTAATTGTCCCTGTCTGGGATGGCCCAATCTGCTCTAACTGTCCCTGACTGGGATGGCCCAATCTACTCTATTTGTCCCTGCCTGGGATGGTCCAATCTACTCTAATTGTCCCTGTCTGGGATGGCCCAATCTACTCTATTTGTCCCTGACTGGGATGGTCCAATCTACTCTAATTGTCTCTGTCTGGGATGGCCCAATATACTCTTATTGACTCTGTCTGGGATGGCCCAATCTGCTCTAATTGTCTCTGTCTGGGATGGCCCAATCTACTCTAATTGTCCCTGTCTGGGATGGCCCAATCTGCTCGAATTGTCCCTGTCTGGGATCGCCCAATCTACTCTAATTGTCTCTGTCTGGGATGACCCAAACTGCTCTAATTGTCTCTGTCTGGGATGACCCAATCTGCTCTAATTGTCCCTGTCTGGGATGGCCCAATCTGCTCTAATTTTCTCTATCTGGGATGGCCCAATCTACTCTAATTGTCCCTGTCTGGGATGGCCCAATCTGCTCTAATTGTCCCTGTCTGGGATGGCCCAATCTACTCTAATTGTCCCTGTCTGGGATGGCCCAATCTGCTCTAATTGTCCCTGTCTGGAATGGCCCAATCTACTCTAATTGTCCCTGTCTGGGATGGCCCAATCTGCTCTAATTGTCCTGTCTGGGATGGCCCAATCTACTCTAATTGTCCCTGTCTGGATGGCCAATCTGCTCCAATTGTCCCTGTCTGGGATGGCCCAATCTACTCTAATTGTCCCTGTCTCGGATGGCCCAATCTGCTCTAATTAACCCTCTCTGGAATGGCCCAATCTACTCATTGTCCCTATCGGGGATGGCCAATCTACTCTAACTGTCCCTGTCTGGGATGGCCCAATCTACACTAATTGTCTCAGTCTGGGATGGCCCAATCTGCTCTAATTGTACCTGTCTGGAGGCCCAATCTACTCTAATTGTCCCTGACTGGGATGGCCCAATCTACTCTAATTGTCTCTGTCTGGGATGGCCCAATCTGCTCTAATTGTCCCTGTCTGGGATGGCCCAATCTACTCTAATTGTCCCTGTCTGGGATGGCCCAATCTACTCTAATTGTCCTGTCTGGGATGCCCAATCTACTCTAATTGTCCCTGTCTGGGATGGCCCAATCTACTCTAATTGTCCCTGTCTGAGATGGCACAATCTACTCTAATTGACCCTGTCTGGATGGCCCAATCTACTCTAATTGTCCCAGTCTCGGATGACCCAATCTGCTCTAATTGTCGCTGTCTGGGATGGCCCAATCTGCTCTAATTGTCCCTGTCTGGATGACACAATCTACTCTAATTCTCCCTGTCAGGAATGGACCGTATCTGCCCTAATTGTCTCTGACTGGGATGGCCCAATCTACTCTAATTGTCCCTGTCTGGGATGGCCCAATCGACTCTAATTGTCCTGTCTGGGATGGTCCAATCTGCTCTAATTGTCCCTGTCTGGGATGGCCCAATCTACTCTAATTGTCCCTGTCTGGGATGGTCCAATCTACTCTAATTGTCCCTGTCTGGGATCACCCAATCTGCTCTATTGTCCCTGTCTGGGATGACCCAATCTGCTCTAATTGTCCCTGTCTGGGATGGCCCAATGTACTCTAATTGTCTCTGTCTGGGATGGCCCAATCTGCTCTAATTGTCTCTCTCTGGGATGACCCAATCTACTCTAATGTTCCTGTCTGGGATGGCCCAATCTGCTCTAACTGTCCCTGTCTGGGATGGCCCAATCTACTCTAATTGTCTCTGCTGGGATGGCCCAATCTGCTCTAATTGTCCCTGTCTGGGATGGCCAAATTTGCTCTAATTGCCTCTGTCTGGGATGGCCCAATCTACTCTAATTGTCCCTGTCTGGGATGACCCACTCTACTCTAATTGTCCCTGACTGTGATGCCCAATCTACTCTAATTGTCTCTGTTTGGGATGGCCCAATCTGCTCTAATTGTCCTGTCTGGATGGCACAATCTGCTCCATTGTCCCTGTCTGGGATGGCCCACTCTACTCTAATTGTCCCTGTCTGGGATGGCCCAATCTACTCTAATTGTCTCTGTCTGGGATGGCCCAATCTACTCTAATTGTCCCTGTCTGGGATGACTCAATCTGCTCTAATTGTCCCTGTCTGGAATGGCCCATTCTGCTATAATTGTCCCTGACTGGATGGCCCAATCTACTCTAATTGTCCCTGTCTGGGATGGCCCAATCGACTCTAATTGCCCCTGTCTGGGATGACCCAATCTACTCTAATTGTCCCTGTCTGGGATGACCCAATCTGCTCTAATTGTCCCATGTCTGGGATGGCCCAATCTGCTCTAATTGACCCTGTCTGGATCACCCAATCTACTCTAATTGTCCCTGTCTGGGATGGCCCAATCTGCTCTAATTGTCCCTGTCTGGATGGCCCAATCTACTCTAATTGTCCCTGTCTGGGATGGCCCAATCTGCTCTAACTGTCCCTGTCTGGGATGGACCAATCTACTCTAATTGTCTCTGTCTGGGATGGCCCAATCTGCTCTAATTGTCCCTGTCTGGGATGGCAAATTTGCTCTAATTATCTCTGTCTGGGATGGCCCAATCTACTCTAATTGTCCCTGTCTGGGATGGCCCAATCTACTCTAATTGTCTCAGTCTGGGATGGCCCAATCTGCTCTAATTGTACCTGTCTGGGAGGCCCAATCTACTCTAATTGTCCCTGACTGGGATGGCCCAATCTACTCTAATTGTCTCTGTCTGGGATGGCCCAATCTGCTCTAATTGTCCCTGTCTGGGATGGCCCAATCTACTCTAATTGTCCCTGCCTGGGATGGCCCAATCTACTCTAATTGTCCCTGTCTGGGATGGCCCAATCTACTCTAATTGTCCCTGTCTGGGATGGCCCAATCTACTCTAATTGTCCCTGTCTGAGATGGCACAATCTACTCTAATTGACCCTGTCTGGGATGGCCCAATCTACTCTAATTGTCCCTGTCTCGGATGACCCAATCTGCTCTAATTGTCCCTGTCTGGGATGGCCCAATCTGCTCTAATTGTCCCTGTCTGGGATGACACAATCTACTCTAATTCTCCCTGTCTGGAATGGACCGCATCTGCCCTAATTGTCTCTGACTGGGATGGCCCAATCTACTCTAATTGTCCCTGTCTGGGATGGCCCAATCGACTCTAATTGTCCCTGTCTGGGATGGCCCAATCTACTCTAATTGTCCCTGTCTGGAATGGTCCGTATCTGCTCTAATTGTCTCTGTCTGGGATGGCCCAATCTACTCTAATTGTCCCTGTCTGGGATGGCCCAATCTACTCTAATTGTCCCTGTCTGGGATGGCCCAATCTACTCTAATTGTCCCTGTCTGGGATGGCCCAATCTACTCTAATTGACCCTGTCTGGGATGGCCCAATCTACTATAATTGTCCCTGTCTGGGATGGCCCAATCTGCTCTAATTGTCTCTGTCTGGGATGGCCCAATCTACTCTAATTGTCCCTGTCTGGGATGGCCCAATCTACTCTAATTGTCCCTGTCTGGAATGGCCCAATCTACTCTAATTGTCCCTGTCTGTGATGGCCCAATCTGCTCTAACTGTCCCTGACTGGGATGGCCCAATCTACTCTATTTGTCCCTGACTGGGATGGTCCAATCTACTCTAATTGTCGCTGTCTGGGATGGCCCAATCTACTCTATTTGTCCCTGACTGGGATGGTCCAATCTACTCTAATTGTCCCTGTCTGGGATGGCCCAATCTACTCTAATTGTCCCTGTCTGGGATGGCCCAATCTACTCTAATTGACCCTGTCTGGGATGGCCCAATCTACTATAATTGTCCCTGTCTGGGATGGCCCAATCTGCTCTAATTGTCTCTGTCTGGGATGGCCCAATCTACTCTAATTGTCTCTGTCTGAGATGGCCCAATATACTCTAATTGACTCTGTCTGGGATGGTCCAATCTGCTCTAATTGTCTCTGTCTGGGATGGACCAATCTACTCTAATTGTCCCTGTCTGGGATGGCCCAATCTGCTCGAATTGTCCCTGTCTGGGATGGCCCAATCTGCTCTAATTGTCCTTGTCTGCGATGGTCCAATCTACTCTAATTGTCCCTGTCTGGGATGATCCAATCTACTCTAATTGTCCCTGACTAGAATGGTCCAATCTACTCTAATTGTCCCTGTCTGGGATGATCCAATCTACTCTAATTGTCCCTGACTGGAACGGTCCAATCTACTCTAATTGTCCCTGTCTGGGATGGCCCAATCTACTCGAATTGTCCCTGACTGGGATGGCCCAATCTGCTCTAATTTTCTCTGTCTGGGATGGCCCAATCTGCTCTAATAGTCTCTGTCTGGAATGGCCCAATCTGCTCTAATTGTCCCTGTCTGGAATGGCCCAATCTACTCTAATTGTCTATGTCTGGAATGACCCAATCTATTCTAATTGTCTCTGTCTGGAATGGCCCAATCTACTTTTATTGTCCCTGACTGGATGGCCCAATCTACTCTACTTGTCTTTGTCTGGAATGGCCTACTCTAATTGTCTCTGTCTGGGATGGTCCAATCTACTCTTATTGTCTTTGTCTGGGATGGCCCAATCTACTCCAATTGTCCCTGACTGGGATGACCCAATCTGCTCTAATTGTCCCTGTCTGGGATGATCCAATCTACTCTAATTGACCCTGTCTGGGATGACCGAATCTACTGTAATTGCCTCTGACTGGGATGAACCAATCTGCTCTAATTGACCCTGTCTGGGATGGCCCAATCTGCTCTAATTGACCCTGTCTGGGATGGCCCAATCTGCTCTAATTGACCCTGTCTGGGATGGCCCAATCTGCTCTAATTGTCCCTGTCTGGGATGGCCCAATCTACTCTAATTGTCCTGTCTGGGATGGTCCAATCTGCTCTAATTGTCCTGTCTGGGATGCCCAATCTACTCTAATTGTCCTGACTGGGATGATCCAATCTGGCTCTAACACTCCCTGTCTGGATGGCCCAATCTACTCTAATTGTCCCTGACTGGGTTGATCCAATCTGCTGTAACGCTCCCTGTCTGGATGGCCCAATCTACTCTAATTGTCTCTGTCTTGAATGGCCCAATCTACTCTAATTGTCTCTGTCTGGGATGGCCCACTCCACTCTAATTGTCCCTGTCTGGGATGACCCAATCTGCTCTAATTGACCCTGTCTGGGATGGCACAATCTACTCTAATTGTCGCTGTCTGGGATGGCCCAATCTGCTCTAACTGTCCCCTGTCTGGGATGGCCCAATCTACTCTAATTGTCTCTGTCTGGGATGGCCCAATCTGCTCTAAATTGTCCCTGTCTGGGATGGCCAAATTTGCTCTAATTGTCTCTGTCTGGGATGGCCCAATCTACTCTAATTGTCCCTGTCTGGGATGGCCCAATCTACTCTAATTGTCTCAGTCTGGGATGGCCCAATCTGCTCTAATTGTACCTGTCTGTGAGGCCCAATCTACTCTAATTGTCCCTGACTGGGATGGCCCAATCTACTCTAATTGTCTCTGTCTGGATGGCCCAATCTGCTCTAATTGTCCCTGGTCTGGGATGGCCCAATCTACTCTAATTGTCCCTGTCTGGGATGGCCCAATCTACTCTAATTGTCCCTGTCTGGGATGGTCCAATCTACTCTAATTGTCCCTGTCTGGGATGGCCCAATCTACTCTAATTGTCCCTGTCTGGGATGGCCCAATCTACTCTAATTGACCCTGTCTGGGATGGCCCAATCTACTATAATTGTCCTGTCTGGGATGGCCCAATCTGCTCTAATTGTCTCTGTCTGGGATGGCCCAATCTACTCTAATTGTCCCTGTCTGGGATGGCCCAATCTACTCTAATTGTCCCTGTCTGGAATGGCCCAATCTACTCTAATTGTCCCTGTCTGTGATGGCCCAATCTGCTCTAACTGTCCCTGACTGGGATGGCCCAATCTACTCTATTTGTCCCTGACTGGGATGGTCCAATCTACTCTAATTGTCCCTGTCTGGGATGGCCCATCTACTCTATTTGTCCCTGACTGGATGGTCCAATCTACTCTAATTGTCCCTGTCTGGGATGGCCCAAACTACTCTAATTGGCCCAATCTACTCTAATTGACCCTGTCTGGGATGGCCCAATCTACTATAATTGTCCCTGTCTGGGATGGCCCAATCTGCTCTAATTGTCTCTGTCTGGATGGCCCAATCTACTCTAATTGTCTCTGTCTGAGATGGCCCAATCTGCTCTAATTGTACCTGTCTGTGAGGCCCAATCTACTCTAATTGTCCCTGACTGGGATGGCCCAATCTACTCTAATTGTCTCTGTCTGGGATGGCCCAATCTGCTCTAATTGTCCCTGTCTGGGATGGCCAAATTTGCTCTAATTGTCTCTGTCTGGGATGGCCCAATCTACTCTAATTGTCCCTGTCTGGGATGGCCCAATCTACTCTAATTGTCTCAGTCTGGGATGGCCCAATCTGCTCTAATTGTACCTGTCTGTGGGGCCCAATCTACTCTAATTGTCCCTGACTGGGATGGCCCAATCTACTCTAATTGTCTCTGTCTGGATGGCCCAATCTGCTCTAATTGTCCCTGTCTGGGATGGCCCAATCTACTCTAATTGTCCCTGTCTGGGATGGCCCAATCTACTCTAATTGTCCCTGTCTGGGATTGCCCAATCTACTCTAATTGTCCCTGTCTGGATGCCCAATCTACTCTAATTGTCCCTGTCTGAGATGGCACAATCTACTCTAATTGACCTGTCTGGGATGGCGCAATCTACTCTAATTGTCCCAGTCTCGGATGACCCAATCTGATCTAATTGTCCCTGTCTGGGATGGCCCATTCTGCTCTAATTGTCCCTGTCTGGGATGACACAATCTACTCTAATTGTCTCTGTCTGGGATGGCCCAATCTACTCTAATTGTCCCTGTCTGGATGGCCCAATCTACTCTAATTGTCACTGTCTGGGATGGCCCAATCTACTCTAATTGACCCTGTCTGGGATGGCCCAATCTACTATAATTGTCCCTGTCTGGGATGGCCCAATCTGCTCTAATTGTCTTCTGTCTGGGATGGCCCAATCTATTCTAATTGTCCCTGTCTGGATGGCCCAATCTACTCTAATTGCCCCTGTCTGGGATGGCCCAATCTACTCTAATTGTCCCTGTCTGGGATGGCCCAATCTGCTCTAACTGTCCCTGACTGGGATGGGCCCAATCTACTCTATTTGTCCCTGACTGGTATGGTCCAATCTACTCTAATTGTCCCTGTCTGGGATGGCCCAATCTACTCTATTTGTCCCTGACTGGGATGGTCCAATCTACTCTAATTGTCTCTG